>NC_080702.1:47251546-47921398 GCF_030445035.2 Dasypus novemcinctus
AGTTTAATACATTAACATTCCATGTTATTACTCTCAATGGATTTACTTTAGCCATTATTTATTTAGGATTATGTAGGTCTTAACTTCTTTTTATTTCTTTTCTTCTCTTTTTAGTTATTCTTAACAATAATGTTATTTCCTACTCTATTCTCCAATTCTCTCTCTCCAGGCTTTTTCTTTAAAATTACAGAACTGGCTGCTGGGTGTGGGGAATGGGAGGAAGAGATGAGATGTGGAGGCGTTTTCAGGACTTGGAGTTGTCCTGGGTGGTGCTTCACGGACAACTATGGGACATTGTAGATTCCCCCAGGGCCCACTGGATGGAACGTGGGAGAGTGTGGGCTATGATGTGGACCATTGACTATGGGGTGCAGCAATGCCCAGAGATGTACTTACCAGGTGCAATGGATGTGTCATTATGATAGGAGAGAGTGTTGCTGTGGGGGGAGTGGGGGGTGGGGGCAGTGGGGTTGAATGGGACCTCATATTTTTTTAATGTAATATTTTTTTAAAAATGAATTAAAAAATTAAAATAAAATAAAATTACAGAACTTCATTTTTTATTTCTTGAAAGGCATTTTTCTTGACACATTCTTTATTTCTGTTTATCTGTGAAGTCATCCCATTTTTGAAGGCCAGCCTTGCTGGATACAGAATTCTTGGATAACATTTTTATCTATGCACCTTAACTACAACATTCCACTGCCTTCTTGGGTCCATGGTTTCAGATGATATATCAGCACTTAATCTTACTGTGCTTCCCTTGTATGTGATGGATTTCTTTGCCTATATTGCTTTCAGTATTTTCTCTTTGTCTTGAACCATTGACAATTTAACAAGAATATGTCTCAGGATAGGTTTGTGAGGTTATATAATGTTTGATGTGTCCTACAGTTATTGGACATGTATGTCCACATCTCTCAAAAGATTTGGGAAATTTCCAGCCATTATTTCCTGCAACACTCCTGCCCCCTTTCCCTTTTCTTGTTGTGCCTTTCATCCTGTTATTAAAATTCCTGTTGGATTTTTTCTATCTTTTTATCTATATATTATACTGTATGTATGATTTCAGATGTACTGTCTTCAATATTATTGATTCTTTCCTCTCTTGTTCAAAACTGCAGTATGTGTTTCCAAGCTATGTTTGATTTTTTGTATTGTGCCATTCAGCACCATCATATGCATTATTTTTTCATGTATATGCAATTTCTTCATAATGTTGCCTCAGTAACTTCTTAACACTTTTCATCTCTTCCTTCTCTTGAATAAGTTGCTTCATGGTATTTTTTTGGACATCCCTGATTAATTGTTCTTCATCTCCTGTTTTTTTAGTTTGTTCATTAGTCTGGGTCATGTCATCCTGTTTCTTATAATGGCTTCTAATTTTGTATCTAGGCATCTGTTTATCTTGATATTCTAATTCAGTTTGTTAGCTTCTCTTTCTACCCTAGGGATGTATCATATTGGTTTTTTTTTTGTTTCTGTGGTAAGGTTCCTCTTTGAAAATTGGCACCTTTTATTTAATTTACTTTCCATTATCTGTATTCCCTTGAAAAAAAAATTAGGGTATGAGAAAAGGATAGTTATAAGAAGATTAAGAGAATAAAATTAATAGTAATAGAAAAGTTAGAGTAGAAACTGATCATGATTTGGGAAAACAAGTAATATGAGTAAAAGTCATAAAAGATACAAAGGAATAAGCATGAAAAATGAAACAAGAAATATAATAGAGAAAAAAATAGAATGAATTAAAAGACCAGAATTTGAAAGAGAAATTTTTAAAAAATGAAGATCAGACCAAACCAGGTAAAAGGGACGAAAAATAGCAGAAGAGAGAAGATAGAAAAGCAAAGGTAACAAAAGAAACAAAATAGGTAGAAAACTAAGTGAAAAAGGAAAGAAAGCAAGCAGAAATGCAAGAAACAAGAAACAAAACAATTACCAAAAAACGTCACAAGAAACACCCTTCCCTCTTTAACATGTTAGGAACTTCTCAGTCTGCTGGTGCTCATCAATCAATTACCTTGTAGCATGCTGTCTGCAGGTGATGTACTAGATTTTACCAAATAAAATAAAGAAAAAAAATTAAAAGAAAAAGAGAAAAAAGAAAAAAGGAGTGAATAAAATCTAACAGGCCAAAGAAATCCTAAAAAATATATATATATATCTGCCTATGTTCTTTATCATGATGTATCAGCTGGGGGCCTGATACCTGAGTGGATCACTCTCTGGATCACTTCTCTAAGAAAACCTGTAACTCAAACAAGCGACCTCATATATGCATGCCAGGTATTCCTAGACTGAGCTAAACTGGCTCCACAAGTAAGATAGGTTCCAGAAACCTTTCTTGCTTTATATGTACCTTTCCTCAGGTACATTAGACTTCTATCAGTTTGCTAGAGCCTGACTGGTTATGTACCTGTCTCCTCCACTTCTCTAACCTAGCTCCTCTTTCTTTCAGAGTACTAGGTATAATGGCCTGCCTGAGCAGATACTACCTCCCCTCTGCCCATGACCACCTTAGTGGTAGTCAAGTTCCTTTCTGAGATTCTGTGGAGTCTCAGCTGACAAAACGCATCAAAAAGAAACCACCCTCCACATTCCACCAAACCTTCTTTCCTCCCAGGGAAGGGCCACTCCTGCTCATTTGGCTGCAGTGAGCCAAGCACTTTATGTATTTGCCTTACAGGTGGGGCATATTGCCATTTCCAGGGACAGGGGCAAATAATGAATTGCTTCCATTGGCTTCATTTCCTGACCATATTCCTCTTGTATGATTGACAGCAGGTTCCCATTCTATGTATCTCCAAAGAAGTTCCCTTGGATAGGGATAGGGATAGCCTTTAATCCATTCTTCCTTGTGAGAGTATTTGGCCCTGCCTACCTACTTTGATGCCATTTTCCTAGAAATTCCCTATGTTTCAGTTTTTAACTTTCTTTCTGGTAATGATCCCTATCTGGCCTGACAGAAATTAATTAATAAAGCCATAATATAAATAATAATTGATATCTTATTGGGAAAAGGAGTTCAAATGCCAGGTACGCTGAAAGGCTTATGATTCTATGTTAATGAAGTAAGGTTCATATGAAGATGATGCCCAAAACTCTCCTAAATGAAAACTCTGGTAAGAGTTTTTTTGTAAAAATGTAGGAACCTTGGAATGATAGCTGCATTCTAAACATTATCAATGCATAAACTTACTAATCAAATATGAGGACCAGGATACACACATGCCCTACCCTGTTGCTTCTGAATGATGAGCCAGGATGTGGTCTGAAGTCACAGCAACAATGTGGAGTTAAAATCTCTAGGTAGACTTCCAGGAAGATGGCAGACAAGAAAGACAAGTCTCTTCTCTCCCAGATAAATAGATGGAAAATAGGCAGAAATAGCCTGGAAAAAACTTTTAAGGCTTAGGAACACCAGAGATAGATTGGGCAGCAACCAGAGGAAAGAGGGGAAAAGGGAAAAAAAAAAGCACAATGGCAAAATCATGAGTCAAAAGCCAGAACTATAAATGTCAGCACCCTCTCCCACACAAAAGGCAATTTTGAATTCACAGGCTTCATGACTGGTCGCTACAGACAAAGAAGCCCACTCCCCCAGGATCTGCCTGCTCAATAATTGGAAGGCAGAGGGCATAGCATAAATCTGACTCAGCTTTTTAACATGCAATTTTTCTGCTGTGCCTCATGAACCCTTCCATGCCAGATGGGACCATGCCCTTGTTTGCTTTGGGAACCAGCAATGAACCAAAGAGATCCAGCCCTCTCAATCGCCCTCTCAAATGATCATGATGCATTATTGAGGATGCAGAGGGGAGTGGAAATACTTCTTATCCTGGAGAAAGGAGGGGACTGTCAAAAAAGTTTGCAGACTGAATCTGAGAAAGTTTGAATTACAATGCTTTTTTATCTCCAGGCAGTATAATAAAACACATTGATCTGTTCTATCTTGCAGAAAACACACTCTGATAAGAAAATGAACTGAGAGGGTTTCCAAAGAGAATCATTTGCTCACACACCAGGAAAGGGCATGTGATGAAATTAAAATTAAGTAAGATAGGCTTTTTCTGGCTTTTACAAACTCCTTTTCCAACATCCTAGGAAGCAAGTATGCAACCCATTACAGGGTCTGTGGCTGATATTTCAACAATTATCAGAGATAATCCTAAAGACCCAGAACAAGTTGAACCAAGATTAAAATAACAACAGTAACACAAATCTACCCACCAGAAAAACCCTATAGAAGAGAAATCAAGCATCTGAAAAATCTCAGCATCCTAACCAGACATTTAGGTATCAGGCAAAAATAACAATCCTTTTAAAGAAAATAGAAGAAATGGCCTAAGAAAAAGTATATATAAAGTTCCCAGATGTTAGGAAAGATTTGAGCCAACTAATCAATGAGATGCATGCAAAGTTGCAAAAGCAAATTGAAGACTTGAAAGAGTATATGGTTAAAGAGATAAAGGACATCAAGTAGTCACTGAGTGAGCAAAACAAGGATTTGAAAACCTGAGTAAAAAAAGTAACAAAGCTCATTGCAATGAAGAACCAAAAGGGGAGATAAAAATGTGGCATTGGTGTGGAAAAAGTGGCCATGGTGGCTGCTGGGTGCGGGGAATGGGAGGAAGAAAAGAGATGTGGAGGCATTCCCGGGATTTGGAGTTGTCCTGAGTGGTGCTGCAGGGACAAATGCCAGACATTGTATGTCCTCCCATGGCCCACTGGATGGAACATGGGAGAGTGTGGGCTGTGATGTGGACCACAGGCCATGGGGTGCAGCAATGCCCAGAGATGTACTCACTCAGCAGATGCAATGGATGTGTCATGATCATGGGGGAGAGTGTTACTGTGGGGGGAGTAGTGGGGTGGGGGCGCTCGGGGTGAATGGGGACTTCACGTTTTTTTAATGTAATATTTTTTTAAAAATGAATAAATAAAATAAAATTAAAAAAAAAAATTCCCAACTTAATAGAGCCCTGGGCCAAACAGCTTCACAGGTGAATTCTACAGAACATTCTGGAAAGAACTAACACCAATGTTGCTGAAACTCGTCCAAAAAAATTCGAACAGAAGGAACACTGCCTAAATCATTCTATGGTGCCAACATTACTCTAGTAACAAAGCCAAACAGAGTCACCACAAGTAAGGAAAATTACAGACCAATCTCTCAAATGAACCTTGACATGAAAATCCTCAAGAAAATACTTGCTAATTGTATTTAACAACACATTAAAAAAATTATACAACATGACCAAATGGGGTTCATTTCTGGTATGCAAGGATGGTTCAACATAAGAAAATCAAATAATGTTATGCACCACATAAACAGATTGAAGGAAAAAATCACATGATCATATCTATAGATGCAGAAAAAGCATTTGACAAAATACAGCACCCTTTCTTGATAAATACTCTGCAAAAGATCAGAATAGAAGGAAACATTCTGAATTGATAAAGTCTATATATGAATAAATCACAGCTAAATCATTTACAATGGTGAAATACTAAAATCTTTTCCTCTAAGATCAGAAACAATACAAGGATGCCCACTATCACCCCTGCTATTTAACATAGTCTTAGAAGTACTTGCTCAAGCACTGAGGCAAGAACCCGACATAAAAGGCATCCAAATTTGAAAGGAAGAAGTCAAAATTTCACAATTTGCAGATGATATGATCCTATACGTAGAAAATGTTGAGAAGTCTACAACAAAGCATCCAGAGATTGTAAATGAGTTCAGTAAATCTGCAGGTTACAATATAAATGCACAAAACCAGTAACATTTCAGTACTCCAATAATGAGTAAACTGAGGAGGAAATCAGGAATCAAATACCATTCACAATAGTAAATAAAAAAATCAAATACCCAGGAAAACAGTTAACTAAAAAGATAAAAGACTTATACACAGAAAACTACACAACACTGTTCAAGTAAATCAAAGAAGACCTAAAAAGTAGAAGACTATTCCCTGTTCATGGGTAGGAAGACAAAATATTATTAAGATGTCTATCATAACAAAACTGATCTACAAATTCAATGAAATCCCAATAAAATTCAACACATCATTCTTTAATGAAGTAGAGAAACTAGCTATTAAATTTATTGGGAAAGGAAAAAGGCCTTGAATAGCCAAAGACATACTGGAAAAGAAAAAAGGAATTGGAGGACTTACACTACTTGACTTCAAAACATACTGCAAAGCTACAGTATTGAAAACAGCATGGTATTGGCACAAGGACAGAAACAATGTCCAATGGAACCGAATTGAGAGTTCTGATATAGATTATCATTTATACAGCAATATGGTATTTGACAAGGCCACCAAACCCTCTCAACCGGGAGGGAATGGCCTTTTCAACAAATGGTGCCTGAAGAACTGGATATCCATAGATAAAAGAGTGAAAGAGGATTACCAACTTGCACCTTATGCAAAAATGAACTCCAGATGGATCAAAGACCTAAATATAACACCCAAGACAATAAAGACCTTGGAAAGCAAAGTAGGGAAGCATCTACAAGACCTTGTAATAGGAAAAGGCTCCATGGACTTCACCCCAAAAGCACAAGCAGCAAAAGAACAAATAGATAAATGGGACTCCCTTAAAATTAAAGCCTTTGGCACCTCAAAGGAGTTTGTCAGGAAAGTGAAAAGGGAGCCTACACAATGCGAGAAAATATTTTGTAACCATATATCTGATAGGAGACTTGTATCTTGCATATATAAAGAACTCCTATATCTTGAAAATAAAAAGACAAACAGCCCATTTAAAAATAGGAAAAAGTTTTGAACAGATACTTCTCTAAAGATGAGATACAAATGGCTAAAAACATATGAAAAAAATGCTCAAAATCCCTAGCTATTAGGGAAATGCAAATCAAAACAACAATAAGATACCATCTTACTCCCATAAGACTGGCAGCCATCAAAAAATGAGAAGACTACAATTGTTGGAGTGGATGTGGAGAAATGGAAACTCCACTGCTGGTGGGAATGAAGAAGGATGCAGCCATTTTGAAGGACAGTTTGTTGGTTTCTCAAAAAACTAGCTAAAGATTTGCCTTATGACCCAGCAATTCCACTGCTGGGTACATACCCAGAAAACTGAAAACAAGGACACAAACAGATATATATGCACACCAATGTTCAGAGCAGCACTATTCAATATTGCCAAAAGTTGTAATCAACCCAAATGCCCATCAAAAGATGAATGGATAAATAAAATGTGGTATATTCATACAATGCATACTACTCATTTATAAGAGCAAATACAGTACAAACACATGTGATAACATGGATGAATCTTGAGAAAATTATGTTGAGTGAAACAACCCAGGCATTGAAGGACAAATACTACATGGCCTCTCTGATATGAAAGAAGTAAACCAACTTGTCTCAGAGAGCTAGAGAATGGGTGATAAACTTTAAAGTAGTTGGAGGGTAGCGGAAGGTTGTGAGCTGATAGCTACTTTGATGAAATCTATGATAAGTGGGAGCTAAGTATTTATACAGGTAAAGGATAAAATGGGGGCATAGGAACAACTTAGGTTGGGGCTGCATGGCTTTAGGGGTACTAGGGATTGGAGGATGGGTCAGATTGCCCAAACAATTGGGGAGAGGGTTAGGGGAACTTTTGATCATGGGAGATTGTCAGGTATGTGGCTGAAATTGTGGTGCAAAGAAAACTCTTTGGAGAATGTATTATGGAAGCTTGCATGTATGGGATGCTTGGGGGGGCATGTGACACACGGCAATCTTCTGTGGAGTGTGTGAGTACTCATTTTGTCATAGTGGATTATATCATTGAGAGTGAAAGTATACCCACATCCTGGGGAGGACTGATGTTCTCAAACAGAGGGAATTGTATCTCCTGAGAGAATCCATGGCTCCCAGTGGTTTAGGGCAGTCAAGTATGTCAAGCCCTCGACATTTTTGCAAGTATTGCTGAATATGGTCCCTCAAGTAATGAAGACTGATGGTCATGGTGGGCCCTGAGGAGAGGGGGAAGGAGGTGTTGGATACATGGAATCAGGGTAACTGTGGTGGAATGGATGTATTCCAAAAGATCATGCCATGATGGACATAGATTATGTTAAATTACACCAAAAATGTATAAAAGCCTATAGCCTAAAATGTAAACCATAATGTAAAACATAAAATAACTAAAAATTTAGAAAATTATTTAGTCTAAAATATAAATCATAATGTAAACACAAATGGAGCCAAGTTTGAGAGCTATCATTTCAATATCTGTACATTAGTTGCAGCAAATATAATATGAACATGTAAAAAGATCACTGTTGGGGAAGGGACAAAGGTTTGATGTTGGATATGTGGGAGTACCATATATTGCATATGTGAATTACTGTGACCTAAAACTTATGTCAAGAGAAACTTAATAATCAGGAAAAAGTAAAAAGAAAAAAGGAGGTAGACACTGAGGAAGAAATGGAAGAAATTGCCCTGCCCCTATACATACAGGGCAATACCTGTAGCAGTGATGAAAGGCAAAATGTCAAAAACAAACCTTTTTCATTTTTTCATTTCTTTGATACCCCAATTTGCTTTTCCATTATTTAAATTTTCTAAATTTCTATGTATTTGATATCTAACCTTTAAGCCCATCACTATATTCAATATTTCTATTAATGAAACTTGGCAATATATTGGACTTAGTTTTTGAAGAAGTTTTGAACTACAGAGAGGTTCAACTATAGCAGGGGAGGGGCACTTGTGTTGGGTGTCATTAGTGGGGAGCACACAGTTGGGAGGGAGTTCTGGAAAGGTTTGGATATGTTCATAGTGGTTTCAGTTGGAAATGACAGATGAGAGAGTGCTTAATTCCTAATCAGTGGAACTCTATCACATTCCCCAATGGAAAAACAATAATCTCCCCGCAATGGCAAAGACCAATAAAGATGGGTGGTCCAACGATGAGCCCTTGATACTGATGGTACAATTATGAGACTGTGTGCCTGAAATATGAACTAAGCCTACAGCTGTGGGGTGCCTAAGAATTACCTCCTGAGAGCCTCCATGTTATTCAAATGTGGCCACTCTCTAAGCCAAACTCAGTATGTAGATGCATTGCCTTCCCCCCAGCATGGAACATGACTCCTGGGGATGAGCCTCCCTCAGACTTATAGATTACTACCAAGCACCAGCTGATGATGTAAGTACAAAAAGACCATGAACAAATAAGTCAACTCTGACCAGCAAAATATCTCAGCCTACATGTAATATCAGGTGTTACAAACTGCTTTTTGACTTTGTATAAAAAGGGGAAAATGGAAAGGACAAGTGAGTTTATAAGGCTTAGTCTCCAAAAAAGTGTCAGGAGGTCATCAGGAGGTGATGTTTATGCATTCTTCAGTAGGGTACCAGATACAGCTAAGGTGGATGGAAACCCAGGTTCCGGTTCTCCTGAGGGCTGCAGCGACCCACAGGTTCTATGGTCAAGGCAGATGGCTCTGGAATTCAGGGCCATGTCATTTGGCCCTACTTTGGAGTTTGTGTTCCTGATTGTGATGGAGTTGGATTCAGATATAACCTTTCTAATCATGCTTCTTCTGCTACTTTTCCTGGACCTGTGGTAGGGGTTTGGGTTCTTGTGTACTCAGGAGACCTGAATTCTTGAATTGTCCATGTGACGGCCAGAACCTGGGCCTCAGCAGACTTGCAGCTCCTACCCTCTGGTTTCTTGGACTTACCCTGGCCAGCTGACAGGGAGGTAAAGAGGATCAACCACCACACCAGCAAGGCAGAGTGCCTACTACTGCAAACAGGAGAGTTGCATCCATCATCCACGTGGATTCTAAAGCCCCTCTGGATGTATAGGGGGACTGTGCATAGCCATCACAGGGCCACAAGATGGAGGAATAGAGTATGGATTAGAGTGGAATTACTGGTGTTCTGTCGGTGAACTATTGCCCTTATTAAGGGAAGAAATTGTAGTAGTGATGTGGATAGGGTGGCCACAGTGGCTGCTGATTGTTGGGGGATGGTAGAAGAGATATGGTGAGGGGGCATTTTCAGGATTTGTAGTTGGCCTAACTGGTGCTGCAGGAATGGATGTTGGATATTGTGTGTCCTGTCGTGGCACACTGGGTGGACTGGGGGAGAGTGTGGACTACAATGTGGACCACAGTCCGTGTGCTGCAGTGGTTCTCCAGAATGTATTCACCAGATGCAGTGGATGTGTCTCAATAATAAAACAACTCTTGTTGATGTGGGAGGGGTGGTGTGTGTGTGGGTGAGGGTATATGGGGACTTGTATTTTTTGAATGCAACATTAAAAGAATATAAAGGGGGCCAAGATGGTGGTTGAGTGAGTGCACCGGATAATCTCTCCTGCAAAGAAGTGGTTGGGCAGTGTTGGTAAATCTTCGGGACCAGGTTGTTTCATGATTTTGCAGGGCAGGACGTGTCTGGACATCGATTTGGTGGGAAGGCAACAGAGAAAATTAGTGTAAAAGATAAAACTGAGGCTCTATTACAAGGAGGTGGGGGCTGCACGTGGGATGCTCCCTCCTGGGGTGGGCAGAGTCATGGCACCAGCACCGTGGTGGCGATTCCTGGATGCTCAGTCATACTGGGGAATTCATAAGCCCTGAGCAGGCTATTGGGGGGCTAACAGGGAAGGAAGGCTTCACAGAATGATTTGGGGAGAGAGACGGGAGTTTTATTGTGAGACAGTGAATTTTTGATTGCAGACACAAATAATAGCACTTCGGGCTAGAGCCCCACCCCCAAGGCCAGCTGCCAATCTTCAGTGGCCTTAAATCACTCACAATAAAGAGACATCACCAGGAGGCTGTTTCAGGGGCTGGCAGGGTGGGAGACATCTGGAAGCTGATTAGGGGAATATTTTGCGAAGCATGGGAAATTCAGTTTTGGACACTGATATCAGTGCTTCTGGCTGGAGTCCCGCCCCCTGGGCCTGGCTACTGATCTACAGCATCATTAAATTGGATACAGTGTAGAGGCATTTCCAGGTGGCTGTTTCGGGGGCTACAGGGTGGGAGGTGTCCTGAATTCGAAATAGTGATACAGCCACAGAAGAGACTCTAGAGAGAGGGTGAACTGCGGGTTTCTGACACATAGGTCAGAGTTTGCGGATGTGACCTCCCCCATAAAGCTGGCACCCAGTTGTGGGGATCCCTGAAGGCTGTGTTGCACTACAGTGCTCCCAGGCTCCCTGTTACCTGGATTTGAGGTTGCCAGGTCTGTGTCCCCTAAACCCCGGTGGTCCACACCCAGAGACTCACACCTCTTGAGTCTGCAATATCACAGACTTTCCATCCCTGAATCCACCACACTCTGAGGTCCATCTGAGGTCCTTGAATGTCCTAGCCCTGAATATTTGTGTTTTTTCATTTTTGTTTTGTTTGGTTTTGTTTATTTTTATTTTTATTTTTTATTGTCCTGATTGCTGACATTGCATTATCTCTTAGTCTTTTCTCCCATTGTATCCCCCAAGGTCTTTTTTTTTTTCAATTATGTAGGGGGAGTTTTTGTTGTTGCTGTCGTGGTTGTCTATATCTAATTCCTTTTTCTTACTTGTTCCTCTCCCTTTACTCACCCCCTTTTTCTTTCTTTCGTTCTTTTCTTTTTTTTCACTCTCGTCCCTAATATTTTTCTAATTTCATTTTATCTTAATTATACAATAGGTGCTCAAGGGAACACCTCACATTTGCTGTGTTTCCTCATCCTCCATTGCCTCATTTCTGTGTGAATTGATTTTGGCTACCTACACTATCCCCTTTCCCCCACATCTTGATACCTTCCATCATCTACTGTCTCTCCTATATTCCACCTCCCTTTCTTTGATCCCAAAATTGTCTAGCTCTTAATTTCTAATACCTTTGTTTCATTTTCTGTCTTTTATCCACTCTTGAAACTATTGCCTTTCTTTTCTCTTTCTGTCTCTCATGAAAACACTAGCTTTTGAATTCATACCACATTCCTCTCATATTCAGTCGATTACCTCAGTAGGTAGAGTACCTACTGCTATAACTCTATACAACTTACATGAATCTAATATCCATCCTCCCAGATCTCATATTGTTGCTCTGTTACCATTTATTACCAATACTACTTTACAAATTTTCCTTGCTTACACAATTGGCTTTACCTGGCCCTAATATTTTCCTTCAAAGTGAACTCAGCCAGCAATAAGAAATTAGAATAAGAACAAAGTGACAAAGAGAAGATATAAAACATGTGCAAAAACAACAGCTAATTAATCCTCAAGACTAGACAAAGAAGCTAGGGAACTGATTAAACCCATCAAAATAAAATGATGACCACAGCAACAAAAATCTACAAACCAAACCAGTATTCGGGAAAACATGGCTGAATCCAATGAACAAACTAAAAACCAGGAAGGGGAGCAGAATTTCACACAAGTAATTAAAGATCTTGGAACATATATCACAGACAAATTTAATGATGTAAAGGAAGAGGTTGACAATGTGAAGACAACACTTGGAGGGGAAACTGCAGACATACACAAAAAGATAACGGATGTGATGGGAATGAACACCGCAGTTGAAAAAATCAAAAATACACTCGCAGGAAATAACAAATTAGAAGAGGCAGAGCAGAGAATTAATAATGTGGAAGACAGTACATTGGAAATCAAACAGATAGTAGAATTGATCAATAAAAAGATAGAAAAAATCCAGCTAGGATTAGGGACTTGAATGACAATGCAAAATGCACAAACATACGTATTATAGGCATCCCAGAAGGAGAAGAGAAGGGAAAGGGGTCAGAAGGAGTGTTGCAGGAAATAATGGCTGAAAACTTCCAAAATCTACTTAAATAGAGAAATGTACATATCCAAGGAGCAGGGGCATCCAAAACATCATAAACCCCAACAGGCCCACCCCAAGACATATACTTGTCAAATTATCCAAAACTCAAGACAAAGAGAAAATTCTAAAAGCAGCAAGAGAAAAGAAAACTGTCACATACAAGGGAAGCTCCATAAGATTAAGTGCTGATTTCTCATCTGAAACCATGGAGGCAAGAAGGCAGTGGTATGATATAGTCAAGGTACTAAAAGAAAAAAATTTCCAGTCAAGAATACTCTATCCAGCTAAATTAGCATTCAAAAATGATGGAGAGTTCAAAATATTCAAAGATAAACAGAAATTGAAAGTGTATGCCAACAAGAAACCTTCCCTTCAAGAAATTCTAAAGGGAGTTATGCAGGAAGAAAGGAAAAAACAGACAGGCAGAGTTGGAGGAGAGTGTAAGAGCAACAAAAAAGACAAAAAGAAAAGAAAAAACAAACAAACAAACAAACAAACATAATATGACGAACAGAAGTCCAATCAAAATATGCCTAACATAAATAATTCCTTCAAAGTAAAATCACCAAATGTCAACGGATTCACACACCTATCAAAAGATTCAGACAGGGACATTGGATAAGGAAACTTGACTCATCTATATGCTGTCTACAAGAGACACATATTAGACCCAGAGATTCATGGATGCTGAAAGTGAATGGTTGGAAAACAATCTTACAAACAAACAATAACCAAAAAAAGGCAGGAATAGCTATATTAATATCAGACAAAATAGACTTTAAATGTGAAACAATTGTGAAAGACAAAGAAGGATACTACATATCAGTGAAAGGGACAATCTGTCAAGAAGAAAGAACATTCATAAATATTTATGCTCCTAACAAGGGTGCCTCTAAATATGTGAGGCAAATGCTGGAAAAATTAAGTGAAAGAATAGATGCATCTACAATTATAGTGGGGGATTTTAATACACCACTATCGACTCTGGACAGAACATCTCAAAAGAGAATAACTAGAGAAACAAAATATTTGAACACTATATTAGAGAAGCTGGATCTAATAGACATACACATATCATTACACCCAAACACAGCAGCAAATTTATTTTTCTCAAGTGCACATTGATCATTCTCCAAGATAGACCATATGCTAGGCCACAAAGAGAGGCTTAATGAATTCAGAAAGATCGAAATCATACAAAATAATATCTCTGACCATAGTGGAGTGAAGCTGGATATCTGCAAGGGCCAGAGGCCCAGATTTCACACCAAGATATGGAAATTAAACAGCACACTCTTAGAAAAACAGTTGATCAAAGAGGAAATCTCAAAAGAAATCAGTGACTACCTTGAAAGAAATTATAATGATAACACAACATACCAAAATTTATGGGATGCAGCCAAAGCAGTACTGAGAGGGAAATGTATAGCCATAAATTCATACATCAAAAATGAAGAAAGAGCAAAAATTGAAGAACAAAATGCACATTTGGAGGAATTAGAAAAACAACAGCAAAGTAATCGAACAGGAAGAGGAAAAAGGGAATAATAAAGATAAGAGCAGATCTAAATGAAATAGAAAATAAGAAAGCACTTGAAAAGATAAACAAGACCAAGAGCTGGTTTTTTGAGACGATCAATAAAATTGACAAACCTTTAGTGAGACTAACAAAGAAAAAAAGAGAGAAGATGCAAATACACAAAATAAGAAATGAGAAAGGAGATATCACCACTGACCCCACAGAAATAAAGACTATCATAAGAGGATACTTTGAAAAATGATATTCCAACAAAAATGACAATTCAGAGGAAATAGACAAACTCCTAGAAACACATAAGCAGCCTATATTGATGAAAGAAGAAATTGCTGATCTCAACAAACCAATCACACCTAAAGAGATAGAATAAATCATTAAAAACATCCCAACTAAGATGAGCCAAGGGCCAGATGGCTTCACAGGTGAATTCTACAAAACGTTCCAGAAAGAACACCAATCCTGCTGAAATTCTTCCAAAAAATTTAAACAGAAGGAACTTTGCCTAACTCCTTCTATGATGCCAACATTACCATAGTACCAAAGCCTAACAAAGACAACACAAGAAAGAAAAATTACAGACCAATTTCTCTAATGAACCCAGATGCAAAAATACTTAACAAAATACTTGCTAATTGTATTCAACAATATATTAAACAAATTATACACCACAACCAAGTGGGATTCATTCCACATATGCAAGGATGGTTCAACATAAGAAAATCAATCAATATAATACACCATAGAAACAGATTGAAGGAAAAAAATCACATGATTATATCTATAGATTCAGATAAAGCATTTGACAAAATACAGCACCCTTTCTTGATAAAAACACTCCAAAAGATCAGAATACAAGGAAAATTTTTGAACATGATAAAGATGATATATGAAAAACCCACAGCCAACATCATTTACAATGGAGATATCCCAAAATCCTTCCCTCTAAAGTCAGGACCAAGACAACGATGCCCACTCTCTCCCCTTCTATTTAACATTGTCTTAGAAGTACTTGCTCGAGCACTGAGGCAAGAACCAGATATAAAAGGCATTCAAATTGGAAAGGAAGAAGTCAAAATTTCATTATTTGCAGATGACATGATCCTAGATATAGAAACCCTGAGAGGTCTACAACAAAGGTTCTAGAACACATAAATGAGTTTAGTAAAGTCGCAGGTTATAAGATCAATGCGCAAAACTCAGCAACATTTCTGTACAACAATAATGAGCAAGATCAGGAGGAAATCAAGAAACAAATACCATTCACAATAGTAAATAAAAAAATCAAATATTTAGTAATATATTTAAATAAAGATGTAAAAAACTTATCCACTGAGAACTATACAAGGCTGTTCAAGGAAATCAAAGAAGACCTAAATAAATGGAAGAATATTCCCTGTTCATGGATAGGAAGACTAAATATTATTAAGATGCCTATCCTACCAAAACTGATCCACACATTCAAAGCAATCCCAATAAAAATCAACACAGCCTTCTGTAAGGAACTAGAAAAACTAACTATGAAATTTATTTGGAAAGGAAAGAGGCCCCAAATACCCAAAGACATATTGAAAAAGAAAAACGAACTTGGAGGAATCACACTACCTGACTTCAAAATATATTACAAATCTACAGTAGTGAAAACAGCATGGTATTGGCATAAGGAGAGACAGACAGACCAATGGAATCGAATTGAAAGTTCTGATGAAGAACCTCATATATATAGCAATATAATATTCGATAAAGGCACCAAACCCTCTCAACTGGGAGAAAATGGCCTATTCAACAAATGGTGCCTGGAGAACTGGATATGCCTATGTAGAAGAATGAAAGAGGATTACCATCTCACACCTTATACAAAGATCAAATCAAGATGGATCAAAGACCTAAATATAAGAGACAAGACCATAAAGACCTTGGAAAGCAGTGTAGGGAAACATCTACAAGACCTTGTAATAGGAAATGGCTTCATGATCATCACACCAAAAGCATGAGCAGCAAAAGAACAAATAGATAAATGGGACTTCCTCAAAATTAAAGCCTTCTGCACCTCAAAGGAGTTCATCAAGAAAGTAAAAAGGAAACCTGCACAACGGGAGAAAATATTTGGCATCCATATATCTGATAAGAGACTTATAACTTGCACATATAAAGAACTCCTATATCTTGAAAATAAAAAGATAAACAGCCCATTTAAAAAACGGGAAAAGGATTTGAACAGACACTTGTCCAAAGAAAAAATACAAATGGCTAAACATAACATGAAAAAATGCTCCAAATCTTTAGCTATCAGGGAAATGCAAATCAAAACTGCAATGAGATACCACCTTACTCCTATAAGATTGGCAGCTATGAAAAAAACAGAAGACTACAAATGCTGGAGAGGATGTGAAGAAATGGGAACATTCATCCACTTCTGGTGGGAATGCAGAAGGATCCAACCATTCTGGAGGACAGTTTGGTGGTTTCTCAAAAAACTAACCATAGATTTGCCATATGACCCAGCAATACCACTGCTGGGTATATACCCAACAGAACTGAAAAGAAGGACACAAACCGATATATGCAGACCAATGTTCATAGCAGCATTGTTCACTAGCACCAAAAGTTGGAATCAGCCCAAATGCCCATCAACAGATGAATGGGTAAATAAAATATGGTATATACATACAATGGAATACTACTAGGCTTTAAGAACAAATACACTACAAACACACGTGATAACATGGATGAATCTTGAGAAACTTAGGTTGAGTGAAGCAACCCAGGCATTGAAGAACAAATACTACATGACCACAATGATATGAAATAAGCAAGCTGCCTCAGAGAGCTAGAGATTGGAAGATAGGCATACAGGAAAGTGGGGGGTAGAGGAAGGATGTAAGCTGATATCTACGTGGGTGAAATCTATGGTAAGCGGGAGGTAAGTATGTGCACAAGGAAGAGATAAAATGGGGGCATAGGGTTACCTTTGGGTGGGGCTTTGCGGGTTTGAGGGGGGCTAGGGATGGGCAGATGGGTAATATTTCCCAAGAAATTGGGGAGAGGTTGGGGCAACTTACGAATATAGGAGATTGTCAGGTGTTGGTTGAGAGTATAATGCTGAGAAAAACTTTTCAAAATATAATTAGGAAAGTTCCCTGTTTATGATACTCAAAGGGGATAATCTGACCCAGGACAGACTCCTAGGGAATACCTGAATGATCATTTTGCCAGAATGGGCTATACCATTGGATGGAGACCCATATAATGAGAGTGAAGGTAGACCCACATCCTGGGGAAGTCAAATGCCATCAAATAGAGGGAACTGTATCTCTCAAGAGAAGGGGTGGCTCCCAGGCCATTAGGGAAGTTGAGCAGGTCAAGCCCTCAACACTGTTGCAAATATCTCTGAACATGGCTCCTCAAGAAATGAAGATTGACTGTCACTGTGGGCCCCAAGGGAAGGGGGAAATAGATATTGAATAGATGGAACCAAAGTAAATGTGAGTGCAAAAGAAATGTTTCACAAGAGTACACAAGGATGGATATAAAACATGTAATATTACACCAAAAACATATAAGGGATGACAGACTAATAATGTAAACCATAATGTAAAACATAGGATAACTAAACAATTTAGAAAACTGTATAGCCTAAAGTATAAAGCACAATGTAAACACAAATGTTACCTTGTTTGAAAGCTATTGTCTCAATATCTGTATATCAGTTTCAGTAAATATGATATGAATAAGTTAAAAGATTATCGCTGTGGAAGGGAAAAGGTTTTATAATGGATATGTGGAAATACTGTATATTGTATATATGAATTACTGTGATCTAAGGCTCTTGTGAAGAGAAGCTCAATAATTAGAGAAAAAGAAAAAAAGAAAAAGATAAGATGTAGAAATTTTCCAAATCAATATGAATTCTATATCTAACCTTTAAACTCATCGCTATATTCCATTTTACTAGTCAGGAACCTGACATTATATTGGGCTTCACTTTTCAGGAAGTTTTGGATCACAGAATGGTTCAACAATGGCAGTGGAGGAATACTGGTATGGGATGTTATTGACAGGTGATATATAGTTGACAGGGAGTTATACAGGGCATGTGTCCAGGGTGCATGGAAATGTTTGGATATACTCATAGTGGAAACAATTAAAAACAACAGCTGGGGGGGTACTGGGTTCCTGGCCAGGGGTGGGGCTCCTTCGTGGTCCCTAGTGGAACAGCGGCAGTCCCCCAGATGCAACGGCAAGGACCAGGAAGGAATGAGGGTCCAACAGTGAGCCCCTGATTCTAATGACTATGCTTGTGAGCCTATACACCTGAAATAAGAACAAGGCCTAGAGCAGGACTGTGCCTAAGAGTTCCCTCCTGACAGCCTCCGTGTTACTCAAATGTGGCCAGTCTCGAAACCAAACTCAGCATGTAAATGCAATGCCTTCCCCCCAGTGTGGGACATGACACCCGGGGATGAGCGTCCCTGGCACCGAGGGATCACTACCAAGTACCAGCTGATGACATAACTAGAAAATGACCTTGAATTAAAGGTTCAATGCGGACCAGCAGAATATCCCTCTCTACATATAATAACAGGAGTTAAAAATGCTGTTTGACCTAAAGTAAGGAGGAAATGGAAAGGACAAATGAGTTTATATGGCTATGAGTCTCTAAAAAAGAGAATGGAGGTTGTCAGAAGGATTGCCCTTATGCACACCTGAGCAGAGTCTCAGAGACAGATAAAGTAGATACAACCCCAGGTATTGTTTTTTTTTTTGAGGGCTAAAAAGACCCACAGGTTCTATGGTCATGGCAGATGGAGTTCAGTCCCATGTCAGTTGGCCCTACTTTGGAGTTTGTGTTTCTGTGTGATGGAGCTGGACTCAGATGGGATCTCTTTTCACAAGCCTTCCATGCTACTTTACTGGAATTGTAGTTGGTGCTGGGGTTTAATATATATCTAGGGGATTTGAATCTCTAGACTGACAATATGATAGCCAGGCCCTGAGTCTCAACAGACTTCAACTCCTACACTCTGATTTATTGGACTTACCCCACTCAGCTAACATGGAGTTGAAGAATGTCAACCACCACACCATGGAGCCTAGAGTGCCTACAACTGAAAGCAGGAGGATTGCATCCAGTATTCATTTGGAATCTAAGCCCCCTCTTGACATAGAAGTGCAATGGACACAACCAATCCAATGTCCACAGAGAAAATGTGACATTGGTATGGGAAAAGCGGCCATGGTGGCTGCTGTGTGCGGGGAATGGGAGGAAGAGATGAGATGTGGAGGCGTTTTCGGGACTTGGAGTTGTCCTGGGTGGTGCTTCATGGACAATTACAGGACATTGTAGATCCCCCCAGGGCCCACTGGATGGAACGTGGGAGAGTATGGGCTTTGATGTGGACCATTGACCATGAGGTGCTGCGATGCCCAGAGATGTACATACCAAATGCAATGGATGTGTCATGACGATGGGAGAGAGTGTTGCTGTGGGGGGAGAGGGGGTAGGAGCGGTGGGGTTGAATGGGACTGCATATTTTTTGAATGTAATATTATTTTTAAAAAATGAATAAAAAAACAATTCTTTTTAAAAAGTTTTAGAAAATTAAAAATAATCTGGTAAATTTACACAATCAAATTGACACTGTAAAATTGAATTAAACAAAGACAATAATTAAAATTTCCATGCAAGGAATTGAGAGAAAATTGTCAGCAAGAGAAACCAAAGCCCCCTCCCCCACCCTGAAACAAAAATTATAAAATAAAAAAATTTTATACCCATGAGCCTTCCCTATATCCAACTCTTTCTCTGTGTCCCTGCTATTACTGACAGTAATCAATTCCCTCCTATGATATTTTTTTCCAACAGCACATCAGGTGTCTCATTCCAGTGAGTTTTCCCCATGACTGTGTCCTCCTTGGAGAACAGATAAATAAAAAAATATCTGGATTCTGGTAACTCAAAGAAATGAAACGGAAATATAAACATAGTTGGGATGCTCTATCTCAGAGCAACATGGGTGCTTCCCATTTTGCTGGAATGGATTAAATGGAAGTGAATGAAAATAGGAATGTTGACATTGAAGACCCCTAGAAGATGAAATCCCAGACATCCCCATTCAATAATCTTACTATGTTACTTGCTTCTCTTGGAAACTCAGCTCTTAGCAGTGGAGGATGTAGTTGTTTCTGCTATGTTTGACATATACTCATTTTGACACTGGCTACATTATGACCGTGCCATTATAAGAGACAAGAGCTCTGTAAAAGTTTTATACTGTATCTCAGTTTTAATTGTGTTCCCTGAAACTGAGCATGTTTATTCCCAGGAAATGATTACTGAATTTAACTGAAAGTAATACTATTGAACAGAACAGAGCTCCATCAAAATAAGTCTTCACATCCTTCTTTGTTTTTTTCTTTTTAATGTGCTTCTTTGTTTTTTAAAGATACATAGACTATATTAATGTTACTTAAAAAATATAGGGGATTCCTATATGCCCTACTCCCTTCCTCTTCCACATTTTCCCACATTAACAACATCCTTTATTAGGGTGGTACATTTGTTAAAATTGATGAACACATTTTGGAACATTGTAGGGTGGATTATAATTTACATTGTGGTTTACACTCTCTCCAGCAAAATCTTTGGTAAGTTATGAAAAGATATATAATGTCATATATCTGTCATTTCAATGTCATTCAGTATAATTTCCAAGTCCCAAAAATCCCCCCATATTAAACCTGTTTTTCCCTTTCGCTGTGCACAGAACCTCCAGTGATAACTGCCTCCACATCAGTATGTCCTTCCATTGCTAGAATCACAAAAATTCTGTAGCAGAATAACAGTAAGTCTATTCTAGTCCATAAACATTCCCCATTCCTGAGCATTCTGGGATTGTGATGCTCACTCTGGCTCGAATTGAGGGACAGCTTAAATTCCACAGGACAGATGGATGGGACTATCTTACTTCCCATTGCACACTCTCTCTGTTCCTTTAGATGATCATTGTCGATCATCACCTCCTTGTTAGTTTTCCTGGGTGATTCCAATGAACAGGATTGCAGCTGTTGCAACTTCATTGAGATTCAGGGCCCAACTAGCACATGGAGGGTCCAAATATTTAAGTCTCTTGGACATACATCTATCAAATCTAATTCTAACTATAGGTTCAAATGGAAGGAGCAGAAGAACCATATGTAGGGAAACCACAACTGAGTCCATTTCTGTCATACAGGGGAGAATAAATTCCCAAGTAGGGGTCACTGGCAGGGCACAAAACTCCTGAGTTGTCTGCCCTGCCTATAGAGTCTGGATATCTCAAGAACCCTCATTTGCAATATTTATTTTGGCAGTCAATGAGTTCCCACTGAGATTTGAATAAGCATTATCCATGGGATAATTTCATGACTCAGTATTGAAGTCTCTTACACCTCCTTCTATATAACATATCTTGATGGTTTGCAGGGGACAATCAAGTGCCCTGTTTCTCCAGGAAAATAATAGTGTTTTCTTCAATAACTTGGTACTGGTCTTGCACACAATTCCAGTATGCTCTATAGCTTAAATAAATATTTTCTTTACTCTCTTCAAGTTTACTTACAAACATACCCAACTCTAACTTTAGTGTGACCAGTAGCAGACAACTTGATGATTTTGTAGTTTTTCTAGACTCTTATAGAATAAACTAGAGTTTTCCATAAGAACAAATCCATCCCATCTGTTCTGACTAAATCACTAGTTTTACCACATATTTTAAAGTTTTGGAGAAGGGCAAAATCCTACTAATAAAATCCAAGATGGGCTTTCCTCGGAGAAAAAATTGGAGGCACAGGGAGGAAAAAATAAGTAAACATCTAGGGTCATGTAGCCGAGTTGTTATGATTCCCATCACTCACACATGACACTCTCTCCAAATGTCTTCCCTTAAGAACCTTGTTATATTAGATAGAAAACAGGGCAAAATCATAAGGAATTTTCTAATATGTTTGCCTTCTTTCATATATTACAGTGAAATATAAATAAGTTTGGAATACACCATGGAATGACATGGTGTAAGGTGGATGGGGGAATAGCTCTTAGTATCTATTTTTCCCTCCATCTGCTTTGTTTTCTTGTACTCCAGAAGATGGTGAAATGGGTGACACAGCACATATTTAAACAATACATAAGTCAAGAGCTTCTTACTACCTGGAATGCAGAAAATGTACTCTGTTGGTGAAGCCAACAGTTTCAGTGGATTCTTTTTAATGATACAATGTTCCTGACAGTAACAGATATATGAACTTTTTGACTGTCCTATTTTTCAGTTTTTTTCAGTGTTTTTGAATTCCAGTTATGTGAAAGTCCTAACTCTATCTTCTTCAACAATTTTGAGAATACATGCTTGTGAAGGTTCTTCAACATTTTTAAGAGATTTTTGTTCAAGTAGAGATTTCTCCTGAGATAAAATAAGCTATTCAGATAAAGTATTTGGTACAATAACTGATTTCCAAAATACCTGTCTTCCAGGATGGGACTTTTGGTATTGATATATGAACTTGTTGAATGGGCGGGTAGCAAAGACAGTATTTCTCTTGGATAAATGTATATGACTAGTGTATGTATAGTTTTGGAAAATCTGATTCACAATATATTGTTTCCAGTCATTCCTAAAGAAAATATCTAGGGAAGATTTCGGCTAAATAGTTTATGTGATAAAATATTTTGTTTTGAATCATACTTGAAAGAATGTGGAATAAAGTGATACTTTTAGATTGTACGGTAGAAATTTTTAAAAATTACAGTTGAGTATTTTTAAAAATTTACTGAAATATATAATTACTACATGAACATACATAAAGAGTAATATATAGCTGAAATTATGAACTTATAAAAACAAACGCATAACATCACACATTGGTCACATACATCAACCTGCCACTTGCATTGTTGTGAAATATTTGTTACACATTAAGAAAGAATATCATGAAAATATTGTAAGATGAGTATTTTTAAATTTGAGGTTACGGGACAATGAAAAATCAGTAAATTTCCAGGCCTGCATGAATCAAGTTTCATTTCTCTGAAAAAGAATGTTCCAGTGTGAGTACAACTCAGATATAGAGGAATAAATATTTCTGATGTTTAAAGCATAAAGAGATAAAATTAAATATGTCAGGCACATAGTACACTACCTTTCTATAAGAATATTAAAGTATTTAGATTTAGATGTTCCAGAGTTTGTCCCCTTAATCAGGAACATTTCCAAAATTGGGTAAAAGGATACTTTTATAAAAAGAATGCTTCTCAACAGAAGTGTTTGTTTAATGCCTGATTTATGTCTTTGTTTCTAAGACTATAAATAAAGTAGTTCAGCATTGGAGTGATGGCTGTGGACACCACAGAGGCTATGGTATTTCCCCTTGATTTTTTGGTAGCAGCAGAACTAAGATATACTCCAAACTTGTACCATAAAACAAGGACACTTCATGAGAGGTGAGTACCACTAGAAGAAAATGCTTTATACTTGCCCCCAGATGGTGAAATTCTTCAAGTGGAGGATACAATCTTAGTTTAAGGCCGAAAGATGCAATGTTTACATTTAAAAAGGAAAAAACATCTAACATTCATGATCTAACTGCACATTTGGAAGAACTAATAAAAAGCAGCTACTTAATCCAAAACCAAGCCAAAGGAAAGAAATAATAAAGATTACAGAAGATCCTACCTCAACACATCCATGTACTTCTTCTCTAACCTATCCTTCACAAATGTTGGCTTCACCTCCACCACAATTCCACAGATGCTCATGAACATCTTAACAGAGAATGAAATCATAGCTTATGAAAGCTGCCTCAGACAGGTGTATTTTTTTATTTTGCAATCTTATGAATAAACTAAAACCCAGGAGGAGAAGCAGAACATTGAACAACTAATGAGACCTGTCCAAACAAATATCATGGACAAACTGAAAGAAGTTGAAGGAAGAGATTAAGGATTTTTAAAAGGACACTGGAAGAACATACTGAAGAAATTGCAAACATACATTAAAAGAAAACAGATATGATGGTGAAGAACAGCACAATCCAAGAAATCAAAAATATGAAAGTAGATTTGAATAGACAGAGGAAATAGTCAGTGAGGTGGAAATAATACATTTGAAATTAAACAGAAAGTAGAACAGATAGATAAAAAGACAGAAAAAATCCAGCAGGGATTAAGGATTTGAAGATAACACAAAATGCACAAACATAGGCATTATAGGCATTCCTGAGAGAAAAGACAATGAAAAGGGGACAGAAAGAGTGTTGGAGGAAATAATGGCTGAAAATTTCCTACCCTTATTGAGGGAGATGGATGTAGATGTCCATGAAGTGCAGCAAACCCCAAAAAGTATAAATCCCAACAGTTAACTCAAAGACATATATTTTTCAAACTTCCCAATGCTCAAGACAAAGAGAAAATACTGAAAGCAGCAAGAGAAAAGAGAACCATCACATACAAGGGAAGTTCAAAAAGATTAAGTGCTGACCACACATCTGAAAACTTGGAGGCAAGAGGGCAGTGCCATGACATTGCTAGGGTACTAAAAGAAAGAAATGCAAAAGCAAGAAATCATTACCCAGCAAACCTGGCATTCAAAAATGATGGAGAATTCAAAATATTTACAGAAAACCTGAAATTAAGAGAGTATGCCAATAAGAGACCTACCCTTCAAGAAATACTAAAAGGAGTGCTGTAGGTTGAAATGAAGAAACAGGGAAGAGAGAGTTGGAGGAGAGTGTAAGAAAAACTAAAAAGACAAAAAGAGAATAAATTTATGACATACATAAATTCAAACAAAACATGGTAAATATGAGTAATTCCTGGAAGTAATACGTTGAATGTTAATGGATTAAACTGAACAGTCAAGGGACACCAGTTGGGAGAATGGATTAGGAAATATGACCCATCTGTATGCAGTCTACAAAAAACTGAACTTAGACCCAAGGATTGAAGGAGGCTGAAAGTGAATGGCTAGAAAACAATCTTACATGGAAGAATAACCAAAAAAGGGTAAGAATAGCTCTACCAATATCAGACAAAGTAGATTTTTTAAATTCATTTTTTAAAAAAATATTACATTCAAAAAATATGAGGTCCCCATTCACCCCCACCGCCCCCACCCCACCACTCCCCCCACAGTAACACTCTCCCCCATCATCATGACACATCCATTGCATTTGGTGAGTACTTCTCTGGGCATCGCTACACCCCATGACCAATGGTCCACACCATAGCCCACACTCTCCCAAGTTCCATCCAGTCTACCATGGGAGGAAATACAATGTCCAGTAATTGTCCCTGCAGCACCACCCAGGAAAACTCCAATTCCCAAAACTGCCTCCACATCTCATCTCCTTATCCCATTCCACATACCCATCAGCCATCATGGCCACTTTTTCCACACCAATGCCATATTTTCTCGATTATTAACCACAATAGTTCATGAATAGACTATCATTAAGTCCAATCTAATTCTTACTGTATTCCTCCTTCCTGTGGACCTTGGCTTGGTTGTGTCCATTCCACATCTATTTCAAGAGGGGGTTTAGATTCCACATGGATACTGGATGAAATCCTTCTGCTTTCAGTTATAGGCACTCTAGGCTCCATGGTGTGGTGGTTGACAATCTTCAACTCTATGTTAGCTGAGTGGGGTAAGTCCAATAAACCAGAGTGTAGGAGCTGAAGTCTGTTGAGGCTCAGGGCCTGGCTATCATATTGTCAGTCCAGAGATACAAATCCCCTAGATATATCTTAAACCCCAGCACCAACTACAATTCCAGTAAAGTAACAGGAAAGGCTTGTAAAAAGAGATCACATCTGAGTCCAGCTCCATCATGCAGAAACACTAACTCCTAAGAAGGGCCAATTGACATGGCATTGAACTCCATCAGCCATGACCATAAAACTTGTGGGTCTCTTTAGCCCTCAAAAGAACCAATACCTGGGGTTGTATCTACTTTATCTGTCTCTGAGACTCTGCTCAGGTGTGCATAAGGGCACCCTTCTGACAACCTCCAGACTCTTTTTTAGAGACTCATAGCCATATAAACTCATTTGTCTTTCCATTTCCCCCTTAATTTAGGTCAAACAGCATTTTTAACTCCTGTTATTATATGTAGACAAGGATATTCTGCTGGTCCGCATTGAACCTTTAATTCAAGGACATTTTCTAGTTACGTCATCAGCTGGTACTTGGTAGTGATCCCTTCGTACCAGGGAGGCTCATCCCCAAGTGTCCTGTCCCACACTGGGAGGAAGGCAGTGCATTTATATGCTGAGTTTGGCTTCAAGACTGGCCACATTTGAGTAACACAGAAGCTGTCAGGAGGGAACTCTTAGGCACAGTGCTGCTCTAGGCCTTGTTCTATTTTCAGGTGTATGGGCTCACTGTTGGAGCCTCATTCCTTCCTGGTCCTTGCCGTTACAGCTGGGGGACTGCTGCTGCTGCTCCCCTAGGGACCACAACAGAGCTCCCCCTCCCCCAGCCAGGAACCCTGTCCCCCCCAGCTGTTGTTTTTAAATTGTTTACACTATGAATATATCCAAACATTTCCATGCACTCTGGACACATGCCCTATATAATTCCCTGTAAACCATATATCACCTGTGAATAACATACCATACCAGTATTCCTCTGCTGCCATTGTTGAACCATTCTGTGATCCAAAACTTCCCTAAAAGTGAAACCCAATATAATGCCAGGTTCCCTTACTAGTAAAATGGAATATAGCGATGAGTTTAAAGGTTAGATATAGAATACATATTGATTTGGAAAAATTCTGCATCCTATCTTTTTCTTTTATTTTTTCCCTAATTATTGAGCTTCTCTTCACAGGAGCCATAGATCACAGTAATTCATATATACAATATACAGTACTCCTACATATCCAATATAAACCCTTTTCCTTTCCACAGCAATAACCTTTTAACTTATTCATATCATATTTACTGAAACTGATGTATAGATATTGAGACAATATCTTTCAAACAAGGTAACATTTGTGTTTACATTGTGGCTTATACTTTAGGCTATAGAGTTGTCTAAATTTTTGGTTATCCTATGTTTTACATTATGGTTTACTTTATTAGTCTATCATCCCCCATATGTTTTTGGTGTAATATTACATGTTTTATATCCATCCTTGTGAAATCTTGTGAAACACTTCTATTGCCCTCACAGTTACGTTGGATACATCCATTCAATATCTATTTCCCCCTCCCCTTGGTGTTCACAGTGACAGTCAATCTTCATTTCTTGAGGAGCCATGTTGAGAGGTACTTGCAACAGTGTTGAGGGCTTGACTTGCTCAACTGCCCTAATGCCTTCGAAGCCACCTTTTCTCTTGAGAGATACATTTTCCTCTATTTGATGGCATTAGTCCTTCCCAGGATGTGAGTCTACATTCACTTTCATTATATGGGTCTTATATATTATACCATTGGGTATTATATATACCCAATGGTATAATCCATTCTGGCAAAATGTGCATTCAGATATTCTCTAGGAGTCTGTCCTACATCAGATTATCCCCTTTAAGTATCTTAAACAGGTAACTTTACTAATTATATTTTGAAAAGGTTTTCTCAGCATTATACTCTCAAACTACACCTGACAATCTCCTATGTTCCTATGTTGCCCCACCCTCCCCCCAATTTCTTGGGCAATATTACACATCCGCCCATCCTTACCACCCCTCAAGTCCGCAAAGCCACACCCAAAGGTAACTGTATGCTGCCATTTTATCCCTTCCTTGTACACATACTTACCTCCAGCTTATCATAGATTTCACCCATGTAGATATCAGCTTACATCCTTCCTCTACCCCTGATTTCCTGTAAGCTTATCTTCCAATCTCTAGCTCTCTGAGGCAGCTTGCTTATTTCATATCATTGAGGTAAAGCAGAATTTGCCCTTCAATGCCTGGGTTGCTCCACTCAACATAAGGTTCTCAAGATTCATCCATGTTATCACGTGTGTTTGTAGTGTATTTGTTCTTAAAGCCGAGTAGTATTCCATTGTATGTGTATACCACATTTTATTGATCCACTCATCTGTTCATGGTCATTTTGGTTGAATCCAACTTTTGGTGATAGTGAACAATGCTGCTATGAACATTGGTGTGCATCTATCGGTTTGTGTCCTTGTTTTCAATTCTCCTGGGTATATAACCAGCAGTGCAATTGCTGGGTCATATGGCAATCTATGGTTAGTTTTTGGAGAAACTGCCAAATTGTCCTCCAGAATTTTTGGATCCTTCTGCATTCCCAACAGCAGTGGATGAGTGTTCCCATTTCTTCACATCCTCTCCAGCATTTGTATTCTTCTGTTTTTTCCATTGCTGCCAATCTTATGGGAGTAAGATGGTGTATCATGGTAGTTTTGATTTGCATTTCCCTGATAGCTAAAGATTTGGAGCATTTTTTCATGTTCTTTTTAGCCATTTGTACTTTTTCTTTGGAGAAGTGTCTGTTTAAATCCTTTTCCCATTTTTTAAATGGGTTGTTTATCTTTTCATTTTCAATATATAGGAGTTCTTTATTTATGCAAGTTATAAGTCTCTAATTGGATATTTGGTTGCCAAATATTTTCTCCCATTGTGTAGGCTTCCTTTTTCTTTCTTGACAAACTCCTTTGAGGTGCAGAAGGCTTTAATTTTGAGGAAGTCCCATTTATCTATTTGTTCTTTTGCTGCTCATGCTTTTGGTGTGATGATCATGAAGCCATTTCCTATTACAAGGTCTTGTAGATGTTTCCCTACACTGCTTTCCAAGGTCTTTATGGCCTTGGTTCTTATATTTAGGTCTTTGATCCATCTTGAGTTGATCTTTGTATAAGGTGTGAGATGGTAATGATCTTTCATTCTTCTACATGTGGATATCCTGTTCTCCAGGCACCATTTGTTGAATAGGCCATTCTTTCCCAGTTGAGAGGGTTCGGTTGCTTTATTGAATATTATATGGCTATATATATGAGGTTCTATATCAGAACTTTCAATTTGATGCCATTGGTCTGTGTGTCTCTCCTTATGCCAAGACCATGCTGTTTTCACTACTGTAGCTTTGTAGCATGATTTGAAGTCTGGTAGTGTAAGTCCTCCAATTTCGTTTTTCTTTTTCAATATGTCTTTGGCTATTCGGGGCCTCTTTCTATTCCAAATAAATTTCATAGTTAGTTTTTCTAGTTCCTTACAGAAGGCTGTGTTGATTTTTATTGGGATTGCATTGAATGTGTAGATCAGTTTTGGTAGGATAGACATCGTAATAATATTTAGTCTTCCTATCCATGAACAGGGAATATTCTTCCATTTATTTAGGTCTTCTTTGATTTCCTTGAACAGTCTTGTATAGTTCTCGGTGTATGTTTTTTACATCTTTATTTAAATATATTCCTAAATATTTGATTTTTTTATTTACTATTGTGAATGGTATTTGTTTCTTGATTTCCTCCTGATCTTGCTCATTATTGGTGTACAGAAATTCTACTGATTTTTGCACATTGATCTTATAACCCATGACATTACTAAACTCATTTATGAGTTCTAGAAGCTTTGTTGTAGATCTCTCAGGGTTTTCTATGTATAGGAGCATGTCATCTGCAAATCATGAAATTTTGACTTCTTCCTTTCCAATTTGAATGCCTTTTATATCTGGTTCTTTGCTCAGTGCTTGAGCAAGTACTTCTAAGGCAATGTTAAATAGAAGGGGGAAGAGTGGGCATCCTTGTCTTGTTCCTGACTTTAGAGAGAAGTATTCTAGGATTTCTCCATTTTAATCAATGTTGGCTCTGAGTTTTTCAAAAATACTCTTTATCATGTTCAAAAAATTTCCTTGTATTCTGATCTTTTGAAGTATTTTTTCAAGAAAGTGTGCTGGTGCTGTATTTTGTCAAATGCTTTTTCTGTATCTATAGATATAATCATGTGATTTTTTTCCCTTCAATCTGTTTATATGGTGTATTACATTGATTGATTTTCTTATGTTGAACCATCCTTGCATACCTGAAATAAATCCCACTTGGTCATGGTGTGTAATTCGTTTAATGTGTTGTTGAATATGATTAGCAAGTATTTTGTTAAGTATTTTTGCATCTAGGTTCATTAGAGAAATTGGTCTGTAATTTTCCTTTCTTGTGCTGTCTTTGTTTGGATTTGGTACTAGGGTAATGTTGGCATCATAGAATGAGTTAGGTAATGTTCCTTCTGTTTCAATTTTTTGGAAGATTTGCAATAGGGTTGGTATTAATTCTTTCTGGAATGTTTTGTAGAATTCACCTGTGACGCTCTCTGGCCCTGGGCTCTTCTTATTTGAGAGGTTTTAATGACTGATTCTATCTCTTTACTTATGATTGGTTTGTTGAGATCATCAATTTCTTCTTTCGTCAATATAGGCTGCTTATGTGTTTCTAAGAATTTGCCTATTTCCTCTGAATTGTAATTTTTGTTGGAATATAGTTTTTCAAAGTATCCTCTTATGATAGTCTTTATTTCTGTGGGGTCAGTGATGATATCTCCTTTCTCATTTCTTATTTTATGTATTTGCATCTTCTCTCTTTTTTTCTTTGATAGTCTCAATAAAGGTTTGTCAATTTTATTGATCTTCTCAAAAAATCTGCTCTTGGTCTTGTTTATCTTTTGAAGTGCTTTCTTATTTTCTAGTTCATTTAGTTCTGCTCTTATCTTTGTTCTTTCTTTCTTTCTTCTTCCTGTGGGATTACTGTGTTGTTTTTTTACTAATTCCTCCACATGTGCAGTAAGTTCTTCAATTTTTGCTCTTTCCTCTTCTTTGATGTATGAATTTATGGCTATAAATTTCCCTCTCAGTATTGCTTTTCCTGCATCCCATAAGTTTTGGTATGTTGTGTTATCATTATCATTTGTTTCAAAGTAGTTATTGATTTCTTTTGAGATTTCCTCTTTGACCCACTCTTTTTCTAATTGTGTTTTCTTTAATTTCTATATCCTGGTGTGAAATCTGGGCCTCTGGTGCTTGCAGATTTCCAGATTCACCCCACTGTGGTCAGAGATATTATTTCGTATGATTTCCATCTTTCTGAATTCATTAAGCTTTCATTGTGGCCTAGCATTTGGTCTATCTTGGAGAATGATCCATGTGCACTTGATAAAAATGTATATCCTGCTGTGTTTGGGTGTAATGATCTATATATGTTTATTAGATCCAACTCCTGTAATATACTGTTCAAATATTTTGTTTCTTAAGTGGTTTTCTTTTAAGATGTTCTGTCCAGAGTTGATAGTGGTGTTTTAAAATCTCCCACTATAATTGTAGATGTATCTATTCTTTCACTTAGTTTTCCCAGTGTTTGCCTCATGTATTTGGAGGTGCCCTTGTTAGGAGCATAAATATTTATGATTATTCATTCTTCTTGAGGGAGTGTCCCTTTCACTAATATGTAGTATCCTTCTTTGTCTCTCACAATTGTTTCGCATTTAATGTATATTTTTTCTGATATTAATATAGCTACTCCTGCCTTTTTTTGGTTATTGTTTGCTTGTTTTCCAACCCTTCACTTTCAGCCTCCATGAATCTCTGTGTCTAAGATGTTTCTCTTGTAGACAGCATATAGATGGGTCATATTTCCTTATTCAATGTCCCAGTCTGAATATATTGATAGCTGAGTTTAATCCATTGACATTTAGTGTTATTACTTTCAAGGAATTACTTATGTTAACCATATTTTGATTGGACTTGTGTTTGTCATATTTTGTTTGGTTGGTGTTTTGTTTTGTTTTTCTTTTTGTCTTTTTTGTTGCTCTTACACTCTCCACCAACTCTGCCTGTCCTGTTTTTTCCTTTCTTCCTGCAGAACTCGCTTTAGAATTTCTTGAAGGGTAGGTTTCTTGTTGGCATACTCTTTCAATTTCTGTTTATCTGTGAATATTTTGAACTCTCCATCATTTTTCAATGCTTGTTTAGCTAGAGTATTCTTCATTGGAATTTTTTTTCTTTTAGTACCTTGACTATCATACCACTGCCTTCTTGCCTCCATGGTTTCAGATGAGAAATCAGCACTTCATCTTATGGAGCTTCCCTTGTATGGGATGGTTTTCTTTTCTCTTGCTGCTTTTAGAAATTTCTCTTTGTCTTGAGCATTGGATAATTTGACAAGTATATGTCTTGGGGTGGGCCTGTTGGGGTTTATGACCAGTGGAGTGCACTGTGCTTCTTGGATATGTACATCTGTCTCTTTCAGTAGATTTGGGAAGTTTCCAGTCATTATTTCTTGCAACACTCCTTCTGACCCCTTTCCCTTCTCTTCTCCTTCTGGGATGCCTATAATGTGTATGTTTGTGCATTTTGCATTATCATTGAGGTCCCTAAGTCCTAGCTGGATTTTTTCTATCTTTTTATCGATCAATTCTACTATCTGTTTGATTTCTGATGTACTGTCTTCCACATCACTAATTCTCTCCTCTGCCTCTTCTAATCTGCTGCTATTTGCTGCGAGTGTATTTTTGATTTCTTGAACTGTGGTGTTCATTCCCAACATATCTGTTATATTTTTGTGTACCTGCAATTTCCTCTCCAAGTGTTTTCTTCATATTTTTAATCTCTTCCTTTATTTCATTAAATTTGTCTCTGATATATGTTCTGAGATCTTTAATTACTTGTGTGAAGTTCTGTTCCCCTTCTTGGTTTTTAGTTTGTTCATTGGATTCAGCCATGTTTTCCTGATTACTGGTTTGGTTTGTAGTTTTTTGTTGCTATCTGGTCATCATTTTATCTTGATGGGTTTAATCAGTTCCTTATCTTCTTTGTCTAGTCTTGGGGATTAATTAGTTGTTGTTTTTGCATAAGTGTTATACCTGCTCTTTGTCACTTTGTTCTTCTTATTCTAATTTGTTATTGCTGGCTGAGTTTACTTTGAAGGAAAATATTAGGGCCAGCGAAAGGCAAATGTGTAAGAAGGAAAATGTGTAAAGTAGTATTGGTAATAAATGTTAACAGCACAACAACATGAGATCTGGGAGGATGGATATTAGGTTCATGTAAGTTGTTTAGAGTTATAGCAGTAAGTAGAGTACCTATAATGATGTAGTCGATTGAATATGGGAGGAATATGGTGTGAATTTAAAAGCTAGTGTTTTCGTGAGATAGGGAAAGAGAAAAGAAAGACAATAGTTTCAAGAGTGGATAAAAGACAGAAAACAAAACATAGGTAGTAGAAATTAAAAGTTAAACAATTTGGGGATCAAAGAAAGGGAGGTGGAATATAGGGGAGACAGTAGATGATGGAGGGTATCAAGATGTGGTGGAAAAGGTTAGTGTATGTAGCCAAAATAAATTCATACAGAAATGAGGCAATGGAGAATGAGGAAACCCATCAAATGTGAGCTGTTCCCTGCATCATCTATTGTATAATTAAGATAAAATAAAATAAGAAGAAAATGAGGGACAAAAGAAAAAAAAATAGAAGAAAGAAAGAAATTAAAAAGGGGGGGTTGGGTAAAGAAAAGGGAGGTGAACAAGTAAGGAAAAGAAAAGAAGATAGAGAACAACAACAGCAGCAACAACAACAAAAAAAACCTAAATAAATGAAAATAAAAGACCTTGAGGGATACAATGGAGAAAAGACTAGGATATAATGAAATATTAGCAACCAGGACAATAAGAAATAAAAAAGAAAAAAACGAAAAAGGAAAGAGAAAAAAACACTTCAAGGGCTAGGACAATCAAGGACATCAGGTAGACCTCAGGGTGTGATAGTTTCAGGGATGAAAAGTCTGTTATATTGCAGACTCAAGAGGTGTGAGTCTCCGGGGTGTGGGCCACCAGGGTTTAGGGGACATAGACCTGGCAACCTTACATCTGGTTAACAGGGAGCCTGCAAGCACCTCAGTGCAACACAGCCTTCAGGGATCCCTGCAGCTGGGTGCCAGCCCTATGGGGGGGGGGGGTCACATCCGCAAACTCTGACCTATGTGTGAGAAACCCATGAGTTCCCCTCTCACTAGAGTCTCTTCTGTCGGTGTATCACCAATTCGACTTCAGGACACCTCCCGCCCTGCAAGCCCCTGAAACAACCATTTGGGGGCGCCTCTATATTGTAGCCAGTTTAAGGACCCTGCAGACCCACAGCAAGACCTAGGGGATGGCGCTCTAGCCAGAAGCGCTGATATCAGTGTCAGAAACCGAAAATCCCATACCTCATAAAAGATTCACCTAATCGGCTTCCAGACGCCTCCCAGTCTGCAAGCCCCCAAAACAACCTCCTGGTGATGCCTCTTTATTGCGAGTGATTTAAGGATGCTGCAGATAGGCAGCCAGGCCTAGGGGGCAGGGTTCTAGCCAGAAATGTTATTATTTGTGTCAGAAATCCAAAATTCCCCGCCTCAAAAAAACGCTGTCTGTCTCACAAAATTGGTTTCCGAAGGCCTCCTGCCCTGCAAGCCCCTGAATAGTCTGTTCGGGGCTTATGAATTCCCCAGCACTGCAGAGCCTCCAGGAATCGCTGCTTCAGTGCTGCCCACCCCAGGGGGGAGCATCCTGTGCGCCACCCCTAACTTCGTGTAAGAGAGCCTCAAAATACTTTTTACATGAATCTTCTCTGTTACCATCCCACCAAATCGATGTCCAGACACCTACTGCCCAGCAAAATCCTGAAACAGCCTGGTCCTGAAGAATTTCTAACGCTGCACAGCTTTGCAGGAGAGACTATAAGGTGCACTCACTCAGCCACCATCTTGCCCTGCCTCCAAAGTAGATTTTAAATGCAAAACTATTGTAAGGGACAAAGACAGAAACAACGTTTAGAGTGGAACTAAATGAAATAGAAAACACTAGAAAAAATATACAAAACTGAAAGCTTATTTTCTTCAAGACGAACTCAACAGAAGAATCACAAGAGACAGAATCAGTCATCTAAAACCTCCCTACTAAGAAGAGCCCAGAATCAAATGATTTCACAGGTGAATTCTTCCAAAAGTTCTGGAAAGAACTAACACAATACCTGCTTAAATTCTTCCAAAAATAGAATTGGAAGGAACTTTGCCTAAATCATTCAATGATGCCAGCATTACCCAAATACCAAAGCCAAAAATCTCAACATATGAAAGTTAAAATACAGACCAATCTCTCTAATGAACCTAGATACTAAAATTCCCTGCAAAATACTTACTAATCATACTCAACAGCACATCAAATGAATTGTACACTCTGACCAAGTGGTTTCATCAAGGGCTTACAAGGATGGTTCAACATAATAAAATCAATGTAATATACCTTTTAAACAGATTGCAAGAAAGATCACATGATCATTTCTATAAGTGCCTAAAAAGCAAATGACAAAATACAGCACCATTTCCTGATTTAAAAAAAAACACTGCTAAAGATAGGAATAGAAGGAAACATTCTGAACATGATAAGGGTATATATGAAAAAAATAAATAAAACACAGCTAATGTCATATAAAATGGTGAATTCCTAAAAGCTTTTCCTCTAAGACTGGAAACAAGGCAAGGATGCCCACTATACCTGCTCCTCTTTAAAATTGTGGTAGAAGCACTTCCTTGAGCATTTAGGCAAGAAAAAGCTATCAAAGGCATCCAAATTGGAAAGGAAGAAATAAAAATTTCACTATTTTCAGACAACATACTATACATACAAAACGCTGAGAAATCTACAACAAAGGTTTTAGAAATTATAAATGAGTCACAGGTTACAAGATCAGTGCACAAAAGTCAGTAACATTTCTGTACAACAATAATAAACAATCTGAGGTGGAAATCAAGAAAAAAATTTCACAGTCATAACTAAAAGAAACAAATACCTAGGGATAAAATTAACTAAAGATGTAAATGACTTATAAAAAGAAACTATACCACACTGTATAAGGAACTGAAAGAAGACTTAAATAAATGAAAGAATATACCCTGTTATTGGATAGGAAGACTAAACACCATTAAGGTGTATATCCTACCCATACAGATCTATAGATATACTTCAATCCCAATAAAAATCAATACAGGTTTTGTATTACAGAATTGGAAAACCTAACTATGAAATTTATTTGGAAGTGCAAGAGACCTCAAATAGTCAAAGGTATTGAGGGAGAAAAATGAAATTGGAGAAACCACACTATCTGCTTTCTACAAATCTACAGTGGGCAAAACTGCATGTTATTGACACAAAAATAGATAGGCATGCCAACAAATGGAACTGAATTGAGAGTTCTGATATAGATCCTTGCATGTACAGTCATCTGATATTCACCAAGACATCCAAACACTCTCAAATGGGAGAGAATGGCTTCTTCAACAAATGGTGCTTGGAGAACTGGATATTCATATTCAAAAGAATGAGACAGGAACAACATCTCACATCTTATACAAAAATTACCTCAATATTGATCAAAGATCTAAATATAAAAGACAAGACAATAAGACATTGACAGATAATGTGGGCAAGCATCTGCAGAACCTTTTAATAGGACATGGTTTTATGAACTTCACACCCAAAGCACGGTTCATGGAACTGTGGGGAGGGTTGAGGGAGAGACCAGGTGAACACTGGGGATTGGCATGTGTGTGTTTGAAAGTAAAAAATTAGGAAAGCTTTTATGGAAATTTAACAAGTTTACTGGTTTAAGGTGTTGAATGGGGGGGGCATTTGAGACAAGGTCACCTGTTACAGGCTTCTAGGGAATGTGTGAATGATCAATTTGTAATAAAGTGTTGTATCAGTCGATGGAGACCCACATAATGAGCAAGAAGGATTTGGAATACCATCCTTAGGAGGAATGCTATGTGCTCAAACAGAGGGGCAGGAATCTCTCAAGAACATAGGTAGTTCCTAGTAGGGTAGGACAAATCAGTGTGTCAAGACCTCAGTGCTGATGCAAGTAACTTTGTATCTTGTCATCTAAGGATTGAAGCCTGATGGTCACAGTGGTCCATGTGGAGGGGGATGGAAGAATGGAATAGATGGAAGAGAGGATAGTTAGTGGGCAATGGAAGTGAGTTTGTGATGATGGACACAAGACATGTTAAATAACATCAAAATTTATAAAAATGCAAGGTCTAAAATGTAAACCATAATGTAAACCTCTGAGTATGGTTAGTAGCTGTGTTTCACAATTTATTTACTTTTTATTAAAAATTTTAAAAATATACCTAGATCACACAAAATGTTACATTAAAAATATAAGAGGTTCCCATATACCCCACTCTCCCAACTTCCCACTACTCCCACATTGACAACTACTTTCATTAGTGTGGTATATTCACTGTATTTTATGAATACATTTTGGAGCATAGTTACACATCATGGATTATAGTCTATGCTGTAGTTTATAGTTTAAACTATTTCACCATTTCTATATCAGTTGTAAGAAATATACAATCCATATATAAAAAGGTATTAATATTAGAATGGGTAACGGGGGAGGATGTTGGATATATGAGAATCCCCTGTATTCCACACTATCTCATTGACATGTCAGACTGTGGCCTGAAATAGCAGTGTTCCAGAAGCCTCTGGAGACATCCAGACACTATGGGCAGGGTAGACAGCTCAGGGTTTGACACCCTGACAGTGGGCCCTACCTTGGCATTTATTATCCCCAGTATGACAGAGTTGGAATCATCTGTGGTTTCCCTTCATATGGCTCTTCTGCCCCTTCTATATGAACCTATAGTTAAAATTAGACTTGAAAGGTGTATGTCCAAGAGACTTAAATCTTTGTGTGGCCCATGTGCCATTTGGCCCCTGGATCTCAAAAAATTGAAATATCTACTATGCAGTTTATTCGACTCACCCAGAAAAATTAACACGATATGATGGTCATCTCAAAAGAAAATGTAGAGTCTACAACTGCAAGCAGGATAATCACATCATTTGAGAGAGATATTAGCCCCCTCTCAATTAGAGGTGGAGTAGGCATCCACTCCCATAATGCTGAAGATTGGGAAATGAAAGATGGACTAGAGGGGACTAACCATCATTCTACTATAGACTTATTGTTTCCCTAGCAATGGAAGAATTTTATCATTGATGTGGAGGCAGTGGCCAACTAAGGATCTGAGGGGAAGGAAAGGGAAAACTCTGTCCATTGTGGAGAATTTTTAGGCACTTGGAATTGCCTGAATGATGTTGCAAAGATGGAAACAAACCAATATATAATTTGTTATAACCTACAAAATTGTGCAGCAGAGTATAAACTATAATGTAAACTTTAATCCACAGTTAGCAGCAAAGTTCCAAATATGTTAATCAATTGTAACAAATGTACCTGTGGTATTTTGATATGGTTTATGAATTCCAAAATTAGATATTGGATTATGTTTGTAAACTATTCTGTACCTGGGCATGATTAAATTATTATTAGTGCTATGATTGGGCCACATCAGTAGGACATTTAGTCCCCACGCCCTTGGTAATTCTTCTGTAGTTGCTTCCTGCTGCATAAGGGCAGTGGTCCCTGCCTGATGGTGTGTGAAACTTTCTGGCTATTCTACTAAGGATGAGGGAAGGTATGTCCAGCATCATGGTTGAAACTGGATGAAATCTCCACATTGCACAACATTTTTTAGGAGGTACTGAGAATTGAACCCAGGACCTTATATATGGAAAGCAAGCATGCAACCACTGAGCTATATCTGCCATCTGCTCCTCAGATAAGTTGTTTATTTTGTGTTGTTTGTTTTGTTTTTAGGAGGTACTGGGGATAGAACCTGGGATCTTGTACATGGGGAGCAGGTGCTCAACCAATTGAGCTATATCTGCTCACTCCATTTTTAACATTTACCTCCTTCTCTTTTTCTCATCATTAAAATTTTCTGTGAAACCACATTCAGCCATTCAAAATATGTATATTTATCCATCTATTCTGGTCAGATAATGCACATTGTAAGTTTCCAATATTTTTAATTTATTGAGACTTGCGCATAATTTAACATTGTCTGCCCTTCAGAGTGAAACTTGTGCACCCAAAAAAACTGTGCAAAATGACCTTGAATAAAAGGGTCAACTTGGACCAGCAGAATATCTCAGTCTACATATAATACCAGGAGTTAAAAATGCTTTTTGATCTGAGTAAAAGAGGGAAATGGAAAGAACAAATGAGTTTATATGGCTATGAGTCTCCAAAAAGAGCAGGGAGATTATCAGAGGGGTTGCCCTTATGCACACCTCAGCAGAGCCCCAGAGACAGATAAAGTAGATACAACCCCAGGTATTGATTCTTCTGAGGGCTACAGAGACCCACAGGTTCTATAGTCAGGGCAGATGGAGTTCAGTCCCATGTCAGTTGGCCCTACTTTGGAGTTTGTGTTTCTGTGTGATGGAGCTGGACTCAGATGTGATCTTTGTCCACAAGCCTCTCCTGTTACTTTTACTGGATCTGTAGTTGGTACTGGGGTTTAGTGTATACCCAGGGGACCTGAATCTCTGGACTGACTATGTGATAGCCAGGCCCTGGACCTCAACAGACTTGCAAATCCTACACTATAGTTTATTGGACTTACCTCACTCAGCTAACATGGAGGTGAAGAAGATCAATCACCACATCAGGGAACCAAGAGTGCCTTCAACGGAAAGCAGGAGAAGTGCATCCAGCATCCATGTGGAATCTAAGCCCCTCTTGATATAGATGTGGAGTGGACACATCCATTCTAAGTTCCACAGGATGGAGGAATAGAGTAAGGATTAGAGTGGACTTACTGATATTCTACTAATGAACTATTGCAAATAGTCATCAAAGAAAACATGGCATTGGTGTGGAGAAAGTGGCCATGGTGGCTACTGTGGGTAGGGAGTGGGAGGAAGAGATGTGATGTGAGAGATTTAATTTTAATGATATATTTGTGCTCATTGAAGTATAGAATCCTGGTGCATAAGTAGGGGAGTTTATGTACATTGGGGTTCAGCACTCTGCTGGTTATTCTACATTATTTTGGGGGGTTATATTCCCACTTCAGTTTGTAAACTTCTAGTGATGGCTACAAATAAGTCTCATTTTACTCCTCTAAAGAAAATATCTGCCCTTTAATTAAATAATGTGAAATCACTAAAGGGTTGGTGAAAGAATAAATTATGTATTTACTGCATCACCCCTTTATCTCACTACTTGTCAAATTTGTCATCAATTCCCATTATCAAAGATGAATGATACTAGTGTTTTCATTCCTGTCTACAAACACACATGTGGTAATGAACGGTTCTGATGCAGGGTCATGACTTAGGCCCACACAAAGATCTGTGTCCTTCAAACTCTCCTATATATTGTAAAGAAACATTATTTGTGGCCCTTTTATGTACAGATATCTGAAGTGAACTTTGGTAACAATTGGTCATAAATGTTGTCTTCAAATGATTAAAGGAATGCAAATAAAAGGAAGCAGCAGACTTATCTAAACACCCTCAGCATACCTGTTTATATTGATTGTGGTTTCAGTTGTTGTATGAAGAGACATTCCAAAATAAACAGGTCATGATAATCTCTTTATTACTTTATGGCAGTTTACAGTATGGAGGTTTTAGATCTATCTGACTCTGCACATGTATGATTATTTGTGAGTCATTGTGGCTGTGTTTCTTCTTGTTTATTCTTTCTCATTATTGGCTCAATTGGTTGTAGGCTGGGCTAGGTGACTTTAAGTGGGACAACTTTCCTCTCCTCCACATGTGTTTTCACCCTCCAACAGACTTTCTTGGACTAGATCACATGGCTAAGGCATGATTCCATGAGGGCACAGCAGAAACACTTGAAGGCCTCTTGAAGCCCACAGACAGTACCACCATATTCTGTTGGTCAAAGATAATAAGCATCATCATTTCCAACCCCATACATATTTGGAGAAAGAGACTCTACCTCTTGATTAGTGAAGTGGTATGGTAACATTGCAAAATATCTGTTCAGTAAGTTTTCAAGGAGTATAAATTTCAATAAAATTAAGTTATATTGTCATATTTCAAGAGATATATTGAAGATTGAGTTTCTTCATCTCTCTGCTCAGTATTTGAATGGATTTTTTGGGAAAAGAATGAGAGTTAAAGTATACAGTTAATGAAAAGCAATGGAAATTCTACTTCAAAAGGTCAAGAATATCCAATTGTAAATGTTCTCTACCTGCCCCTATCTATGGCTCACCATTCTCAGGCAAAGACAAAATATCTATTTTTTCTTTCCAGGTACTTCGTTGAGTCCGGGGAACTCATGTCTGACTCACTGATTCCAAGAGCTTGAAATTTCTTCCTTATCTGCTGCTCCCTTCATGTCCTCATGTCTAGACTTTACTTAGATTGACTTGATCTTTATTACATTCTTTAAATTTTCCATTCTAGTACTTGTAGTTAAGGTTGTTAGATCCTACTTATAGATGAAACATTTTTAAATGCAAAGAGACAATAGAGAATCATGAATGGGAAAAAGAATGTCATTTTTAGGAATTAGGTCCATTTTTTGGAAAGTAGTGTCCCCTTCCTGAACTTGAGGATTGAGTTGAGATGGTGACTGAGTAGAGAAGCTTGACTCTGCTCACTACACACTGTCAACAGAGATGGAATGACAGTATGTTCCTGTACCTCTGTCAGCTTTTGGCGAATCTGAACAGTGGTTTCATGGACACTCTTTCCTACATTAGTCAGAAAATACATTTCTTGTTCTTTATGACATTCAGCTATGGCATAGCCTTGGACTATCCTCTTAGTAGCTCTCCTCTGAGGTCTTATATTTTGTCAAGGGATTTATTCAAGTGTAGATATCACCAAAGGTTAAAATTCAGTAAAATATCATTATTTTCATTAAGAAGACATGGATATAATCATTTTATAACCTAATGTCAGTATTTTAAAACTGGTAAAAAGTTTAAAAAATCATCTATCCTATGTTATGAATTGTGAATTTAGTAAGAGATGGAAGTTAACGTAAAGTTAAAGAAAGCCCAGACAAAATTGTGGTTTATAGAAATAAAGCCTGTATTAATCCACACATCTCAGAGCTAGGGTTAGAGCGTCCAGGCCTATTCCAGCATCTCCTTGACAATGCTATCCTCGACAATCTTACCATGTCGTTTCCATCATCAAGGTCACAAATATCAATTGTACTTCCAGATACCAAATCCACATGCCAAACAGAAGATTTGGAGAAGAAGCAAGGATATGCTCCAAATGGAGTGAAAGATGGATTTTGTGAATAGAACCTTTTAATGAAATATAGCTTACATATGGAAAAATGCTATATCATAAGCTGAGTGAGACTTCCAAATCTGAATATATTCCACATAACCAGAACTGAAGCAAATCACTAGAACATGATGAGATCTAAAAGATACTTCTGTGCCCAAATTCAATCATCATTCCCTTCAACGGGGTCATTATCTGAAATTGTAAGAGCTTAGACTACTTTGGTGTTTTTTTGTATGTGAGATTCTGTCATCTACCCCCACCTTATGCAAAATTTCCCATTTCAAGCATTTTAATGCATACACTTTAGTGATATTAATTATAATTACAGTATAATTTTGGATGTAAGAAATAATATAATGTGTATTAATTTGTATCTGATTAATTTTGCTCAACATTGTTTTGAGTATCTTAAGTTAGGAAACTAAGGGATCCTATAAGACCCAACTAAAAGACTTCAGTTTGCATCAAGTTGGTCAAAATTTCATCACATACTATGGAAAACAGAATAATGGTAATTCAATATAGTAAGTCTTAGTTTCTGGAATGTGGGAGAATTTTAGGCTAACAGGACAAGGACAATGAAAGAGCTGATTGAGATAAGCTGAGCATAAACTAGGGATAGTATCTTGCAATATCTGTGTGGGTCACTATAATCACAGTGAACCTAAAATGTTGAGGAGAATGGTATAAATGTCAGTGTCAGAAGGATGCAGTATGAGAATACCTTGACCATCCATGACTGGCTTTTGAGATAGAAGAGGCCATTGAGCTCAATGTTGGGGGCATTCTCTAGAATCTGGAAAAGGTAACCAAAACAGATATTTCCTTAGAGCCTGGTAAAGGACATATCCCTTCCAACAAGATAATTTTAGACTGTTCAGTCCATTTTGTATTTCTTACCTTCAGAATTGAAAGGTAATATATTTGAGCTACTTTATACTACAAGTCGTGGTAATTTCTTAAAGCAGCATTGGAAATTGATACACATTGCAAACACTAGATTGTGGTTTTCACTGTGTTTAGACAGACAAATAAAACTAGATCTCTCCTGTCATTGAAAAACTCAGATTTATATTGGAAATGAAACTACCCATGGGTATTACTCAGCCAAAAGGAAGCTGATGCAAAACACCAGAAATTGTTTTTTTTTTAATTGAAGTATACCATTCATATATGAACATACATAAACAATAAGTGTATAGAAAAGATTGTGAACTTACAAAATAAACATGCATAATATCACACAGTGGGGTAGAAGCTCACAATTACCAGGCCATTAAGAATAAATTACTTCCCTCACCAAAGTCTTTTGCCATGTGTTGTGGTAAGATGGCTGCCAAGGTTTGGTCTTTGGTTCCTCTCTTCCCAGGACTTACTTCTCTCTGGGCTGAGGGTTCCTCTCTTCCCAGAGCAGCATTTCTCTCTGGGCTCAGCTGCATTTCTCACTCCACAAGGCCACCTATAGACTATCAGGCAAATGTTTCTGTCTCTCTCCCTGGGGTTTCTACAATGTGTATGGAGTCATCTCTATGCCTTTGTGTTTATCTCTTGTACGTTCACTTCCTGGGCTCCAGCTCAAATATCCACCATCAAAACCCCATCTTTGTCCTTTGCCATGCCTTTTATCTGTGAGACCACATGCACCAATGGGTCGGGAATCAAAGCCCTAATGATATGGTCCAATCAAAGTCCTTATCATAATTTAATCATACCCAGGTCCAAACCTGTTTATAAACATAATCCAATATTTATTTTGGAATTCAGAACTATATCAAACTGCTACACCATGTTTTACACAAAGCCTAATAGAACAAGATAATTAAAAGAGAAGCAAATATGGGATATTTGAAAATTCATAATTAAGTTGGGTTTATCACAAAAGTGTGAAATTTTTTTTAGTCAAAATAGACATATTAATGCATCAGCCTAATCATAAACAAATTCATTTAAATGATGAATAATTACAAAATGGTGTTATAAACAATGAGGAAATGAAAGAATGTGAAATAAATGGTGCTAGGGCATTTAATTATTTGTTACAAGCAAAATAAGTTTACATTCCTATGTCAACTCTAGTGACCTCAATAATTGAAGTTGGAGAGAAGATCTAAAGTAGCATATTGTAGAACAATTATTGATTGCATTTCTGAGAAGAAATGGAGATGTAAGAAACAAAAAAGAAGGAACTGGGAACATAATTATTGGACACAAGTTCATTACAAACCTGTACATCGAATCATTTTAAGAAAATAAATGACAAATGAAAAAGCAGGGAAATACAACAAACTCTGCCTTATAAAATGTAATGTACAATTGTGTTATGACAAATGTATTTAAGTAGATATACTATGAAAAGAAATGAGCCAACATTTCCAAAAGAAAAATTCTAATAACTCATGGAAGGATTAACGCCAATCCTTCTCAAACTCTTCACCAAAAGAAAAGAAAACCACATCTAATTTGGCTTATGAATACAGATGCAAAAACTCTCAAAGGATAAGTAAAATGAATCCAGGAAAATATTAACAAGGTTCTAGATCCCGAGAAAGTAATATTATCCTAGGAATGCAAGGGTAGTCCAAAAAGGAAAATCTTTCACCTTTGTATACCATATTATTCAAATGAAGGAGAAAAGTCATATGATCATCTCAACTGATGCAGAAAATACAATTGACAAAGTACTGAACCCTTTCTTCATAAAACACAAAGAAAACTGGGAATTGAAGGAAGCTTTCTTAACATAATAAAGAGAATATATGAAAAACTCACAGATAGCATAGTCCTAAAACATTAAAACCTTCTCCCAATGTAGAAACCACAGAAAGGTTCCTGCTTTCATTAAAGTTATTCAGCTTTATACAGCAAGTTCAAGACAGACCAGTGAGACAAAATAAAACCAAAAAATAAAAAATAAAACAAAAGCCAACCTACTTGGAAAAGGAAGATTAAAGTTATCTCTTTTCACAGATGATATGAAATTCTATATAGAAATCTAAATACATCCACAAGAAATCTGGTAGAGCAAATGAACAAATTCAGCAAATACGTAGATTACAAGAGTAACACAAAAAAATTAGTTGCATTCCTAATCAAGGCAAAAAACTTTCCAAACTGAAATTAAAGTATTACTCCATTCACAATATCCTCTAAGAAAATAAAATGCCTATAAATAAATATAACCAAAGACTTGAAGTACTTATAGATGAAAAATTTTTTTAAAAAAAAGAACTACTGAAAAAAATTAAAGATAGCAAGACATCTCATGTTCATAGACAAGAACACAATATTGGTAAGAAATCACAATATTGGTAAGATATCAATACTTTCAAAAGAGATCTACAGATTCAATGAAACACTTATCGAAATTTCAGCACCATTTTTTTTTTTTTGCTGAAACGTTGATGTCAATCCTAAAATTCAGGTGGAATCAAAATGGACACCAAATATGCAAATGAATATTACAAAAGAACAAAGTTCTTTGTGGTCTCACATTTCCTCTCATCAAAGTGTACTACAAAATCACAATAAGCAAAACCATGTGGTACTGTAAAAAAGATAGACATATAGTAAAATGAAATAGTACTGAGACCTAAGAAGGAAACCTATGCAACAATGGCCAATTGATTTTCAAAGATCTAAAAGTAAGAACCGGGACTACAAAACTCTCAGAAACTTCAGGGTTTTGTGTCAGGCAAAGGTTTCTCATACTTCACACCCAAAGCACCAACATCAACAACAAAAAATAGATAAATGGGGTCTCATCAAAATTACAAACTTTTGTCCCTCAAAGGAATTTAAAACAAAGTGAAAAGATAAGCTAATTAAGGGGAGAACATATTTAGAAACCATATATCCAAAAAGAGTTTAATATCCAGACTATATGAATAAATACTTCATATCAATAATTAAAATAAAAACAATCCATTTAACAATGGACTAAAGTTTTAGACACACATCTCTCAAAGGGGACATTCAAATGGTTAAAATGCACTGAAACCATGCTCAACATCACTAGGTTGTTTTTTCCCCATCATCACTAGTTTTTAGGGAAATGCAAAGCAAAGCCACAAGGAGATACCATTTCATTCCCACTAGAATGACTATTATTTTTTTAAAAATTCAGAATTTTGCAAGTGTTAGGGAGGATATGGAAAAATAAGGACACATTCATTGCTGGTGGGAATTTAAAATGTTACAGCTGCTGTGGAAGACAATTTGGCAGTTCCTCAGAAAATTAAATATAGAATTACCATATGACCCAGAAATCACTAGGTATAAACCAAAAGAATTGAAAGCAGGGACTTGAACAGATATTTGCACACCAATTTCTTAGTCACATTATTCACAATTGCTAAAAGACAGAAGAAACCCATGTCCATTAACAGATGAATGAATAAATAAATGTGACATATATGTAAATGAAATATTAAACCAGTAAAAGGAATGAAGTCCTGATATATGTGACAACATGCATGAAATTTGAAGACATAATGCTGAGTGAACTAAAACGGTCATAAAATAACAAATATTGTATGATTTCACTGAAATGAAATAAATAGAATAATCAAACTCATAGAGTTATCTAGAATGTAGTTTACCAGGGACTGGGTTGGGGATATGGAATGATGGTGCATCATTGCTTAATTTGTTGAGAATTTCTAATTAGGTTGATTTAAAGTTTTGGAAATGGATGATGATGATGGTAGCACAATATTGTGAATTTAATTAACAGCACTGGTTTACATATGTGAATATGGTTATAAGAGGTCTTACATGTGACACTAGAATATAAATTAAATGAATAAACACAGGGCTATATAACACAAGGAAATTTATTGTATATTTTGGACTATAGAGTAAAAGTATAAAAGCATTCCTTCGTGAATTTTAAAGAATATACCACACTAATGCAATGTGTTAAGTACAAAGTGGTATATGTAGAAAAAATAACATACCCTAATGTAAACTATGGACTACAGTTAATAATTCAAAGTAGACATATATCTTCAACAGTTGGTACTGGGAAACAAGATATCCACACACAAAAAAATAAATTTGGATCACTAGCCCTCACCATGTACAAAAAATTATCTGAAAGTGGACAAATGATCTAACCATACAATTTAGGTGTAAGTAGCAAGAAGAAAATATATATGGAAAAATGTTCATAGGCTTGGATATGACAATGATTTCTTGGCTATGACCACAAAAAACACAAGCAAAAAGAGAAAAAAAATAGATAAAATGGACTTTATCAACACTAAAATCCTTTTAACATCTCAGGGTATTATCAGAAAAGTGAAAAGACAACCTACAGAGCAGGAAAAATAATTGCTAAGCATATATCAGATAAGAGCCTAACAACCACAATAATAAAGATTGGTAAAATTGAAGAAAAAAGGCATTGAATTCTATTGAAAAATGGACAAAGAATTAAGACTGATATTTTTCTAAAGATGTAGAAATGGCCAAAAGCATAGTAAAAGATGCCCGATATCATTCATTAGTCATCAGAAATGCAAATCAAAATCTAACTCTCATAACAGCAAACACTTAATGCAATGGCTTTTATTTAAAAAAGGTAATAATAAGTGTTGAAGAGAATTCATCAAATCGGAAGCTTGAATATTGCTGGTGGGATTGCAATTTGGTGTAGCCATTAGAAATTATTTTGTAGCTTCTCAGAAGTTTCAATCTAGATTAGAAGACGGCCTGACTATTCAACTTTTTATTGTATACACAATCAAATTGACATCAGGGATTGGACCTGACATTTGAACACCAGCGTCTTTTGCACCATTATTTCCAATCACCAAAATATGAAAGGAACCCAAGTGTCCATCAATGGATGATCAAATAAACAATTAGTTTAATTTAAACTTTTCTGGAATGTTATATATCCATAAAAACAAATGAGAATTTGATACATGTTACAATAAGTGTGGCAGTTTGATATAAGTGATGAATTCCAAAAAGAAATACTGGATTTTGCTTGTAATCTGATCTGTACCTAGGCATGATTGAGTTATGATTAGGACATTGAAGGAAGGAACCTTGAAGCCAGAGTAAAGCAAGCCCCAGGAAGGTAGGAAACCAGGAAACCTGAACCCTCACAGACGTCGGCAGCCATCTTGCTCCAAATAGACTTTGGTGAGGGCAGTAAATTATGCTTTATGGCCTGGTATCTGTAAGCTCCTACCCCCAAAAAATACCCTTTATAAAAACTAACCAATTTCTGATATTTTGCATCAGCACCCATTTGGCTGACTAATACAACATGTATAAACTTTGGTAATATCATGTTGAGTAAGTAAAATCAGATATTAAGCCAAATATTATATGAGACTGCTTATATGATATTCCTAGTAAAATAAAGTTCATTAAGACGGATAGTTTATGATTGCTTTTTAGGGACTGGAAGATCCTGGTATGGGGAGTTATTGCTAAATAGGTGCAGGGTTTCTTTTGAGGTGATGAAAAAGTTTAGATTAGGATGTCAGTGACGGTAACTCAATATAGTGAATATAATTACTACCAGTGAAATATATACTTGAAAGTGGTCACAAATGGAAATTTCAGTTGCAATTATGATATTAAAATAAAAAGCTAAAATATATGGAAGTTTACGTTTCTTTTTTAGGTTTTAAGTGAATAAAATATTAATATAACTATTGACTTATTAAATTGAGAATCATTTAGAACATGGGCAGATTTGATTGAAGTGATCCCTAAAAGGTGCTAGGTACAGGCCATGGTACATAAAGTGATCTAAATATATTTTTATAATTAATAAAAATATTATAAGTGAGGGATTAAATGACAAGTTCTGATTTATGTTGCATGCTTGATATTCCCAGTTGTTTTGGCTAAGCATCATTAAGGAAAATGAATCATGCCCATGATTTTATATCCAATGAGCAGAGTTTTCCACATTTTTAAAGAGGACAATAGCAAATTGCTGAAGATGACAACAACCAGGAATCTATCCTTTCCCCATTTCTGTGCTTTGAAGGTGAAATGTCCAGGTAGGTTTCTCCATCTTCAACTTTGTGGTGAACTTTAGTCACTGGATGGGGTAAGATGCTAAGAAGGCAGTAGAATTCATAGAGCAGGAGAAAGAAACAAGTGGATTCACCCGACTTACAGTATTGTCTCCTGGGAACAGAGAATCAGCCAGAAAAATTGCCTTTCTGTCCAGACCAGTGTCCCACAGGGGAATGATGGTTGGTGAGTATAAATAACAAAAAGAAAATATGCTCATTAGCAAATACAGGGAAGCTTTAAATACCAGCTTGGGCAACCTTGGACTAGCCAGGAAATGATTATTTCTTTTGGAGACCGTATTTGTCCAGAGAACAGATGTGAGGGGACAGAACTTCAGACATCATCATCAGACTCCCAGAGAAGAGTTCGGATTTCCACAGGTAGACCTTCCTCTAAGAGATCCCATCCAAGTGAGTCAGAGAGCCCAGAGGGTCTTTCAGGAAGGGGTCAGAGGAAATAGAAGCTGAGAGCTTTTATCTGAGGTCTCCTGAGAGACATTCCAGCCTAGAACAAACAGAAATACCTTCGGGCTTGTTTTCCTATTTTGCTTTAGTTTCCATTTAACTTACTTACTTACTGAATGAATGAATAATTGCTTGAGTTTTATGAGATAAAAAGGAAGTGTCCATTTAATTCAAGAATATCGGGTTCAATGTGGAAAAATAAGCATTGGGAATGGGCACCCACTTAGAATATGAATTTTCAGGGATATGGTGGTTCCAGGAAAAGCAAAATATCTCTCCTAGGAGATTTGCAGTGGAGGGATGAGCGGTGAATTGAGAGTGTTACGTTTTGTATTTCTTTTAAAGATAAGGCACATTTGTTCATATTTCTCCCTTAATCCAATGAAGGTAGATATTACTTTGCAACAGTAGTTAATGATACACAAACTCTCAATAGGGTATTTAAAAGAAAAATATGTTTGTTTAATAGGGAAAGAGATATATTACCACATTTACTTAGAAATTATTCCTCTATAGATGAAGTTAAATTAATGGAGGATCATTAGCCATGTACTTTCTCCATTGTAAATTGTTCCAGTCTTGATTTTGTATTCTGGCTCAGGATTTTTATTCATATTATTGCATTCTTCAAATCTAGAATTACAGTTATTTTTACCCATTTAACTGGTTGTCATTTGTTTCTTTTATGTCTCTTTAGATGTTTAGGGAGCATTTGAATGTTTATAAATTTTACATGACAAAATCATTTGCTTTTACATATTGTGTTTCCTCTATTGCTTTTGAAACATGGGAATTTGTTTTCATCTTTTGAGCTTGTGAATCTCTGTGTATTATTCTGATTTCTTCTTTTCACACCTATTTTCCTTATGTAAAATTTCCCTTTTATGATTTGATCTATACCTAAAAGTTTCATCAGACTCTGCCGTCATTCACTTGGCATTCTTTAAATAGAACTACCAGTAGACTTTATTCTATTTATAAGCATATTTGAATTCACGGCCTTTTTTATAGGGCCAAACTGTAAGTTTCAATACTCCTTCTTCACTGCATTTTCAAAAAGTAAATTTGAGTATAATTATAAATTTTTACCAATTGAGTTATCCATTTTAATATATTAAATTCCTGTTACTTTCCATCTTTTAATTCAGCGATTCATTTTAGATATTACATTAAAGTTTGCTTAAGACAGTTGTTTTGAAAAAAATATTTAACCTGGATTCATTTTCAGTGTCTTTCAATTGATTTCATCACAACACATTTTCTTAAATATGTTTTTTCTATAGGTGCACATACATTCACACATCATTGTGAAAACACACAGGTGAACACAATTGATGATGTCGTTACTTATTGGGATCTTACATTTTACTAGAGAAATCAGAGAATAATGAAATAAGTGAGGGTATGACATCACACCCTGATGGACAAATCATAGTTGTCCAGGCTAAATGCATGGATTTTCATGATATGTGTGGGAATTTATACAGTGTGATCTAAGCGTAACTGTCAAAGAGACGTGATGCAAAGTGAAACACTGTATAAAGTCATTTAGTATGCAAACTATGGAGATCTCACAATGGTGCAAGACAGGTTCAATATCTTGGACATCAATTATCGGCAGGGTAGCTCACAGGGTGAGGTGACACTGGCAGCTAGTCCAGGGAGGGTCCAGCTTGCATAAAGCTGTGTGTTTTGAAATCATTATTCAGTGAGTAATCACAGGTAGATATGAATATAAATTTTGTCGTGAAGAAGATCCCTTTGAGTCGATGTGAATATCAGCTAGAGGGTTTTTCAGTTTTCAATTTCAGGGAGAGATGATAAAAAAATTAAACATGAACATGAGATTTGGTACAAGAATATGTGGAAAGAAAGAAAAAAATTCTGTAGTGTAAGAAAAACCAGTCATATCTCATCACCAGAGAAAACCATTCATTTACTGACAGGAAAAACTAAGCTAAATTTTTACACGTATTAGTTAAGTGTGTCAAAATTCCTAGCATGGTGGAAGTCATAATCCTATTATGTTGGAGAAGACATAAGATTTAGAATGTTTTTTTTCTTATGCGAGTTTATCACAGAATTTTAGAAATTCCAAAATTTTAAATTTTTTAACATCATTTAAAATCTCTTCTACTGCTTCATGTAAAAAATTCCCAAAATTTGCGGTAGTTGTACTTTTTTGCATGTGAAATGGCATATTTCCATTGCTCGGTTTTTCTTAATGGGTTCAATCTGTATGTTGTAAAAGATATCCCTACTTCTGTAAAGTTTTCTTCATCACAGTCTCTAAAGTTTGATGTGAACATATGATTTCTTTTATACTCTTGCCTATTTCATTTACCCTCTTTTCCCCATCTCTGATTACTGAGAAGGTTTTCTTTAAACGTGGTAGAAAATGGCCACAACAAAATGAAGTCCCTTGTTTACATTTCCTTGCAAGGTTTGACATTTGAAATTCCTGGATATCATTTCTAATTCTTTTGGGGATTCACAATCTGATGCTGTAGACTTGCATTGTATTGTATTCAATCCTGGCCAAATCAGTGTGGGTGGGGGTGGGAAGAGATCCCTCCCCAGTAATAACTTGCCCCGAGAGAGCATGGTATGCTTTTTGTGTTCCTGTCTGTGTGCATATTTGTGTTTGTGTTTAAGTGGAGGTATTAGCAGTCCTGGAGAAGAGATAAATGTGCTTATAAATTCCAGTAGGCTGTCCTCCAGTACACAGTCTAAATGAAATAGGAATGGCTGCATTGCATCTGTGGGGTAGCTTTGCCACCAAATTAATAGAGTGTGAGAAGTGCAATGTGTGCATGAGGGGCTCCCTGAGTCTTGAAGTTTCAGAATCAGCGAGGCCATTTTTCCTTCATCATCTCTGCCATCATCTCTGAACACTCTTCCTCTTCCTCATCCCAGTGTAACACCGGCTTACTTGGTGGCCTTAAGTCTTGAAATAAACCCATTCTATAAGGTCTTTACTTTGGACAATCCTTCTGCTGGACACACACTTCCCTTGGCTTCCTTATGTTTCCAACATTCTCTTTCTTGAGGTTTTCTTCAAATGTCTCTTATTGTTTGGTATCATCTGGATACCCAACAAAACATATCATATCCTATTGACTCACTCCTTTTGTCTGGTGTATTTCCCTTTTAGTCATTGTCACAATCTGATGTATTATATGATTATTTTATTTGCTTATTAAATTACTCCATCAGTGGATTCAGGAACACTTATTTCATATTACATATCTATTGTCTAGACAGTGTCTGGCTCAAAACCAGTGCTTAGAAACTATTTCTCAAATGTAATAAAGAATTTCTCATGAACCCTTAGAATACATGATTATTAGAGGAATATTATGTAAGGGGGACCAAATGGCCTTAGGATAGAGTTAAAGGGTATTAATTCCATAGAGAAGATATTGAAATTAATCAATAGAGGACAAATATAAATTATAGCTTTGTTTGTAATAACCTGCTGTTTGATATTTAGTGATATTTTTCTATTTATTTCTAGTAACATCGCCAATATGGAACCAGGAAATGATACACAATTCTCAGAATTTATTCTTTTGGGACTCCCAATAGAAAAAGATTTACAACCTTTCTTCTTTGGGTTGTTCCTGTCCATGTACCTGATCACCATCTTTGGGAACCTGCTCATCATCCTGGCCACCACCACTGACTCCCACCTCCACACGCCCATGTACTTCTTCCTCTCTAACCTTTCATTTTGTGATATGCTTTTCATCACCACCACTGTCCCAAAGATGCTGGTGAACATGCAAAAACAGAGCAAAGCCATTTCCTACACAGGCTGTCTCACACAGATGTCCTTTTTCTTACTCTTTTCAGGATTGGATGACTTCTTCCTGGCTGTGATGGCCTATGACCGTTTAGTGGCCATCTGCCACCCACTGCACTACATGGTCATCATGAATCCCAAGCACTGTGTCCTGTTGGTTTTGGCTTGCTGGATCCTGACTGCCCTGCATTCCTTGTTACATAGCTTAATGATGCTGCGTTTGTCCTTTTGTGCACCCTGGGAAATTCCAAACTTTTTCTGTGATCTTAATCAGATTATCCAACTTTCTTGTTCTGATTTCATCATTAATTACATAGTGATGTATTCTGGAGCTGTGGTGCTGGGAGAGGGTCCCCTTGCTTGGATCCTTTTCTCTTACTCTAAGATTATTTCCTCCATATGTGTAATCTCATCAGCTCAGGGTAAATATAAAGCATTTTCCACCTGTGCATCTCACCTCTCCATCGTCTCCTTATTTTATGGTACAAGCATAGGGGTGTACCTCACTCCTACTGCTTCATACAAGACACATTCAAATGCAGCAGCCTCAGTGATGTACACCATGGTCACACCCATGCTGAACCCCTTCATCTACAGTCTCAGGAATCAAGACATAAAGGGGGCTCTGAAAAGATTCTTAATGGGGAACCCATAGCAGTATCACTTGTCTTGGGTTTGAAGAAGGGCACCTGATTGCAGGGTTCAAGCCTCAGAGCTCAGAGCTTCTATTCTTTAAACAATCTATGAAACTAGACCTTACCTATGAGCCAGATATGGCCTTAAATAAGATGAAGTAAAATTTAAATCATATTTTGTATTACTATATATTAATTTGATGATTTATGCCTATTCATTTAATTAGTAAATCTTGGTGTCTTTGTGATAAAGTGTTTATGCATTTTAATGCAAGACTAAATTTTATGTTCTTTATCATGCCAATGTATAAAAATTTTGAGTTTATCCATTGTTCTAAGCAAAATATCTGTACCTTTCTACATTTGTCTTAAATTTTAGAAGGCACTTGTGTGAAAATCTATGTGTTTCCTCTATCATTCAATTTTTTTTTACCAACAATTTCCTCAAAACTCCCTTCAATCCCTGTTAAAAAATTGTGACTTATTGAATAATTTGAAATCCTTCCCAAAATGCTTCCTGGGGAGTTCTGATTTAGTGTCATGAGTTATTCCTGCACAGGCATACATTTCCCTTCAACAGATCCTTGTTTCCTGCAAGGGACCCTCAGGGTTAGTCCCTGTTTATTATTTATCTGAAACTAATTTAAATAAGAGATAGTGATTATGAATGCAGTATCCAAATATCTGAAGGAATGCAAAATAAATTTTTTTAATTTTATTTTTTTAATTCATTTTTTAAAAAAATATTACATTAAAAAAATATGAGGTCCCATTCAACCCCACCGCCCCCACCCCCCACTCCCCCCACAGCAACACTCTCTCCCATCATCATGACACATCCATTGCACCTGGTAAGTACATCTCTGGGCATCGCTGCATCCCATAGTCAATGGTCCATATCATAGCCCACACTCTCCCATGTTCCATCCAGTGGGCCCTGGGGGGATCTACAATGTCCCGTACTTGTCCGTGAAGCACCACCCAGGACAACTCCACGTCCCGAAAACGCCTCCACATCTCATCTCTTCCTCCCATTCCCCACACCCAGCAGCCACCATGTCCACCCTTCCCACACCAATGCCACATATTCTCTGTGGACATTGGCTTGGTTGTGTCCATTGCACATCTATGTCAAGTGGGGGCTTAGATTCCACATGGATACTGGATGCAATCCTCCTGCTTTCAGTGGTAGGCACTCTAGGCTCCATGGTGTGGTGGTTGACATTCTTCAACTCCATGTTAGCTGAGTGGGGTAAGTCCAATAAATCAGAGTGTAGGGGCTGAAGTCTGTTGAGGTGTTGAGGCTCAGGGCCTGGCTATCATATTGTCAGTCCAGAGATTCAAATCCCCTAAATATATCTTAAACCCCAGCACCAACTACAATTCCAGTAAAGTAGCATGAAAGTCTTGTGAAAAGAGATCCCCTCTGAGTCCAGTTCCATCATGCAAAAACACCAGCTCCAAAGAAGGGCCATCTGATATGGCAGTGAACCCCATCTGCCATGACCATAGAACTCGTGGGTCTCTTTGTCCCTGTAAAGAACCAATACCTGGGGTTGTATCTACTTTATCTGTCTCTTAGACTCTGCTCAGTTGTGCATAAGGGCAATCCTTCTGACAACCTCCAGACTCTTTTTTAGAGACTCGTAGCCATATAAACTCATTTCTCCTTTCCATTTCTCCCTTACATTAGGTCAAACAGTATTTTGAAGTCATGTTATTATATGTAGACAGGGATATTCTGCTGATCCACATTGAACCTTTAATTCAAGGTCTTTTTCTATTTGCATCTTCAGCTGGTATTTCGTAGTGATCCCTCAGTGCCAGGGAGGCTCATCCCCGGGTGTCATGTCCCACGCTGGGGGGAATGCACTGCATCTACATGCTGAGTTTGGCTTCGAAGCCAGGCACAATGCAGCTCTAGACCTTGTTCTTATTGCAGGTGTGTAGGCTCACAAGTATAGCCATTAGTATCAGAAGCCCGCTGTTGGACCCTAATTCCTTCCTGGTTCTTACCGTTGCACCTGGGGGACTGCCGCTGCTCCCCTAGGGACCATGACAGAGCGAACCCAGTACCCCCCCAGCTGTTGTTTTTAATTGTTTCCACTATGAGTATATCTAAACATTACCATGCACCCTGGACATATGCCCTGTATAACTCCCTGTCAACCATATATAGCCTGTCAATAACATCCCATACCATTATTCCTCCGCCGCCATTGTTGAACCACTCTGTGATCCAAAACTTCCTGTAAAGTGAATCCCAATATAATGTCAGTTTCCCTTACTAGTAAAATGGAATATAGCGATGAGTTTAAAGGTTAGATATAGAGTACATATTGATTTGGAACAATTTCTACATCCTATCTTTTCCTTTTCTTTTTTACTAATTATTGAGTTTCTTACAAGAGTCTTAGATCACAGTAATTCATATATACAATATGCAGTGCTCCCACACATCCACCATAAAACCTTTTCCCTTCCACAGCGATAATCTTTTAACTTATTCATATCATATTTCCTGAAACTGATGTACAGACTCTGAAACAATAGCTTTCAAACAAAGTAACCTCTGTGCTTACAATGTGGTCCATTCTTTAGGATATACAGTTTTCTAAATTTTTTAGTTATCCTAAGTTTTACATTATGGTTTACATTATTAGTCTGTCGTCCCCTATATGTTTTTGGTGTAATATTACATGTTTTATATTCATCCTCGTGTACTCTCATGAAACTCCTCTCTTGCCCCCACAGTTGCCTTGGTTCCATCCATTCCACATCCATTTTCCCCTCCCCTTGGGGCCCACAGCAACAGCCAATCTCCATTTCCCGAGGAGCCTCACCCAGAGATACTTGCAGCAGGGTTCGGGGCCTGACTTTCTCAACTGCCTTAGTGCCCTGGGAGCTACCCTTTTCTCGAGAGATACAGTTCTCTCTATTTGATGGCATTAGTCCTCCCCAGGATGTGGGTCCACCCCAACTCTCACTTCTTGGGTCTCTACCCAACGGTACAATCCACCCTGAATGCAAAATAATTTGCAGCAGCTCCGTATTTTGTATTTTGAATGTCCTCAGTACTCTTTCCACTGATTACTGTACTAGTTAGGTATCACTGCATAACAAAATGTCTCAAAGCAATTCGTTTATGATAATGCTTCTATTACAGTAGCCAATTCTGATACGTGGAGATATTTTATCTCTGCCATACTACTTGGGGCATTGCAGTCAGGTTTTTGTAAGTTTTGCAGGCTCTGCAGGTCTTGGTCAGGCTGCCACTCATATTGGGGATTTGGGGGTTATAGTCAGGTCTTGTGTGTTTTGACTGTGCAATGACATATTCTACACAAGTTCTCATCTTACAATAAGCTAACCTGGCGTTGTTCACAAGGCTGTGGTAGAGGGCCAAGGGAAAATAGCAAAAACATGCTTAGTCGCCTTGAGGCAAAATGTCTTTGCTACCATATATTCCTGGATGAAACATATTAAACACTAAGTACAGCAAGAACCAAAGGTGAATAAATATACTCCATGTTCTGATAAACTACACCATCAAGTTTAAGAGAAATGGATTCAGAGAAAAGTGGGAAATGGTGCCACTCTGCCGTCTACTGAAAATTTAATTGCAATTCAATTCAATACAATAAAATTTTATTGTGACTCTTAAAAAACAAAGTTTTAATAATGCTTCCTTGCATTTTTTCCCCTCAACAATTGTTAATTTCTTGGAGTAACAGTCAAACTATACTATACGTTCCATAAGTAGCCACCAAACTTCTATTCTAGATCATTATGTGTTCCTCAAATATAAATATTCCTTCCTGTTCCTTGCCTTCACATCAGAATTTTTATGCTAAAAAGAAATACACCATTTTCCTTTGTGATACTTCCTCAAGTTCAGGGAACTTGAGGGAGCGCCAGACATAGGTATGCCAATCTCCAAATGAAACAAGACCAAAGCATGTAGCGACTGGCATAACCTGGACAATACTAGTTTAAAAGTTAACAGGCTTGCTGCAAACTTTTACCTTCTCAAGACTGTATATTCCCTTCCTGTGATAACATCATCAAACATCCCGTTAATGTGCCTCATGTAACTCTTGCAGAAACTCTATTCTTACACCCTTTGTAATGTCTTTGTTCTGAAACTCCATATATCACCCCTCATGTTCTTTTCTTTTTGTGGATTGCTAACATCATTCTTAGACAGACACCATTGAAGAGCATTTACTGTATGTAAGTCCCAATAAAGCTCATGTCTAACAATTTGCCTGTTGGATTCTTGGTTCTTATGGTTGCCCCGACCAATTAAATTCAATGTTGGGTTGAAACAGACATCTCGTCTGAACTCATTAACTAGTGGAACAGGAGAACTCTTGTCTCAATGATGGAATCAATTTATAATTCATTTTATTTTTGTTTTGTTTTGCTTATTGTCTTTATTTATTTTTTAATGTTAAATTAAAAAAATATGAGGTCCTCATATACCTCCCCACCCCCCTCACCCTACTCCTCCCATATCAACAACCTCCTCCATCATCATGGGACATTCATTGCACTTGGTGAACACATCTCTGAGCACTGCTGCACCACATGGACAATGGTCAACACTATAGTCTGGACTCCCCCCAGTCGATCCAGCAGGCCATGGCAGGACTATGTCTAGCAACCGTCCCTGCTGTACCACCCAGGAGAATTCCAAGTCCTGAAAATGCCCCCACATCACATCTCCTCATCCCTCTCCCTAACCTCAGCAGCTACCATGGCCATCCTCTCCACATCAATGCTACATTTTCCTCCATTACTAATCAGAATAGTTCCAGAATAGAATATCAGCAAGTCTACTCTAATCCATACTCTATTCGTCCATCCTGTGGGCCCAGGGGTGGTTATATCCACTCCACCTCTATATCAAGAAGGGGCTTCAATTCCACTTGGATGATGGATGCAATTCTCCTGCTTGCAATTGTAGGTACTTTTGGCTCTCTCGTTTGGTGGTTGACCTTCATCACACCCAAAGCATGAGAAGCAAATAAACAAATAGATAAATGAGACTTCCTAGATATTAAAGCCTTCTTCACCTCAAGGGAGCTTGTCAAGAAAGTGTAAAGAGAGTATAAACAATTGGAGAAAATATTTGGTAACCATATATCTGACAGGAGATTTACATCTCAAAAATAAAAAAGACAAACAACCCATTTAAAAAATGGGAAAAAGATTTGAACAGATGCTTCTCCAAAGAAGAAATACAAATGGCTAAAAGCACATGAAAAAATGCTCGAAATCACCAGCTATTAGGGAAATGCAAATCAAAACCACAATGAGATACCATCTTACTCCCATAATATTGGCAGCTATCAAAAAAACCAGAAGACTACAAGTGCTGGAGAGGTTGTGTAGGAATAGGAACACTCATCCACTGCTGGTGGGAATGCAGAAGGATCCAGCCATTCTGGAGGACAGTTTGGTGGTTTCTCAAAAATCTAGCTATAGATTTGTCATATGATCCAGCAATTCCATTGTTGGGTATATACCCAGTAGAACTAAAACAAGGACACAAACTGATATATGCACAGCAATGTTCATAGCAGCACTATTCACTATTGCCAAAAGTTGGAATCAACCCAAAAGCCCATCAACAGATGAATGGATAAAGAAAATGTGTTATATACATACAATGGAATACTACTCAGCTATAAGAATGAATACAGTACAAACACATGTGTTAACATGGGTGAATCTTGAGGGCCTTATGCTGAGTAAAGCAACCCAGACATTGAAGAATACTACATGACCTCACTGATATGAAATAAGTAAACCAAACTGTCTCAGAGAGCTAGAGATCGGATGATATGCTTAAAGGCATTTGGGGAGTAGAGGAAGGTTGTGAGCTGACACCTACCTGGGTGAAATCTATGATCATCTAGAGGTAAGTATTTGTACAGGGAAAGGATAAAATGGGGACATATGGATAACTTTAATTTATTTTTTAAATCTTTTTAAAAGATAAATCACACAAAAATATTAGAGGTTCACATACACCCCACACCCCACCTCACGCGACTCCTCCCATATCAATAACTTTTTTCATTAGTGAGGTATTTTCATTACACTTGATGAGAATTTTGGAGCATTTTTACACAGCATGGATTATAGTTTATGCTGTAGTTTACACTCGCTCCTAGTCCATTCAGTTGGTTATGGCAGGATATATAATGCGCTGCATCTGTCCCTGCAATATCATTCAGGACTATCCCAAGTCCCCAAAATTCCCCCATATCACACCCCTTTTTTCTTCTCTCTGCCCTCAGCAGCTCCAGTGGCCACTGTCTCCACATCAAACGTGGAGTTTTCTACAGTTTCAATCCATTAATAGTCTCAGTGGTTCTATAGTAGAATACCAGTAAGTCCACACTAATCTACATTTTATTCCTCTATCCTGAGTACCCTGGGTACCCTGCAGTCAACCTCTACATTGAGAGGGGACTTAAATCCGACATGGTTGATGGATGCTCTTCTCCTACTTGCAGTTTTAGGTAATCTCGGTTCCCTGGTGTAGTGGTTGACCATTTTCACCTCCCTCTTAGCTGATTTGGGTAAGTGCAATGAACCGAAGAGTAGGAGTTGCAACTCTGTTGAGGCTCAGTTCCAAACTGCCACATGGCAAGTCCAGAGATCCCAACAATGTCACAGGCTTTACTTGGTTTATAACTTAGGGCCAACACTTAAATATTGGAATAGAACTGCTCTTGTATAATGGATTTTTATAAGAATTCAATGAGAAAAGTGCTATCAAGAAGTCAAGCTCAAGTAATGTTGCATAAAGGATGGAAATGTATATTTTTAAATTAACAAACATTTTATAAATTCAGGATCTCATGGCTCCTCTTAACTTTAACTACAGGCAGAACATTCCTGAGTCTCCTCCTATGCTTCCTACCCATATCCTTATAAGTCTGTTTTCAGTGCATATTATTGCAGTCACATACCTACCATGCAGATTCCCTTTTATTCAAGTGCTATCTTTAAAAAAAAAACACACACACAGACAAAAAGAAAAAGACACACCTTACTAACTTTTAAACCAGAAAGCTTCCCTTCACCAAATTTCCCTCCTCTTACAAATAAAAGTGCTATATATAGAATTTATTACAACGATTTTTTTAATCTTTTTAAATTTATTCCCCAAAACTCTTTAAGCCAAAATTTTCCTTGCTGTAATAGCTATTATTGCTGTTTTCACTCGTTACCAGTATAGTGAAATGTCCCAGGGCATTTCTGAAGCCAATTCAATGAAAGTGGTTACTGAAATTTAGTAGTCAATACCTCTGCCTGCTTGGACTGACTAGCTAGATTCAAACGTCACTCGTAAGGACTGTCCTCCATATAACAGAACAAAGTGCTGCTTTAGCTCAACCTGAGAACTACCCTGACCACACTTGACTCCAAAATAAATCTACAGAATTTCATTTTATTATCGACATTTTTCAGTATGCTTTCCTTTGTAAAAAGTTTTTAAGAGCAATATGAAATCTGGGTGTACATTATTGATTGCACTGAGAAATGCAACATATATATATTATGATTCACAGAAACCACCATTTCATTCATTCAATGCTACAGTGTACTCATTTGAAAACACATCCTTGCAGGAATATTTTAGCCTACAGTTATAAAGGTAGTTCATACTATAACATTCCTAAAGCATGTTGCTTTACAGTTAAGTGTTTCCAAGTAGTACAAATTCCCTGGTTTAAATGTGTTTTAATTTAAGTATGTAAGACTCATCACCTAGGGAAAAAAACAAAAATTATGACTATGATTTCTTTTTACTTTTATTATCTTGTTTTAAAAGATATATAGATCATACAAAATGTTACATTGGTTGCATTTTAAAATACATTTTGGAACACTGCTAAACATCATAGATTATAGTTTACATTGTAGGTTAACTTTCTCCCAGTCCATTCAGTGGGTTGATAAGTAATCCACCCTTTGTTTTAATACAAAAATCCAGAGACCTATAATATCTGTGATAGCAAATTATTTAAAAATCCTCTAAAAATTTCTTTTTTCTTAGTGCTCAGATTGGTATTACAATTCTGAGTTTAAACTTAGCAAAAATTCCTTTTAGATCAAAAGTAAACTCAAAACAGCAGAATAATAAAAACAATCCCTTCAAGAAGCAACATTGTATCTTTCCTTCAAAAAAGTCTGTTTTGCAAGTCCACAGACAAACTTAACCTTTGAAACATAAGTCAACATTAGACAGAGCCCACCATAGGTCAAATCTCAGTATGGGAGCGTCTCCCTGTTTTCTGCTGTATTGAATATTTTTGAAATATTTGGACCATCATTCAGGGTTGAAAATCTTAGTTATACAAGGATTTGTTACAATATAGGATTTGATATACACACTATTAAAGTGTCCTTGGTCCTCCCAGGTTCTTGGTACACTAAAAGGGATATTCAGTTATCCTGGAGCTGGTATCTGATTTCTTGATATCATTTGGCTCCCTTTCCTTTTAAGAGAAGTTTAAATAAAGTTTGCTCCACAGTTTCAAGACACTACCACTTTGAGTGAGGTATTATCTTCACCTTTCAAAACCGAGTAACGTGAGATTAATGTTCATCTATCTAATAACTCCAGTTATAAGAAAATTCAAACAGGGCTTAACTTTTACTGGTATTGCAAATGACACCCAACAGCAGTCAGCATCTGACCAAGGCCCTGAAGGAAGAAGCCAGCAGGATATATCTGTAATATGTAAAGTGAAGTGTGTGTGGTAGATACTATCAGCTGACAGCTTGGTTGTTCCAATGCAGGATGGTGATACTACAGAGAGGTCTGATGTGCCTGATGAGGTTACTGAAATTGTTGAAAGTGAACTGGCTGCAAGGTCAGGAAGGGTGTCTGGAATAAAATTACTTGTTCCTGTCTCTTCCTTCTAATTGTTTGCTTCCATCACATCATTATCATGAACCATCAATAGCAGTTCAATACAGTGCAATAAGAATTTCCAAGAGTAAGTAGTAAGATAATGCACTCTTGTAGGCCACATTAGAAATACGAAGTATAATTCTTGAAGAAGCCACACATGCTGCAGTAATCTGCGTACATGGTAATGTAGAGTTTAGTTTATTCCAAACAAATCATTGGTCATCCATCATGAAGATCTGTTTCATGCATTGATTCCGAGAGATAATATTAAATGAAAAGGGAGGTTTTTGGAAGGCAGAGGTTCCACTGAAAGATTTCTAATAATAATAGCTCTATTCAGCTAATTTTGTTTTGTTAATACTAGAGTCAAAGGTCAAACAAACCACACTATTGAGCCACTCCAGCTTAGGCACACTATCGTCTTTTTTTTTCAATTTGCTTACTAGAAATAGACAGGAAAATGCTACTAAATGTAACTATTAGATTGAGATGTCATAGCAATCCATAAACAGGTCCAGCAAATAAACACCAAGATGTCGGGCAGAAGGGCAGAACATGAAGGGATTACTTACAATGGCAATCAAGTCATCAAAATACAGTCTTAGATTTAGTTTGTAGGAGGGCAACTTCAACTCCTTGTACTGGAACACGTGAAGAATATCAGCAGCCAGAAGTCCTTGCCACCACTGACCTGCAGCTTTAAAGGACTTTATCATGAAATTAAAACATCAACATACACCAGAGAGAATAAAATTGGAAACCACAATTCTGATAAAGATTCTCATTTATAACGAAATCCTTTAACTTAAAAGTAAAAATACAAACAACGCAATTAAAATATGGGTGAAAGATTTGAACAGACATCTGCCAAAGTGCCGATTTCCTGGCCAGGGGAGCTCTATCACATTCCCCAATCGAGCATCAATAAACCCCCAAGTGCAATGGCAAAGACCAATTAAGATGGATGGCCCAGCAATGAGCCATTGATACTGATGACTCCAGTTATAAGCCTGGGTGCCTGAACTATGAGCTATGTCTACAGCTGCAGGGTGCCTAAGAGTTACCTCCAGAGAGTCTCCATGTAGCTCAAATGTGAACACTCTCTAAGCCAAACTGAGCATGTAAATGCATTACCTTCCTCATAGCAACAGACGTGACTCCCAGGGATGAGTCTCCCTGCCACTGTGAGGGATTACTACCAAGCACCAGCTGAAGAAGTAACTATAAAAAGACCTTGAATAAAAGGGCCATCTCAGAACAGCAGAATAGGTCAGGCTACATGTAATATCAGATGTTAAAATCTGCTTTTTGACTTTGGATAAAAGGGGGAAATGGAAAGACAAATTAGTGTATATGGCTATGAATCTCCAAAGGAGAATCAGGCAGTCATCAGAGGGTTTATGCTTATGCATGCCTCAGCAGGGTACCAGAGTCAGCCAAAGTAGATAGAAACCCAGTTACTGGTTTTCCTGAGGGTTACAGAGACCCACAGGTTCTATGGTCATGGCAGGTGGCTCTGGAGTTTAGGGCCATAACAGTTGGACCTGCTCTGGAGTTTGTGTTCCTGACTGTGATGAAGTTGGACACAGAGATGACCTTTCTACACATGCTTTTTCTGTTACTTTTACTTGACCTGTGATTGGCATTGGATTTGGTGTATATTCAGGAGACCTGAATCTCTGAACTGTCCATGTGACAGCCAGGCCCTGAGTCACAGCAGACTTTCAACTCCTACCTTCTGGTTTATTGGACTTACCTTGGCCAGTCAATAGGGAGGTAAAAAAATCAACCACCACACCAGGGGGCCAAGAGTTCCTACAAATGCAAGCAGGATGATTGCATCCACCATCCATGTGGAATCTAAGGCCCCTTTCAATATAGAGGTAAAGTGTACAACACCATCCCAGGGTCCACAGGATGGAGGAATAGAGTATGGATTATAGTGAACTTACTGTTGTTCTACTTTGGAACTATTGTGATTAGTAAGGGAAGAAATTGTAGCATTGAGGAGGAAGTGGCCACAGTAGCTGGTGAGGGTAGGGAAAGGGAAGAAGAGACGTAAGGTGGGAGCATTTTCGGGGCTTGGAATTGTCCTGGGTGATACTACAGAGACAGATGCTGGATTTTGTATGTCCTGCCATGGCCCACTGGGTGGAGTGAGGGAACGAGTAAACTACAATGTAAACCACTATCCATGTGGTGCAGCAGTGCTCCAAAATGTATTCACCAAAGGCAATGTATGTGCCCCAATGATGAAATAGGTTGTTGATGTGAGAAGAGTGGGATAAGGGGAGTGGCGGGTATCGGGAACTCTAATTTTTTTAAAGTAGCATTAAAAAGTTTTAAAAAGAAAGTGAAAGTGAAAGGACATACTCATTACTTGAAGGAAAGCTAACAATATAACATGAGTCTAAATAACATAGTGAAAACATTTGTAAAATATGAATATGGGTACTATTGCATATATAAGAGTCTTTATACAAAATATATACAAAAACCTTGAGAAATTGTAAGAAGAGCACTTATACATAAAAGGGAAAGCATTGAGAAGTGATGAGTTTTGTTTCAGTTTTTAACTATTATTTTCATTTTTTTAGAATAATGAAAATGTTCTAATAAAGATTGAAGTAATGAATGAACAACAATATAGGATACAAAGTACCATTGATTGTAAACTTTGGATGGATGGATGGTTTATTTATATTTAAAAATACAAAGGATTTTTTAAAAAATCAATTAATCAGACAATGTATTGTTTATATGAGACAAACCTTAGATACAAATACACAAATAGGTTGAAGTGAAAGGATGGTAAAATATAATTTATGCAAGTAATAATCAAAATGGAGCTGTGTTAGCTATACTAATATTGGACAAAATAGTCTTTAACACAAAAGCTTTTATAAGAGAATAAAAGTACACTATATATTAATAATAGTGGAAATAATCCAAGAAGAAATAACAATCATTAATATTTCTGCACCTAAAAATGATGCCTCAAAATACAAGAGGTTAATGCAGGCAATAAAAAGGGTGAAAAGGAGAACTCTACAATAATATTTGGATACTTCAATACAACACTCTTCACCAAAAGATACAACATATAAATGAAATATCAACAAGGAAACAGAGAATTTGAAGAATGTGATACATGAACTAGACTTTGCATACAAATAGAATAAAAACCAATACCTAGAATTATCAAAACCAAAATTAGATCCTTTGAAAAGATCAAGAAAATATACAAACTTTAGCTAGCTTGATGAAGAAAAAAAGAGAGAAGATGCAAATAAATAAAATAAAAAATGAGTGGTTGATATTACACTGACCCATAGAAATATGAGAGAATATTATGGAAGGTGGGCAAGGTGTTATCAAAATAAGTGCACCCTTATCATCTCTCCTCCAACAACAACAAAAAAAATGGCTGAGTGGGAACAAAATCCTGACTGATTGAACTGTTTTGGGAATCCAAAAAGTAGGAGGCTTGTGGACATCAGTCTGGTGAGAATTTGACAAAAAGTGATTGTTCTAGGTAAAACCATAGATTTCTGGCACTTGTGTCCAAAGCTGTGGGAGGACTAAACCCTTCCCTTAGGGCAGGTAGCAATGGCATTCCCCAAACACTGGTGGTCACTCGGTGGTGTTCCCTGAGTCCTACATTCCCCGAACCTGTGATCCCCAAACACACATTCCCCAAACCAACATTTCCCAAACCTGCTTTCCCTGAACTCAGCACTTCCTGAGTCATGGTTTTCCCTGTGCCTTTAAGTCTCAAACAAACACTGAGAGGGAAAGTCCCGGTGAAAGGTGCAAAGGTCGCAAGTAATGCTGGTTTAATTGTGTTTCCCCATTTTAGACCTCAGTGCACAAACCAGCTGGCTTGAGGAGGAATCAGTAGGGGGTGAAAGGTGAATCTGCTGAGGCAGCTTGATTACCTAAATGCCCTGGATTAGGTATTTATGTACACGTCCTGTACATGTCCAGGAAGCACAATGCACCTCAAGCAGTATAAATCCCAAAAGGCCTACTCTAATACATACACTTAAAAAATCACCCAATGCTTAAGAAAAAAGGAAAATACTGAAGGCAGCAATAGAAAAGAGAACCATCACATTCAAGGAAAGCTCATTAAGTTTAAGGGCTGAATTCTCATCTGAAACCATGGAGGCAAGAAGGAAATGGTATGACACAGTCAAAGTACTAAATGAAAAAAAAAAAAAAAGCCCAGCCAAGAATACTCCATCTAGCAAAGCAGAAATTCAAAATTAATGGAGAGTTCAAAATATTCACAGATAAAAGGGAAGTATGAGATTATGCCAAACAGAAATTTGCCCTTCAAGAATTATTAAAGGGCGATCTGCAGGAGGAAAGAAAAAAAATAAACAGGAAAGACTGAATTGGAGGAAAGTGTAAGAACAACCTAAAACACAAAAAGAGAAATAAGAACAACATATGACCTATGCAAATCCAAAGAAAATAAAGCTAATGTTAGTAATTCCTTGAGGGTAATATCACTGACTGTCAGTGGAGTAAACTCACCTGTCAAAAGACACTGATTGACAGAATGGATAAGGAAATATGGCTTTTCTACCTGCTGTCTACATGAAACCTACCTTAGAACCAGGGATTCAAGAAAATTGAAAGTGAATGGCTAGAAAAATTTCCCACAAGCAAACAATAACCAAAAAAGGGCAGGAGTAGCTGTACTAATATCAGACAAACTAGACTTTAAATGCAAAATGATTGTGAGAGACAGAGATGGACACTGCATAATAGTAAAATGGATAATCATCCAAGAAGAAAGAACAATCATAAACATTTATGCACCTGACCAGAGCACCTCAAAATTCATGAGGCAAACACTGGAAAAACAAAGTGGAGGAATAGATTCCTCCAATCTACAATTATAATGGGGGACTTCAATACAACATTATCACCATTAGAAAGAAGATCTCAACAGATAATCTATAAAGAAACAAAAAATTTGAATAATATATTAGAGAATCTAGTCCTAAAAGACATATACAGAACACTACACCCAAATAAAGCAGGATATGCATTCTTTACAACTGCATATGGATCATTCTGCAATATAGACCACATGTGAGGTCACTGCGAATGTCTCAATGCATTCCGAAAGTTTGAGCTAATACAACATAATTTCTCTGACCACAGTGGAATGAAGCTGAAACTCTGCAAGGACCAGAGAACCAGATTAGGCACAAAGATATGGAAGTAAAGCAACATACTCTTAGACAAACAGTGACAAGGAAGAAATCTCAAAAGAAATCAGTAACTACCTTGGAACTAATGAAAATGACAACACAACATATCAAAACATATTGGATGCAGCAAAATCTGTCCTGAGAGGGATATTCACAGCCATAAATTCATACATCAAAAAAGAAGAAAGAACAAATATCAAAAACCTAACTGCACACTTGGAGGAATTAGTAAAATAACAACAAACTAACCCTAAAGGAAGAAAGAAAGAAATAACAAAGATCATAACAGAAATAAATGAATAGAAAATAAGAAAGCACTAGAAAAAATAAACAAATCTAAGAGCTGGTCTTTGAGAGGATCAATAAAATTGACAAACCCTTAGCTAGACTAACAAAGAAAAAGAGAAGATGCAAATATACAAAATAAGAAGTGAGAAAGGGGATATCAACACTGACTACAGAGATATAAAGATCATTATAATCGAGACTCTATTCCTCCATTCTGTGGATCCTGGAATGGTTATGTCCACTCCACCACTATATTGAGAGGGTGCTTAGATTCCATTTGGATGATGGATGCAATTCTCCAGCTTGCAGTTGTCAGCACTCTTGGCTCCCTGGTGTGGTGGTTGACCTTCTTCACCTCCCTGTTAGCTGGCTGGGGTAAGTCCACTAAACCAGAGGGTGGGAGTTGCAAGTCTGTTGAGGCTCAGGGTCTGGCTATCACATGGACAGTCCACAGATTCAAGTCCCTTGAGTATACACTAAAACCCAGTGCCAACCACAGATCTGGTAAAAGTAACAGGAGAGGCTTGTGAACAAAGATTACATCTGAGTCCAACTCCACCACACTCAGGATTAGAGTGGACTTACTAATATTCTATTCTGGAATTATTATGATTAGTAATGGAAGTAAAAGTAGCACTGATGTGGAGAAAATGGCCATGGTAGCTGCTGAGAATAGGGAGTGGGAAGAAGAGATGTAATGTGGGGGCATTTTCAGGACTTGGAGTTGTAATGAGTGGTACTGAAGGGACAGTTACTGGACTTTGTATGTCTTTCCATGACCCACTGGACCATTGACCATGTGGTGCAGCAGTGCTCAGAGATGTATTCACCAAATACAATAAATGTCCCATGATGATGATGGAGGTTATTGTTATGGGAGGAGTGGGGTGAGGGGGTGGGTGGTATATGGGGACCTTATATTTTTAATGTAACATTAAAAAATTAAATACACACAAAAAAAAGAAAAATATGGGAGTGCTAGGGAGTGGGGCATATGGGAATCCTCTATAAGTTTTGTGTAACATTTATGTAATTTGCATTTATTTAAAAAAATAGTATATTATTAAAAAGACCGTTATAAAACAATACTTTGAAAACCTATATGCCAACAAAAACACCAATTGAGAGGAAATGGAAAAATTCGTAGAAACACTTAAGCAGCCTACATTAGTGAAAGAGGAAATTTATTATCTCAGCAAACCAATCAAAAGTAAAGCATTAGAATCAGTCATTAAAAACATCCTAAATGAGAAGAGTCCAGGGTCAGATGACTTCACAGGTGAAATTTACCAAGCATTCCAGAAAGAACTAACAACAATCTTACTTAAACTCTTCCAAGAAATGGAAATAGAAGGAACATTGCCTAACTTATTCTATGATGCAAACATTACCCTAATAACAAAGGGAAAAAAAAACCCCACAAAATACCACAAGAAAGAAAAATTACATACCAAGCTCAAATGAGCCTAGATGTTAAAATCCTCAACAAAATACTTGATAATTGTATGCAAAAAACATCAAATGAATTATACACCAGGACCAAGTGGATTTCATCCCTGTTACGCAAGGAACATAAGAAAATCCATCAATGAAATACACTACATGAACAAATTGAAGGAAAGAAATCACATGATTATATATCTATAGATGCAGAAAAAGCATTTGACAAAATACAGCACCCTTTCCTGATAAAAATGCTGCAAAAGATAGGAATAGAGAGAAACTTTCTAAGCTTGATATAGGATATTTATGAAGAAGCCACAGCTAACCTTAATTAAAATAGTGAAATTCCAGAGTCTTTCCCTCTAAGATCAAGAACAAGACAAGGATGACTACTATCACACCTCCGATCTAACATTATGCTGAAAATACTTGTTTGAGCACTGAGGCAAGAACCAGATACAAAATGTATCCAAATTGGAAAGGAAGAAATCAAAATTTCATTATTTGCAGATGACATTATCCTATACACAGAAAGCCCTGATAAATCTACATTAAAGTTTCCTGAACTTTTAAAGGAGTTCATTAAAGTCACAAATTACAAGATAAATGTGGAAAAAAAAAATTGGTAGCATTCTTGTACACAAATAAAGTGTAATCTGATGAGGAAATCAAGAAAAACAAACATCATTTACAATAGTAAATAAAAAATTCAAATACCTGGGAATAAGTTTAACTAAGAATGCAAAAGTCTTATACACAGAAAGCTACAAAGCACCATTAAAGGAAATGAAAGAAGACTGAAATAAATGGAAGAAAACTCCTTGTTCATGGATAGGAGGATTAAATATTATAAAGTTATCTATCCTACCAAAACAGATCTACAAATTTAATGTAATCCCACTAAAAATCAACACAGCATTTTAAAATAATCTGGAAAACTAACTATGAAATTTATTTGGAAGGGAAATAGGTCCTGAATAGCCAAAGACATATTGAAAATGAAAAATGAAATCATAGGAATTGCACTACCAGACTTTCAAGCATACTACAGTTACAGTGGTCAAATGGCATGTTATTTGCACAAGGATAGAAATACTGACCAATGGAACTGAATAGAATTCTGATATAGATCCTACCATATATAGTCACTTGATATTTAACAAGGCCACCAAACTCAACTGGGAGAATATGGCCTCTTCAAGATATGGTGCTTGGAGAATAGGACATGCATATGCAAAATTATGAGACAGAATTAATAAATCACAACTTATGCACAAATCAACTCAAGATGGATCAAAGATCTAAATATGAGAGCCAAGACCGTAAAGATCTTGGAAGACAATGTAGGGAAGCATCTGCAGGAACTTGTAATAAGAAATGGCCTCATGAAATTCACAAGCAATGCATGAGCAGTGAAAGGAAAAATAGATAAAAGGGACCTTTTTAAAATTAAAACCTTTTGCACCTCAAAGGAGTTTATGAAGAAAGTGAAAAGACAGCCTACCCAATGGGAGAAAGTTTTTGCTAACCATATATTTGATATGAGCCTAATATCCAGCATATATAAGGAATCCTGTATCTCAGGAAAACACACAGACACACAAACTTAAAAAATGGGCAAGAGATTTTAACAGATGCTTTTCCAAGGAAGAAATACAACTGGCTAAAAAGCACATGAAAAGATGCTCAACTTCACTAGCTATTAGGGAAATGCAAATCAAAACTACAATGATATGTGATCTTACACCCATTAGACTGGTGGCTCTTAAAAAAAAAAAAAAAACAAGGACTACAAGTGTTGGAAAGGATGGGGATGAATGTGCACCCTCATCCACTGCTGGTGGAAATGTAGAAGGATCTGGTCATTCTGGAGAACAGACTAATACTTCTTCAATAAGCTAGCTATACATTTTGACATGTAATCCATTAACTCCACTCTGGGTTATATACTCAGAACAACTGAAAACAGGGACACTGATATCTGTACACCAGTGTTCATAGCAGCATTATTCACTATTGTCAAAAGCTGGGATCACCCCAATGTGCACCAACAGATGAGTGGATAAACAAAATGTGGTATATGTGTACAATGTACTATTGCTCAGCTGTAAGAAGATATACAGTACTAACACCTGGCATAACATGGATGTATCTTGAGAACCTTATGTTGAGTGAGGCTAGCCAGATTTTGAAGGACAAATACCACATGACCTCTCTGATATGAATTAAGTAAATCAAGCTGTCTCAGAGAGCTAGAAACTGGAAGATAGGCTTACGGGAAATGGGTAGGGGATGGTTGTGAGTCCATTCGCTCATGGGTGAAATCTATCTAAATTGGAGTTAAGTAGTTGTGCACTGAAGTGATAAGATGGGGGCACAAATAATCAATTGAGTTAAATTTTGCAGGCTTGAGGTGAGCTGGTTGGGAGGATGGGTCAGATGGTCGAAAGAATTTGATGGAGGATTGGGGGAAGCAAGTGAACCTGGGAGACCGTTAGGCATGTGGTTGAAACTATAATCTTGAGAAAACTCTTTAGATAATATAATAAGTAAGGTTTACTTGTTTAAGGTGTTTGACAAGGATCATCTAGCACTGAATGTACCTCGGGCAGTCTTCTAGGTGGATTGTGCATGTTCATGGTGTCATAGTGTGTTATTTCAATGTGTAGATATGCATTCAATATGTAGGAAGGTGTTTGTCTCCATCCTGGGGAGGCCAGATCTTCTCAAACAGAGGGAAGTGTGTATCTCAAGAGCATGAGTGGTTCCTAATGGGTAGGACAGACTAGTTTGTCAAGCATTCAGCATTGTTGCAATTATCCATGAATAGTGTCCTTTGAACATTGAAGATTGGTTGTGACTGTGGGCTCTGAGGGAAAGGTGGGAGATGAAAATAATAATTAAAAGCAGAGGTAAGTCGGGGGCAATGGAATTGTTCTGCATGATCCTATAATAATGGATACAGGCCACGTTAAATATCACTAAAAATGTATAAAATGTATAAGCGGAAATATAAACCATAATGGAAATCATAAAGGAAACATGGTTAGTAGCTATGTTTCAATATCTGTACATTAGTTGCAGAAAATGTAACATTAAAAAGATCAATGCTGGGGAATGGGGGTTTTGAGCATGTGAAAGTTCCCTATATTCTATATGTGACTTTACTGTGACCTAAAACATTTTCAAGACATAATTTTAAAAAAGGATGTGGGCACTGAGGAAGAAATGAAAGAAAATGCCTTGCCACTGTACACACATGGAAACACCTATTACAGTGATGAAAGGCAAAAAGTAAAAAAAAAAAAATTATAAAATTTTTCATTATTAATATCCCAATTTATTTGTTACTTCATTTTACTTTTTTTCTAAATTGTTAAGTATTGTATTTCTTGTCATTAAAACTATCATTACTATTTCATTTTGCTATTAGTTGAATTTGGCAATATATTTGTCTTCAGGTTTGAAAATGTTTTTGATCAAAGAGGGTTTCAACTATGGCAGGGGAAAAGCACTCATGTGCTGTGTCATTGATGGGAAATTCATGGGTGGAAAGGAGTTCTCCAGGGCATGCATATAGGGTATATAGATATGTTTGGATATTCGTTGGGTATTGACATAGTGGGTAGTTTCACAGGACAACTGAGGGAGTACTGAGTTCCCATTCTGGGACAATCTGTTGCACTCCCCAGTGGAATAGCAACAATCCCCCAAGTACAAGGGCAAACACCAGTGAAGGATGGTGCAATGATCAGCACTTGATACTGATGACTATGCTTGTGAGTTTGTATGCTCGAAATTTCAAATTTGTCTAGAGCTGCAGGATGCCTAAAAGTTACCTCCTGAGAACCTCCATGCTGCTCAAATATGTCCAGTCTCTAAGCCAAAATCAGCATATAAGTGCATTACCTGCCCTCCAGCATTAGACATGACCCCCAGGGATGAGCCTGCCTGGTGCTGAAGGATTACTCCCAAGCACAAGCTGGTGATACAACTAGAAAAAGACCTGGAATAAAATGGGGAAATTGTAAAGACAAATGACTCTATATGCTTAAGAGAGTTAAAAATGAGATGGGGAGGGTGGGGCAAGATGGTGGCTGTGTGAGTGCACCTGATAGTCTCTCCTGCAAAGAAGCGGCTGGGTAGCGTTAGAAATTCTTCAGGACCAGGTTGTTTCAGGATTTTGCAGGGCAGGAGGTGTCTGGACATCGATTTCGTGGGAAGGTAACAGAAAATTCATGTTAAAGATAAAATTGAGCCTCTCTTACATGGAGTTAGGGGCTGCGTGCAGGGCTCCCTGCTTGGATGGGTGGAACCAGGGAACCGGCGCTGCGGCGGTGATTCCTGGAGGCTCTGCAGTACTGGGGAGTCCATCAGCCCTGAGTGGGTTATTAAGGGACTAACAGGGCAGGAGGCCTTCACAAACAGATTGGGTGAGACAGACGGGAGTTATTTGCGAGGCAGTGAATTTTTTATTTCTGACATGAATAATAGCACTTCTGGCTAGAGCCCCGCCCCCAAGGCTGGCTGCTGATCTGCACTGGCCTTAAATTGCTTGCAGTAAAGAGATGTCACCAGGAGACTATTTCAGGGGATTGCAGGGTGGCAGGTGGCTGGAAGCGGAATAGGGGAATCATTTGCAAGGCGTGGGATTTTTGGTTTCGGACACCGATACAGTGCTTCCAGCTAGATCCCCGCCCTTAGGCCTGGCTGCGGATCTGCAGGGTCCTTAAATCGGCTGCCATACCGAGGCGCCCCCAACTGGCTGTTTTGGGGGCTTGCAGATTGGGAGGTGTCCGGAAGTCGAATTGGTAATACAGCCACAGAAGAACCCTAGTGAAAGGGGAATTGCAGTTTTCGGAAACATAGGTCAGAGTTTGCGGATGTGACCTCCCCGATAGGGCTGGCACCCAGCTGAGGGGATCCCTGAAGGCTGTGATGCACTGCAGTGCTCCCAGGGTCCCTGTTAACCACATTTAAGGTTGCCAGTTCTGTGTACCTTAAACCCTGGTGGCCCACACCCAAGAGACTCACACCTCTTGAGTCTGCAATATCACAGACTTTCCATCCCTGAATCCACCATGCCCTGAGGCCCATCTGAGGTCCTTGGTTGTCCTAGCCCTCAAAGTTTGATTATTTTTTCATTTTCATTTTATTTTTTAATTTTTTTATATTTTATTGTCCTGGTTGCTAATATGGCATTATTTCCTAGTCTTTTCTCCCATTGTATGCCCCAAGGTCTTTTTTTTTCCATTTATTTAGGGTTTTTTTGTGTTGCTGTTGTTGGTGTTGTATATCTTATTTTCTTTCCTTACTTGTTCCCCTCCCTTTTCTTTACCCAGCCCCATTTTTCTCTTTCTTTCTTTCTTTCTTTCTTTCTTTCTTTCTTTCTTTCTTTCTTTCTTTCTTTCTTTCTTTCTTTCTTTCTTTCCTTCGTTCCTTCTTTCTTTCTTTCTTTCTTCCTTTCTTTCTTTCTTCTCTCTCTCTTTTTTTTCTCTCTTTTCTATTGTCCCTCATTTTCTTCTTATTTTATTTTATCTCAATTATACAATAGGTGCTGCAGGGAACACCTCACATTTGTTGGGTTTCCTCATCCTCCTTTTCCTCATTTCTGTGTGAATTGATTTTGGCTACCTACACTATCCCCTTTCCCCCACATCTTCATATCCTCCATCATCTACTGTCTCTCCTATATTCCACCTCCCTTTCTTTGATCTCCAAATTGTCTAACTCTTAAATTCTAATACCTTTGTTTTGTTTTCTGTCTTTTATCCACTCTTGAAACTATTCCCTTTCGTTTCTCTTTCCCTCTCTCAAGAAAACACTAGCTTGTTAATTTATACCATATTCTGTAGGGTGGCACTGTGTGGGAGCATGGCGACAGCAAGGGTCGGCTCGTCTCCAGGCACCGGTGCGAGTTGGACCCAGGTGGCGGGAACGGGCATTAAGGCCCTCCACTTGGGGTTCGGGAGTACTGCCCGCCCCTCTGCCCAGCTGCACCCACTTCCCCCTCGGTGGCCTAACCCCGCCTCTCCCCCAAGGGCCACCGCCGCGTCATGACAGCCCCGCCTCGCTGCCCCCGAGAACCCTGGCTACCCCGTCTTCTGCCCGTGAGCAGTGATACACCCATGCAAGAACCTATCAGCTGCCTGCCGCCCCCTGGCCACGCCCCCTGCCCCTCCCCCATCTTTACCCTATATTAACCGCTGTACTTCCTGAATAAATCAGACTTGCGCACAGATCCTGGTCTCCTCGGTAGCCTTCTTCCTACTGCGTGTCCTCCGCACCTTGCTGGCCCCAGAGCGCCTTCTTGGAAGGCCCCTCCATGTGTTGCAGCCCTCCACCCGAGCCCACACCACCCCTGCAGCGGCCCTCCGGGTGAGCCCACACTGCGACAATATTGCTCCCATATTCAGTCAACTACCTCATTGTAGGTACTCTACTTACTGCTATAACGATACACAACTTACATGAATCTAATATCCATCCTCCCAGATCTCATATTGTTGTTCTGTTAACATTTATTACCAATATTACTTTACACATTTTCCTTTCTTACACAATTGGCTTTCTTTGGCCCTAATAATTTCCTTCAAAGTGAACTCAGCCAGCAATAGGAAATTAGAATAAGTAGAACAAAGTGACAAAGAGAAGATATAACACTTACACAAAAACAACAGCTAATTAATCCTTAAGACTAGACAAAGAAGTGAAGGAACTGATTAAACCCGTCAAGATAAAATGATGACCAGACAGCAACAAAAATCTACAAACCAAACCAGTAATCAGGAAAACATGCCTGAATCCAGTGAACAAACTAAAAACCAGGAAGGGGAGAAGAACTTTGCACAAGTAATTAAAGATCTCAGAACATACATCACCAAAAATTTAATGAAGTAAAGGAAGAGGTTAACAATATGAAGACAAGAATTGGAGGGGAAATTGCAGACATATGCAAAAATATAACAAATATGATGGAATGTGCACCACAGTTCAAGAAATCAAAAATACACTCGTAGCAAATAGCAGCAGATTAGAAGAGGCAGATCAGAGAATTAGTGATGTGGAAGACAGTATTTCGGAAATTGAACAGATAGTAGAATTGATCAATAAAAAGAGAAAAAATCCAGCTAGGACTTAGGGACCTGAATGACCATGCAAAATGCACAAACATATGTATTATAGGCATCCCAGAATAAGAAGAGAAGGGAAAGGGATCAGAAGGAGTGTTGCAGGAAATAATGGCTGAAAACTTCCCAAATCTACTGAAAGAGAGAGATGCACATATCCAAGAAGCACAACAAACCCAAAACATCATAAAGCCAAACAGGTCTGGACCAAGACATATAATTGTAAAATTATCCAATGCTCAAGACAAAGAAAAAATTCTAAAAACAGCAAGAGAAAAGAAAACCATCACATACAAAGGAGGCTCCATAAGATTAAGTGCTGATTTCTCATCTGAAACCATGGAGGCAAGAAGGTAGTGGTATGATATAGTCAAGGTACTAAAAGAAAAAAAATTTCCAACCAAGAATACTCTATCCAGCTAAACTAGCATTCAAAAATGATGGAGAGTTCAAAATATTCATAGATAAACAGAAACTGAAAGAGTATGCCAACAAGAAACCTCCCCTTCAAGAAATTCTAAGGGGAGTTCTGCAGTAAGAAAGGAAAAAACAGGACAGGCAGAGTGGGAGGAGAGTGTAAGAGCAGCAAAAAAGACAAATTGAGAATAAAACACAAACAAACAAACAAAACATGACAAACACAAGTCCAATCAAAATATGGCTAAAATAAATAATCCCTTCAAAGTTATAACACTGAATGTCAACGGATTAAACTCACCTATCAAAAGATTCAGACTGGGACATTGGATAAGGCAATATGACCCATCTATATGCTGTCTACAAGAGACATATCTTAGACCCAGAGATTCATGGAGGCTGAAAGTGAATGGGTGGAAAACAATCTTAAAAGCAAACAATAACCAAAAAAAAAAAAAGGTAGGAGTAGCTAAATTAATATCAGAAAAAATAGACTTTAAATGAAAAACAATTGAGAGAGACAAAGAAGAATACTACATATTAGTTAAAGGGACAATCTGTCAAGAAGAACAAAAAATCATATATATTTATGCTCCTATCAAGGGTACCTCTAAATACGTGAGGCAAATGCTGGAAAAACTAAGTGAAAGAATAGATGCATCTACAATTATAGTGGGGGATTTTAATATGCCACTATCAACTCTGGACAGAACATCTCAAAAAAGAATCACTAAAGAAACAAACTATTTGAACAGTATATTAGAGGAGCTGGATCTAATAGACATATACAGATCATTACACCCAAACACAGCAGGATATACATTTTTCTCAAGTGCACATGAATCATTCTCCAAGAAAGAACATATTGTAGGCCACAAAGAAAAGCTTAATGAGTTCAGAAAGATCAAAATCATACAAAACAATATCTCTGACCACAGTGGAGTGAAGCTGGAAATGTGCAAGGGCCAGAGGCCCAGATTTCACACCAAGATATGGAAATTAAACAGCACACTCTTAGAAAAAGAGTGGGTCAAAGAGGAAATCTCAAAAGAAATCAATGACTACCTTGAAACAAATGATAATGATAACACAACATACCAAAATTTATGCGATGCAGTAAAAGTGGTACTGAGAGGGAAATTTATAGCCATAAAATCAAACATCAAAAAAGAAGAAAGAGCAAAAATTGAAGAACTAACTGCATTTTGGAGCAATTAGAAAAAAACAACAAAGAAAATGCACAGAAAGATGAAGGAAGTATATAACAAAGATATGAGCAGAACTAAATGAAATAGAAAATAAGAAAGCATTTGAGAAGATAAACAAGACCAAGAGGTGGATTTTTGAGAAGATCTTTAAAATTGACAAACATTTAGCAAGACTAACAAAGAAAAAAAGAGAGAAGATGCAAATACACAAAATAAGAAATGAGAAAGGAGATGGCACCACTGACCTCATAGAAATAAATACTATCATAAGAGGATACTTTGAAAAACTATATTCCAATAAAAACGACAATTCAGAGGAAATGAACAAATTGCTAGAAACACATAAGCAGACTATATTGATGAAAGAAGAAATTGAAGATCTCAAGAAACCAATCACAAATAAAGAGATAGAATCAGTCATTAAAAACCTCCCAAGTAAGAAGAGCCCAGGGCCAGACGGCTTCACAGGTGAATTCTACAAAACGTAACTGAAAGAACTATCACCAATCCTGCTGAAACTCTTCCAAAAAATCGAAACAGAAGGAACATTGCCTAAGTCATTCTATGATGCCAACATTAAACTAGTACCAATGCCAAACAAAGATGCCAAAAGAAAGGAAAATTACAGACAAATTTCTCTAATGAACATAGATGCAAAAATACTTAACAAAATAGTTGCTAATTGGGACGGGTTGCTCTGTCGGTAGAGGTGGGTTCTGGCTGCGGATGAGGGGTTCGTCCAGCTCTGGATGAGGGGTTGTTCCCGCTTGGGGTGAGGGGTCGGTCCCACCTGGGATGAGGGGTCGGTCCGGCAGCAGACGAGGGATCGGTCTCACAAGGGGTTGCGCGGTTCGGCTGACGGGGTCGCCCGGCGAAGCCGGCGACGAGGGGGTCGCCCGGAGAAGCAGGTGATGAACTGGGGACAAGGGAGGCCAGGCCCTTCTCGGGGGCTCTCAGGACTGGAGGGTGCACGGCAGAAGAGCTACCGCGGAGACAAGGTAAACATGCAAGTCCACTTTATTGAGGGAGAGGCAAGAGTTTTATAGGGGCTGGGGAAGGCTGATTGGTCGAAGCCATGCCCTGTTCTGATTGGTTGCCGGCGAAAGGTCAGTGGGCGGTACTGGACGGGGGAGGGGTGGTGATTAGGGATTGGCTGTCGCTGTTGCTGGGGGAAGTGGCAGGGTTTAGGGATTGGTGGCTGCTGTTGCTGGGGTGGAGGGCAGACTTGAGTTTCCCGCCCATGCCTGGCTGTTGCTGCTGTCGGGGGAGGGGAAAAGGACAGACTGGATTTCTCCGCCCACACCTGGCTGTTGCTGCTGTCGGGGGAGGGGAAAAGGGCAGACTGGATTTCTCTGCCCACGCCTGGCTGTTGCTGCTGTCGGGGGAGGGGAAAAGGGCAGACTGGAATTTTCCGCCCTGTGCCTGCGCAGGGAGAAGGAAGAAGAAGGGTGCCGCCCCACCGGCATCGTGTGGTGCCATCCGGGAGGAGGGGCGGCCGTGGAAGCATGGCTGCCGAGAAGGGGAGACCTGAGGGCACTCTGTGCCCATGCCAAGCTTTCTTCAGGGGTGGTGGTGGGCCTGACCAACCACCCTATTATGGGGGCAGCGGAATTAGGTCTACCACGGCCGCTCCCCTCACCAGGCCAGCAAACCACACTTCAGCCCGACGGGTGACCGCATTTCCCCCTTCTTTTCAAATAAGGGCCAGGATGGCATCAGCAACAAGTAGCTGAGGCCCAAGAGGCAGTAAGCAATGAGGGAAGCGGGGCTGAAGAGGGAGGTGAGTATGACGGGGATATAAATGTACAATTTAGGGGGCGGTATCTTGCCGTTGCAAGTGAGGGTGGCCAATGTCCAATTCTTGTTGATCTCGGTGGCTACAAGATTCATCTGCTGTTAGAAGTCCAGGATGACAGCGCGTTGCAGGTAGTTGATCTCTCCTTGGCAGCGAAGACATTGTAGGAGAGGATTACTTTTTCCTGCCAGAGACTTACTGGCCAATTAAAAGGCTGATGGCTGGGGTTGGTGAGTGCAATGGGGAGTGTGAGGAAAAGAAGGGTGACTGTTTTGGACAAGAGGAGGCTTGGTGAAGTCATTATGGGAGGAAGATAAGGAGTAAAGCATAAAAGAGGATAATAAACAGAAAGGCGATGGAGAGTAGAATTCATTGGCCAAGGTTCCAATCTTCTGGGGCAGTAGCGGCTAGACAGATGGCAAAAAATATTATCAATAAAGCAAAGGTTATGAGGAAGAAATAAAGTATTAAAGGCTGTGGGGGAAGTGAGAAGATCATTTAGAGGATAGGGTTGAGAATAGTATGTTTAAGACAGAAGCTTTGTGGTTTGTATGAGACTGCTTTATAAACGAAGGAGAATGAGGGCAGTAAATATAGTAACGATAGATAGGAAGATGACAGTGAGGAGGAGTCTTTGTTTAAGGTTCCAATCGTCCGGCACAACAGTGGCTAGGCCGATAGTGAGGGGTGTTGCTAAATAGACAATGGCTGCAAAGACAAAATCATCTTCTGTTTCCTTAAGAATAACTTTTCTTTAACTACTTAGTAGCATGCAGTATTAGAAACCGTTTCCTAAAAGCAAGTTGGCAGGGGAGCTTGGTTGCTGTTAATCTTTCCTGTTATAAAATTACCTTTTATTATTATTATAATCAATTCAGTTTTATATATATATATTTAAGAATGACCTTTTGGAATTAGCCATTTAATACCTTAATGTAAACTATTGAAGATAAATTTTATCTTTACGGAACACATTCCCTTATGTAAAGTTATCACAATACCTTTTACACTTGCCGCATGCAAATTAAGTTTCAAGAGTTTATGAAAAATTAGCCATCCTACTTTAGGACAAAATATGTCTTTTTGCAAAACTTATTACATTTCTGTTAGCATTTTTACAAACTTTTAACCTTTTTAATATTCATAGAAGTTTTGCATTCTTTATATTATCCTGTGAAGAAAAATAAGTTATTCATTTTAATCTAGGCAAGAACAACTTTTTATGAAGACGTACAGTTAATTTTGTTAATTAAGACTTACAATTTTTTTTAATTGTAGATATCTTATTAACATTTAAACTTATGTATTAATATAATAAACTTAAGTATTAATATAAGCACTTATTTAATTTTTGGCCATTTGAATAGAGCTCTTTTAAAGATTTCTAGTAATTTATATTTACCATCCAGAGGTATCACAATATATGTTGACATAGAACGAACAGACAGACAAACACAGAACAATTACAACACATTAACAGAAATATATAATTTATTTAGAGTTGACTCATAATTCTTACTTTCTTGGTATAGCTGCTTTTAAATCCTTTTTTATATAGCATATCATAGATGATACCCTTCAAGATTTCTTCTGGACTTCATGTTGCCTGTAATAAACCAGGAGGGAATCTTTTACCTTCCTGCTCCACAGCAGAAGTGACCCTATCTATAAGGTGAATATAGGTGTCCGGGTCCCAAAGCTGACACGTGGTAAGCCACAGATTAAAGGGGAGAAGAAGGTCCCAATATACTTGGAGCTGTTTCAAAAAGTCTTACACGGTGAGTGTCTAAGATACTGGCGAGGGCCTGAACTTCTGGGGCTTGCTTAACCGATAGGATGTTACCCATTGCTAATGGCCTTTTGGAGCCGATAAGAAAAGGGGCCCTTACCTTGAGAGCGCGGCGATGGGAGCCGAGGTGCGCGGTGAGATGAGGGGTCGGAGCCGATGGGACTCCGACGGTGGTCGCGGGCCAAGAGAAGGCCCCGATGAGGGGAGGGCGGAACGACGAGCAGTGGAGCAAGGCAAAGGGGAGCAAGCGCAGAGGGGAGGAGGCAGAGGTGAAGGCAGGGGTTGAGGTACTCAGGCACGCGCTCCTGAGAGTTTTATTGGCACCTCTTAATCATAGCGGGTCGGTATAAGCCCCCGACATGGAAGGAGAAAGCCATCCAGAGATTCTCCCAGACCGCCGTGGATCGTATGAGGTAGCCAAGGCTCAGGTAGCAGCAATGTTGCATGAGAGAAGTCCCATGGAGAGAAGAGAGGAGGGCGTAGGGCTGTGGTAGGATTACTTCAGACGTGCAAGCGCGTGCTCCCGAGAAATCCAAGGCTCCTCTTAATCATAGCAGGTCGGTATAAGCCCCCAACATGGAAGGAGAAAGCTATCGAGCAATTCTCCCAGACCGCCGTGGATCATATGAGGTAGCCAAGGCTCAGGTAGCAGCAATGTAGAGCGAAAAGATAGGGGTGAGAAGAGAGGAGGGCGTAGGGCTGTGGTAGGGTTACTTCAGACGTGCAAGCGCACGCTCCTGAGAAATCCAAGGCTCCTATTAATCATAGCGGGTCGGTATAAGCCCCCGACATGGAAGGAGAAAGCCATCCAGCGATTATCCCAGACCGTCGTGGATCATATGAGGTAGCCAAGGCTCAGGTAGCAGCAATGTTGCACGAGAGAAGTCCCAAGGTGAGAAGAGAGGGGGGGGGGGCGCCAGGTAATGGAGTGAGGCTGTGGTGGAGTTGCCTTGCCCCACGTTGGGCGCCAGCTGCGACGGCTTGCTCTGTCGGTAGAGGTGGGGTCTGGCTGTGGACGAGGGGTCCGTCCAGCTCTGGACGAGGGGTCGGTCCCGCTTGGGACGAGGGGTCGGTCCGGCAGCAGACGAGGGATCGGTCTCACAAGGGGTTGCGCGTTTCGGCTGACGGTGTCACCCGGCGAAGCCGGTGATGAGGGGGTCGCCCGGAGAAGCAGGCGACGAACTGGGGACAAGGGAGGCCAGGCCCTTGTCGGGGGCTCTCAGGACTGGAGGGCGCACGGCAGAACTACTGCAGAGACAAGGTAAACACGCAAGTCCACTTTATTGAGGGAGAGGCAACAGTTTTATAGGGGCTGGGGAAGGCTGATTGGTCGAAGCCACGCCCTGTTCTGATTGGTTGCCGGCGAAAGGTCAGTGGGCGGTACTGGACGGGGGAGGGGTGGTGATTAGGGATTGGCTGTCGCTGTTGCTGGGGGAAGGGGCAGGGTTTAGGGATTGGTGGCTGCTGTTGCTGGGGTGGAGGGCAGACTTGAGTTTCCCGCCCATGCCTGGCTGTTGCTGCTGTCGGGGGAGGGGAAAAGGGCAGACTGGTTTTCTCCGCCCACGCCTGGCTGTTGCTGCTGTCGGGGGAGGGGAAAAGGGCAGACTGGATTTCTCCGCCCACGCCTGGCTGTTGCTGCTGTCGGGGGAGCGGAAAAGGGCAGACTGGAATTTTCCACCCTGTGCCTGCGCAGGGAGAAGGAAGAAGAAGAGCGCCGCCCCACAGGCATCGTGTGGCGCCATCCGGGAGGAGGGGCGGCCACAGAAGCATGGCTGCCGAGAAGGGGAGACCCGAGGGCACTCTGTGCCCATGCCAAGCTTCCTTCAGGGGTGGTGGTGGGCCCGACCAACCACCCTATTATGGGGGCAGCGGAATTAGGTCTACCATGGCCGCTCCCCTCGCCAGGCCAGCAAACCACACTTCAGCCCGACGGGTGACTGCAGCTAATCATATTCAACAACACATTAAATGAATTATACACCACAACCAAGTGTGATTCATTCCAGGTATGCAAGGATGTTTCAACATAAGAAAATCAATCAATGTAATACACCATATAGACAGATTGAAGGAAAAAAATCACATGATTATATCTATAGATGCAGAAAAAGCATTTGACAAAATATTGCACGCTTTCTTGATAAAATCACTACAAAAGAACAGAATACAAGGAAATTTTTTGAACATGATAAAGAGTATATATGAAAAACCCATGGCCAACATCGTTTACAATGGAGAAATCCTAAAGTTCTTCCTTTTAAAGTCAGGATCAACACAAGGATGCCCAGTCTCTCCCCTTCTATTTAACATTGTCTTAGAAGTACTTGCTTGAGCACTGAGGCAAACACCAGATAAAAATGGCATTCAAATTGGAAAGGAAGAAGTCAAACTTTCATTATTTGCAGATGACATGATCCTATACATAGAAAACCCTGAAAGGTCTACAACAAATCTTCTAGAACTCATAATGAATTTAGTAAAATCTCAGGTTATAGGATCAATGCATGAATTTCAGTAGCATTTCTGTATACAAATAATGAGCGAGATCAGGAGGAAATTAAGAAATGAATACCATTCACAATAGTAAGTAAAAAAATCAAATATTTAGGAATAAATTTAACTACAGATGTAAAAAATTTATACACTTAGAACTATACAAGACTCTTCAAGGAAATCAAAGAAGACCTAAATAAATGGAAGAATATTCCCTGCTTATGGATAGGAAGACTAAATATTATTAAGACATCTATCCTACCAAATCTTATCTACACATTCAATACAATCCCAATAAAAATCAACACAGCCTTCTTTAAGGAACTAGAAAAACTAACTATGAAATTTATTTGGAAAGGAAAAAGCCCCCGAGTAGCCAAAGACATATTGTAAAAGAAAAATGAAATTGGAGGAACCACACTACCGGACATCAAAACATACTACAAAGCTAAAGTAGTGAAAACAGCATGGTATTGGCATAAGGAGAGACACGCAGACCAATGGACTCGAATTGAAAGTTCTGATATAGAAGCTCATATATATAGCCATATAATATTCGATAAAGCCACCAATATCTCTCAACTGGGAGAGAATGACCTATTCAAGAAATGGTGCCTGGAGAACTGTATAGTCATATGTAGAAGAATGAAAGAGGATTACCATCTCACACCTTATACAAAGATCAACTCAAGATGGATCAAAGACCTAAATATAAGAGTCAATACCATAAAGATCTTGGAAAGCAGTGTAGGGAACATCTACAAGACCTTGTAATAGGAAATGGCTTCATGAACATCACACCAAAAGCACGAGCAGCAAAAGAACTAATAGATAAATTGGACTTCCTCAAAATCAACGCCTTCTACACCTCAAAGGAGTTTGTCAAGAAAGTAAAAAGGGAACCTACACAATCGGAGAAAATATTGGGCAACCATATATCCAATAAGAGACTTATAACTTGCATATATAAAGAACTCATATATCTTGAAAATAAAAAGAGAAACAACCCATTTTAAAAAATTGGGAAAAGATTTACACAGACACTTCTTCAAAGGAGAAATACAAATAACTAAAAAGCATATCAAAAAATGCTCCATATCTCTAGCTATCAGGGAAATGCAAATCAAAACTACAATGAGATACCATCTTACTCCCATAAGATTGGCAGCTATGAAAAAAAAACAGAAGAATACAAATGCTGGAGAGAATGTGAAGAAATGGGAACACTCATTCACTACTGGTGGGAATGCAGAAGGATCCAACCATTCTGGAGGACATTTTGGTGGTTTCTCACAAAACTAACCATAGATTTGCCATATGACCCAGCAATTCCACTGCTGGGTATATATCCAGCAGAACTGAAGGCAGGGACACAAACCGATTTATGTGCACCAATGTTCATAGCAGCATTTTTCACGATCGCCAAAAGTTGGATTCGACCCAAATGCCCATCAACAAATGAGTGGATCAATAAAATGTGGCATATACATACAATGGATTACTACTCAGCTTTAATAACAAATACACTGCAAACGAATGTGATAACATGGATGAATCTTGAGAACCTTACCGTTGAGTGAAGCAACCTAGGCATTGAAGGACAAATACTATATGACCTCAATGATATGACATAAGCAAGCACCACATAGAGCTAAAGACTACAAGATAGGCTTACAAGAAATCAGGGGGTAGATGAAGGATGTAAGGTGACATCTACATGGGTGAAATCTATGATAAGCTGGAGGTAAGTATGTGTACAAGGAAGCGATAAAATGGGGGCATAGGATTAACTTTGGGTGGGCTTTGGGGGTTTGAGGGGGCTAGGGATGGGCGGATGGGTAATATTGCCCAAGAAATTGGGGGAAGGGTGGGGCAGCATATGAACATAGGAGATTGTCAGGTGTTGGTTGAGAGTATAATGCTGAGAAAACATTTTCAAAATATAATTCGGAAAGTTACCTGTTTAAAATACTCAAAGGGGATAATCTGATGCACGTCAGACTCCTAGAGAATATGTGAATGCAAATTTTGCCAGAGTGGGTTATACTATTGGGTAGAGACCCATATAATGAGAGTGAAGGTAGACCCACAACCTGGGGAGGACTAATGCCATCCAATAGAGGGAACTATATCTCTCAAGAGAAATGGTGGCTCCCAGGGAATTAGGGCAGTTGAGCAAGTCAAGCCCTCAACACTGTTGCAAGTATCTCTGAACATGGTTCCTCAAGAAATGTAGATTGACTGTCATTGTGGGCCCCAAGGGGAGGGGGAAATAGATATTGAATAGATGGAACCAAGGTAACTGTGAGGGGAAAAGAACTGTTTCACAGGATTACACAAGGATGGATATAAAACATGTAATATTACACCAAAAACAAACAGGGGACAACAGACAAGTAATGTAAACCAAAATGTAAAACATAGGGAAACTAAAAAATTTAGAAAACTGTATAGCCTAAAGTATAAACCATAATGTAAACACAAATGTTATCTTGTTTGAAAGCTTTTGTCTCAATATCTGTACATCAGTTTCAGTAAATGGCATATGAATAATGTAAAAGATTATTGCTGTGGAAGGGAAAAGGTTTTATAATGGATATGTGGGAGTACTGTATATTGTATATATGAATTACTGTGATCTAAGGCTCTTGTGAAGAGAAGCTCAATAATAAGCGAAAAAGAAAAGAAAAAGATAGGATGTATAATTTTTCCAAATCAATATGTATTCTATATCTAACCTTTAAACTCATTGTTATATTCCATTTTACTAGTAAGGGAACCTGACATTATATTGAGCTTCACTTTTTAGGAAGTTTTGGATCACAGCGTGGTTCAATATTGGCAGCAGAGGAATACTGGTATGGGGTGTTATTGACAGGGGACATATGGTTGACAGGGAGTTACACAGGGCATGTGTCCAGGATGCATGGACATGTTTGGATATACTCATAGTGGAAAAAATTAAAAACAACAGCTGGGGGGGTACTGGGTTCCTGGCTGGTGGAGCTCTGTTGTGGTCCCTAGGGTAGCAGTGGCAGTCCCCCAGGTACAACAGCTAGGACCAGGAACAAATGAGGGTCCAACTGTGAGCCCCTGATACTAATGACTATGCTTGTTAGCCTATACACCTGAAATAAGAACAAGGCCTAGAGCAGCACTGTGCCTAGGAGTTCCCTCCTGACAGCCTCCATGTTACTGAAATGTGGTCAGTCTCAAAGCTAAACTCAGCATGTAAATGCAATGCCTTGCCCCCAGTGTGGGACATGACACCCAGGGATGAGCCTCCCTGGCACCGAGGGCTCACTACCAAGTACCAGCTGATGACGTAACTAGAATATGACCTTGAATTAAAGTCTCAACGTGGACCAGCAGAATATCCCTGTCTACATATAATAAAAGGTTTTAAAAATGCTGTTTGACCTAAAGTAAGGGGGAAATGGAAAGGACAAATGAGTTTATATGGCTATGAGTCTCTAAAAAAGTGTCTGGAGGTGTCAGAAGGAAGCACTTATGCACACCTGAGCAGAGTCTCAGGGACAGATAAAGTAGCTACAACCCCAGGTATTGGTCCTTTTGAGGACTAAAGAGACCCACAGGTTTTATGGTCATGGCTGATGGGGTTCACTGCCATGTCAGTTGGCCCTTCTTTGGAACTGGTGTTTTGTGTGATGGAGATTGAGATTGAGAAAGAGGAAATAGAGCAAACAATAGGAAGCCAGCAGCACAGTTTTAATTGAGCAATCACTTTTGCTGCACTCTCTCCATATTGATGACGTGAAGCATCATGCTTTGTGTGTTGCCAAAGTGGCCTATTTAGGCAGGATTTTGTCCCCACTCAGCCATTTTTTGTAGGAGAGATAATGTGGGTGTACTTCCTCCAAAACAATCTTGCCCTCCCCCCATCAGTTTTGAATGCCAGCTTTGCTGTATAGAGAATTTGTTTTTGTTTTTGTTGTTGTTTCTATTAGCACCTGAAATATGTCATACCACTGCCTTCTTGCCTCCATGGTTTCAGATGAGACGTGAGTACTTAATCTTATGATACTTCTTTTGGATGTGATGGTTCTCTTTTCTCTTGTTGCTTTCAGTATCCTTTCTTTCTCTTGAGCATTTGACAATTTGACATGTATGTGTCTTGCTGTAGGCTTGCTGAGGATTATATTGTTTGAGGTGTATGCACTACCTGGACCTGTGCATTGATTTTGCTCAATAGGTTAGGAAATTTTCAGCTATTATTTCCTCCAAACCCACTTCTCTCCCCTTTCCTTTATATAAACCCACTTGAATGTTGACAAAGCGTATTTTTGAGGATTTTGTGTTGACATTTAGATCTCTAAGTTCCTGCCGGAATTTTTTTTATCATTTTATCCATCTGTTCTGCTATTTGTGTGATTTCAGATGTACTTCCTTCCACATCACTAATTCTTATTTTGTTTTCAAAAAAGTTTTATTTTATTTCTAATTTTTTAATCTAATTGACTTTTTTTTAAAGAGACACAAAGATCACAAAAAATATTACATTAAAAAAATAAGAGGTTCCCATATACTGCACACCCAATCATATCACATTCTTTCCACATGAACAACCTCTTTCATCATTTTGGCATATTCATTGCATTTGGTGAATACATTTAGGAGCACTGATGCACCACATAGATGATAGTTTACATTGTAGTTTACACTTTCCCAAGTACATTCAGTGGGTTATGACAGGATATAAAATGTCCAGAATCAATCCCTGCAATATTCTTTAGGACAATTACAATTCCCAAAAATACCACCACATCACATCTCCTCTTCCCTCTCCCTGCCTTCAGCTATTACCTTGGTGACTGTCTCCACATCAAAGATACAGTTTCTTCAATTGCCAGAGTCAAAATAGTTGTATATTAGAATACTAGTAAGTCCACTCTAATCCATATTTTATTCTTCCATCCTATGGGCCCTGGGATGGTGATGTCCACTCCACCTCTAAATTTGTGGCGGCTTAGATTCCACATTCTTGAAGGATGTAATTCTCATGCTTGCAGTTGTAGGCACGCTTGTTTTCCTGGTGTGGTAGTTGACAATCTTCATGTCCCTATTAACTGACCTGGGTAAGTCACCAGCAAATGGAAAGGTAGAAGTTGCAACTCTGCGGAAGCTCAGTGTCCAGCTCAAACATAGTCAATCCAGAAACTCAAATCTCCTGAGTATACCTCAACCCCAGGGCCAACCACAGGCTTAGTTAAAATGTGGAAAATGTGAAGAAAGGAAACATCTGAAGAAGAAAGGAAACATTCTCCATTTCCATGATTGTCAGTATCACAAATTTCAAAGTAGGGTCCACTGAAAAGGCACTGAATTCCAGAGCCATCTGCCATGACCATGAGAACCTGCTGCTTTGTGCTTCCATTGTATTTTTGATTTCTTGGATTGTAATTTTCATCACTATCAAATACATTATCTTTTTACTTATGTTTATATTTTTTCAATATGCTCTCCCATTGTCTTCTTAAAATATTTAATATTTTCGTTCACTTCATTAGGTTGGTTCATGATATTTGTTTGAACAATTCTGATTATTTGTTCCATGTTATACATCTCCTCCTGGCTTTTAAATTGTTTTTTGGACTGGGACATTTCTACCTGCTTCTTAGTATGAATTATAACTTTTTGTTGGTGTTTAAGCATATCTTTATATTGATGGATTTATTCAGCTGATTATTTTCTCTCTCTATGGTTTTATTTAGTTGCTATTTGTGTGTGGGTATGTGGTAAGTCTTCTATTGAACACTATGTTACTCTTATTCTATTTCCTGATTTTTTCTATGTTTCCTTGAAAAAAAATTTGAGTCCAGAGAAAGAGAAAGGGGTAAGAAGAGAAAAAGGATAATAGTAATAATAGAAGTAAGAGGTAGAGTAGGAACCATAGAAGACCAAGGGAAATGAATAATTAAGTCACGTATGAAGTACAGAGGAATAAAAATTAAAAAGTGGTGTGCAAACAATGAAATGAAAAACTGAATAGAGAAAAATATCTAGAGTGAATTAGAAGGCCAGAATAATAAGACGAATGGGAAAGAGAAATGTAAAGGCAGTAAGAAAAAAGTTTTAATAAAGAAAGAAAACAGAATATAGGAGATAGAAATAAAAAGCTAATTTGAAGACTAAAGAGAGTTGGAATGTATGAATAAAAACAGTAAGCAGAAGACAGAAAGATGACAGAAGGAAAATAAATAGCATAGGTAGACAAAATTAGTATACAGATAAAAAGGAGAAACAAAGGAGAGGGGCAAACAAGAAACAACACACCTAATTAAATAAAACAACAACAACCAGGGTTGTGGGGAGAAGGAGTTAAAAAAACAACAACAAACCCTCAAGGAAACAGTCAAATAAAATTCATGGAAAAACAGCCTCCCACGTAAACATCAAAAAAGCTTCTCAAGCTGCCTGGGCTTATAAATCAGTTACCCTGCAACCTGCCCTCCACAGGTTTTGAATTGGGTTTTAGCAAGTAAACAAAGTGAAAATTAAATTAAGGAACTTTTTTTAAAGAAAAATAAGTGACTCAAGGGAAGCTAATACAAAAATACTACCTATGTGTTCCCTGTCCTAAATTATCAGCTCAGGAATTAATAACCCAAGCACATCACTACTCTAAGGTGAGCTGGGAATTAAACTAGGGATCTTATATGTTCATTTTGGAGAGTCTTCCACTGAGATAAACTTTATCATGGGGCCGTTACCTGGAGAGATATCCTGTCACTTTCCCTAGGGTGGCATTGACTCCCTGCAGTTGGGAAGATTCCTGCTGATTAGAAGTCTGTGTGACCCTGCTCCCTTTCTATTTTTCTTGCTTTCCCTAACAGGGCAGCAGGACCTGAAAGCCTGTATGAAGACATCCCCCCTCCACTCTCTCCAGGTAAGGTTGAGTTCCCTTCTGAAATTCAAATGGGACCTGGTGTCTGAACTGACCATAGAGGAATGACCCTTAAACCTCTTCCAGAACTCCCCCTCCTCCCAGGAGGCCGTTGGAAGGTTTTTAAGCACTTCTTACTTACCACCTCCCTTAAAGAAGATGGGATTTTTATAGTTTACAGAACTAAACTATTGAATTGCCTGACTCCACCCTCTCATAGACCAAGTTCCTCTTTCCCTTAAAAGCTAGGTAAATCAGGCTGCTTGTACAGATTGACATTCCCCCTCTTTCTGGGACTCCTTGCTATCTGGCATGCCCCCTAAATTGCAAAGGTGGTCCATGAAACCAAACCCCCAGAAAGGAAACCCCTCTCTATCCTTGCCAGATCTCTTTTACTCCAGGATTTCTCTACCTCCTGTTTGGTGGATGGTGGGATTCAGAGTTTGTGCAGCAGCATTTTGCCTTGAAGGTGGGGCTTAGACAACTGTCATTTCCAGCCAACAGGGCAAGAAACTCATTGTTTTCCCTTGGGCTTTTTACCTCTTTTTCTAGATCATTGCCCTGAAGTCTCCTGCTCTGTCAGTTGCCAAAACAACTCACTGTTGTTTAACTCAAGCATTTAACTCATGTGTTAATCCCAGATATTAGAAAGAAAAAAACAGTGTTTTTATATAGACCAACTACCTATTCTATGAGATAGATAAAGGTTGTATCATTAATCACCTGACGTCAGAGCCATTCCTTTGATTGAAAAATGGAGTGGCATTTTCAGATTAGTAATTGCTTAGAGTTTGTGCCCAAATTTGAGAGAAAAACATGATCTGGTTATTTCTTTTATTCACGACTTTCTTTGTCCAAGTTTCAAATTCTCCTTATTTTGTTATTTATCAAACAACAGGATCAGACTCTGATTTTGATCATGCCCACATCTGACTGTAGATTTTAGAGTTTTTGCTTAAGAGAAGTGTGGACTTCATCTTCATATGACCAACTTCACTATTATAGATTTTCAAGCTCTTCAGCATTGACCATTTACCAAAATACAGTTGGTATTTGAACTCCTATAAATTGCAAGATCCCTATTTTATTTTGTGGCTAAATTAATTCTGTATGTTAGGTTAGATTAGGGAGGAATTTAAATGATGAAGGGAAATTTATATATATGAATGATTATTAAAAATGAGAAAGACCACAATCAATATTCTATCTACAGATCTAGGGAAACTATAAAAAGTAGGATAAACTGAACTTAAAGATAGTGGAAGGAAGGAAATAGAAAACATTTGAGTGAAGAGAAATGAAATAGAATATGCACAAACAATTAGTAGATACAGTGAAACCAAAAGTTCTTGGAAAAGATGAATTGCAAAGGTTCAGTTATATTGGAAAAGAAAAATGAGAGCATGTAAATTATTAAGGTATAAAATGAATTTGGGGACATTACTAGATTTTTCAGATATTAGAGCAATTGTGAGAGAATACTATGAATACCTGTATGCCAACAATATAGATAATCTATAAGAAATGGACAAATTTCCTAGAAACACAAAACTTACCAAAATTGAGACAAGAATACATAGATCTCCACAGACTTACAAAAAAAGGAAGATTCAATCAGTATTCAAAACTGCCCAGTAAAGATTAGATCAGCTAGAAAAAGACCTTGAATGAAAGGGTAAACTCAGACCAGCAGAATATCACAGCCTTCATGTACTTTCAGATGTGAAAAGTGCTTTTTGACGTTGAATAAAAGGGGGAAATGGAAAGGACCAAAGAGTTTATATAATTATGACTCTCCAAAAGAGTCAGGAGGTCATCAGAGGGGTCATGCTTACATATGCCTCAACAGGGTTCCAGAGACAGTAGATAAAACCACAAGGACTGGTTCTCCTTAGGGCTACAGAGACCCACAGGTTCTATGGTCATGACAGATGGCTCTGGAGTTCAGTGCCATGTCAGTTGACCATACTTTGGAGTTTGTGTTCCTGAGTGTGATGCAGTTGGACTCAGATGTGACCTTTCTACACATGTCTCTTCTATTATTTTTACCAGACCTGTGGTTGTTGCTGGGGGTGGTGTATACTCAGAAGACCATAATCTCTGGACTTTCCATGTGTCAGCAAGGCTCTGAGCCTCAGCAGACTTAAAAACTCCTACCTTTTTCTTTATTAGACTTTCCCAGGTCAGCTAACAGGGAGGTGAAGAAGGTCAAACACCACACCACGGGGGGGCCAAGAGTGCCTACAACTGCAAGCAGGACAATTGCATCTATCATCCATGTGGAATCTAAGCCCCCTTTCAAATAAAGAGGTGGAGTGGACATAGCAATCCCAAAGTGCATAGTATGGAGGAATATAGTATGGATTAGAGTACAATTTCTGATACTCTACTATGGAAATATTGCGATTAGTAATGGAAGAAATTGTAGCATTGATGTGGAGAAAGTGGCCATGGTAGCTACTGAGGGTAGAGAGGGTGAAGAAGAGGTATGATATGGGGGCATTTTCAGGACTTGGAGTTGTCCTGGTTGGTACTGTTGGGACAGATGCTGGACATTTTATGTCCTGTCATGGCCCAATGGGTGGACCGGGGGAGAGTGTAAACTACAATGTAAACAATTATTCATGTGTTGTAGCAGTGCTCCAAAACGTATTCACCAAATGTAATACATATCCTAAGATGATGAAAGAGGTTGTTGATATGGGAGGAGGGGGGTGAGGGAAATGGAGGATAAAAATGGGACCTCTTATATTTTTTGAATGTAACATTAAAAAAAATAAAGAGAGAGAATAAAAGAGAAGTTCAGAATCAGACATCAAAGATGAATTTCTAACAAACATTCAACGAAGAATTAATTCCAGTACTTCTCAAAATCTTCAAAATTGAAGATGAGGGATAACTGCCTAACTCATTCGACGAGGCTAAAGTTATTGTGATATCAAAGCTACTTAAAGATTAAAAAAGGAAAGAATTTCAAGGATCAATTTCTCTTATGAATATATATGCAAAAACCCTAAACAAATTATATGCAGATCAAGTCCAAGAGAATATTAAAATAATTATCCACCATTAGCAAGTAGTGTTGCTGATGTAAACTACCAGAACTCCGTTAGACTTAATAAAGGGTATTTATTTAGTGTTAAGGCAGACTTGACTCAATGATTAGGGCATTCACCTACCAAATGGGTGGTCCAAGGTTCAAACCCAGGCCTCCTGACCTGTGTGATGAGCTAGCCATGCACAATGTTAATGCATGCAAGGAGTGCCATGCCAAGCAGGGGTGCCCCCCATAGGGGAGCCGCACGTGCAGGGAGTGCACCCCTTAAGGAGAGTCACCCAGTACAATAAAATGCAGCCTGCCCAGGAATGGCACCACACACAACAGAGAGATGATGCAGCAAGATGATACAACAAGAAGAGACATAGATTCTGGGTGCCACTGACAAGAACACAACGCGGACATAGAAGAACACACAGGGAATGGACACAGAGAGCTGACAACTGGAGTGGGGGAAGGGAAGAGAAAAAAATCTTTAAAAAATAAAGGCTTAAAGTCACAAGGTACTAAAAATTCCAACCCATCATACCAGAAGAGGTATTTTTTCACCTAAATTCTGTTGCCACGTGTTGATGCAAAATGGTGGATAATGTCTGCAAGGTTGCGGCATTCATCCTTCCAATTAAGGTTCATGTTCCCAGCTTCTTCAGATCTTCAGCTTTAGGCTAGCATAAGGTTCATCTCTCTTCCTGGGGCTCATCGCTTTCTGTGCTTAGCTGTTCTGCTCTCTCCACTAGGTGTCTTGTAGTTTATCAGCCTGATCTCTCTTCCTGTGGCCATGCCTATGGAGCAAGTCCTCATTCCACATATCTTATTGTGTTTGTCTACTTACAAATGAGAGTCTGTTTTATCAGACAAAAGGGGCTGCAACTCAATGCTGAGTCACAATCTAAAGACATGGTTGGATCAAAACCCTAATCATAGCATAATTTAGTCAGACTTCTCGGCTGATTCTAAGAAAATCAAAGGGTTATCAAGTCAGAGGAATAGACCAGTTTACAAACATAATCTATGTTTCCTTTTCGAATTCATAAATAATATCAAACTTCCACACTCAGGATGTAAGGATTTTCAACATAGGAAAATCAATAGAACATCTAATGTAATCAAGGGTTAAATTGCATGAAAATCTCTATTGAGGCAGAAAATGAATTTGACAAAATCCAATGCTATTTCATGATAAAAACACTCAGAAAAAGAAGAATACAAGGTATATTTTTCAGCACGATAAAAATCATACATACATATATGCATATATATATATATATGTACATTTAATAATACATTCGATGTTGAAAAAGTGAAATAATTCCCTTAGTGGACTGGAACAAGACAAGCTTGCCTGCTTTCACTATTTCTATACAGTCTTGTGGTAGAAGTCCCTCTCAAAGAAATTATGCAATAAACCTAAAAAATGCATCCAAATAAGACAGGAATAAGTAAAACAATCTGTGTTTAGTGATGATAAGATCATTTATATAGGAAATAGCAAAGCTTCCACAAGTAAATTTCTAAAGCTCATAAATGAATCCAGAAAAATGGAAGATATGAGATCAACATACAAAAATCTGTTGTGTTGTATTCACTAGCTAAGAATATTCCCAACTAGAAATTAAAATGAATTCGAGGGAGGAGGCAAGATGGCGGCTGAGTGAACTTCCCGGTTACTAGCTCCTGGAGGGAATCGGCTGGGAGGCGTCGGAGACTCCTTGGGACCGGGCTGTTTCGGGATTTTTCCTGGTCCCAAGGTGTTTGGACATCGATTTGGAGGGAAGGTAACAGAGAGGATCCGTCTGTGAAATATACACGGAGATCCCAGCTACGTGAGGAGGATTCCCTCCTTGGGTAGGCAGAGCCGAGGCAGCTAGCAATGCGTGGAGCCCTGGCGGGCGGCGGCCAGGGTAGCCTAGCTGGGCCACGGTGGGCAGTGGGTGGGGGATCCGAGCCACACCACGGTGGGCGGCGGGAGGGAGAGCCGAGCCGCGCTGTGCCGCGGCGGGCAAGGGAGCCGAGCCCAGCCGAGCCTAGCCGCGCTGTGGCGGGTGGCGGGCGGGGAAGCCGAGCCGGGCCGAGCCCAGCTGAGCCGCAGAGGACAAGGGGGCTGAGCCCAGCCGAGCTCGGTCGAGCCCAGCCGCGCAGCGGAAGGCGGCGAGCAGGAGAGCCGAGTCGCGCTGCACCGCGGAGGGTGGCAGGCAGGGAAGCCGAGCCCAGCCAGGCCTGGCTGAGCCCAGCCGAGCTGCGGTGGGCGAGGGAGCCGAGCCCAGACGAGCTCAGCCAAGCCCAGCCATGCCGCGCCCGGCGGGAGAGCCGAGCCGCACTGTGCCTCGGCGGGCGGCGGGCAGGAAAGCCAAGCCCAGCCGAGCCCAGCTGAGCCGCGATGGGCGGGGGACCCGAGCCCAGCCGAGCCTAGCCAAGCCCAGCCAAGCCCAGCCGAGCCACGGAGGGCAGGGGACCGGAGCCCAGCCGAGCCCAGCCGAGCCCGGCCGAGCCCGGCCGAGCCTGGCGGCGGGGTTTCTGTTCTTTGTTTTTTGTTTTTTTTTTGTTTTTTTTTGTTTTTTTTTTAATTTTTATTTTATTTTATTTTTGTTGTTGTTGTTTTTTTAATCCTCTCTTTCCTGTCCCCAATATTCTTCTTATACTATTTTATCTTAACAATACAATAGGTCCTACAGGAAATACCTCACATTTGCTGGGTTTCCTCACCCTCCACTGCCTCATTTCTCTGTGAATAGATTTAGCCTATCTACACTATCCCCTTTCCCCTACAACTTGATATCCTCCACCATCTGCTATCTCTCCTATATTCCATCTCCCTTTCTTTGATCCACAAAGTGTCTAACTCTTAATTTCTAATACCTTTGTTTAGTTTTCCATCTGGTATTCGTCCCTGAAACTATGACCTTTCTTTTCTCTTTCCCTCTCTCATGGAAAAAATAGACTCTTAGTACGTACCACATTCCTCCCATATTCAGTCGTCTACCTCATTATAGGTACGTTCCTACTACTATAACTCTACACAATTTACATGATCTAACCTCCATCCTCCCAGAACACATATTGTTGCTTTGTTAACATATATCACCAATACTACTTCACACTTTTTCCTCCCTTACACAATTGCCTTTCCCCAGCACTAATACTTTCCTTTAAAGTGAGCTTAACTAGCAATAAGAAATTGGAATAAGAAGAACAAAGTGACAAAGAGAAGATATAACACTTACACAAAAACAACAGCTAATTAATCTCCAAGACTAGACAAAGAAGCTAGGGAACTGTTTAACCCGTCAAGAAAAAATGTTGACAAGACAGCAACAAAAATCTACAAACCAAACCAGTAATCAGGAAAACATGGCTGAATCCAATCAGGAAGGGGGGCAGGACTTCGCACAAGCAATGAAAGATCTCAGAACATTTATCACCGACAAATTTGATGTAGTAATGAAAGAGGTTAACAGCATGAAGACAACACTTGGAGGGGAAATTGCAGACATGCGCAAAAAAATAACATATATGATGGAAATGAACACCACAATTCAAGAAATCAAAAATACACTTGCAGCAAATATCAGCAGACTAGAAGAGGCAGAGCAGAGAATTAGTGATGTGGAAGACAGTGCATTGGAAATCAAACAGATAGTAGAAGTGGTCAATAAAAAGGTAGAAAAAATCCAGATAGGACTTAGGGACCTGAATGATAACGCAAAATGCTCAAACATACGTATTATAGGCATTCCAGAAGGAGAAGAGAAGGGAAAGGGGTCAGAAGGAGTGTTGCAGGAAATATTGAATGAAAACTTCCCAAATCTACTGAAAGAGACAGATGTACACATCCAAGAAGCACAGCACACTCCACTGGTCATAAACCCCAACAGGCCCACCCCAAGACATATACTTGTCAAATTATCCAATGCTCAAGACAAAGATAAAATTCTAAAAGCAGCAAGAGAAAAGAAAACCATCACATACAAGGGAAACTCCATAAGATTAAGTGCTGATTTCTCATCTGAAATGATGGAGGCAAGAAGGCAGTGGTATGATATAGTCAAGGTACTAAAGGAAAAAAATTTCCAACCAAGAATACTCTATCCAGCTAAACTAGCATTCAAAAATGATGGAGAGTTCAAAATATTCACAGATAAACAGAAACTGAAAGAGTTTATCAACAAGAAACCTCCCAATCAAGAAATTCTTAAGGGAGTTCTGCAGGAAGAAAGGAAAAAACAGGACAGTCAGAGATGGAGGAGAGTGTAAAAGCAACAAGAAAGACAAAAATAGAAGAGGGAAAATAAAATAATACAAACAAAATATAACAAACACAAATGCTACCAAAATATGGCTACCATAAATAACTCTCTAAACATAATAACACTGAATGTCAACGGACTAAACTCACCTATCAAAAGATTCAGACTGGGACACTGGATAAGGAAATACAACCCACCTATATGCTGCCAACAAGAGACACATCTTAGACCCAGAGACTCATGGAGGTTGAAAGTGAATGGCTGGAAAACAATCATACAAGCAAACAACAACCAAAATAAGGCAGGAGTAGCTATATTAATATCAGACAAAATAGACTTTAAATGCGAAACAATTGTGAGAGACAAAGAAGGATGCAATATTTTAGTGAAAGGGACAATCTGTCAAGAAGATCGAACAATCATAAATATTTATGCTCCTAACAAGGGCGCCTCTAAATATGTGAGGCAAACGCTGGAAAAAGTAAGTGAAAGAATAGATGCATCTACAATTATAGTGGGGGATTTTAATACACCACTATCAACTCTGGACAGAACATCTCAAAAGAGAACCACTAAAGAAACAAAACATTTGAACAGTATATTAGAAGAGCTGGATCTAATAGACATATATAGATCATTACACCCAAACACAGCAGGATATACATTTTTCTCAAGCGCACATGGAACATTCTCCAAGATTGACCATATGCTAGGCCACAAAGAAAGGCTTAATGAATTCAGAAAGATCAAAATCATAAAAAACAATATCTCTGACCACCGTGGAGTCAAGCTGGAAATTTGCAAGGGACAGAGATCCAGACTCCACACGACAATTTGGAAATTAAACAGCACTCTCTTAGAAAAACAGTGGGTCAAAGAGGAAATCTCAAAAGAAATCAATGACTACCTTGAAACAAATGATAATGATAACACAACATACCAAAATTTATGGGATGCAGCAAAAGCGGTACTGAGAGGGAAATTTATAGCCATAAATTCATATATCAAAAAAGAAGAAAGAGCAAAAATTGGAGAACTAACAGCACTTTTGACAGAATTAGAAAAACAACAACAAAGTAAACCAACAGGAAGAAGAAGGAAGGAAATAACAAAGATAAGAGCAGAACTAAATGAAATAGAAAATAAGAAAGCACTTGAAAAAATAAACAAGACCAAGAGCTGGTTTTTTGAGAAGATCAACAAAATTGACAACACTTTAGCGAGACTAACAAAGAAAAAAAGAGAAAAGATGCAAATACACAAAATAAGAAATGAGAAAGGTGATATCACCACTGACCCCACAGAAATAAAGACTACCATAAGAGGATATTTTGAAAAACTATATTCCAACAAAAATGACAATTTAGAGGAAATGGACAAATTCCTAGAAACACATAAGCAGCCCATACTGATGAACGAAGAAATTGATGATCTTAACAAACCAATCACAAGCAAAGAGATAGAATCAGTCATTAAAATTCTCCCAACTAAGAAGAGCCCAGGGCCAGATGGCTTCACAGGTGAATTCTACAAAACATTCCAGAAAGAACTAACACCAATCCTGTTGAAACTATTCCAAAAAATTGAAACAGAAGGAACACTGCCTAATTCCTTCTATGATGCCAACATTACCCTAGTACCAAAGCCAAACAAAGACACCACAAGAAAGGAAAATTACAGACCAATTTCTCTAATGAACCTAGACACAAAAATACTTAACAAAATACTTGCTAATCATATTCAACAACACATTAAACAAATTATACACCATGATCAAGTGGGATTTATTCCAGGTATACAAGGATGGTTCAACATAAGAAAATCCATCAATGTAATACACCATATAAACAGATTGAGAGAAAAAAACCATATGATCATATCTATAGATGCAGAAAAGTCATTTGACAAAATACAGCACCCCTTCCTGATAAAAACACTCCAAAAGATCGGAATACAAGGAAACTTTTTGAACATGATAAAGAGTATATATGAAAAACCGAAAGCCAACATTGTTTACAATGGCGAAATCCTGAAATCCTTCCCTCTAAACTCAGGAACAAGACAAGGATGCCCATTGTCTCCGCTCCTATTTAACATTGTCTTGGAAGTACTTGCTCGAGCACTGAGACAAGAACCAGATATAAAAGGCATTCAAATTGGAAGGGAAGAAGTCAAAATTTCATTATTTGCAGATGACATGATCTTATATATAGAAAACCCTGAGAGATCTACAACAAAGCTCCTAGAACTCATAAATGAGTTTAGTAAAGTCGCAGGTTATAAGATCAATGCGCAAAAATCAGTAGCATTTCTATACACCAATAATGAGCAAGATCAGGAGGAAATCAAGAAACAAATACCATTCAGAATAGTAAATAAAAAAATCAAATACTTAGGAATAAATTTAACTAAAGAGGTAAAAAACTTATACATCGAGAACTATACAAGATTGTTCAAGGAAATCAAAGAAGACCTAAATAAATGGAAGAATATTCCCTGTTCATGGATAGGAAGACTGAATATTATTAAGATGTCTATCCTACCATAACTGATCTACACATTCAATGCAATCCCAATAAAAATCATCACAGCCTTCTTTAAGGAACTAGAAAAACTAACTATGAAATTTATTTGGAATAGAAAGAGGCCCCGAATAGCCAAAGACATATTGAAAAAGAAAAACGAAATAGGAGAAATCACACTTCCTGACTTCAAACCATACTACAAAGCTACAGTAGTGAAAACAGCATGATACTGGCATAAGGAGAGACACACAGACCAATGGAATCGAATTGAAAGTTCAGATATAGAACCTCATGTATCTAGCTATATAATATTCGATAAAGCCACCAAACCCTCTCAACTGGGAGAGAATGGCCTATTCAACAAATGGTGCCTGGAGAACTGGATAGCCATATGTAGAAGAATGAAAGAGGATTACCATCTCACACCTTATACAAAGATCAACTCAAGATGGATCAAAGACCTAAATATAAGAGCCAAGACCATAAAGACCTTAGAAAGCAGTGTAGGGAAACATCTACAGGACCTTGTAATAGGAAATGGCTTCATGAATATCACACCAAAAGCACGAGCAGCAAAAGAACAAATAGATAAATGGGATTAACTCAAAATTAAAGCCTTCTGCACCTCAAAGGAGTTTGTCAAGAAAGTAAAAAGGGAACCCACACAATGGGAGAAAATATTTGGCAACCATATATCTGATAAGAGACTTATAACTTGCATATATAAAGAACTCATATATCTTGAAAACAAAAAGATAAACAACCCATTTAAAAAATAGGAAAAAGACTTAAACAGACACTTCTCCAAAGAAGAAATACAAATGGCTAAAAAGCACATGAAAAAATGCTCCAAATCTCTAGCAATCAGGGAAATGCAAATCAAAACCTCAATGAGATACCATCTCTACTCCCATAAGATTGGCAGCCATGAAAAAAACAGTAGAATACAAATGCTGGAGAGGATGTGAAGAAAGGGGAACACTCATCCATTGCTGGTGGGAATGCAGAAGGATCCAACCATTCTGGAGGACAGTTTGGTGGTTTCTCAAAAAATTATCCATAGATTTGCCATATGACCCAGCAATACCACTGCTGGGTATATACCCATCAGATCTGAAAACAAGGACACAAACCGATATATGTACACCAATGTTCATAGCAGCATTGTTCACTATCGCCAAAAGTTGGAATCAATCCAAATGTCCATCAACAGATGAGTGGATCAATAAAATGTGGTATATACACAATGGAATACTACTCAGCTGTAAGAACCAATACACTACAATCGCACGTGATAACATGGATGAACCTTGAGAATCTTATGTTGAGTGAAGCAACTCAGGCATTGAAGGACAAATTCTATATGACCTCAATGATATGAAATAAGTTAACTGCCTCAGAGAGCTAGAGTCTGGAAAAGTGGCTTACAGGAAATCGGGGGGTGGAGGAAGGATGTGAGTTAATGTCTGCAGGGGTAGAATCTGTGATGAGCTGGCGGTAAGTATGAGCACAAAGAAGGGACAAAATGGGGGCAAGGGGTTACCTTCGGGTGGGGTTTTCTGGGTTTGAGGGGGGCTGGGGATGGGAAGAGGGGTAATATTGTCCAAGAAATAGGTGGGAGGGAGGGGCAACATACGAATATGGGAGAGTGTCAGAAGTTCGTTGAGAACTAAATGTTGAGTAAAACGTATCAAAGTATAAGCAGGAGGGTTACCTGGTTAGGACGCTCAGGGGGTATGGTCTGATGCGTGACGGACTCCGGAGGGAATAGCTGAAGGCTCATTTTACCAAGGTGGGTTCTACCATTGGGTGGGGTGGACCCATATCCTGGGGAAGACTAATGCCGTTGAATAGAGAGAACTGTATCTCTCGTGAGAAAGGACGGCTCCCAGGGTATTAGATTGGCAGGCATTGTGGGCCCTAAGGGGAGGGAAAAATGGATGTGGAATGGATGGAACAAAGGTAAATAAGGGGGCAAAAGAGGAGTTATGTGAGAGTACACGAGGATGAATATAAAACAGCTAATATTACACAAAAAACATATAGGGGACGACAGACTAATAATGAAAACCATAAGACAAAACATAGGATAACTAAAAAAATTTAGAAAACTGTACAGCCTAAAATATGGACCACATAGTAAGCACAAATGTCACCTTGTTTGAAAACTATAGTGTTGGAATCTGTACATCAGTTTCAGGAAATATGATATGAATAAGTTAAAAGATTATTGCTGTGCAAGGGAAAAGGTTTTATGGTGGATCTGGGGAAATACTGTATATTGTATATATGAATTTCGGTGATCTAAGACTCTTCTGAAGCTGACATTATGTTGGGATTCACTTTACGGGAAGTTTTGGATCACAGAGTGGTTCAACAATGGCAGCGGAGGAATACTGATATGGGATGTTATTGACAGGATATATATGGTTGACAGGGAGTTATACAGGGCATATGCCCAGGGTATATGGTAATGTCTATATATACTCATAGTGGAAACAAAAACAACAGCTGGGGGGGTACTGGGCTCCTGGCCGGGGGGTCACTGTTGTGGGCCCTGGGAGACCAGCGGCAATCCTCCAGGTGCAACGGCAAGAACCAGGAAGGAAGGAGGGCCCAACAGTGGGCTCGTGATACTAATGGTTACACTTTTGAGCCTATACACCTGCAATAAGAACAAGGCCTAGAGTAGCATTGTGCCTGGGGGTTTCCTCCTGACAGCCTGCATGTTACTCAAATGTGGCCACTCTCACAGCCAAACTCAGCATGTAGATGTGATGCATTCCCCCCAGCGTGGGACAGGACACCCGGGGATAAGCCTCCCTGGCACCGAGGGATCACTACCACATACCAGCTGAAGAAGCAACTAGAAAATGACCTTGAATTAAAGATTCAATGTGGAACAGCAGAATATACCTGTCTACATATAATAACATGACTTCAGGAAGCTGTTTGACCTAATGTAAGGGGGAAATGGAAAGGAGAAATGAGATTATAAGGCTGTGAGTCTCTAAAAAAGAGACTGGAGGTTGTCAGAAGGACTACCCCTATGTACAACTGAACAGAGTCTAAGAGACAGATAAGGTAGATACAACCCCTGGTATTGGTTCTTTTGAGGGATAAAGAGACCCACGGGTTCTATGGTCATGGCAGAAGGGGTTCACTGCCATGACAGATAGCCCTTCTTTGGAGCTGGTGTTTCTGCGTGATGGAATTGGACTCAGAGGGGATCTCTTCTCACAAGACTTGCATGCTACTTTATTGGAATTGTAGTCGGTGCTGGGTTTAAGATATATGCAGGGGATTTGAATCTCTGGACTGATAATATGTCACCCAGGCCCAGAGCCTCAACAGACTTCAGCTCCTACACTTTGATTTATTGGACTTACTCCACTCAGCTAACATGGAGTTGAAGAAGGTCAACCACCACAACATGGAGCCTAGAGTGTCTACAACTGGAAGCGGGAGGAGTGCATCCAGTACCCATATGGAATCTAAGCCCTCAGTTGACATAGATGTGCAATGGACACAACCAATCCAATGTCCACAGAGAAAATGTGGAATGGGTGTGGGAATGGTAGCCATGGTGGCTGCTGGGTGTGGGGAACGGGAGGAAGAGATGAGATGTGGAGGCGTTTTCGGGACGTGGAGTTGTCCTGGATAGTGCTTCACGGACAATTACGGGACATTATAGATCCCCCCAGGGCCCACTGGATGGAACGTGAGAGAGTCTGGGCTATGATGTGGACCATTGACTATGGGGTGCAGTGATGCTCAGAGGTGAACTTACCAGGTGCAATGGATGTGTCATGATGATGGGAGAGAGTGTTGCTGTGGGGGGAGTGGGGGGCGGGGGCGGTGGGGTTGAATGGGACCTCATATTTTTCATAATGTAATTTTAAAAAAAATAATAAATAATTAAAAAAATTCATTCACAGTAATATCTAAACAAATCTAAATTGGAGATAATTTTATTTAAAGCATTGAATGACTTATATATTGAAAACTACAAAACACTGCTGCAAGTAATTAGAAAAAACCCTAAGGAAAAGATAAGAACTTCTGTGTTCATTGAAAGGAAAAGTTAAAATTATTAAGATGCCAATACTCTTTGGCATTTGGTTGGTAACAATCTCTTGGTGCTAGGGAGGCTCACCTCCAGGAGTCATGCCTAATACTTGGGGTGAAGTTAGACAGTTTACATGCTGAATTTTGTTTAGAGTGAGTCTACATTTGAGCAACAAGGAAGCTTACAAGAGGTAACTCAAAGGCAGTGTATAATACTAGGTTAGTTTCAATTTTACAAGAAAAGATTCTTTTGTATAATCAATATAAGGGGCCTGGAATAATGGTTGTTCTTCCTTCACTAGGCACTACCCATGTATTCAGGGGATACTTGAATTCTATCAGAGTGAAGCAGGACTCTCCAGCATGGGAAATCAATATTCTTTTGGTTATTATGTGAGTCTCCACCAACCTAGAGGATAACCCATGAACACTTGAACATATTCATATTACTTAGAGGTATGTCCCATGTGCACCCCTACGCACATCCCCCACACCTGACAGATCACAGCATTATCTTCCCTTGCCATATTTGTGAAATTTCTATGATCCAAAACCTCTCCAAAAGCAAAGCTAACTAAATAAATAAAACTTTAAAAATGAAATAATAGCTATAAAAATAACAAATAAAATACAAAATAATTTAAAATATTGAAATAATATATATTTTTTAGCCATTGTGTCTTTCATCACTGTAAGTTTTGCTGTCTTTTATATATGGAACAATGTATTCCTTATATTCACCAGGGTCTTATTTTTTTTCCATTTTATCTTCAAAGAAGATTTAGGTTACAGAAAAGCCACATAAAAAATATTCCCCATAAAATAGACCTAGACCAAATGGAGGAAATAGTAAATACATATGTCTTTTTTTCATTAGTGATGTACATTCATTGCAAAAGATGAATACATTTTGAGCACTGCTACACAGCATAGATTATAGATTGCATTGTATTTCACACTCTCTCCCTTCTGTGGTTTATGTCAGGATATATAATGTCCTACAACTGTCCCTGCAATATCATGCAGGACAACTCCAAGTCCCCAAAATACCCCTGTATCATACCTCCTTTTCCCTCTCCTTGCCTTCAGTAACACCTGTGGTCACTGGCTCCACATCAATGATATAATTTATTCTATTGCTAGAGTCACAATTATTCTATAATAGAATACCAGTAAGTCTATTCCAATCCATATTTTATTTCTCCATCCTGAGGATCCTGGGATGGCAATGCCCACTCCACCTCTCAATTGAGTGGGAGCTTTGATCACCGATAGTTGATGAATGGGACTCTTATGTCCACAGCTGTAGACTATCTTGGTTCCTTGGTGTGGTGGTTGTTTATCCACACCTCCCTGCCAGCTGACCTGGGTAAGTCCAATGAACTGCTTTTTTTTCCAGCTGCATCATGAGCTGGTGCTTTGTAGCAATCCCTCACTGCCAGGAAGGCTCATCCCTAGAGTCATGTCTCATGCTGTGGGGAAAGGCAGCCCATTCCTATGATGAGTTGTTTGATGTAGAGAGTGGCCACATTTGAGTAACATGGAACCTCTCAGGAGGTGACATTAAGACACCAAACTACACTAGGCAAAGTTTAAATTTCAGCACAACAGACTCATAAGCATAGTCATCAGTATCAAAAGCCTATCATTGGACCATCCTTCTTCACTTGTCTTTGCCCTTGTACTTGGGGGATTGTTCCTCTTCATTGGGAAATGTAGCAGACTCCCCAGGATGGGAACTCAGCACTCCTTCTTTTGTCATGTTTATCTCTACCCACTGTGTCAATACCTAATGAACATCCAAACATATCTATACACCCTATATGTATGCCCAAGTGAGCTCTCTCCCATCCATCCCCATCAACGATACCCCACACCAATGCTCCTTCCGTGCCATAGTTGAACCCCTCTATGATACAAAACTTCTTTAAAATTGAACCCTAAAATATAGCCTAATTCAATTAATAGGAAAATGGAATTGAAACGGTTGGTTTAAATATTAAAAATAAGATGCATAATAATTTAGAAAAACTAAAAAGTAAAACAATTGGAGTATTAATAATGAAAATTTTATCACTTTTTAAAATGTTTTGCCTTTCATCAATGTAATAGTCCTGTTTATATAGTGACAGAGCAATTTCTTTCATTTCTTCCTTAGTGGTTTGCCTCTTATTTTTACTAGGTCTTCATAGAAGATTTAGAACATAGTAAAGTCACATAGAGAATGGGGTCTCCTTTATAACAAACATCTTCCTCCTTTCCCCCTTCCCCACCAAAAATGCTTTTACAAGTGGATGTTACGTGTGCTACAACTGATGTACAAATATTGAAACAAAGCTACCAACCATGTGCTGTAGTTTACATATGGATTACATTTTAGACCGTACACTTTCATAAATTTTTAGTGAAATTTAACATGGTTTGTATCCATCATTGCATGATCATGCAGAACAAATAAATTACTCCCCAGTTATCTCCTCTTCCATATATTCTATCCCTCTCTCCCCTTCCCATCAGAGCACACAGTGTCAAGCTTCACTGATTGAAGTACAAGATTCATTGATCCTTGCAAAAATGCTTAGGGCTTGACATACTATTCTCTCCGCCCCCATTGGGAACCACCCAAGCTCTTAAGAGACATCATCCCTCTATTTGAGAATATTGATGGGGCTTCCCCAGGATGGGTGTACAACACCATCCTGCTCATATATGGGCCTCCACACACTGATATAACACAATGTTCAGATTGTCCATGGAACTGGGGAGAGCGTTGGGTAGAAGAAGGTGAACACAGGGCATTGGCAGATACGTGGTTGAACTATAACGTTGAGAAAACACTTTAGACAATATTATAAGAAAGAGTTACTGGTTTAGGGTAATGGATGGGGGGCATCTTGCACAGGGTACACTTGGGACAGGCTTCTTGGGAGTAAGTGCTCATCTCTTGCCTGTTTGAAAATGTGAACCATCTGCAAGGAAGGACTGTACCATTGCCTTCTGTTCATTCTCAGAAAGTAGTTTAGGCTTTACCATACACTATTGCTGAATAAATAGCTGTGGGATGACTGAGAAACCATATAGTTGTGTGATTCAAATAGATATTGTTAACTACGAGGATAAAGGAGAAGCAGTGAGAAAAGAAGAAATTCTCTTGAGAGTGGTTGGCTCCATTCATGAGAGCCTAATCCAGAGGAGAAAAATTGGGAAAATAAGGCATTTTAGTGTATCCAGAGTCTTTCTCCAGAATCAGCAAAAGCAATACCTGGCAATACAAAAACACACACCTTAAGAGAGCTGACCTCCTCCTGGGAGCAGCATGGAGCTCCTAAGCTGTCACAAGGGACAAAATGCACAAGTTTGCATTGTGCTTTGCTTTCTTATCTCCAGAGAAGTAAATATCTCAGGGAGTAATGAAACAAAAGATCGCTTCATTAATGTCGCGCATGGGTATGTAAACCCTAAATGCTCAGAAAATCTAACTATATCAAATCTACTTTATTAACCGCTGGTGAAGAGAAAACACAATTTATCTTCTAGATACCTCATGAATGGTTCCATCTCCCATTTCTTCCTGGGAACAGAGCTTCCAGCTTCATCATTCATTCAAGGAAGTATCTGTGCTGGAGAACTTAGACCCTGCCTTGATAATTTCAGGGTGAGTTATAGAAGCTTCACAGTTACTGAGGGAATATATTTTGGCTCCATGGACCCCATTTAGCGGTAGAAGCATTAAGGATATCAACAGGTTTTGACCAAAGAGAAAGCTTAAAATACAAAATCCTGTCTTATTAAAAAACCTGAGTGGAAGTAGATAGCAAACACACCAAAATATATTCTTTTTCCAATCTTTCTCTTTTGGTCTCTCTCTCTTGGGTCTTCCCTCTCTCAGTGACATTTTTTCCTTATTTTACTCACTCTTCTTTCTCTGCAATTGTTGAAAGTATCTGTTTAACCACATTCATTTATTTTTTACTTTTGGTCATTCAATAAATGTTTGGTCATCAGTTACTTCGTGATGATCTGTAGATATTACTTTTGGAATAAATAAATAAGGCTTTGTTCTTCATATTATGGGGATTACATCCAAATAGGGTAATAGACATAGAAATGAGTATGTCCAATACCCTGAAGTGTCTCTGGAATCATGGTGAAGTGAATCAAAATGTATAGACTAATCCTATGGATGTTAGTGAAGATGTCACAAGGAAGTTTTTAATAGTAATAAGACTTGAAGGAAGCTTTAGAATAATTTCAGGAAGAAAAAAGGGTAGAAGCACACCTAGAAGAGATGAAAGGGACAGAAATGTGCAATCAATATAACCATAAGGTGTAGTGAGGTTTTAAAAATTGTTCTTAATATCTGATCAACAGTGAGGGGCAGGGATTTGAAAAGGGGAAAATGAGCTCGGTTGGGTTGGCAGCAGGCAGATAACAGAGAACCTTGTATTTATTACACAATATGCATATTTATTTTGGAGTTACTGGTGAGTCAGTGCTGGTTTATAGAAAGTGATCATGAAAAAGCTTGCCCTGAGGGAAGGTCACTGTGGGCCTATATAAGTATTGCTTTTGTTAAAACCCACGTTGATGATGAGAGATGAAATGAGCACTGAAAACATGCGGATGAAGTGTGAAACATGACTTTGTGTATGGTTGATTCATAATGTATAAAATATTTGCAATTATACTAGGCACAACATCAGCAATTTTATATATATTATTTAATTCTTTAAAATTGATCTATGAAAACAGCTACACGATTCTGATTCAAGGGATGAAAAATGTGAGACTTACAGCCATGTGATATTTTCATACAAGGCATGTAATTGTGTCTGGATTGAAACTTGGACTTCAATAATCCTAGGGTTTTGCATTTCACTAATAATAAACTTAATATATTAGAACAGTCTTAGATTGTTAGAAAAATTGCAAGGATGTTAGAGATAGTTTCTAAGAACCTCTTGCTCCTTTCCCCCTGTTTTTAACATCTGCCACCCAAAATAACATCTTGTCCTTATTTTTCATAACCTCTTAGTCTCTTTGTGAGAGTGATGTTTTCTCTGACTCTCCTGGTTTTTGATAACCTGGATACTTGTGAGGAGTGGAATTGAGGCATATTTTAAAGTCTCCCCAAGTTACAACTTTCTGATGTTCTTCTCATACTTAGTCTTGGGTTATGCATTTTTGGAGGAAGGCACCAGAGATAAAGTGTCATTTTCAACACATCCTATCCAGGTTGTAGCCTGTCAGTGCGACTTATCATTGTTCATGCTGACCTTGATCAACAGGGTTTTGAGGTTCCCCCAGTATAAAGTTCTTTGTTTCTCAGCCTTTCCTTATATCCTCTTTAGGAAGAGTCATGAGGAAGCCTTCAGAAGTGGGATTTTTGTTCCATGGGGTTGAGAGAACAAAATCTAAATCAATGATTGGATTCTTATGCATGAGAGATTTGTCTCTTCTTACTTAATTAATCAATAATTTAGTTATTTCAGGATGAACTCATGACATTTATTTTATACTTTGGGGTGTGACACAATACAAATATTCTTATTTTTGTTTTTCAATTTTTCCACTTTTATCCATGGGAGCTCTTTCAGTCACACCCTGTTTCTCTTTACTACTACCCCATCATTGAGTGGTTTATTTTAGTGGTTATTTCCTCTTTGATACTATAAGATGTGCTATGTGTTTCATGCATATTTGTTTCTTAGAGTCAGCAATTTCTCCAAGAAGACATTTATTGGAGAATGGTGTTCAATTCCAAGATCTGGGCATTATCTGTGCTCCTGCTACTGTGGCTTCTGGGCACTCTCTCCAGAGAAAGTATATGCATGTATACTAATCTTCTACATACTAATGTCTAAAATTATATTTACATACAACCGTCATTACCTATATTAACCTAAACATGAGTTGATATTGTTGTATCTAACTCTAAATCACTGTCACAAGGAGCATTCTAGACTCCTCCCCTTTCTTATCTGTAAGCTCCCACTTCACAGTGAGAAAAATATTCCCTCATCTGCCATCTCTCTATGGATTTCTTTATTCCAGTCTACATGATTAGAAATATCAAAATTATTAATCCATACAGTATAGAACCCAACTTTATTAGCTAGAGTAAAATATTTATGCACACTTTATTTGACTTCATTGTACAGGCTTCATTCATATCCACTATTATTTTTACAGCACCTCTGTACTCAACCCCTCTTTTCAGGGCAAATTATGCATTTGTGATATTTTACATAGATTTGCATCATTTTCATTCTATCCAGTATCCGCTTGGTCTTGTAAATGACTTTTTTCCTGTCTTTATTTTTTTTAATGTTACATTAAAAAAATATGAGACCCCCATATACCCCCACCCCCCTCACCTCACTCCTCCCACATCCACATCCTCTTTAATCATCATGGCACGTTCATTGCATTTGGTGAATACATTTTGGAGCACTGATTTTTTACTTGCATACATGAAGTTCACTCTGTGTTGTCAAGTATAAAGGATTTTAAAAAGGCCTAATGTCATGTGTCTATAATTATATTGTTACACAGATTAGAGTCATTGCTCTAAAAATTTCCCTGGAATTCACCTTCTAAACTCTCCTTCTCTCTCCTCAGTCCTCTGGCAACTAGTGAACATTCTATTGTCTCATTGTTTGCCATTTCCAGAGTTAGATATATTTGATATCAACATATGCAACATTTTAATACTGGCTTCATTTAATTAGAAATAATTATTTAAGATTCATCCATATCTTTTTTTTTGGCTGGATGTTACATTTCTATTTATCTCACTAATGTTCCATTGCATAGTTATAGCACACTGAGTTTGCCTATTAAAGTACTGAACACCAATTTTTTTTTTCACCAGGCAATATTTTTATTGTGGAAATGCTATCAGATATTTGTCTGGCTTGTAAATTACCTTAGTAGTAGATAAAATTTCTGGAAAATGTCCATTTGGTCACCTCACAGTCCTTTAGGATTTTTTTTATTATGACTTTTTAAAAGATACCTCTCACAAAAAATGTTACATTAAAAAATATAAGAGGTTCCCATATACCCCCAATTCCTACCTCTCTCACTCCTCACACACCAACAACCTCTTTCACCAGTGTGGTGCATTCACTTTATTTGATGAATATATTTTGGAGCACATCTACACTGCATGGATTATAGTTTACACTGTAGTTTACACTCTTTCCCAGTCCATTCAGTACATTATAGCAGGATATATAATGTCTGCATCTGTCCCTGTCATTCAGGACAGGTCCAAGTCCACAAAATGCCCACATATCTCACCTCTTCTTCCCTCTCCTTGCCATCAACAACACCCATGGCCACTGTTTCCACATCAATGATACAATTTTTTCCAATGCTAGAGTCACAGTAAGTCTATAGTAGAATACCAGTAAGTCCACTCTAATCCATATTTTATTCTTCCATGCGACAGACACTCCACTTCTTAACCAAAAGGGGGCTTAGATCGCACATGGCTGATGGATGGGATTATCCTGCTTGTGGTTGTACACTCTCAGATCCCCTTTGTGGTGGTTAGCAAATATATTGTTTGTTTTCATATTTGGAGACTACAAATATAGCTGCTATAAACATTCATGTGTGGGTTTTTGTGTGGACTCCAGATTTCATATCATTCATATATATACCTAAAACAAAAATGCTGGATTGTATGGTAAGACAATGTTTAGTTTTACAAGAAACTGCAAAATTGTATTGTGGCAGAATAATTTTGAGTTCTCACTAGCAATGAATGAGAGGTTTACTGTTCCATATACTCAACAGCAATTGGTATTGTCAGGGTTTATTGTTTTTATCTCTTCTAATAAGTAGTGATGATATATCATTGTGGTTTAAATTTTGTAACTCCCTAATAACAAAGATGTTTTAACTTTTTTAAAGATCTTTTATTTAATCATTCACTTATTTATTTAAATTTTTAACGTAGGTTTAGATTACATTAATGTTAGCCAAAAATATAGGGAGTTCCCATATGACTCATAAATTTTCCCTCTCATTCTTTCCCATATTAACAAATCTTTCGTTATTATGGTACATTTGCTACAATTGATGAACACATATTACAGTAATGTTACTAACCATGGACTATGGTTTATATTAAGCAGTCTTTCCTGTACAAAAATATATAATGGTCTGTATTTGTCATTGCAATGTTGTGCAGAACAATCACAATGTCCTGAAAATGTCCCTATTTTACACCTATTCTCCCCTCTTCATTCAGAACATCTGATCACCACTGCCTTTATATCAATGACAAAAGTTCTTCCATTGCTAGAATAATAATGTCTATAACGAAAAATAATAAGTCTACTTTACTCCATTTTTCATTCCCCAATCTTGAGGATTTTGTGATGGTGATGACAACTCTGTTTCTAACTAAAAGGGGGCTTAGATCCCATGGGGCAGATGGATTGAACTATCTTGCTTGCAGTTGCTGACACTCTTTGTTCCTTGGGTTGGACACTGTCCATTATCATCTCCTTGTTAGTTGTCCTGGATAGGTCCAATGAACTGGAGAGTAGGTAGTGAAACTCTGCATAGATTCAGGGCTCAACTGGCACATAAAAAGTGAAAAGATTTAAGACTCTGGGACATGCATTTAAAAAATATAATGCCAACACATGGCTCTTCTGTAAATAAAATGTACAAAAGAGGCACATGTTGGGAATCTTCAAATGAGTCTAACTCTTTTTCACTGAGGAACATAAATTCCAAAGTAAGGCCCACAGACAGGGTGCTTAAATCCTGAGATTCTCTGCACTGTTTATAGTGTCTAGATGTCCCTAGAGCCAACAGGAGCCCTGCCTTTTGAGGCAATGTTAACTGTAGCAGACAGGGAGATTCTGCTGAGACATGCCTAAGTGTAACCTCTGGAAGGACCTCAAAACTCACTTTGAAAGCTCTTAGTCATAAAAACTCATCTCTACTTATTATTTTCCCCTTTTGGTCAACGTCTTTTTCCAGATGCATTGCAAGTTGGCACTTGACAATGATATCTAGGTGCCAGTGAGTTTGAAGTACTTTTTGTATTCTTATTTGGGAAGGGTAATCTTACATTAGGATACTTTTCAGATCCTAATTTTTGAACTCAATATTTTCTTTCTTATTTTGCAGTGTTAATAGTAATTTTATTCATTTTTATACAAATCATTTGTCAGATGTGTCTTGTAAATATTTTTCCAAAACTGTAAATATTCTTTGCAACCCTTTATCAATATTTTTCACAGAGGAGAGATTGTATATTTGAATAAAAACTAATTTATAAATTTTAATCTTCCATGGATCATGCTTTTGTTGCTATATCTAAAAAAACTCATTATCATACTAGGGGTCCCTAGATTTTCTTTAGGTTTTAGTCTAGCACTTTTACAGTGTATTTTAATTTAAAGTTATATGATTCAGTTTGATTCAGTTTTTTGAAATGAATACAATCAGTGCCTAGCATCCTTCTTTGTTTGGCATTAGTGCATCTTGTTTTTCCAACACAAATTCTTGAGAAGACCATACTTTCTACATCGATTGGCCTTGTCCTCTGTGCAACATCAGGGACCCCATTTATGTGGGGTCATTTGTCCACTTCAGCAATAGGATTCTCTTTAAGTATTGTGGGTTTATACTAAGTGTTACAACAAGGTAATATGGTTCGTAAAACGTTGTTCTTCTCTACTATTTTGTCACAGGATACAAAAAGACTGGTCATAATGTTTGTTATTTAAAATAAAGCATGAAAGAAAAAATAAATTAAATAAAATAAAGTCTGAGAGAATTTATCATAAAAATATTCACTTGGCAAATTGTTTTCTATTAAGGACAAGGATTTCTAGTAGGCAAATATATCAAGGAGAAGTAGAAACCTGTTTTCCCTGACATTTTCAGATAAGGATACTAGATCTACATAAAATTAATAAGATATTAATAACATATTTACACTATAAACCATACAACTTACTATATTTTTCTACTCACTGCTTGTGGATAAAATTGCATTGCTCTGATATCTCTTCCAGGAAGTTCATTATCTACATGGAAGCAGAAAACCAAACATATGTCTTGGAATTTATCCTCCTGGGGCTCTCAGAAAATATAGGAATGCAACCCCTCCTCTTTGGGCTGTTTCTGTCCATGTACCTAGTCACTTTCATTGGAAATATGCTCATCATCCTGGCCATCATCTCAGACTCCCACCTCCACACACCCATGTACTTCTTCCTCTCTAACCTGTCTTTTACAGATATCTGTTTCACCTCCACCATAGTACCAAAGATGCTGCAAAACATCCAGAGAGGTATCAAAATCATAACTTTTGAAAACTGTCTCACCCAGATGTATTTTTTCATACTTTTTGGACAATTAGATAACTCATTCTTGACTGTGATGGCCTATGACCGTTTCGTGGCCATCTGTTGCCTCCTGTATTACACAGTCATCATGAACACCCGATTCTGTGGCCTTCTGCTGCTGACCTCTTGGTTATTGAATGTTTTGTTCTCTCTTTTAGAATGTTTAATGGTTTTGCGATTATCTTTTTGTACAGAGTTGGAAATGCCCCATTTTTTCTGTGAACTTAATCAGGTGATCAGACGTGCTTGTTCTGACACCTTCCTCAAAGACTTAGTGATGTATTTTATTGTTGGACTTCCGGATGTTATTCCATTCACTGGGATCCTTTACTCTTACTATAAGATTATATCGTCCATTTTGAGAATTTCAACAACTGAGGGCAAGTACAAAGCATTTTCTACCTGTGCTTCTCACCTCTCAATAGTGACCTTGTTTTATGGTACAGGTCTTGGAGTCTATCTTAGTTCTGCTACTACCAAAAACTCAAGGGCAAATGCAATAGCCTCAGTGATGTACACAGTGGTCACTCCCATGTTGAACCCCTTTATATACAGTCTTAAAAACAAGGACATAAAGCAGGCCTTAAAAAAGCTGAGAAACATTATCTATATAAAAAGATACTTTCAAGTTTACAAAAGTGCTCAGAGTTCAAACACTAGGAGATCTTAATCTAGATACTTACAAGTAAATGGAGAGATAATCTGTTATTTTCCTAACAACAGAATTGTTTCTTTAATTTTTATATATCAAGGATACCTGTTTCTTTTGTATTATTTTACATTTTTTCTATCATTATATTTCCCATCATCAGGATTGAAAGCAGAATCTGCTGCCTGGATCTTCAGCAGTAGAATATTTCATGTAGATTGTTCTATATTTATAAATGTACAGGTGCTGGATGGATAAAGGTGTACTGCAGTCACTGCCAGAGGAAAGAAACTGCTTGTGTTTCACGGTTTTACTGAAAAATAAGCTCTCATACCAATGTCTGTTTACCAGCTATCAAGGTTTTATTCATTGTTTCCTAAAAGAGATCACATCCTGTATAGTAGACCTTATCTGACTGCTATACAATAATCCACATTCCATCCCCAATATGTGCCTTTCTCTTGCATATTCCAAATCATAAATTAAACGAGGATGCAATCAACAACACAATCCCTGATTCTTCAAATATTGATGGTCTCAATAATTTCTATCATTCTTCCAGTGACATCAGGTTGCCCTTTAAAAATTATTTTTGTAGTTAAGCGTATTTTCTGGGAATTTTTCTCAGAGCTTCCTACCATAATAATACACATTTATAGATCATAAAACCAATGTAAGTGTTTTCCTCATTTCCTACATATCTTAATCTACTATTAAATCCAGATATTAGGACATAATTTCAGATTTTTATGTAGGCATACTGTTTTCTTTCTGAGGTAGAATAAGGTGAATACTTCATTCATCAACTTATTTCTGTGTCATCACTACAAATAGCAAACCAGAGTGGCATTTTGGAATTAATGATGTCTGAATTAATGGCCATTTTTTTAAAATATTAATAAATGGTTATGTAGTTGTATTCATTTCACACTCTTTGGGAAAATTGAATTCATTTTCATTTGTAATGTATTATCACACAAGATCAGGCTCTTATGTGAGTCATTACTAGTTCAGAACTGCAATTTTAGGGGAAGATATTTCATTCATGCATTCTTATAAAATAGCTGTGTTTTGATTGCAAAAAAATCTGAGAATTAAAAATCATCAACTTGTCATTTCTTTCTGAAATTTTCTCCAGTGCAAGTTAGATCCCTACCCTATTCAAAATTACTTCATTTAGGATTTACAGTAAAATCATTTATCACATAAACCAGTCAGTTTGTAAAAAAAATCTTCTCAGGTATTGTCATTACATATTACTGCAAATAAAATACTCTGAATCATTTTTCCAAGCTATTTATAGACAATCTTGTACATTTATCCATTTGAAATACTGTCATTGGTGTTCTCACTCCCAACAATTTTGATGTATCAATTCCTAGACTGCTGCTCTGCAAGAGAGTTTTTTTTTTTTTTTTTTGCAATCTGGTGTTGTACGAAATAGTTTATATGACAGGGTTATTTCAAGCAGAAATTTCTTTCCAAATAAAAGCTTTTTAAGAATTTTGACTTTGGTCTTTTGTTCATTATAATAAGTAAGACTAATTAATATTCTAGCAATTAAAGAATTTAATAACTGATATAAAGACAGTGGCCAACAGAGGTTTTGAGGAGAGGGACAGGGAAGATTATATGCAGTATACAAATATTCTGGAGACAAGGGGATTCTCCTGCATGGCATTGCGATGATAGAAACAAGCCATTATACATATTTTCATAACCTATAAAATTGTGTGAGACAGATGATAGACTATATTCTAAACTATATTCCATTGTTAGTAGCAATGCTTCAGTAAGTTTTCTTCAATGTTGACAAATGTGCCACAATAATGAAACATGTTGTTAATGTGATAAAGTGTAGGAGGGTAAGGATGTGGAACATATACGAAACTTCTTTATTTTTTATATGACATTTCAATATTCTAAAGATTCTTTAAAAATGAAAATTCACTGGGAGAAGGTGGAGTCAGAAAATCAACAAGGCCTCTCATAGCACACCTAAAGGAGAGGGACTGTAGAAAGTGCTTTCCAAGCCCCCAGTAGCATACTTGGGGTTCCTGGTGAGGTGTGGGTGTTCTCTCTCTGGAAATTAAGAGTCATTGTTTTCTGTGCAGAGCTGATACAACAAGGACCCACTTAAATCTCCTATCGGACCTTTCAGGCAGCTTTCCTGCTGATTGGGAGAGAGGGAATTGAGGAAGGAAGAAAAGGGAGAACGTCAGATCCCTAAGCATTTTATTTAACTACAAACAGGATTCCTAGCTTGAAACTTTCCCTAGTATTTGGTTGGTTTTTCCTTGTTTTTCCTTCCTCTTTATGCCCTCAAGGCCCTTTTTTCTTTCTTTTTTTTTTCTTGCTCTTTTTCTTTTTCCAACTTACTTCCCAACTCCCTTTTGTCCCTTTTTTTCCCTCTTTCTTTCTCTGCTTTCTTATTCTTCCTATATTAGCTGATGCAGGGAGAGATTCACATGTGCTATATGACCTCATTCTCCATGTACTCTTTTCTGTGTGTATTGATTTTGGCAGCCAACTTTATTCCCTTTCCTCTACATCTTTCTATCCTCCATCATTGATTTTTTTCTCTTACATTACAACTCGCTTTGTTAGCCACCCAATTTTTTTTTTACTTTTTATTACTAATACCTTTGTTTTGTTTTCTCCTTTATATTCACTCTTTATATTATAGCCCTCTCTTTTCTCTTTCCATCTCTCCTGAACACACAGATCTTTTAACTCACACTGTCTTCCTCCCCATATTAATATTTTTATCTACTTTTCTTAATGTTATAACTCTACATACCTTACATGAGTCTAATATACATTTTCCTATATCTCACAGGGTTCTTCTGTTATTATTTACTTTCAGTACTACTATTATTCATCTTTTTTTCTTACTCCTTTTGCTTTCCTGGCCATAATATTTTCCTTCAAGTGAACTTATTGAACAACAAGGAAATAGAATAAGAAGAACAAAGTGATAAAGAGAAGACTTAACATGCATGCAAAAACAACTAATTGAACTCCAAACTAGACAAAGAAGCTAAGCAACTGACTAAACCCATAAAGATAAAATGATGACCAGACAGCAACCAAAAACTACAAACCAAACCAATAATCAGGAAAACATGACCCAATCAAATGAACAAACTAAAAACCAGGTAGAGGAGCAGAACATTGAACAGGTAATTAAAGATATCAAAAAATATATTAGGGACCAATTTGATGAGGTGAAGGAAGACATAAAGAATATGAAGAAAACAATTGGAGAGAATAGAGAATACAGAAGAAATTGCAATAACATGCAAAAATATAACAGATATGATGGTGATGAACAACACAATTCAAGAAATCAAAAATACACTCTCAGCAAATAAGAGCAGACTCGAAGAGGCAGAGGAGAAATTAAGTGATGTGGAAGACAGTACATTTGAAATCAAACAGATAGTAGAACTGGTTGATAAAAAGATAGAAAAAAATCCAGCAGGGGCTGAGGGACCTGAATGATAATGCAAAACATGCAAACATACATATTATAGGCATCCCAGAAGGAGAAGGGAAGGAAAAGGGGAAAGAAGAGGTTTCAGAGGAAATAATGACTGAAAACTTCCCAAACCTATTGAGGGAGATGGATTTACATGTCCAGAAAGAACAATAAACCGCTAAGAGCATTAATCGCACCAGGCCTACTCCAAGACATATACTTGTCAAGTTATCCAATGATCAAGACAAAAAGAAAATACTAAAAGCAGCAAGAGAAAGGAGAACCATCACATACAAAGGAGGCTCCATTAGATTAACTGCTGATTTCTCATCTGAAACCACTGAGGTAAGAAGGCAGTGATATGACACAGTCAAGGTACAAAAAAAATATCCAACTGTAATACTCTATTCAGAAAAGTTGGCATTCAAAAATCATGGAGCATTAAAAATATTCACAGATAAACAGAAACTAGGAGCATATGCCAACAAGAATCTTGCCCTTCAAGAAATATTAAAGGGAGTTAAGCAGGAAGAAAGAAAAAAACAAGAGAGACGGAGTTGAAGGAGAGTGTAAGAGCAACTAAAAAGACAAAAAGAGAAGGAAAACCGAACAAAATATGACGAACACAAATCCAAAGAAAACATGGCTAATATAAGTTATTCCTTGAAAGGAATAACACAGAATGTCAATGGATTAAACTCACCTGTCAAGAGATTCAGACTGGAAGATTAGATAAGGAAATATGACCATTCTATATGCTGTCTCCAAGAAACACATCTTAGACCCAGGGATTCAAGGAGGTTATAAGTCAATTGCTGGAAAACAATCTTTCAAGCAAACAATATCCAAAAAAGGGCAGGAGTAGCTATAATAATATCAGACAAAATAGACTTTAAAAGCAAAACAATTGTGAGAGACAAAGACGGATACTACATATTAGTGAAAGGGATACTCTATCAAGAAGAAAGAACAATCATAAACATTTATGCTCCTAACAAGGGTGCCTCAATATACTTGAGGCAAACACTGGAAAAACTAAGTGAATAGATGCCTCAACAGTTATAATGGTGGACTTTAATACACAACTATCAACTTTGGACAGAATATTTCAAAAGAGAATTAATAAAGAAACAAATATTTGAACAATATATTAGAGGAGCTGAACCTAATCAACATATACAGAACATTACACCCCAATACAATAGGAAATACATTCTTCTCAAGTGCACAAGGATCATTCTCCAAGATAGACCACATCCTAGGCCACAGAAAAGTCTCAATGAATTCAGAAAGATAGGAATCATACAAAATAATTTCTCTGACCACAGTGGAATGAAGCTGGAAATCTGCAAGGGCCAGAGACACAGATTTGGCACCAAGATTTGGAAGTTAAACAACACACTCTTAGAAAAAGAGTGGGCCAAGGAGGAAATCTCAAAAGAAATTAATAACTACCTTGAAACTAATGAAAATGATAACACAACATATCCAAACTTATGGGATGAATCAAAAGCAGTACTGGGAGGGAAATTTATAACCATAAATTCATACATCAAAAAAGAAGAAAGAGCTAAATTTGAAGAACTAAATGCACACTTGGAGGAATTAGTTCAAAAAAAAAAAAAAACTAACTAATCCCAAAGGAAAAAGAAAGAAAGAAAGAATAAAGATCAGAGCAGAACTAAATGAAATAGAAAATAAGAAACCACTTGAAAATATAAACAAAACCAAGAGCTGATTCTTTGAGAAAATCAATAAAATTGACAAACTCTTCTCTAGATTAACAAAGAAAAAAAGAGAGAAGATGCAAATACACAAAATAAGAAAGGAGAAAGGTGATATCACCACAGATCCCACAGAAATAATGACTATCATAAGAAGATATTTTGAAAAACTATATTCCAACAACAACAAAAACAATTTAGAGGAAATGGCAAACTCCAAGAAACACATAAGCAGCCTACATTGAGAAAAGAAGAAATTGATAATCTCACCAAACCAATCACAAGTAAAGAGAGAGAATCAGTCATTAAAAACCTCCCAACTAAAAAGAGCCCTGTGCCAGACGGCTTCACAGTTGAATTCTACAAAACATTCTGGAAAGTACTAACACCAATCCTGCTGAAACTCTTCCAAAAAATTGAAACAGAAGGAACATTGCCTAACTCATTCTATGATGCCAACATTACCCCATTACCAAATCCAAAGAAAGATGCCAACAAGAAAGAAAAATTACAGACCAATCTCTCTAATGAACTTTAATGTGAAAATAAAAAAAAACAACAAATTTCTAATCATATTCAACAACACATTAAACAAATTATATGCCATGACCAATTGGGATTCATTACAGTTAGGCCAGGATGTTTCAGCAAAAGAAAATCAATTAATGTAATACACTACCTAAACTGATTGAAGCAAAAAATCACATGATTATATCTATAGATGCAGAAAAAGTGTTTGACAAAATACAGCACCCTTTCATGATAAAAATCCTGCAAAATTCAGAAGAGAAGGAAACTTTCTGAACATTATAGAAAGTGGCCATGTTGGTTGCTGGGTGTAGGGAATGGGAGGAAGAGATGAGATGTGGAGGCATTTTCAGGACTTGGAGTTGTCCTGGGTGATGCTGCAGGGACAGTTACTGTATATTGTATATCCTCCCATGGACCACTGGTTGGAACATGGGAGATGGTGGGCTATGATGTGGACCACTGACCATGAGGTGCAGTGTTACTCAGAGATGTATTCACCAAATGCAGTGAATGTCTCATGATGATGGAAGAGATTATTGCTATGGGGGGAGGAGTGGGGTGAGGGAGGTGGAGGGTATATGGGGACCTCATTTTTTTAATGCAATATTAAAAAAATAAATAAAGACAAAAAATAAAAAATAAATTTTAAAAAATATATATGAAAAACCCACAGCCAACATCTTTTACAATGGTAAAATCCTAAAATCTTTCCCTCTAAGGTCAGGAACAAGACATGGATGCCTGTTATCAACCCTCCTATTTAGCATAGTCTTAGAAGTAGTTGCTCGAACTCTGAGAAAAGAACCAGACATAAAAGGCATCCAAATTGAAAAGGAAGAAGTCAAATTTCACTATTTACTGATGATATGATCCTATACATAGAAAACACAGAGAAGTCTACAACAAAGCTCCTAGAACTTAAAAATGAGTTCAGTAATGTTGCAGATTACAAGATAAATGCCCAAAAATCAGTACCATTTCTGTACACCAATAATGAGCAATCTGAGAAGGAAATAAGGAATCAAATACCATTTACAATAGTAAATTAAAAAACCAATTTCCTAGGAATAAATTTAAGTAAAGATGCAAAAGACTTATATACAGAAAACTACACAACACAGTTCAAGTAAATCAAAGAAGAAGTAAATAAATGGAAGAATATTCCCTGTTCATGGATAGGAAGACTAAATATTATTAAGATGTCTCCCCTACCAAACTGATCCTCAGATTAAATGCAATTCCAATAAAAGTAAACACAGCATTCATGAATGAAATAGAGAAACTAACTATGAAATTTATTTGGAAAGGAAAGATGTCCTGAATAACCAAAGACATATTGAAAAAGAAACATGAAATTGGAGGAATCAAACTACTTGACTTCAAAACATACTACAAAGCTACAGTAGTGAAAACAGCATGGTATTGGCACAAGGATAGACACATTAACCAATGGAACTGAATTGAGAGTTCTGATATAGATCCTCGTATATATAGTCATATGGTATTTGACAAGACCACCAAACCCTCTCAACTGAGAGAGAATGGCCTCTTTAACAAATGGTGCCTGAAGAACTGGATATCCATATGTAAAAGAATGAAAGAGAATTACCAACTCACATCCTATACAAAAATCAACTCAAGTTGGATCAAAGACCTAAATATAAACCAAGACCATAAAGACCTTGGAAAGCAAAGTAGGGAAGCATGTACATGACCTTCTAATAGGAAACAGCTTCATGGACTTCCCACCAAAAGCACATCAGCAAAAAACAAATAGATTAATGGAACTTCCTCAAAATTAAAGTCTTCTACACCTCAAAGGAGTTTGTAAGGAAAGTGAAAAGAGAGCATACACAATGGGAGAAAATATTTGGTACCTATATATCTGATAGGAGACATATCTTGCATACATAAAGAACTCCTATATCTTGAAAATAAAAAGACAAACAGCCTATTTAAAAAATGGGAAAAAAAGGTTTGAAGAGACACTTCTCCAAAGATGGCATACAAATGACTGGAAAACACATGAAAAAAAATGCCCCTAATGCCTAGCTATAAGGGAAATGCAAATGAAAACAACAATGAGATACCATCTTCCTCCCATAAAACTGGCAGGTATCAAAAAACCAGAAGACTACAATTGTTGGAGAGGATGTGGAGGAATGGGAACTGTCATCCACTGCTGGTGGGAATGCAGAAGAATCCAACCATTCTGGAGAACAGTTTGGTGGTTTCTCAAAAATCTAGCTATAGATTTGCCATATGACCCAGCAATTCCACTGCTGGGTATATACCCAGAAGATCTGAAAACAGGGAAACAAAATGATATAGGCCCACCAATGCTCCTAGCAGTACTATTCACTATTGCCAAAAGGTGTAATCATTCCAAATGCCCACCAACAGATAAATGGATAAATAAAATGTGGTATTTATGTACAGTGGAATACTACTCAGGTATAAGAACAAATACAGTACAAACACATGTGATAACAAGGATAAATCTTGAGAACCTTATGTTGAGTGAAGTATCCCAGGCATTGAAGGACAAATACTACATGAATTCTCTGATATGAAATAAGTAAACCAAGCTGTTTCAAAGAGCTTTACCTGGATGATAAACTTTCAGGTATTTGGAGGGAGAGTAATGTTGTGATGTGACAGCTACTTGGGTGAAATCTATGATAAGCTGGAGGTAAGTATTTGTACAGGGAAGGGATAAATTGGAGTCATAGGGCTAACTTTGGGTGGGACTGTGTGGGCTTTATGGGTGCTTGGGATTGGAGGATGGTTCGGATGGCCCAAGACATTAGGGAAATGGTAAGGGGAACATTTGATCATGGGAGATTGTCAGGTATGTGGTTGAAATTGTGGTGCAGAGAAAATTCTTTAGAAAATGTAATATGGAAGTTTGCAAGTTTGGGATAATTAAGGGGGGGGCATCTGACACAGGGCAAACTTCTTGGGAGTGTGTGAGTGCTCATTTTGTCATAGTGGATTATATTATTGGGTGTAGATCCACAAAATGAGAGTGAAGGTATACCCACATCCTGGGCAAGACTGATGTTCTCAAACAGAGGGAATTTTGTCTCTCGAGAGAATTGGTGGCTCCCAATGGTTTAGGGCCATCCAGTTTGTCAAGCCCTCAACATTTTTGCAAGTATCTCTGAATATGGTTCCTCAAGTAATAAAGACTCATTGTCATGGTGGCCCCTGAGTGAAGGAGTAAAGAGGTGGTGAATACATGGGATCAGGGTTACTGTGGGGCAATGGAAGTGTTCTACAGAATCATGCCATGATGGATATAAGTCATGTTAAATTACACCAAAAATGTATAAAAGTCTATATGCTAAAATGTAAACCATAATGTAAAACATAAGATAACTAAAAATTTAGAAAATTGTACAGTCTAAAATATAAACCATAATGTAAACCCCAATGAAACCAGGTTTGAAAGCTATTATTTCAATATCTGTATATCAGCTGCAGCAAATATAATATGAACAGGTAAAAAGATCACTGTTGGGGAAGGAGGAAAATGTTTGATGTTGGAAATATAGGAGTCCCCTATATTGAATATACTACTTTACTAAAACTTTTTTGAAGACAAAATTTAAAATGCTAATAAAAGCATCATTGTAGACAATGATGAAGAAGTGTTAGAAATTTCCTTAACACTGTACATACAGGCCAATATCTGTTACAGTAATGAAAGCCAAAATGGCAAAAACAAAGTTTTATGATATTTTTCATCTTTTAACACCCCAGTTTATTTTTACTTTATTTTAGTTGTTCTAAATTAGTATGTATTCTATTTCTTATCTTTAAACTTATCATTAATATGTAATTTTTATTTTACTTGAATTTGATAATAAAATAGGCTTCATTTTTGAAGAAGTTTTGGACCACAGTTGGGTTCAACTATAGCAAGAGAGGAACACTGGTGTGGGTTTTTATTAATGGAGGACACAGGGTGGGGAGGGAATTCTCCAGGGCATGTATAACGAGTATATAAATATTGGGATATTCGTTGGGTATTTTCATAGTAGTTACAGTTACAAATGACAACTGAAGGTGTGCTGAATTCATAGCCAGGGGAGCTCAGTCACATTGCCCAAAGGAACAGCAACAGTGCCCCAAGTGCAGGGACAAAGATCAGTGAAGAAGGATGGTCCAATGATCAGTCCAAGATACTGATGACTATGTTTATGAGCCTTTTTGCATTAAATTTCAACTAGGCCTAGGGCTACAGGGTGCTTAAGAATTACCTCCTGAGTGTCTCCATGTTAATCAAATATGGCCAGTCTCTAAGCCAAATACAGCATGTAAAGGCATTAACTTTCCCCAAGCACGGGACATGAATCCCCGGGTTGAGCCTCACTGTCACTGAGGAGTTACTGCCAATCACTAACTTGTGATGAAACTAGAAAAATACCTTCAATAAAAGGATGAAATGGTAAAGAAAAATGAGTTTATTTGGCTAAGAGTCTTCAAAAAAGACTCAGGATGTCATCAAAGGAGTCGAGCTTACAAAAGCCTCAGAGGTTCCCAGAGTCAGCCAAAGGAGATGAAATCCCAGGTACTGGTACTTCTGAGTGTTACATAGAGAGACAGGTTTTATGGTCATGGCAAATGGCTCTGGAGTTCAGTGCATTGTCATTGAGCCTTAGTTTGTAATTTGTCTTCCTCAGTGTGATGGAGCTTGACTCACATGTGACCTTTCTTCACATGTCTCTTCTGTCACTTTTACTGAACCTGCAGTTGTTGCTGGGGTAGATGTATACATAGAACAATTGTATCTCTGACCAGTCATGTAACCCCTTGTCCCTGAGCCTCAGCAGAGTTGCAAATCCTACTCTCTGGTTCATTGGGCTTATCGAGGTCAGCTAACAGGGAAGTGAACATGGTTAGCCACCACACCAAGGAAATGAGAATTCCTTCAACTCCAAGCAGGAAAAATGCATCCATCACCATGTGGGAACTAAGTCACCTCTTGATACAGAGGTAGAGTGGACATCAACATCTCTGGTTCCACAGGATGAAGGAATAAAATATGGGTTAGAGTGGACTCACTGCTATTCACTATAGAACAAATGTGATGAGTAATGGAAGAAATGCAGCATTGTTGTGGAGAAAGAGGCCATGGTAGTTGTGGAAAACAGGGAGGGGGAGGTAGAGATGCGATATGGGCATATTTGGGGGATTGGAGGTGTCCTAAGTGATATTGCAGGGACAGATGCTGGACATTATATATCTTGCCATAGCACACTTGAAGTACTGGGGGAGAGTACAAAGTTCAATGAAACCTATAATTTATGCAGAGCAGCAGTGTTCCAAAATGTATTCACCAAATGCAGTGAATGTGCCACAATGAAGAAAGCTGTTGATGGGAGGAGTGGGGGTGTTGTGTTTGGGGTTGATGGGATTTCATATTTTTTAATATAATATTTGTTGTGATTTATGTATTTAAATTTTTTTCTAAATAATCTATAAAAAGGTATAAAAATAAACATCATGTCTTTATTGATGAAACTTTTAAAAAATGTTACATTAAAGACATATGAGGTCCCCATATACCCCCCAACACCCTCACCGCATTCCTCCCACATCCACATCCTCTTTCATCATCATGGAACACTCTTTGCATTTGGTGAATACATTTTGGAGCACTGCTGTACCACATGGATAGTGATTTACATTATAGTTTACACTCTCCCTCAATCCACCAGTGGGCCATGACAGGACATACAATGTCCAGCATCTGTCCCTGCAATACCACCCAGGACAACTCCATGTCCTGAAAATGCCCCCACATCAGATCTCTTCTTCACTCTCCCTATCCTCAGCAGCTACCATGGCCACTTTCTCCACATCAATGGTACAATTTCTTCCATTACTAATAACAATATTCCATAGTAGAATATCAGTATGTCCATCCTAATCCATACTCTCTTCCTCCATCCTGTGGACCCTGGGATGGTTATGTCCCCTCCCCCTCTATATCAAGAGCGGGCTTAGATTCCACATGAATGATGGACGCAATTTTCCTGCTGGCGTTGTAAGCACTCTTGGCTACCTGGTGTGGTGACTGGACTTCTTCACCTCCCTGTTAGCTGGCCAGTGTAAGAAATTGGGGGGAGGGTGGGGCAAATATTAGAACATAGGGATTCTCAGGTATGTGTTGAAAATTATAATGAAGAGAAAACTATTTGGAAATTATAATAATGAAGGTTGCCTGTTTAAGATGCTTAAGGGGGGCTTCTGACACAGGGCAAGATTCTAGGGAGTATATGAATGCCCTTTTTCTCATAGTGGGTTATATCATTGGTTGGAGATGCATTCACTGAGAGTGAAGGGATACCCACAATCTGGGGAGGACTGATGTTCTCAAACAGAGGCAATTGTTTCTCTCAAGAGAATTTTTGGCCCACAATGGGTTAGGGCAGTCGAGTATGTGAAACCCTCAACATTGTTGCAAGTATCTCTGAGTATGGTCCTTTAAGTAGTGAAGATTGTCATTGTGGGCCCTGAGGGAAGGGGGAAAGAAATGTTGAATAGATGGAATCAGTGTAACTGTGGGACAATGGAAGTATTCCACAAGATCATGCAATGATGGATATAGGACATGTTAAATTACAGCAAAAATTTATAAAATTCTATAGATGAAAATGTTATTGGTGAAACAAGTGTAGTTTAGGGATTTTTTTTAAGGGAAAACTTGAAGAGAGGCCCTAAAATATTGATTTCTGCTAAATACTCCAATAAATTCAGTGAGTGATAAACACCAGGTTGATCAGGGAGATACTGGCATATTTCGTGGAAAATTTGGAATTTGCTTGCTGTCTGAAAGGCATGAAATGTACTTTATATATAAAGAGAATTAGACTCATTTTGAGTGAGCTCTGTTTGGTTCAATTGTATTATGTTGTGTGAGTTGGAGAATTATTTTGGGACCCTATCATGAGAAATTTAAAAAAGATGAATACTGTAAATTGCAGATTCATTGCATGGAATGGAGGAAGTAAGAATAAACACCCTCAGTTCCATGGAACATCCTTTGAACTAAGATAGAAGAGAAAGCAGTAATAGAGCCCTTACATTTTTATAATGCATTATAATAATGTAGTCACTGTCTGAGTAGATAGATAGATAGATAGATAGATAGATATAGATAGATAGATAGATAGATAGGTAGATAGATAAACATGGGAGCAATGAATCCTTCCTCCACTGCCAAGAGCTGAGTGTACAAAAAAGCAAAATCTAGAGTAACAAAATTGGATGAGAAGGTCCAGGATTTCACCTCCTAGTGTCTTTCCCCAATGCCACTCTTCCCAATTCTCCTCAATTTCAGGACACCCTTCTCAGAAGAATTGTAAGCACCCACATATTAATAGCTCTGAGGTACATCATCTTAAGTGTGGTCATACGTATGTTTCATCTCCTGGAGTTTCCTGAATGAAGATATTTTGTATTTGTTTATTATCCAAAGAGAAAACCATCCATAGAACAATACATCATGGAAATGAACTTGTGGTTCTGTTTAACTGTGGGAATAAAATATCATGAAGGGGAATGTTTTACTGGCAGTAAATGGAATGACACATAGAATTTGTCAAATGTAGGAAAGTCCACAGATATAAATTTGGCTTATATTCCAATTTCTCTTTCAGGGTATGTGAGCCTTGGGTCTATATTGATTTTTTTTTAATTTTTAAAAATACTTATATTACACAAATATCGGTGGAAAAAGATAGCGGATTCCCATATGCCCTGCTCTCCACGACTCCTACATTTTCACACATAAACAACATCTTTCATTAGTGCACTTCATTCATTGCATTTGATGAACATATTTTGGAGTATTGCCACTAAGCAAGGATTAAAGTTTACATTGTAGGTTACACTCTCTTCAACTCAATTCTGTAAGTTATGGCAAGATATATAAAGGCCTCCATCTGTCATTGCAATGTCCTTCAGAACAATTACCAATTCCTGAAAATGTCCCTCCCTGTATTACACTGGTTTTCCCTCTTCCTGCCCTCAGAACCTCCAGTGACCACAATCTCCACATTCTCTACATGTGGCTTTTCTGTTCTTTTATTTGAACTTATCATTATTACTAGAGTTGGTAGGTGTATGTACAAGAGACTTAAATCTTTGAGCTGGCCATGTGCCAGGTGAACCCTGAGTCTTAATGAAGTTGCAACACCTACTCTCCTGTACGTTGGTCTAACTCAGGACAACTAGCAAAGAGGTGATGAAGGACAACTGCCATATCAAGGAACCAAGAGAGTCTACAAATGTAAGCAAGAGAGTCCCATCCATCAGCCTTAATGGATCACAGACCCTCTCTACTAGATGTGGAGTAAACATAACCATGCCAGAATTCTCTAGTTTGGGGAAAGAACTTTGGACTAAAGTAGACTTATTGGTATTCTACTATAGACTTATTTTGATTCTAGTAATGAAAGAGTTTATAGCATTGATATATAAATTTTTTATTGTGTTCTGTTTAATTTGTTGAGCCCCTATTTCTGTGAATTCTTGGATGTCTTGGTGGAAAAGAGAGATTCACATTTGGCATTATTTTGAAATTAGCAAATTAAAATAATTTAAAATTTAGTTGTACACCAAGAGTCTTTATGGTGGGCGGCGGATTTCGCCCAGTGGTTAGGATGTCCATCTACCACATGGGAGGTCTGCAGTTCAAACCCCGGGCCTCTTTGACCCATGTGCACCTGGACTGTGCGCAGTGCTGATGTGCACAAGGAGTGCCGTGCCGTGAAGGGGTGTCCCCCGTGTAGGGAAGCCCCACGCACAATGAGTTCACTCTGTAAGGAGAGCTGCCCAGTGTGAAAGAAAGTGCAGCCTGCCCAGGAATGGTGCCGCACACAGGGAGAGCTGACACAAGATGACCCATCCAAAAAAGAAACACAGATTCCCTTGCTGCTGACAATAACAGAAGTGGACAAATTTGATGCAGCAAATAAACACAGAGAACAGACAACCAGGGTGGGGGGGGGCAGGGGAGAGAAATAAAAATAAATAAATAAATTAAAAAAAAAACATAGGGGCTGTGATTTCTGACTGCACGCTGGATCCTTATTCAGAGGGCTTTCTCACTACGATCAGGAGAAGTGTGTCTCATGATACCCATAATTGATTAATGAATTTACATTGTTAACATCTACAATGCAACTGCAATTCCAAGGATCCACATTTAAAAAGGAATATCTTACCAGAGTTTCCACTTAGGGAAATTTTTTAGTTCATTTTCATATGAAACATATTCAGTAATATAGAATCACAAATTCTTCAATGATGACAGTCTCTCAAAAGTGCCATTGAAATTTGAGCTCCAATATGAAACACAGTCCATTCTGTTATTTATTTGTGGCCAAATTAATTCCTTCTGTTAGGCCAGATTAAGGATAAATTTAAAAGACTCAGGGAAATTTATAGGTGCGAATCCTCATATTTTAAGTAATAACACATAATAGCTTATCTAATGATTTGTGGGAAATAGAAAAAGAAGGAATAACTGCACCTAAATCTAGTAGAAGGAAAGAAATAATATAGATTTGAGTGAGGAGAAATTAAATAGAGTATAGAAAAAACAATTGATTGAACCATTGAAATTGTTTCTTGAAACTATCAATAAAATAGCAAAGGTTCATTTAGATTGAAAAAGAAACAATAAAGAGGATGTAAATAACCAAAATAAAAAATGAAATTGGGATCCAATGGATGTGTCATGATGATGGGAACGAGTGTTGTTGGGGGGGGGGGGAGAGGGGGGGTGGGGGGGTGGGGTTGAATGGGACCTCACATATATATTTTTAATGTAATATTATTACAAAGTCAATAAAAAATTAAAAAATTTAAAAAAATAAAATAAAAAATAAAAAATAAAAAATAAAATTAATTATGAAAAAAAAAATGAAATTGGGGAATTTGCTAGATATTGCTGACATTAAAGGGATTATTAATGAAAACTCTGTACAAATGTCTGCCAATCATCTAGAAAATGTAGAAGAAATGGAGAAATTCCTAGAACTGTGCAATTTATCTAAATTGACTGAAAAGAAATAGATCTCAATAAAATTATAACAAGTAAGGTGATTCAATTAATTATCAAAATCCTCCTCAAACAAGTCTAGGATCAGACAGCTTCCATAATGAAATGTATGAAATATTTAAAGAAGAATTAATTACAATAATCCTCAAACCTTCCAATTTGAAGTTGAGCTATGTATAGCTTCCAAACTCATTCTATGAGGCTAAAGCTATTTTGTTACCAAAACTAAATAAGATGTAACAAAGAAAGATATCCATTCTAGTAGTGGTAACAGGATGTTGGGTCCTGTTGGAAACTGAGGCACAGTGGCCTCTCAAGAAGAGACGTACTCTCTCCATGCTAGTGCTGTGTCCATGGCTACGCTTGCAACCTAAGGAATGCAGTAACTAAGAGTTCCCGGCAAATGGGATGAAGTTGTTAAAGCCTGAAAGAAAAGATGAACACATACCTTTTGTAACGAATAGAACACTTAGACTTTGTACCTTAAGACTATGGGTAATGCTGATAGTTAATATGTGTTACTCCTTAATGGCACTTTAGGCTACAATGGTCCTGCTTGTATCACGTACACTGGGGTATATAAAGAGCCCCTTGTAAACAATAAAGTTGTCTGATGAGCTTGAGGCTTCAATGCTCTCAGATCCCCTGATCCCAATCTCTTTGGCTTCCATTCCCGATACCATTCAGGTCGGCGAATCCTACAGGATCCTCCTGGGAGGATGTGATGTTTCAAATGGAAATAGACAGCTAAGAATTAGGAATTGAAAAAATGGAATAGTTTTGAAATATTTGGTCAATTCTTCTAACAAGATTTGGCCCTATCCTAAATGCGAGATTGACCATGAGGTGCAGCGATGCCCAGAGATGTACTCGCCAAATGCAATGGATGTGTCATGATGATGGGGGAGAGTGTGGCTGTGGGGGAGTGGTGGGGTGGGGGCGGTGGGGGTGAATGGGGACTTCATACTTTTTGAATGTAATATTTTTAAAAAATGAATAAAAATAAATAAATAAATAAATAAATAAATAAAAGTGTTTGAGTAGAGACTGGGCAGTGGACACTCCAATGTTACCAGCGAGGTGGTTTGAAGTGAAGCTGCAGTACTTCTCTTATGCAAATAATGTTTCCTTGAATTCATGAGGTTTTTCTATGCCATGTGTTTGGATTTTCTTTTATACTATACTGTCTTCTGTGAAAGTATTATGATTTATAAGGAATTACTTAGTGTGTAACAGCATTCAAAGGATAATATCCAGTAAATGCATGTATTATCATGTATTTTACAGGGAATAACCATTTTGATTCTTTTGCAACTCTTTTATGGGTGATACAAGTTAAAAATATTCTATAACGTATCATAATTAGTGAGTTTAGTAATGAATGGAATTCAGCTACAAGGTAAAGAAAGTCCAAACATAATAATGCTTTTCAGGAATTAAGGTTTATTAACCCACAAACCACAAATCTAGAGTTAGGGAGCCCAGAACTAGGATAACAGCTCAATGAAATGTCTAGGGTCTTAGTATTCATCAACTTATTGTGCTGTTTTCATTCTCATGATCAAAGAATATGGGTTAACCTCTAAGCACTGATCCTCAAAGGTTTGTATAGCTTTAGCTCATATATTTATGTACTTGATCTAATATGAATTTATTTTTTATGTGGTGTGAGATAGATAGTTAACATCACTCATCTGCATTTATATATCCAGCTTTCCCAAAAGCATTTTTTGAAAAGATTTTTTTGTTCCCCAATGTATATACATGAATATTTATCAACAATAAATTTCCATCTAGAATATGTTATTCATACAAAAATAGAAATGGGTAAAACACATCATAATATTTGTTACTAGCAGAGGTATTAGAGGAGTATGGCAGTGATTGAAAGGGCAAGTCTAAGGGCATGTATGGTACTAGAAGGAAAGATAAAAAATATAACATAGAAATACATAATACAGTGAAACCACATGTGAAATATGAGTAATTTTGCGCATAGAAAGCATTTTATCTAAAATATAAATACAAATAAACTAGAGGAATAGCAACAGATTAGTAGCACTGTACAGCAGGGAAAGCATAGAGAGTTGGGGAGGTGATGAGTTATTTTTTCTGATTTCTGTTTACTATTATAAATATTGAAGTAATAAAAATTCTCCGATAATAATAGGAAGTAATGAAGTCACAATGATGTGATTATACCAGATCCTGAAGAAGGAAATGGTTTTATAAAATTTTCACCCAAACAAAAGCAATGAAAGAAGAAAATAGATAAACTGGTCCTATTAAAAAATTAAAGCATATTGCACTTCAAAGAATTTTGTTAAGAAAATGAAAAGGGAGTCTACGAATGGTAGAAAATATTTATAAATCTTTTGCCTGATAAAGTCCTAATATCCTACATTTATAGAGAGCCTACATCTCAAAAATGAAAAGACATTCAAATTAAAATTTTTTAAAAAGGGCAAAATATTTGAATAGATATATGCTTGCATGCATGTAGGTCTATTTGACTTCCTTTAGCAATGTTGTGTATTTTTCTGTCTACAAGTCCTTTCCATCTTTCCATCTAATTCTATCTTTAGAGGTGAATTTATCAAGGAGGAGGCTGTGTTTTGTTGAATGTCTTTTCTGTGTCTGTTGAGATGATCATGTGATCATAGACTGAGTCATGTAATGTTCCCTCCTTTCCAATTTTTGGAAGAATTTAGACAGAGATTTTATAAGTTCTGTCTGGAATGATTGATAGAATTAGCCCATGAAGCTATTTCATCCTGGGCTTTTCTTGGTTAGCAGGTTTTTACGACAACTTCAATCTCATTATTAGTAAATGGACTGTTCAGTTCTTCAATTTTTTATCCGTCAATATAATTTGATGCGTCTTTCTAGAAATTTGTACCTTTCAACTAAATTTGCCATATTTTTGGCATAAATTTTTCAATGTATCGTCTTATGATACTCTATTTATTTGGGTCCAATTGTGATACACTCTTTCATTCCTTATTTTATTTATGTGCATCTTCTTTCTATTTCTCTTTGCTAGCTTAGCTAAAGATTATTCAATTTTATAAATTTTCTCAAAGAACCAGCTTTGTTTTTGTTTATTCTTGTAATTTTTCTTATTCTCCATTCCATTTAATTCTGCTGTACTCATCATTATTTCTTTCCATATGTTTGCTTTGAGATTCATTTTTTGTTCTTTTTCTATTTCCTCCAGTGTCTAGTTAAACTTTTGACTTAGCTCTTTTTTTTTCCCTTTCTAATGTATGTATTTAAGGCTATGAATTTTTTTCTTGGCACTAATTTAGCTGCATCCCATAAATTTTAATATATCTTTTATCACTTTCTTTTGCTTCAAGGTAGTTACAATTTTTCCTGCAAATTCCTCCATGACAAAATGATTGTTTAAGGGTGTGTTTAACTTCCGTATATTTTTCCAAGTACTGTTCTCCATCCGTTATTGATTTCCAACTTCATTTCACTGTGGTCAGAGAAAGCACTTTGCATAATCTCAATATTTCTAAAGTTGTTGAGACATGTTTATGATCTTGCATGTGGTCTACCCTTGAGATTGATCCATGAGTACTCAAGAAGAATAAACATCCCGATGTTTTGGGATTTAATGTTCTGTGTAAATCCATTAGATTTAGTTCTACTAAAATGTAATTCAAGGTCTTTGATTCTTTAATGAACCTGTCAGGATGACCTGACTAATTCTGTTTATGGTATATTGAAATCCACCACACTGATTTTAGAGGCATCTCTTTCTCCCTTTAGTCTTGCCAGTTTTTACCTCAAGGATTTCTGGCACATGTCTTAGTACACAAATGTTTATGACTGTTCTTTCTTCTTGGAATATTTCTGCTTTTGTTAATACATAGTGTCCTTCTTTGTCTCTTAGAACATTTTTGCATATTTTGGGCACTGTTTGCATGTAACGGTGTTCTAAATCCTTTCACTTGCAACCTGTTTTTTTTCCTTAAGTCTAAGTTGAGTGTCTTGTAGATAGCATATATAGATGGGTTATATTTTCTTATCCATTCTGCCAATCTGTGTCTTTTGAAGGCAGAGTTTAATACATTAGCAATCAATTTTATTGCTGTCAAAATAGTACTTACATTAGCCATTTTTCATTTAGCTTTATAAATATCATATTATGTTTTTATTTATTTTTAATATTTAGTTATTCTTAATAAATAAACTTACTTTCTATGCTATCTTCCAAACTTTTCTTTCCTGTTTCTTTCAACCAGTAGAATTCCCTTTAATATTTCTTCATGATTAGATTCTTGTTGACAGATTTTCCAAATTCTCTGCATCTATGAATATTATGCACACACACTCATTTTTGCATGGCAGTTATACTAAGCAAAGTGATTTATAGCTTCAACATAATACCTATAAGTCCTCCAGGGGTTCTTTTAGGATCAAGGAAAAAGCTGATCCTCTTCCATATGTAATTGTATTTCACCAGGACTGCAATAACACTGTCTGTTTTTACATTATTTTTTTCTTGACCTTTGGGCTGTTTTTACTGTTAGATGTTTGAAAGAAGGCACAATACAGAACCCATTTTTTCCATCCTAGAACATAGTTTAGTGCATAATATCTAGTATTGCTGAATAAATATTAGTTGCATGAATGAGAAAGCAAATGGTTGATTGAGGAAAACAGACCTTGCTAACTATTGGGGAAAAAGGGAAAATGTGACATCAGAGGAAATCTTTTTTACAGAAGGCAACCACTATATCTGCAGGCAGGAGAATTGCATTTGTCATTCATGTGGAATCTACACTCCCTCTTGATGTAGAGGGGGAATGGATATAGCCATCCCAGGTCCACAAGATGAAGGAATAGAGTAAGGATTAGAGTGAACTTACTGGTGTTCTGCTGAGGAACTATTGTGATTATTAAGGGAAGAAATTGTAGGAGTGATGTGGAGAGGGTGGCCATGGTGGGTGCTGATGGTCAGGAGAGGGAAGAGGAGACATGGTTTGGGGGCATTTTCAGGATTTGGAGTTGTCCGAGGTGGTGCTGTAGGGACAAATGCTGGACATTGTGTGCCCTGTCATGGCCCACTGGATGGACTGGGGGAGTGAGTGGACTACAATGTAGACCACTGTCCATGTTCTGCAGTGGTTCTCCAGAATGTTTTCGCTGGGTGCAGTGGATGTGCAACAATGACGGAAGAGTTTGTTGATGTGGAAGAGGTGCCATGGGTGGGGTGTGAGGTATATGGGGACCTCATATATTTTGAATGTAACATTTAAATAAAATAAAGAAAAAAATAAAATAAAATAAATAGAGATGGCAACCACATGTGTGAGAGTCAAATACAATGGGTACAGAGCTATTTTAATGTATTCAGAATCTCTATCTATAATCAGAGATAGGGAGATCATTTTGGTAATCCTTGCTATACTGGAGCTCACACTTAAAGACAAGCGACTCCTTATGGGTGGAGGGTATCCACTGGGACAAGTGATTTAATATGTAGCTCCAAACCTGTCCCCCAAGGGCCTAGGTCAGCACAAGTTAGAATTGTGATTTTCTCTTTCCTCCATAGAATTAAAGTCTCAGGGAGTAGAGCGACAAAAGAATACTTCATTAATGATGCTCATGGGAATGAAATCCCTAAAGTTATGGGAACTCTAAATGCTTCAGCTACAATATCCCTAGTCTCCTTTACTAATCTCTGGTGATGTAAAAACACAATTGTGTCTTCTAGAGATCTCATGAGTGGTTCCATCACTCTGCCATTCCTGGGAGCAGGGTTTCCAACTTCATTCATCAATTGAGGAAGACTCTGCATTGGTGAACTAAGACCCTTCTCTGATAAGTTCACTTTGAATCACAGAATCTTCACAGGTGCTGGGTAAATTTATTATGACTCTATGAAACACTTTTATTGGTAGTAATATTAGGGCACCAACAGGGTACATATGTAAAGCAAGCTTAATTATACAATGTCCTGCCTACTTTAAAAGTCTGATTGTGGAGGGGGATAATGGGTACACTAAAATACCTTTTTTTCCCAATATGTCTAGTCTCTAAGACTCAACTTAGACTCAAGTAAAAATTAGTTGGCACTCATTCACTGGGTTTCCTTCTTTCAGCATCATTTTCCTTGTTTCACTATTTCTTCTTATGCTACAATTATAGGAACAATCTCTATAACCACATCATTCAATTATTCTTTTAGACTTTCAGCATTTAGTCATCAAATACTCCAAGGCAGGCACTAAATATCATGCTGGGATAAAAAATGACAAGTCATTTTTCTTTGTATCAAGAAAATTACATCTCAAAAGCATAAAGCATATTAAAGTGAATACATGCAATATCCTGAGATGTCTGGAAATCTTGGTGATGCAGATCCAAATCTTTGGATGCACCCCGTAAAGGTTAGTGAAAACTTCACAAGGAAGTTGACAATTGTACTGAGGTTTTGAAGTAGGAATTGGAGTAAGTCCAGGAGGACAATTTGGTAGAAGTAGAACAAGAAGAGATGACAGGGACAACAATGTGGGATCATCCAACCTTAAGGTATAGTGAGGTTTTAAAAGCACCATCCCAGGGTCCATAGGATGGAGGAATAAAATATGGATTAGAGTGGACTTACTGATATTCTACTATGGAACTAATATGACTAGTAATGGAATAATAGGTAGTATTGATGTGGAAAACGTAGCCATGGTAGTTGCTGAGGGCAGAGAGAGAGAAGAAGAAATGTGATGTGGGGGCATTTTCAGGACTTGTAGTTGCCCTATATGACATTGGAGTGACAGATGCTGGACATTATACATCCTGCCATAACCCACTGAATGGACTGGGGTAGAGTGTAAATTACAGTGTAAACTATTCTCTATGTGGTACAGCAGTGATCCAAAATGTATTCACCAAAAGCAATGAATGTGCCACAATGATGAAAGCGGTTGTTGATGTGAGAGGAGTGGAGTGAGGGAGGTGTGGGATTTATGGGAACCTCTTGTATTTTTTGAATGTAACATTTAAAATAAATGGGTAAAATTAAATGATTTTTTTTAAAAAGTGCTTCATTTATTTGATGAACATTGAAGTGAAAGGGAGGGAAAAGTGGAAAATGAGTCAGACAAGTTTGGCAGCAGCCACATAACAGAGAGCCTTGTGTTTTGTCCCAAATATGTATTTTCATGTTTGAAGTTTTTGGAGCATTAATGCAGCGGTTTTAGGAGATTCTGTTCATGAAAAGTCTAGCCCTGTCAAAAGCTCTCTCTGGCTCATGTGAATATTTCTGTTGTCAAAACACCAGAGAGATGATGAGGGCTGGAAATAGCACAGTAGACATGGAAAAGGAAGTTTGGGGTTGAGTCTAGGTGAGGTTTAATCAACATTTTAAAATATTCCCTACTAAATCTGGGCACAATGTTAGATGTTTTATATTCATTGTTTTATTCAATTCCTTTATGAAATGACTTTACCAGTGTGATATTCTCATCCAAGACATGGAATTGTGTTTGGAATGACTTGGGGTTTGATACAACTAGGATTTTGCATTTCATCAATAATTTTATTTCCTAATAAACTATCATTTACAACAGTATTAAATGTATTTAAAAATTCAAGAATATTAAACCGAGGCTCCAAAATTTCTCATCCCTTTTCTCCTATTATTGCTAAATCCCATACAAAATAATGATTGTTGTGGGAAACTGATTTTCTGAAGTCACTTAATGAAGAGGCCAAAAGCAAGACATTGGGAGGAATTTCCTCACATTCTCTATCTTCATACTCTTCTCTTTGCAAAGGTTCTGAAACAGATTTAATCATAATCAAAGTGGGCCAGATAGTAATAGGAGCAGAACACCTCATAAAGGTAATTTTTCTAACACTTTTCCCACTTTTTCCCAGTCTCCTAATTCTAAACTTCCTATTGTTAGGAAGCATGAGCAATATTGTTCTATAACCTGTAAGAGTTCCAAAATACAAGGCTCAGTGACCTTAGCTCCTATTCCTTTGAGAAGTTGTTTCAAGAGACCTCCATATGGGTGATATTTTGTTGAACTGTCACTGTTTACCATAAAAACCCTGCAAAAACCACACCAGAGTGTCCTTACTTATTAAGGAGTTGGAATGCTTTCTGTGCCCCTCCAGGCTTTATGCCATTATATCAACTTTTAGTTTTGCCCCATATGAGCCTTCTTCCATTTGCGCCCCACATTGGGCGCCATTTCCTGAGGACCAGCTCAGCAATAGGTTTGCTTGAAGGAAAAGTGATGCAAAACTTACACAAATAAAGGACAAAGAGAAACATGAGAGAGGAAAAAGGAACCAAGGATGGAACCAGGGGGATCACAGATTATGGAACTGAGAGCCTCGACCTTAGTTTACACATCATATTTATTAGGAACTCCAAAGCATTTGTTCCTCATCAGCATGGCAATATTTACAATAATTGGGGACAAGTGCAAGAAATAGAGAACACATATGCCAGTTTACCACAACAAAAATTACATTTACTTGTCATAAATTCTTATTTCCTTTGTGATGGGACAACTTCTCTGACTTTCCTCAGTTTTCATGACTGGAGAGTTTTGAGAAGTCTGGGGCAGGTCTTTTTAAATGTGTGCCTCAGTTGGAATTTGTATGATGTTCTTCACATGCCTAGATTAGAATTATTTTCAGAAGGAAGGCACCAGAGATAAAGTGCCATTTTCATAGCATCATATCCAGGTTGCATCTTACCAACCTGATTTATCACCTTTGATGATAACTTTGATCAACAGTGTTTTGTGGTTCCCCTACCAAAAATTTCCTCAGTTGTCTGCCTTTCCCTATATCACCTGTGAAAACAATTCATTATGTGAAGCCCACATTCAGGAGTGAACTTGTGCTCCATATCCTTGAGCATGCAATGTCTACATAAATTATTACAATTCTTCTTCATGGGTAGTTGCCTCTTATTTATTTAATCAACTATTTGTTTATATCAGTATTAGCTCATGACATTTATATTATAATTTGGGTTGTAATACAATAGAACAATTTTCTTGCTCTATTTCTTCCAATTTCGACCATAGGGATTCTTTTCTCCATGCCCTGTGTACATGTGATATAATACCCACAATTGGGGCTTTTATTTTAGCTCCTGTTTAATTTCTGTTATTGCAAGCTGTCCAGACCCTTCTTGTACAATTATATTCTCAATCCTGCAATCAGTTATTACAGGCAGAAGACTGCTTAGAGAATTGTGTTAATGTCCAAAGTTTGTGCTTTATATGCACTATGCTACTGATCGTACCCATGGAGACTGTAAGGAAATATATGTGTGTGCACTATCCTGTGTATATACATATATCTAAATATTTCAATGTACAAGTCTCTCTATGTCTATTCACATTCATATGAGTTGATACTAATGTGTCTAACTCTAAACAATTACCACATAGTACAGTCCAGCTTCCTCCCTTTGTTTATCTGTAACCTCCCATTCCACAGTGAGAAACATATTCTTTCCTTCTGTTATCCGTTTACTTCACTGCTTGATATCAGTGAACATATATAAAATTAGTAGAATTGTTAACCCATACCATGGGGGGATATAACTTCATATCTAGAGTACAGTACTTACACGCGTTGTCCATTCACTTCATTTTAGACTCCATTCATATCCAGTATTACTAATTCAGCAGTTTCTTCCTGCATAAACTCCCAAGAGTGTATATCATACATTGTAAAACAGTTAGGTTGTTTTTGAACATTTTGCATTCGATCATAGAATTCTCTTGAACTATTAAATATATATTCTTCATATATTAACATTTCCTTCTTGTATTGTCATGTTCAGTTTGTTTTTACAAGTGTACAGTATTATTGACAATTACGGTATTGTACAGAATAGTTTCACACATCTAACAATTCTTGTATACTTCACATTTTCAACCCTGCCCCTCTCTCCCTAAGTCCCTCACCACCATTCTATTTTCTGTTGTTCTGCCTTATCCAGGTCATGTAATTGAAATTACATATATATATATATATGCATTTTTAGTGTAGTTTCTTTAACATGAATCATTTGAGATTCAACCTTTCTTTTGTGACTGGATGGACTGTTTCATTTTTATCACTGACTAATATTCTTTTTTAGAGATACAGCACAGTGTGTTTATCTATTCACCTACTGAAGTAAAACTTCATTGCTTTCAGGTTTTGGAGAGTATAAATAAAACTCCTATAAACATTCATATGTGTTTTTTTGTGTGGGGAATTGTGTTTTGAAATAAGCTCTATCTAAACTATGAGGACAATTGCTGGGTTGTATGGTAAAATTGGGTTTAGTTTTACAAGAAATTGCTAAAGTGTTTTCTGTCTGTTACATTTGTTCCATTTTGTATTTTCACTAGCAATGAATGAGACTCATATTGCTTCATATCATCATGAGCAATTGGTATTGTCTGTATTCAGGTGTTTATCTATTTTAATAAGCGTGTGATAATATATCATTGCAGTTTTAAATTTGCATTTCATTAATGACAATAATTTTGAGCACCTTTTGGCATATGCTTATTTGACAATTATGCATGTTCTTGGTTAAGATACTGCTTAGATATTTTCCCATGTTTAAAAGGCTGTCTGCATTCTTATTGTTGTGTGTTAAGTGTTCTATTTTTAATACAAATAATTTATATGTGTTTTGCAAATATTTTCCCCAAGTCTGTTGATTCACTTTTCATTCCCTTACCAATGACTTTCACAGAACAGATGTTTTGTATTTTAATAATGTATAACTTATGCATTTTATTTTGTCACGCATAATCCTTTGGGTGCTATCACTAAACACTCATCAACAAACCAATGACGCTTGATTTTCATTTATGTTTCCTTCTAGAAATTTCATACTTCACATTTTACATATAATTGTGTCATTCACATTGAGTTAATTTTGTGAAATATATACAATTTTTATCTAATTTCCTTTGTCTGCACGGTTGCATCCCATTGTTCCAGCAAAATTTACTAAAAAGCCCATGCTTTCTCCATTGAATTTACTATTCTCATTGCCACAGTTAACCAGACTGCATTTGTGTGGATCTATTTCTGGGCTCTCTAACATTAGTTTATGTGTTTATATCAACAAGGAAATAATGTTTAATCATATTATTATAGTATATCTTGATAGCAGAACAACATTCTTGTTCATCAGTATTGTTTAGGCTAGCTAGGTAGTTATCAGATAAAATATTTCCTAAAACTTGCATTATATTCTTTTTCCATATAAATTTTAGAATTAGTTTGTCAATATCCTAAACAATTATTTGCTGGCATTTAGAACTGGATTGAGTTGAACATAAGATCAGGTTGGACTGAATGGATTGGGAGAGACTAAACTGCAACACAGTCTGTAATGCATGCTGTGTAGCAGTGCTCCAAAACGTATTCATCAAATGCAACGAATGCACCACACTAATGAAAGAACTTGTTGATTTGGGAGGAGTGGGAGATGTGGGATTGGTGTATATGGGAACCTCTTATATTTTTTAATGTAACGTTAACTGTGACCTAGGTTTCTTTTTTTAAAAAAGATCAGGTTGGAAAGAAACTGCATCTTTATAATACTGAGTCTATTGTACCTTAAACCAGATTACCTCTAATCATTTAATTAATTACTTCCATCTTTTTATTGTACTAACATATGCAACTTAATATTTTCCTTTTTACTCATTTTCAAATATTCAATTTGGTAATATCAATTATATTCAGATTATTGTGCAAACATCACTAATATCCAGTACCTAAGGTTTTCTTCACAAGGTACAAAATGAGCAGTCAAAATGTTTACCAAATGCAATGAATATCTCATGATGATGGAGGAGATTGTTGCTATGGGGGGAGGAGTCGGGTGAGGGGGTGGGGGTATATGGGGACCTCATATTTTTTTAATGTAATATTAAAAAAATAAACACAAAAAATAAAAATAAAAAAATAAAAGCATAAAAATGTTTACTGATTATAATCAATTCTAAAAGAATTCTTATGGAAAGTATTGCTGTGAGAAAATGTTTAAAATTATGGACAATGATGGCAAGTTAAAAATAGCATGAAGGAGATGAAGGAGTGTTTGTTTCCCTGGTACATTCAGATAAAGGGTTCTACATATTATGTATCTATCTATTTATCTATCTATCTAATAATTAATCACTAACTTTATGAGTTTGCAAACTATAGAAGTTATGATAATTTGCTGTTTCCTGCTTGTGCCTAAATCTGCATTTCTCTGCTCTCTTTTCCAGTAGTATCATCAGCTACATGGGATCAGAAAACCAAACACATGTTTCAGAATTTATCCTCCTAGGTCTCTCAGAAGATACTGATGTGCAGCCCTTCCTCTTTGAACTGTTCTTGATTATGTACATGGTCACCTTCATTGGTAACCTGCTCATCATCCTGGCCATCATCTCAGACTCCCACCTCCACATGCCCATGTACTTCTTCCTCTCTAACTTGTCTTTTACAGATATTTGCTTCACCTCTACCACTGTCCCAAAGATGCTGCTGAACTTCCAGACAGAAAGTAAAATTATAACCTATGAAACCTGCATCATCCAGATGTACTTTTTCATGCTTTTTGGACAATTAGATAACTACCTCTTGACTGTGATGGCCTATGACCGCTTTGTGGCCATCTGTCACCCTCTGCAATACACAGTCATCATGAACCCACACCTCTGTGGCCTCCTGCTATTGGCATGCTGGTTATTGAGTGTTTTAGTGTCTCTTTTACATGGCTTAATGGTTTTGCGGCTGTCTTTTTGTACAGTTTTGGAAATCCCCCATTTTTTCTGTGAAATTAATCAGGTTGTTCAACTTGCTTGTTCTGACACCTTCCTCAATGAATTAGTGATGTATTTTGCATCTGGACTTCTGGGTGTTATTCCACTCACTGGAATCCTTTTTTCTTATTCTAAGATCGTATCCTCCATTTTGAGAATTTCAACACCTCGGGGAAAGCATAAAGCTTTTTCTACTTGTGGGTCTCACCTCTCAGTAGTGTTCTTGTTTTATGGTACATGTCTTGGGGTGTATCTTAGTTCTGCTGCTACCCAAAACTCAAGGGCAAATGCCATAGCCTCAGTGATGTACACGGTGGTCACTCCCATGCTGAACCCTTTTATCTACAGTCTTAGAAACAAGGACATAAAGCTTGCCTTAAAAAAATTGACAAACATTCTTACTATAAAAGAATTATTTGTCTCAAATGTGGAAAAATGCCCATGATTAACAGAGGTGAAACACTGAGAAATCGAAATTTAGATACTCTCATAAGTGTATAGAAAAAAAATATGTTACTTGCCTAATTTTTAGCATTCTACTTCTTTAAATTTTATTCATCAAATCCACTTCTTTCTTCTATATTTTATTTTGAATCAGGTAGTCGCTCTTATAGTGTTCTCTAGAATCAGTATTAAAGGCAGATATGGTTGCCTGAATTTTCAGAAGCAAAATAGTTAATACATGTAATTTGGTATTTATAAAATTGTCAGAGATACCAGAAGGATGAAGGTTTACTGCAGTTGCTGCCAGGGCAAAGCAACCAATTTTTTAAAAAGTATCAAATTAATTTTGTAGATACATATTGACAAACTTGTAATTCATTCAACTTGTACAATCAACTGTATTTGCTATAATCACATAATTGTGTATTTACCACTTTTATCATTATTAGAACATTTTCATTATTTCAATAATTCTAATAAAAGACAATGAAACAAGAAAATACCTCACCTCTCAATCTCTCTACATTTCCCCGACTGAATACAGCTGATGTTTCTAGTTATTCTATCCAAAGTGTGTAATCAATGGTTTTAAATAATCTCAGTGTTGTATATTCATCATCTGAAAAATTTTAGAACAATTTCACTACTCCAAAAAGGAAGACTCCACACCAATTATCATTCCTTCATCAGACTTACATAACCACTAATGTACATTCATCTTTTTAAATTGAATTATAATTACATTTTATATAAATGAAATTATACAATATATAGTACTCTGTTTCTGGTCTCCACTTATTATGATGTTTTGGCCTATTTTGTATGATATTATTATTTTGTACTGCATACTTACATTTGTACAGTGTCAAAGAAAAATGGATTTATATATGCATTTCTACTCATTCATTTCTCATAATATATTTATATTTCACATGGTAAATTTAGTTCATAATAGGGCAATCATAAAGCATTTGCCCTTTGGTGTTAGGCGTGCTTCACTCAACATAATGTCTCCAGGTTCATCCATGTTGTCATACGTTTCACAACTTCATTTATTCTTAGTGCTGCACAATATTCTATCATTTGTATAATGCACAATGTGTTTATCCGTTCATCAGTTGATGGACACCAGGGCTGTTTCCAATTTTTGGTTATTGTGAATAACACAACTAGGAACACTGATGTGCAGATATCTGTTCATTTCACTCCTGTCCATTCTTTTAGGTATATACCTAGAAGTGATTTTGCTGGGTACCATGGCAAGTCTATACTCAATTTCTGAAGGAACTGCCAAACATTCCTCTACAGTGGCTGTACGATTCTACATTCCCATCAACAGTGAATAAGTAAGTATTCTTTTCTCTCCACATCCTCTCCAACATTTACAGTTTTCCAACTTTAATAGCAGCCAGTCTAATAGCTATTAAACGATATCTCATTGTACTTCTGATTTGCATTTCCCTAATCTCTAGCGATATTAAACATTTTTTCATGGGTTTCTTTGCCATTTATATTTCTTCTCTGGAAAATTTCTTTTCAAGTTTTTTGCCCAGTTTTTGATCAGACACTTTGTCTTTATATTGTTGAGTTGCTTGATCCCCTTATATAGAATGGCTACTAAACACTTATCAGATACGTGATTTCCAAATATTTTCTCCCATTGTGATGCTTGCCTTTTCTAAATTTTGACAAAGTCTTTTGCACTTGAAAAGTGTTGAAGTTTGAGGATGCAACATTTATCTGTTTTTTTTCTTTTTATTTTGTTGCTCTTGCTTTGGGTATAAGATTTAAGAAATTACCACCTACCACAAAATCTTGAAGATGTTTTCCCAAATTTTCTTCTAGGAGTTTTATGGTTGCTATTTTTTTTAAATTATTTATTACATTATTATATTAAAAAACAAATATGAGGTCCCATTCAACCCCACCGCCCCCGCCCCCCACGCCCCCCACAGCAACACTCTCTCCCATCATCATGACACATCCATTGCACCTGGTAATTTCATCTCTGAGCATCACTGCACCCCATAGTCAATGGTCCACATCATAGCCCAGACTCCCTCACGTTCCATCCAGTGGCCCCTGGGGGGATCTACAGTGTCCTGTAATTGTCCGTGAAGCACTATCCAGGACTGACAGATGGCCCTTCTTTGGAGCTGGTGTTTCTGCGTGATGGAATTGGACTCAGAGGGGATCTCTTTTCACAAGACTTGCATGCTACTTTATTGGAATTGTAGTTGGTGCTGGGTTTAAGATATATGTAGGGGATTTGAATCTCTGGACTGATAATATGGTTGCTATTTTTATATTTAAATCCTTGATCTATTTTGAGTTAATTTTTTGTATAGGTTGTGAAATCAGGGTTTCCTTTCTTTCATTTGAGTAAGTCTTTCCAGTTCTCCTGGCAACATTTATGGAATAGCATGTTCTGACCCAGGTGAGCGAGCTTAACAGCCTTGTAAATATTGTTGGACTGACTGTAGAAATGAGGTTCAATTTTTTTTAAAGATTTATTTATTTATTTATTTATTTCTGCACCCCTACCCCGGTTGTCTGTTCTTTGTCTATTTGCTTCGTCTTCTTTGTCCATTCTGTTGTTGTCAGCAGCGGTGGACTCCGTGTCTCTTTTGTTGAGTCATCTTGCTGTGTCAGCTCTCCATGTGGGCAGTGCCATTCTTAGGCAGGCTGCACTTTCTTTCACACTGGGCAGCTCTCCTTGAGCATGGGGTCCCCTATGCAGGGGACACCCCTGCGTGGCAGGGCACTCCTTGTGCACATCAGCACTGTGCGTGGACCAGCTCCACAAGGGTCAAGGAGGCCCAGGGTTTGAACCACAGACCTCCCAGGTGGTAGATGGATGCCCTAACCACTGGGCCAACTCCACTTCCCAGAGGTTCAATTTCTGAGTCTTGACTCCGTCCCATTTGTCTGCCTGTTCTTATGGAAGTTTCATGCTGTTTTTACCATTGTAGCTAAATAATATATTTTAAAGACAGGAAGTGAGAGTCCTCAAACTTTGTTCTTCTTAAAGACTTTTTTGACTATTAAGGGTCCCTTATCCTTTGAAAAAATTAATTACTACCTTTGTGGTTTCCGCAAAAGAGGTTGTGGTTTTTATTGGGATTACATTGAATCTGTAAATCAGTTTGGGTAAAATTGATATTTTAATATTTATTCTTCCAATCATGAACACAGAATGTCCTTCCATTTAAGTTGTCTTCAGTTTCTTTTAGCAGTGATATGTAGTTTTCTGAATACAAATCTTTTATGTCCTTGGTTAATTATTATTCCTAAAAATTTGATTGATTTATTCACTATAATAAATAGAATTTTTTTCTGATCTCTTCCTCAGATTACACATCAGTAGTGTATAGAAACACTATTGATTTTTGCATATTAACCTTGTATCTGACCATTTTCCTGAACTTGTCTATTAATTCTAGTAGCTCTGTTGTAGTTTTTATGGGATTTCCTAGATATAGGATCATGTCTTCTGAGAATAGTGGAAGTTTTAATTCTTCTTTTCCTATTTGGATGCCCTTTATTTCTTTCACTAACCTAATTGATTTAGCTAGAAATTCTAGCACAATATTGAATAGCAATGGTGTCAGTCAGCATCCTTAACTTGTTCCTGTGCTCAATGGAAAAGCTTTCAATCTTTCACCATTAAGTACAAAGTTAGCTGTAGTATTTCCATATGCGCACATCAACATATTAAGAAAGTGTCCTATTCCTATCTTTTAGAGTGCTTTTTCAAGAAAAGGTACAGCAATTTGTCAAATGCCTTTTCTCCGTCAATCGAGAGGATCATGTGATTTTTCTTCTTCAATTTATCAATGTGGTATATTGAAATAATTGATTTTCTTATGTTGAACCACACTTGCTTACCTGGAATAAAGCTAACTTGATCATGGCCTATAATTCTTTTAATGTGCTTTTGGATTCTGTTTGGAAGTTTTTTGTTGAGGATATTTCCATCTATAATTATTAGAGGTGTTCATCAGTAATTTTCTTTTTTCATAGTATCTTTATCTGGTTTAGGTATTAGGGTGATGTTGGCTTCATAGAACGAGATTGGTAGTATTCTTTCCTGTGCAATTTTTGGGAAGAACTTGAGCAAGGTCTGTACTAGTTCATCTTTGAATGATTGGTAGACTTCATCTGAGAAGCCATCTGTACCTGGGCTTTTCATCTTTGGGAGGATTTTGATGACGGCTTCAGTGTATTCACTTGTGATTGGTTTGTTGAGGTCTTCTACTCCTATACTCAGTGTAGGTGGTTCATGTGTTTCCTGGAATTCACCAATCTCATCTATATTTTCTAGTTTTTATGGCATACAGTTGTGCATAGTATTCTCTTAATGATCTCTCATTTTTCTAGGGGTCAGTGATAATGTCCCCCCTCTCATTTCTCATTTTACTTTTGTGCCTTTTCTTTTCTTTTCTTTCTTAGTCTAGCTAAGGTTTGATGATGTTGTTGAATTTTTCAAAGAACTGAATTTGGTTTTGTTATTCTAATGTTTTATTGCTTTTGATTTCTTTTATTTCTGTTCTGATATTTACTATTTCTTTACTTCAGCTTGGTTTGGGTTAGTTTGCTGCTTTTTTTCTAGTTCTTCCAGATGTGTAGTTAGATCACCAATTTTAGCTCTTTCTTCTTTTTGTTGTTTTTATTTTTATTTTTATTATTCAATTGACTTTTTAAAGTACATAGATCACCAAAAATATTAGTTTCCCACATACCACACACCACACACTTCCCCATTCTTCCCACATCAACAACATCTTTCACCATTGTGGCACATTCACTACATTTGGTGAATACATTTTGAAACACTGTTAATGTAAGCCTTTGAGGGCTATAAGTTTCCCTTTAGCACTGCCTTTGCAGTGTCCCATAAGTTTTGATAGGTTGCGTTCTCATATTCATTTGTCTCAACATATTTACTGAATTAACTTCCATTTTTTTCTTTCACCCCCTGATTGTTGAACAGTGTGTTCAACAACAATTATAAATAATATTTAATTATTTTCCTTTTTTTCTGTCCATTATTGATTTCTAGCTTCATTCTGTTAGGATCAGAGAAAGTGTTTGTTATCATTTCAATTACTTTAAGAATTTTGAGACTTGTCATGTGATGCATTGTATGGTCTATCTTCGAGAAGGATCCATGAACACTTGAAAAGAATGTATATTCTGCAGTTTTGGTGTGCAATGCTCATAGATCTATGTTAGGTCTACTCCATTCATCATATTATTCGTGTTCTCTGTTTCTTTACTTATCCCCTGTCCGGATGTTCTATTCAATACTGAAAGTTACGTATTGAATTCTCTAACTATTATTGTGGAGACACCTATTTCTCCCTTTAGCTTTGCCAGTGTGTGCCTCATGTGTCTTGTGGCTCTCCAGTTAGGTGCATAAATGTTTAGAACAGCTATTTCTTCTTTGTAAATGCCCCTTTTATTAATACATAATGACCATTTTCATCCCTTATAACAGATTTGCATTTAAAATCTATTTTTTTCTGCCATAAGTATCAATACCCCAGCTCTTCTTTGGTTATTATTTATATAGAATACCATTTTCCACCCCTTCTCTTTTAACATGTTTGTGTTCTTATTTCTGAGGTGAGTCTCTTGAAGAAAAATATAGATGACTCGTATTTTTTAATCATATCAATATGTGTCTTTTGATTGGGGAGTTCAAATCTTTAACATTCAATGTTATGACTCTAAAGGAATTACTTACTTCATCCATTTTGAGCTTTGGTTTCTGTTGTCATCTCACATGCTATAATTTAGCTTTTTACTCTTTCAAATATTCTTCATTTCTACACTCCTCTCTATGTCACTCATCTTGTTTATTGCTTTCAGGCTGCAGCACTTCCTTTAGTATCTCCTGTAATTCTGGTCTTTTGATAACATACCCTTTCAGTATTTGTTTGTCTGTGAATAATTTGAACTCACATTCATTTTTGAAGGACAGTTTTGCCTGATACAGAATTCTTGGTTGGTACTTTTTCTCTCTTAAGAGCTTAAATACATTGTACCATTTCTGTTGCAGTTTGATATTAATGATGAATTCCAAAAAGAAATATTGGCTTATGTTTGTAAACTGGTCTTTTCATCTGGGCATATAAGATTATATTGGTTTAAAAGTTTTAATTGATTAAGTAATTAGATAAAACTCTTGTGCCAGTAGTATGTTGAGCTAGCATCCTTGGTTGGTGTTTACTCACAGATAAAAAGCATGGTAAAGGACAGAGTGGGAGGGATTTTTATGTTGGAACTTTGATTTTGGATTTTGATGCTGAAGCATTAATCTGGAGCCCCAGGAAGTAAGCTCACAGAGGAAAGAGGAGCCAACACTAGGTAAAAAGAAACACTGAGCCCAGGAAAAAGAAGGCTGAGGAAGGGATGAACCCAGGAAACCTGTACCTTCACCAATATTGGCAGCCATCTTGCTCCAATACATAGGAATAGACACTGGTAAGGGGAGTAAATTATGCTTTATGGCCTGTTATCTGTAAGCTCCTACCCCAAACAAATACCCTTTATAAAAAACAAGCAATTTCTGTTATTTTGCATTAGCACCCCTTTGACTAATTAATACATCTTCCATCTCTCCTCCTTGGTTTTTGATAAGAGGTTGGCTGTTATTCTTACTGAGTTTCCCTTGTATATCATGTTTTACTTTTCTTTTCTCCTTCCAAAATCTTCCCTTTATCACTAATATTTCTCATTCTGAATTGCAGGTGTCTCAGGTAGGCCTGTTCATCTTTCTTCTGTTTGCTGTGCATTTTTCTTGGATATTGATATTTATGTCTTTCATAGGGGTAGGGAAATTTTCAATCATTGTTTCCTCAAATATTCTTTCTCCCCCTATTTCATTCTCTTTTTCTCAGATGCTGATAATGCATATACTTTTGCATTTTGCACTGTCATTCAATACTTTTCTCTTTCTGTTCTTCTATCTTTTCCAGGTCAGAAGTTCTGTCTGCAAATTCATTAATTTTGTCTTTGAGCATTTAAATCTGTTCTTATTTCCTTCCAAAACATTTTTAATATCTCCCATCATGTCTTTCATGCCCATAATGTCACTTAGCTTTTTTCGAAGACATTCAAAAAGCTCATTATGCACATCCAGTGTCTTCTTTATATTCTTTAGATCTTTAGTCATATTTTCTTTAATTATTTAAAATGATTTAAGAGAATTGTGTGACAATTCTTGATTAATTGTCTCAAATCCTGAATCTCTTCAAGGTATTTGTTTTGTTCTTTTGGCTGGGCCATCTTTTCTTGTTTCCTAGTATGCATCATAATTTTTTTGCTAATGTCTAGGCATTTGGTATGTTTAAAAGTTTACTCTAATGGCCAATTTCTCATTCTTGCATATTGTTATTATTTTTTCACAGGTCCTTGTTATCTGATAACTTCTACTAAGTCTTTAAAATTGATAGCTTAAGTTACTAAAACTCTGCCAGAAACTGCTAATGGATTATAGACTTTCTTGCAGTGGTGCAGTAAAGAAATCTCTAAAAGCAGTTTCTGTCCATATAATTTCCATGCCTGCTAGCAGATGGTGCGTGTTGCAGCACATTTCCACAGAGGTGTATCTCTTTGTTTTCTCTGTTTTTGTCTGGTCAGAGCCAAAATTCAAAGTGGTCACTGCAGGCCGAATTCACTGAAGAAAAGTACCCCAGACTCTGCCTCCCTTTTCCCTTGTAACAGTTGGCAGGAAGGATGATGTCTGCTCCACTTTCAGTAAGCTGAAATGAGCAGGGTTTCTACTCCCATACTTTACCTAGTGGGTGGTGGAGGGGAGCCTTTTCTGTTGGCTGGGAGATTTAGTAACTAACTGTTTGCTGTTTGGGCTTCTTCATCTCTCTCTTTCTCATCCTCCTGGAAGTTGGGAAGCACTGTCCTGGTTTGCTGACCCTCAAGGCATGTCCCTCAGGTGGCCTTTGGCTGTTTCTCTATTGTTTTTTTGTGGAAATGAGCATTTTCTGCCTAACCTGTTGCCATGATCCCACAATTCAAGCAATGACTCTTGTTACATGGTTTTGGGTGAAAAATTAATTTCTCATATAAAACTGTTTTTGTTGGCAGTGTGTTAATTGGCTCCAGAAAGTGTTCACACCCTGAAATTGAGTCTCCATCTGATTAGGTTTACAGTAATACACGTTCAGTCTCCAATAGGTGCCTTTCTCCTTCACTTTCCCTATTATAACTTAAGTGAGCTTGTAATATATAACCTCTGATTCTTCAGACATTGATGAGCTCACTAATCTATAAGTCTCTACAAAAGAAGTATGGGTACTCTTTAAAATTATTTTGTTAGGAGAACATATTCCAGAAATTTCTCTTGGCCTTTCCCATGATAGTTGTCTTCAAGTACACATCGTAAAAAACAATGTGCAAAGAAATCAAACAAGACCTAAACACATGGAAGAATATTCTGTTTTCATGTGTTAAATGACTAAATGTCATGAAGATGTCAATGCTACTCAAACTGATTTATAAAGTAAAGGCAATCCTAATCTTAATTCCAAAAGCCTAATTTACAGAAATAGAAAAGTCAATTATCAAACTTATTTGAAAGGGGAAGTAGCCCTGAATGACCATAAACATCCTTAAAAAGAAGATCAAATTTGGAGGACTCAGGCTTCCTGATGTTGAATTATATTACAAAGTTACAGTGATGAAAACAGCACAGAATTGGTATAAAATAGACACATTGATGAAAGGTATCAAAATGAGCATTCAGAAATAAGGCACTAACTCTATGGACAACTGATATTTGATAAGTCTATAAAATCTACTTTACTGGGTCTGAACACACTATTCAACAATGGGCCTTGGATTACTGGATATCCCTAATCAAACGAATGAAAGGTGGTCCCATTTTTATGCCATAGAAAAGAATCAACTCCAAATGGATCAAAGATCTAAACATAAAATCCAGAACCAATAATCTCCTGGAAGGTAATGTAAGGAAATATCTTCATCGTCTTTTGGGAGCTATTTGTCTCTTAAATCTTACATGCAAAGAACAAGCAACAAAAGAAAAATAGATAAATGGGACTCCCTCTAATTTATACACTTTTGCACATTTAGGACTTTTTGAGGTAGGCGAAAAGTTAACCTACTCATTTGTAGAATTTGTTTGCAAATTACACATCCAATAAAGTTTATTTTTTAAGCTTTTAATTGTTCCCTGTTTATTTTTTAATATTACACTAAAAAAAGAGGTCTCCATATACCCCCACCCCTCCCCCACTCCTCCCCCCATAACGACAATCTCCTCCATCATCATGAGACATTCATTGCATTTGGTGAACACCTCTCTGAGCACCTCTGCACCTCATGGTCAATGGTCCACATCATAGCCCACACTCTCCCACATTCCACCCAGTGGGTCATGGGAGGACATACAATGTCTGATAACTGTCCCTGCAGCACCACCCAGGACAAATCCAAGTCCCGAAAACGATCTCTTGTTTCTCATGAATATTAAATGTTATAAAGTTTAATATTCATGAAAAACAAGAGATCATCCAAATCAACAATAAACAGCCAAACGGATACAATTTTAAAATGGGCAATAGAATTGATTAGACATTTTTCTAAAGAAAAATATATAAATAGCAACCAAGCACCATGCTAAAATGTCCTATATTACTAGCAACTATGGTAAAGCAAATCAAAGCTATAAAGAAATACCATTTCACACCTAATAGCATGGCCAGGATTAAGAAAAAGCAACACTGCAAGTGATAATGATGACATGGTGAAATCGGAATGCTTCCTCACTATAAGTGGAAATGTAGTGTGGTACTCTATTAGGTAGTTTCTAAGGAAGTTAGGTATAGCTCATGTGACCCATAATACCAGTAGCAGTATTAACCAGAAGATATGAGAAAAGGGACACAAAAAGACATCTGAACAATAATGTTATTTTGGACATCATTCACAATTGCCAAAAGATGGAATAAACCTCAGTGTCCATAAACTGAAAAATGGATGAACAAATTGTATACATACAGTGGACTATCATTCAACTTTGAAAATAAATGAAGTCATGAAGCATATGACAACATCTGTTCCTGGAGGATATTATACTGAGTGAAACAAGGCAGACACAAAAGGCCATATTTTGTATGATTTCACTATTTTGAACGGAATATAATGAGCAAACTTGTGGAATCAGTAGTTAGACAATGAGTCACCAGAACATAGAATGGTGTTAGAGAAAGGAAAGAGGAGGTTAATTTGTACAGAATTGGTAAAGTTTATTTGCACATGTTTGGAAATGCATAGAAATGGAGAAAGGACATCTGAGTGTTTGTAATTATCTAATCTAATATATGGGTATGATAGTAGTTGAAAGGGAAGTTCCAATGTCATGTATAATACTAGAAGGAATGGTAAAAAACTAAAGGAAATATGGGACTATATAGTAGAGCGAAACTTCTTGTGAAAAATTGGTATGTTAATAATATATATTTAAGAATGATTTTGTGTGAACTAGAAAAATTTATATTAATGTAACAATATATTAATATCAGGGTACATTTTGGGAAAATTCTGCCAAAGCAAACTATGAGCAGTGGTATATAGTAATATAATAATAACCTTCCATCAACAATAAATAAAACACATATGCTAAGTGAAAAACTGAATCCAAAATTTACTGCATATTGTTAGAGTCCATCTATATAAAATGAAAATATAAATAAATTATAGAGATTTTGTATGGCAGGAAAAGGATAGAGAGATTGATAGAGAACCATTAACAGGTAGCATTTTTTGTATTCATTTGTTTTGTTGCTTTTTTTGTCTTTTTTTTTTTTGAGTAATGAAAGTACTCTAATATTAATTGAAATGATGAATGGACAGCTCAGTAATTATACCAAATACCACTGATTGTACACTTTAGATGGATTACGTGGTGGTTGTTTGTTGTTGTTTTTTTTTGAATTTTTTTATTTAATTGCCCTTTTTTTAGAGATACATAGGTCAAAAAAAAGTAACATTAAAAACACGAGTTTCCCATACACCCCACATTCGACCCCACCTTGTCCTCCCACATCAACATCCTCTTTCCTCATTGTGACACATTCATTGCATTGGGTGAATACATTTTGGAGCACTGCTGCAGCACATGGAATACAGTTTACATTGTAGTTAACACTCTCCCCCAGTCCACTAAGTGGGTTATGGCAGTATATGTAATGCCCAGCATCTGTCCTTGCAATATCATTTAGGAGAACTCCAAGTCCCCCAAAATGCCCCTACATCACATCTATTCTTCCCCCACTGCCCCCAGCAACTACCGCAGTGTCTGTCTCCACATCAATGATACAATTTCTTCAATTACTATAGTCACAATAGTTCCGTAGTAGAATACCTGTAAATCAACTCTAATCTATATTTTATTCCCCCATCCTGTGGACCCTGGGAAGGTGATGTCCACTCCACCTCTAAGTCAAGAGGGAGTTTACGTTCCATGGTTGATGGATATGATTCTCCTATTTTCAGTTGTAGGCACTCTTGGCTCCCTAGTGTGTTGATTGATCAACCTCACATTCTTGTTAACTGACTTGGGCAAGTCCAATGAACTAGGGAGTAGGAGTTACAACTCTGCTGAGGCTCAGAGTCCAGCTGGCACATGAACAGTCCAGAGATTAAAGTCTCCTGAGTATATGCCATCCCTAGGGCCAACCACAGGTTCAGTAAAAGTGACAGAAGAAACATGTGTAGAGAGGTCACATTTGAGTCCAACTCCATCACACTCAGGAACATGCATTCCAAAGTAGGGCTCAATGACAAGGCACTGAACTCCAGAGCCATCTGCCATGATCGTAGAACTCATGACTCTGTAGATCTCAGGAGCACATGTACCTGGGTTTGCATCTGCTTTCACTGGCTCTTGGAACCTACTGAGATGCGTGCAAGAATGACCATTCTAATGATCTCCTGAAACTCTTTTTTGAAGACTCTAAGCCATATTAACTCATTTGTAATTACCATTATCTCCTTTTATTCAAGGTCTTTTCTAGTTGTCTCAATTGATAATGATTAATAGTATGTTTTTTTCATACATTTCAATAAAATTGATTAAAAACAATGTGGGTATTTTGTACATTTTCAACTGTGACTTTTTAACCTGTTAATGCCAGATATTAGTAAATCATATCAAAGATTATGTGTAGACTTACTGTATTTTCTGTAAGATTGAAAAAGGGTAATTATTCATTCATCAGCTGATTCAGATCCATCACTTTGACTGGCAAACCAGAGTGGCACTTTCGGATTAGTAATTGCTCTGAGGTAGTGTTGAATTTTGGGAAATAAAGGTGATTTGGTCATTCATTTTTAATCACTTCATATTATTTGTCAAGCTGTTAATGCATCTAATTTTGTAATTTATCAACCCACAAAATCAGTTTCTAATTTTCAGTCATCCCCCCATCTGACTGTAGTTTTCAGAAAAAAAGACTTTTAACTCATGCTTTCCTTGAAAATTTCTCATTTTTTATTGGGCCTTAATTTGAAAACTAAAAATCCTCAGGGTGTCATTTTTTGTTAATCTCTCCATTACAATTGAGATTCAACTCAATGGACATTTCTTGAATTATGATTCTAAACAAAATCTTCATCACATAAACCACTTAAATTGTCCAAATCTCCCTGAGCCACTGTCTTTAATTGTGAGTGCAAACCATATATTGTGAGTCATGATTATATATATATACAAGTTGTGTATATTTATCCAATGGAAATAGTGCCATTCTTGGTCTCACACATGATATTTACATATCAATTCCCAGATAACTAGTCTGGAAGATCTGTGTTTATGCAATCAAGTCTTGCATAAAATATTTTATCTCTATGCAAACTTTTATTTAGGCATATTCTCATTTTGAAAAGACATTTCTATTTGTCCACTGTTCATTCTTCAGTCTTGAGTATTTATGGATGCTGATGCTCACTCTGTTTCTAATTGAGAAGGGGCTTATATTTCATGGGGCAAATGGATGGAATTATCCTGCTTGGAGTCTCAGACACTCTCTGTTCCTTGGGATCAGCATTGTCCATCATCATCTCCTTATTAGTTGTCCTGAATGAGTCTTGAGGGAGTGTTGCAACTCTGCTGAGATTCAGGGAACAATGGACTAAACTAGATTTTGTATCATTCTTTATACATTTACTATTACTCCAGGAATAGAAGAATTTTATTTTTAATAGAAAGGTAGTGGTCACCAGAGTTTCTGCAGGGAGGGAGAGGGAAGGATAGGTGTAACATGGGGTCATTTTTAGGACATTGGAGTTGTCCTGCATGGTACTGCAATGATGGATGCAGGCCATAATACCTTTAGTCATAATCTATAGCAATGAATGTGGCAGAGTATAAACTCTAATAGCAATGCTTCAATATGTGTGATCAATTGTTAACAAGTGTACCACACAAATGAAAAATATTAATGTGGGAAAGTGTGGGAGTGGTAAGTGATGGGACATACAGTAATCCCTTATGATTTTTTAGTAGATTTTTAATTGATTTTTTAAAAGATTCATAGAAACTACAAAATGCTACATTGAAAAATATAAGAAGTTCCCATATAGCCCTTATGTTTTTATCATTTATTTAATCTAAAGCTTCATAAAAATCTCTATTAGAATGGTAAGAAATTTATTAATCATGTACTCTGAATATAGTTTGAGAAATTAGAGGTATGCCTTTCAAGTATTTCAAAATACAAAACACTGAAATTTTCTATTGTCAGGATTATTTTATAAATAAGAAGAATATACCAAAATTGTTGGCTCTTTAAACATGTTTGATTTTCTGATTCCAGGTAGAATGACACTGTTGCCATGAGTTTTGCTTAAATCATTGTCCCTTTTAGTTCACCATCCTTCGAGTACAGGAATGCAAAGCAGAAGAAGGGATAAATGACTGCCAAGTTCCAGTACACCTACCTCATATCATATCGTATACATTGGATAGAGAATGCCAAACTTACTATCACTTTGTGTGATTTTAAGATAAAGGCCAATTGTATCTCTTTCAAGATTCATAAGACATTCTCCTGTTCCCTGATATAACCAGCTAGAAATCTGGAAGGTGGAAATAGAGTTATTAGGCAGTAGGAGATGGTAGTTGAAGCACAAAAAGAAGAGATTTAAGGGTCACAAATGAGGCCTAAATATAACCATAATATGTGTTAAGGTATAAAATATAGTTCTTAATATCTGATGAATAATGAGGGACAGGATGGGGAAGTGGAAGATGAGCCTGTCCAGTTTGGCTGCAGCCAGATAACAGAGATTCTTGTGTTTTCGGCACAAGATGGATATTTATGTTTGAAGTTATTGGAGAGTCAGTGCAGGACTTATTGAAGGTATGTTCATGAAAAGTCTTGTCCAGTGGAAAGCTCACTTCAGGACAATGTGACTAATGCTGTTGTCAAAACCCCACACTGATGATGAGGAATCGAAATAGCACAGTGAACGTGGGGTTGGAGATGGGGGGATGAATCTGTGTGGGTTGAGTCATAATGCATAAAATATTCTCTACTGATACTGGGCACAATGTCCAACATTTTATGTTCATTACTTTATTTAATTCTTTCAATGAGTCTGTGAAACTGGTTTCAATATTCTTGTTTAGTGGGTAAAAAGGTAATATTTACAGCACTGTGATATTCTTTTGCAAGACATGTAGTTGCATGTGAAATGAAGGTAAGAGTTGGCTGTGTCCTAACTTTTTGCATTTCATGAATATTTTTCCTTTTTAATAAATTTAATCTTTTTGATCAGTGTTATATTTACAGAAAAAATGCGATTATAGGAGAGAGTTCCCATATACAAAACACCTATTTCCCCCTATTAACATCTGCAATCCAGAATACCAAATTTAGTTGTCATGAATTCTTAGCCCCTTCATTTCCATACTCTCCTTGTTTTTGACATCCTGAGTAATTTTGAAGAGTGCAGGCTGTGTATGTTGTAAAGTGTCCCTCAGTTGGATTTTGATGTTCTCCTCCTGATTAGATTGTTTTATGGGGTTTTGGAGGAAAAATCTAGTTTTAGCTCTTTCACAAGAAGACTCATTGGATAATGTTAAATTCTAAGGTTTGGACATTATCTGTTCTCCTTGCTCCTGGGGCACCTAGGTCTTCTCTGTGGACAATATAAAGAAACTTACGTGTGTATTGAGTTGGGTATGTATACTTGTCTACGAATAGATCTACATATAAGCCTCTCTATCTATATTCATCTACAAATAAGTTTATACTGAAGTGTATATTTCTATACCATTATCACATATTTATATGTGAATATATATGTGAATATTTTAGCCTCCTCCCCTTGCTTATCTATAACCTCCTCCTTCACAGTGAGTATCTATTCTCACGTCATTTATTAATTCCTTGATTTCAGCATACATGCATAGAATTATTAGAATTGTTAATCCATACCCAGATGGGATATACCATTATCACTACAGTAAATTATTTATACAAATTAGCTTTTACTTCATTTTATAGACTCCATTCATATCCAATATTATTTCTTTCAGCACTTTTTCTCCAAACCCTCCTAAAAGGGTATGGCACACAATTCTAATACACATAGGTAATTTCGCAATTTTTCATTCTATCCTTGGATTCTCTTAAACTTGTAAAATAATTTTTATTTGCATACAGATGGTTCATTCTTTGTCTTTTCAAAGTTGGTGTGTTTTAACAATTGCCTGGTGTAGTTTGTCTACAATTAAGATTAACACTATTGTACAAAGTAGATTCATCCATTTAAAAATTCCTCTGCATTTTATCTACTCAATCCTCCTTCCCTCTTGCCAATCTCCTGGCAACAATTGATCATTCTATCGCCTCATATTTTTGCCTTATCCAGAATGTCATCTAATTGCTATAATTCATATTGCATTTTTAGAATGGTTTCTTTCATATAACATTGGTCATTTGAGAGTGCTCCTGGCCTTCAGTGGTTGGATGGAACATTTCTATCACTGATTAATATGTCAGTGAATGGACATACCACAGTGTTGTATCTATTCTCCTATTGAAAGTTATCTTTGTTAATTTCAGATGTTTGAGATTATAAATACAGCTGCCATTAACAGTGATGTGCTTTGTGTGAGTGTGTGTGGACTTAAGTTTTCAAATCACCACATATATACAAGGGATCACAATTGCTGGTTTGCATGGTAAAACTATACTTGATTTTACAAGAAACTGCTAAACTATCTTCTGATTGCAACTTTTTCTGTTTTCACTAAAAATGAATGAGAATTGCATTGCTCCACACTCTCACCACTAAATAGTATTGTTAATATTTAGGTTTTTAGTCCTTTAAAAGCATGCGATGATATATAATTGTGATTTAAATTTTGCAATTCCCTAATGACAAATGATGTTGGACTTCTTTGGGTATGCTTATGTATGAAGAGTTTTTTGTTTTTTTCTTTAAGCTTTAGATTCTGTTCAGAACTTTACAATTAAGTGTTTGCTCTTATTTTGGGATGTGGATCGTTCTTTGAATATTTGGAACAAACCATTTCTCAGGTGTGATTTGCAAATGTTTTTTCCAATTTTCTGAATCTTCTTTTCAATCCTTTATCAATGTTTTTCCCAGTGCAGAAGTTTTACATTTGCATAAATCCAACACATAAGTTTTCTTCTAACTTGGATCATTCTATCCTGAAAAAGTCAATATCAAGTCATGGGCCCCTATGTTTTGTGTATTTTTCCTAGAAGTTTTACTTTACATTTTACTTTTATTTTGTATGAGTCATTTACTTTTAATTTGTATGAATTACATACAATCTGTGCCTAAGTTCATGTTTTGCATGTGTGTGCCCCATTGTTCCAGCACCGTTTTTGCAAAGGCCACAGTTTCTCTAAGAAATTGCCTGTCTCTTTTGTGATAAATAGGTTGGCTGCATTTGTATCCATGTACCTGGTCACCTTATGGGAACCTGCTCATCATCCTGGCCATTATCTCAACCCCTCAACTCCACACTCTCATGTACTTCTTCCCCTCTAATCTGTCTTTTAGCGATACCTAATTCATCCCCGCTACTGATCAAAAAATGCTGTTAACATCTGGACAGAAAGTAAAATCCTAACCTATGAAAACAGTCTGAACCAGATATATTTTTCATTAATTTTTGCAATATTAGACAGCTTACTCTTGATTGCAATGGACTATGACCACTTCTTCACCATCTGTCACCCCTGAAGTACAGTCACCATGAACCCCAGGCTCTGTGTCCTCCTTCTGGTTCATCCTGGGTATTGAGAGATCTTGAAATTTTTTACAAAAATTAGTGGTTTTGCATTGACTTTTTGTACAAAGTTGTACTTTTTCTGTGAAGTCAATCAACTACTCATACTTGATTGTTCTGACACTTTACTGAATGACCTCATGGTGTATTTTGAAACTGGACTTATGAGTGGTAATCCACTCACTGGGATCCTTTTCTCTTACTCTAAGAATTAATCCCCATTTTGAGAATTTCAGCAGTTGAGGTCAAGTATAAATCATTTTCAATTTGTAGGTCTAACCTTTCTGTAGTGTCCTTATTTATGGTATATGACTTGGAGTGCATCTTTGTTCCTCTACTATGCAAAATTCAAGGGCAAATGCAATGCAATCATGTAGACTCAATGGTCTATGCCATATGTATTTAGATTTTGAGTGTTTTTTTTTTTTGTAGAAAGGGATATTCTACTTCAAAATTCCCAAAGAATTTCTCATTTCCTTTCAAATATACATAGTTGGTACAATGGCTCTTAAGAAAAGATGTTTTTTAGAGCATGTCACCAGTGAGGGATGGTGAACGTTTCTGTTCTTTCATATACTTGTAGATGTCTATTTTTTTTTATTTTTTGTTATCTATATATTTTTTATTGACTTTGTAATAATATTACATTAAATATATATATATATATATATATATATATATATATATATATATATATATATATATATGAGGTCCCATTCAACCCTACCACCCCCACCCCACCTCTCCCCCCACCCCAGCAACACTCCTTCCCATCATCATGACACATCCATTGCATTTGGCAAGTACATCTTTGGGCACCTCTGCACCTCATGGTCAATGCTCCACATCATGGCCCATACTCTCCCCCATTCCATCCAGTGGGCCTTGTGAGGATTTACAATGTCCGGTGGTTGCCCCTGAAGCACCATCCAGGGCAGCTCCATGTCCCAAGGACGCCTCCACCTCTCATCTCTTTCTGTCTTTCCCCATACCCATCAGCCATCATGTCCACTTTTCTGAATCCAATGCCACCTTTTCTATGTGGACATTGGATTGGTTGTGTCCATTGCACCTCTATGTCAAGAGGAGGCTCAGATTCCACATGGATGCTGGATGCAATCCTCCCACTTTCAGTTGTAATCACTCTAGGCTCCATGGTGTGGTGGTTGTCCTTCTTCAACTCCATCTTAGCTGAGTGTGGTGAGCCCAATAAGTCAGATTGTAGGTGCTGGAGTCTGTTGAGGCTCAGGACCTGGCTATCATATTGTCAGTCCAGAGATTCAAATCCCCTAACTATATCTTAAACCCTGATACTACCTGCACCTCCAGCACATTAGCATGAAAGTCTTATGAAGAGAGATCCCATCAGAATCCAGATTCATCACACATAAACACCAGTTCCAAAGAGGGGCCATCTGACCTGGAAGTTAATCCCATCGACCATGACCATAACTCCCATGGGTCTCCTTAGCCCTCGAAGGAACCGATATCTGGGGGTTGTATCTGCTTTATCTGTCTCTCAAACTCTGCTCAGTTGTGCATAACGGCAATCCTTCTGACAGCCCCCAGACTCTTTTTTAGAGACTCGTACCCATATAAACTCATGTCTCCTTTCCATTTCCCCCTTACATTAGGTCAAACAGCATTTTAAAGTCATGTTATTTTATGTAGACCAGGATATTCCGCTGATCCACGTTGAACCTTCCGTATAAGGTCATTTTCCAGTTGCATCTTCAGTTGGTAGTTGATAGTGGTCCCTCGTTGCCAGGGAGGCTCATCCCCAGGTGTCATGTCCCACGCTGGGGGGAAGGCATTGCATTTACATGCTGAGTTTGGCTTCGAGACTGGCCACATTTGAGTAACATGAAAGCTGACAGGAGGAAATTCCCAGGCACAATGCTTCTCTAGGCCTTGTTCTTATTTTAGGCTTATCAGCTCACAAGCATAGTCATTAGCGTCAGGGGCTCACTGTTGAAACCTCACTCCCTCCCGGTCCCTGCCGCTGCACCTGGGAGACAGTCACTGCTCCCCTAGGGACCACGACAGAGCACCACTGGCCAAGAACCCAGTACCCTCCCTGCTGTGGTTTTGAATTGTTGCCACTATGAGTATATCCAAACATTGCCATGCACCCTGGACATATGTTCTGTACAGCTCCTTGTCAGCCATATATCCCCTGCCAATGGTATCCCATACCAGTATTCCTCCATTGCCTTTGTTGAACCACTCTGTGATCCAGAACGCCCTGAAATTTGAAGCCCAATATAATGTCAGGGTCCCTTACTAGGAAATGGCATATAGCGATGGGTTTAAAGGTTAGATAAAGAATACATGTTGACTTGGAAAATATTCTACATCCTATCTTCCCCCCCCCCTAATTATTGAGCTTCTCTTCTCAGAAGCCCTAGACCGCAGAAATGCATATATATAGTATACAGCACTCCCATACATCCACCACAAAACCTTTTCCCTTCCACAGCGATATTCTTAAACCCTATTCACATCATATTTACTTAACGTGATGTACAGAGTCTGAGACAATAGCTTTCAAACAAGGTGACATCTGTGCTTACATCGTGGTGCATACTTTAGGATACACAGTTTTTTACATTCTTAGTTATCCTATGTTTTACATTATGGTTTACATTATCAGTCTGTCATCTCCTATATGTTATGGTGTAATATTACATGTTTTATATCCATCTTTGTGTACTCTCACGAAACTCCTCTCTTACCCCCATTTACCTTGGTTCCACACATTTAACGTCCATTTTCCCTTCCACCTTGGTGCCCACAGTGACAGCCAACCTCTGTTTCCCGAGGAGCCACTTCCAGATATAGATGGAATAGGGTTCAGGGCCTAACTTGCTCAACTACCCCAATGCCCTGGGAGCCACCCTTTCTTTCGAGGGATACAGTTCCCTCTTTTTGATGGCATTAGTCCTTCCCAGGATGTGGGTCCACCCCCACTCTCACTACTTGGGTTTCTACCCCATGGTGTCACCTACTCTGGCAGAATGAGCATTTAGACATTCCCCAGGAACCCGTCCTGCATCAGATCCTCCCCTCTGAGCATTCTAAACAGGTAACCCTCTTTATTATATTTTGATATGATTTTCTCAGCATTCTACTCTCCACCAACACCTGACCCTCTACTGGGGTTGGTATGCTACCCCTCCCTCCCCCCACCTTTGGGCAATGTTACCCATCCACCCATTCCCAGCCTCCCTCAAACCCGCAAAGCCCCAACCAAAGGCAACCCCTTGCCCCCTTTTATCTCTTCTTTGTGTTCATACTTACCACCATCTCGTCTTAAATTCCACCCCTGCAGATATCGGCTCACATCCTTCCTCCACCCTCCGATTTCCTGTAAGCCTATGGTTCAGTCTCTTGCTATCTAGGGCAGCTTGGTTATTTCAAATCATTGAGGTCCTGTAGTATTTGTCCTTCAATGTCTGGGTTACTTCACTCAACATAAGGTTCTCAAGATTCATCCATGTTATCACATGTGTTTGTGGTGTGTTTGTTCTTACAGCCGAGTAGTATTCCATTGTGTGTATATACCACATTTTATTGATCCACTCATCTGTTGATGGGCATTTGGGTTGATTCCAACTTTTGGCAATAGTGAACAGTGCTGCTATGAACATTGGTGTACATATATCGGTTTGCATCCTTGTTTTCAGTTCTGCTGGGTATATACCCAGCAGTGGTATTGCTGGGTCATACGGCAAATCTATGGCTAGTTTTTTGAGAAACCGCCATACTGTCCTCCAGAATGGTTGGATCCTTCTGCATTCCCACCAGCAGTGGATGAGTGTTCCCCTTTCTTCACATCCTCTCCAGCACTTGTATTCTTCTGTTTTTTTCATAGCTGCCAATCTTAGGGGGGAAGATGGTATCTCATTGTGGTTTTGATTTGCATTTCCCTGATATCTAGAGGTTTGGAACATTTTTTCATGTGCTTTTTTGCCATTTGTATTTCTTCTTTGGAGAAGTGTCTATTTAAGTCTTTTTCCCATTTTTTAAATGGGCTGTTTATCTTTTTATTTTCAAGATATAGGAGTTCTTTATATATGCAAGTTATAAGTCTCTTATCAGATATATGGTTGCCAAATATTTTCTCCCACTGTGTGGGCTCCCTTTTTACTTTCTTGACAAACTCCTTTGAGATGCAAAAGGCTTTAATTTTGAGGAAGTCCCATTTATCAATTAGTTCTTTTGCTGCTCGTGCTTTTGGTGAGATATTCATAAATCCATTTCCTATTACAAGGTCCTGTAGATTTTTCCCTACACTGCTTTCTAAGGTTTTTATGGTCTTGTCTCTTATATTTAGGTCTTTGATCCATCTTCAGTTGATCTTTGTATAAGGTGTGAGATGGTAATCCTCTTTCATTCTTCTACATATGGCTATCCAGTTCTCCAGACACCATTTGTTGAATAGGCCACTCTCTCCCAGTTGAGAGGGTTTGGTGGCTTTATCGAATATTATGTGGTTGTATATGTGAGGTTCTATATCAGAGTTTCAATTAGATTCCATTGGTCTATGTGTCTCTCCTTATGCCAATACCATGCTGTTTTCACCACCGTAGCTTTGTAGTATGTTTTGAAGTCAGGTAGTGTGATTCCTCCAATTTCATTTTTCTTTTTCAGTATGTCTTTGGCTATTTGGGGTCTCTTTCCTTTCCAAATAAATTTCATAGTTAGTTTTTGTAGTTCCTTAAAGAAGGCTGTGTTGATTTTTATTGGGATTGCATTGAATGTGTAGATCAGTTTTGGTAGGATAGACATCTTAATGTTCAGTCTTCCTATCCATGAAAAAAGAATAGTCTTCCATTTATTTAGGTCTTCTTTGATTTCCTTGAACAATCTTGTATAGTTCTCGGTGTATAAGTTCTTTACCTCTTTAGTTAAATTTATTCCTAAGTATTTGATTTTTTTATTTACTATTGTTAATGGTATTTGTGTCTTGATTTCCTCCTGATCTTGCTCATTATTGGTGTACAGAAATGCTACTGAATTTTGCGCATTGATCTTATAACCTGCAACTTTACTAAACTCATTTATGAGTTCTAGAATCTTTGTTGTAGATCTCTCAGGGTTTTCTATGTATAGGATCATGTCATCTGCAAATAATGACATTTTGACTTCTTCCTTTCCAATTTGAATGCCTTTTATTTCTGGTTCTTGCCTCAGTGCTTGAGCAAGTACTTCTAAGACAATGTTAAGTAGGAGCGGAGACAGTGGGCATCCTTGTCTTGTTCCTGAGTTTAGAGGGAAGGAGTCTAGAATTTCTCCATTGTACACAATATTGGCTTTAGGTTTTTCATATATACTCTTTAACATGTTCAAAAAATTTCCTTGTATTCCAATCTTTTGGAGTGTTTTTATCAAGAAAGGGTGCTGTATTTTGTCAAATGCTTTTTCTGCATCAATAGATATATTCATGTGATTTTTTTCCTTCAATCTGTTTATATGGTGTATTACATTGATTGATTTTCTTATGTTGAACCATCCTTGCAAACCTGGGATGAATCCCACTTGGTCATGGTGTATAATTCGTTTAATGTGTTGTTGAATATGATTAGCAAGTATTTTGTTAAGTATTGCGTCTAGGTTCATTAGAGAAATTGGTCTGTAATTTTCCTTTCTTGTGATGTCTTTGTTTGGCTTTGGTACTAGGATAATGTTGGCATCATAGAAGGAGTTGGGTAATTTTCTTTCTGTTCCAATTTATTGGAATAGTTTCAGCAGGATTGGTGTCAGTTCTTTCCGGAATGTTTTGTAGAATTCACCTGTGAAGCCATTTGGCCCTGGGCTCTTCTTAGTTGGGAGATTTTTAATAACTGATTCTATCTCTCTGCTTGTGTTTGGTTTGTTTAGATCATCAATTTCTTCTTTTGTCAATATGGGCTGCCTATGTGTTTCTAGGAATTTGTCCATTTCCTCGAGATTGTCATTTTTGTTGGAATATAGGTTTTCAAAATATCCTCTAATGATAGTCTTTATTTCTGTGGGGTCAGTGGTGATATTGCCTTTCTCATTTCTTATTTTGTGTATTTGCATCTTCTCCCTTTTTTTTTTGTTAGTGTCACTAAAGGTTTGTCAATTTTGTTAATCTTCTCAAAAAACCAGCTCTTGGTCTTGTTTATCTGTTCAAGTGCTTTCTTATTTTCTATTTCATATAGTTCTGCTCTTATCTTTGTTATTTCCTTCCTTCTTCTTCCTGTGGGGTTACTTTGTTGTTGTTTTTCTAATTCCTTCAAATGTGCAGTTAGTTCTTCAATATTTGCTCTTTCTTCTTTTTTGATATATGAATTTATGGCTATAAACTTTCCTCTCAGTACTGCTTTTGCTGCATCCCATAAATTTTGGTATGTTGTGTTATCATTATCATTTGTTTCAAGGTAGTCATTGATTTCTTTTGAGATTTCCTCTTTGACCCAGTTTTTCTAAGAGTGTGCTTTTTAATTTCCAAATTGTGGTGTGAAATCTGGGCTTCTGTCCCTTGCAAATCTCCAGCTTATCTCCACTGTGGTCAGAGATAATGTTTTGTATGATTTCAATCTTTATGAATTCGTTCAGCCTTTCTTTGTAGCCTAGCATATGATCTATTTTGGAGAATGATCCATGTGCGCTTGAGAAAAAAGTATATCCTGCTGTGTTTGTGTGTAGCAATCTATATATGTCTATTAGATCCAGCTCCTCTAATATACTATTGAGATGGTTTTTTTTCCTTTGGTGATTCTCTTTTGATATGTTCTGTCAAGAGTTGATAGTGGTGTATTAAAATCCCCCACTATAATTGTAGATGTATCTATTGTTTCACTTAGTTTTTCCAGTGTTTGCCTCACGGATTTAGAGGCACCCCTGTTAGGGGCATAAATATTTATGATTGTTCAATCTTCTTGACATTTGTCCCTTTCACTAAAATGTAGTATCCTTCTTTATCTCTCACAATTGTTTCACATTTAAAGTCTATTTTGTCTGACATTAATATAGCTACTTCTGCCTTTTTTTGGTTATTGTTAGCTTGTATGATTGTTTTCCAGCCATTCACTTTCAATCTCCATGCGTCTCTGGGTCTAAGATGTGTCTCTTGTAGACAGCATACGGATGGGTCATATTTCCTTATCCAATGTCCCAGTCTGAATCTTTTGATAGGTGAGTTTAATCCATTGACATTCAGTGTTATTACTATCAAGGAATTATTTGTGTTAGCCATATTTTGATTGGATTTTTGTTTGTCATATTTTGTTTCTATATATATTTTTTTGTCTTTTTTGTTGTTGTTGTTGGTCTTATAGTCTCCTCCAACTCTGCCTTTCCTGTTTTTTCCTTTCTTCCTGCAGAACTCCCTTTAGAATTTCTTGAAGGGGAGGTTTCTTGTTGGTATACTCTTTCAGTTTCTGTTTGTCTGCGAATATTTTGAACTCTCCACCATGTTTGAATGCTAGTTTAGCTGGATAGAGTATTCTTGGTTGGAAGTTCTTTTCCTTTAGTACCTTGACTATATCATACCACTGCCTTCTTGCCTCCATGGTTTCAGATGAGAAATCAGCACTTAATCTAATTGAGCTTCCCTTGTATGTGATGGTTTTCTTTTCTCTTGCTGCTTTTAGGATTTTCTCTTTGTCTTGAGCATTGGATAATTTGACAAGTATATGTCTTGGGGTGGGCCTGTTGGGTTTTATGACTAGTGTGGTGCGTTGTTCTTCTTGGATATGTACATCTGTCTCTCTCAGTAGATTTGGGAAGTTTTCAGCCATTATTTCCTGCAACACTCCTTCTGACCCCTTTCCCTTCTCTTCACCTTCTGGAACGCCTATAATACGTATGTTTGAGCATTTTGAATTGTCATTCAGGTCCCTAAGTCCTAATTGGATTTTTTCTATCTTCTTATTGACCCCTTCTACTATCTGTTTGATTTCTGATGTACTGTTTTCCACATCACTAATTCTCTGCTCTGTCTCTTCTAGTCTGCTGATATTTGCTGCAAGTGTATTTTTGATTTCTTGAACTGTGGTGTTCATTCCCATCATATCTGTTATGTTTTTGTGTATGTCTGCAATTTCCCCTCCAAGTGATGTCTTCATGTTGTTAACCTCTTTCATTACTTCATCAAATTTTTCGGTGATAAATGTTCTGAGATCTTTCATTGCTTGTGCCAAATTTTGCTCCCCTTCGTGATTATTGGTTTGTTGATTGGATTCAGCCATGTTTTCCTGATTACTGGTTTGGTTTGTAGATTTTTGTTGCATTCTGGTCATCTCTTTATCTTGACGGATTTAATCAGTTCCTTAGTTTCTTTGTCTGATATTGGAGGTTAATTAGCTGTTATTTTTGCATAGGTGTTATATCTTCTCTTTGTCACTTTTTTCTTCTTATTCTAGTTTCTTGTTGTTGGTTAAGTTCACTTTAAATGAAAGTATTAGTGTTGGGGAAAGGCAATTGTGTAAGCAAGGGAAAAGTGTAAAGTAGTATTGGTGATATATGTTAACCAAAGCAAGAATATGAGATCTGGGAGGATGGAGGTTAGATTCATGTAAATTGTTATAGCAGTAGGTAGAGTACCTATTATGAGGTAGATGATTGAATATGGGAGGAATATGGTATGAGCTAAAAAGCTATTGATTTCGTGAGAGAGGGATAGAGAAAAGAAAGGTAATAGTTTCAAGAGTGGATAACAGACAGAAAACAAAACATAGGTATTAGAAATTAAGACTTAGACCCTTCCTGGATCGAAGAAAGGGAGGTGGGAGGTGGAATATAGGAGAGCCAGTAGATGGTGGTGGATATCAAGATGTAGGGGAAAGAGGATAGTGTAGATAGCCTAAATCAGTTCACACAGAAATGAGGCAGTGGAGGATGAGAAAACCCAGTGAATGTGAGGTGTTTCCTGCCGCACCTATTGTATAATTGAGTTAAAATAAACTAAGTAGAATGTGAGGGACAAGAGGGAGAGAGAAAAGAGAAAAAAAGAAAGAAAGAAAAAAAAAGAAAGTGGGGGAAGGGACGAGAGGAAGAAAGTAAAAGGGGGTGGGCAAAGGGTGGGGAACAGGTAGGGGAAAGAAAAAAAACCAGATATGCATGACCCAGAATTAAAACACCCACTACACAGCACCTACCACAAAAAAAAAACCTTAAATAACTGAGTAAAAGAAAGACTTTGGGGGATATGCTGTGAGAGAAGACTAGGGGATAATGCGGTGTTAGCAATCAGGAAATTGAAAAAAGTAAAGAATAAGTAAAAATGAAAATAGAAACAAAACAAAATGAAACAATAAAGAAAAAATGCCAACGTTGAAGGCTAGGGCATTTAAGGACCTCAGATGGACCTCAGTGCATTATGGATTCAGGGATGGAAATTCTGAGATATTGACGACTCAAGAGGTGTGAGTCTCTGTGGTGTGGGCCACCAGATTTTAGGGAATTCAGACCTGGCAACCTCCAATCTGGTCTACAGGAAGCCTGGGAGCCCCACAGTGTAACACAGCTCTCAGGGATCCCCACAGCTGCGTGCCAGCCTTATGGGGGAAGTCAGATCCGCAAACTCTATATTTTGACTGAACCCTGCAATTCATTTACTTAGCTGGGCTCATTAGTATATCTCACTTCAGCTTTTGGACAGCTCCTGTCCTGTGATTCCAAACCACTGCCACTAGAGGGCACCTCTACACCGCAGCCACTTTGCTAGTACAGATCTGGAGCCCGGCCTGTGACGCTGAAAACAGATTCGAAAACCGGAATTCCCAAGCTTCGCAAAATATTCCCTAATTGGCTTCCAGACGTGTCCCCCTCCCTTGCCGCAGCCTAAAACAATTTTCCGATTACGTCTCTTTATTGCCTACAGCCTATTTGGGTCGGAGACCGGCTGCCGGGCTTTTGGGGGTGGGGCTTCAGGCGGAAGGGCTATTGTTTATGTTCGCAATCACAGGTTTCTCCCGCTTCACAACAAAACACCGTCTATCTTCCCAAATCGATCTGCAAAGGTGACCTGTCGCATCAACCCGCCCAAAGCTCGCCCAGAACTCGCGAACTCCTTAACAGCTCAGAGCCGTCTAAAAGCGGTGCCACCGGGCTGGACCGCGGTTCCCCCCACCCCCAATAGGAAGGAGCCCGTGCGCGGGTCTCACCTATGGGCAATAGAACCCAAATTATATCTACTAGACCAATCCTCTCTGTTACCTTTCCACCCAATCGATGTCCAGGCACTTCTGCCCTGCAAAAATCCCGATAAAGCTTGGCCTTGGAGAGCCTATAGCTGCGCCTAACCGTCTTCTCCCGGGACCGACCACAAAGGCAAGTTCACTCAGCGACCATCTTGCCTCCTCCATTAGATGTTGATTTACTTCCATGTTCCTCCTCCTCCTATTTTTATCCTAGAAAAAATATTCCTGGACATTATCTGTGAAATTTTAATCCTCTTTGAATCCCTAAAAATATGTGCTGAACTGAGAGTATAAATATGTCAAATAGAAATCAGATTTTATTATTGAAAAATCTATAAATGGCTCAATATGATGTCATCCCAATGCCTTTTTTGGTGAAAATTAAGTGCATTTTTGAGTTTAGTATAAAGGGAATAATTGAAGAAAGTCATTATAATTTAGATTTCAAGTAAAGACACATCCATGAATTGAGTGAGGGACAAACACTGGGTTAGAGAGAAAAATACTGTCATTTTTTATCTGGAGAAAATGGAGGCATGATTGCTTTCTTCAAAATTTAAAAGGTATGTTATGTAGAAAGAAGAGAAGAATCATTTAGAGTGAGCTCTGTTCTTCCTAATGTATTATATCATGTAAATTCAATAATAATTTACTGGGGTTCAACATTTTGAAACTTAGAAATGATGAGCCCTTTCAATTGATGAATATTTGTAAACAGTGAAGAAGTCAGAATAAACTCATAGAGATCCAGGGAACACTATGGAAACTAACATACAGAGGAAACCAGTAACAGAACCCTTACCTGTTATAACATATCATTATAATGTAGCCAATGTCAAAGTGTGTATATGTCAAACATAAGAGTAATGACTCCATCTCCCATGGCTAAAACTTGAGGTTCCAAGGGAAGCAAATGGATGGAATATGAGTACTGCATGGAAGGTCTGAGGTTTCATCTCCTTTTGTCTTCTAACCATCTCAACATTCTATTTTTCTGTCACTTTCAGACCATGTTTTTCTGAAGAATTGGAAACACCCACGTAGCTATGAAATACATCATCCAAACTGTGGTTACATATCTGTTTCAACTCACTGAGTTTCCAGAATACACAAATTTTGTATTATGCACAAATAGCCAGGGAAACAAAAATGTCACTGGAATGAACCAGAGAAGTTCTCTTGTGCTATTCGAAAGAAATATCATGGAAGGAAATGCTTTACTGGTTAATGGTACAGATGCAAGAGTGTCCTTTGTTAACTGGAGCAAATGTACATCATTATTGCATGGTGGTGGGAATGTAGAGAAGCAAGGGGAAGATAAAACTGGAGTGACCTATGAACTGTGGTTAACGGTAATAATATAATATACCTGCATCTATGCCAAAGATGTACTGTGTTGATAATGTATTGAAAATGTGTGCCAAATCTACATTTTGGATATGGTAACAATCAGATGATATTTTATTATTTGGAATAAATGTTTCACCAGACTGTGGTGTATTGTTTGGGAATTCTGCACATATTCATGATTGTTTTATAAGTTTATAACGTCTGTCATAAAAATAAACTTAAAAATATTAATAGGATGGGTTGAGGGAAAAATACACCAAATGTAAGATAAGGACTATAATTAGTAGTAAGATATTGACAATATTCTTTCATTATTTGAAAGAAACATCTCACAACAATGCAAGGTGTTAGTGGACTGTTGATGTTTGATGATGTCATTTGTGTTTGCTTTGTAAGTTCACAACTTTTACTATACATTTATTGTTCATGTGTGTTCATATATAAATGATATAAAGATAATAATAATAATAGGGACTTTGTGGGAAAATACTTTGATTAGTAGTGATGTTATGACAATGCTCTTTAATCATTTGTTTAAAGAGTTCAACACAATGTAAGTTATTACTGGTAAGGTAAGGTGCTAGAGTCTTGCATGGTGTTACATACAATTTTTTTGTAAGTTCACAACTATTACTGTACACTTATTGTTTATGTGTGTTTATCTGTGAGTGATATTCTTCAATAAATTTAAAAAACAGAACTAATTATACACTCAATGCTGAAAGATTGAATGAATGTTTTCACTAATGCTATACAGTATTGTACTTAAAGTACTTGATAAGGGAATTAGTCAATAAAACTAAGAGGTTTATGAATTAGGAAGAAGTAAAATTATCTGAATTCAGCAATAACATGATCTTTTATTTAGAAAATCACAAATCATCCACAAGGAAACTTCTAGAGCCCAGAAATGAATCCAGCCAAATGCAATTATGAGATTGACATGCAAAAATGTTTGTTTTATAAACTACCAAATAATATTCCAAATGGAAATTTTTTAAAAAATCATTCACAGAGGAATCTAATGGAATAAAATACATAGGAATAATTTTAAATGAAGATGTGAATGACTTATGTACTGAAAACTACAAAACACAGTTGCAAGAAATTAGAGAAGACCTAAGTAAATGGGAAGGCATCCTGTATTCATGGATAGGAAGAATTAAAATTCTTAACATGCCACTTCCATCCAAAGAGGTCTACAGGTTCAGCCTAATCCCCTTCATTGTCATTGGAGTGATTTTGGCTGAAATAGAAAAAGAAATCCTGGTTCATATGGAATCACAATTCACCAGGACTACAGTACACTTTAGGGTGTTGCCTTTAGTTTCATTTCTCTTGGCCTGTTTAGATAATAAGCAATTTGAAAGGTTGCAAAACATGTTAAATTTTCTTCCTCTCCAGAACATATTTGAAAACTTACCATACAGTATTGCTGATTAAATATGTGTTGAATGACTGAGGAAGAAATTGATTGTGTGAGTTGAACAGATATTGCTGACTATGGGAGATAAAGGAGAAACAGCAGGATAAGGAGAAATACTCTTGAGAGAGGGCAGCCCCATGTATGATTACCAACTCAAGTGGAGACACATTAGAGATAGACAGAGGATATTTTATTGTACCAAGAATCTCTTTCCAGAAAGAGATAAAGAAATCATTTTGGAAAACCTTGCAATGTAAGAGTTCACCTATAAAAAGAGGTGTCCTGGAAGAAGAGATGATCAAGAAGAAACATAGATGTCTCCCAAGCATCTAAATATGCACATGTAGATGGTGTCTGAGTGAGTGCACCACATAGTCTCTCCTGCAAAGAAGTGGCTGGGCAGCATTGGAAATTCTTCAGGACCAGGCTCTTTTGGGATTTTGCAGGGCAAGAGGTGTCTGGACATCGATTTCGTGGGACGGTGACAGAGAAGATTCATGTAAATGGTAAAACAGAGGCTCTTTTTCACAGAGCTAGGGGCTGCACACAGAATGCTCCCCCCTGGGGTGGACGGCAGGGCAGCGGTGAGTCCTGGAGGCTCTGTGGTACTGGGGAATTCATAAGCACTGAGCAGGCTATTCAGGGTCTTGCAGGGCAGGAGGTCTTTGGAAACCGATTTGGTGAGACAAAGACGGAGTTTTTTGTGAGACGTGGAATTTAGGGTTTCTGACAAGGAGATCAGTGCTTCTGGCTAGAGACCCACCCCCTAGAGCTGGCTGCTGATCTGCAGTGTCCTTAAATTGGTTGCAATAAAGAGGCGCCCCCAGCAAGCTGTTTCGGGGGCTTGAAGGAAAGGAAGTGTCCTGAAGTTGAATTGCTGACACAGCAACAGAAGAGACTCTTGTGAGAGGGGAAATTTTGGGTTTCTGACACAGAGTTCAGGGTTTGCAGATGTGACCCCTTCCCCATAGGGCTGGCACCCAGGTGCAGGGATCCCTGAAGGCTGTGTTGCACTGCGGTGCTCCCAGTTTCCCTGTTAACCAGATTTGAGGTTGCCAGGCCTGTGTCCCCTAAACCCTCATGGCCCACATACCAAAGACTCACATCTCTTGAGACTGCAATATCACAGACTTCCCATCCCTGAATCCAGCATGCCCTGAGGGCCATCTGAGGTCCTTGATTATCCTACCCCTCGACCATTGTGGTTTTTTCCTCTTTCCTTTTTCTCTTTTTTCTTCTTTTTATTTTTTATTGTCCTTGTTGCTAATATTGCATTATCTCCTAATCTTTTCTCCCATTGTATCCACCAAGGGCTCTTTTCTTTTCTTTTATTTAGGGGTCTTTTTTTTCTCTTTCTTCTTTTCTTTTCCTTGCTTGTTTCCCTCCCTTTTCTTTGCCCAAAACCCCTTTTCTTGTCTCTTTTTCCCCCTCTTTTTCTTCTTATTTTATTTTACGTTAATTATACAATATGTGCTGAAGGGAACAACTCAACATTTGCTGGGTTTCCTCATTCTCCATTGCCTCGTTTCTCTGTGAATTGATTTTGACCATCTACACTATCCCTTTTCCCCTCATCTTGATACCCTCCATCATCTACTGTCTCTTCTATATTTCACCTCCCTTTCTTTGGTCCCCAAATTGACTAACTTTTAATTTCTAATACCTTTGTTTTGTTTTCTGTCTTTTATCCACTCTTGATACTATTGTCTGTCTTTTCTCCTTCCCTCTCTCATGAAAACACTGGCTTTTTAATTCATACCATATTTCTCCCATATTCAGTCGACTACCTCATTATAGGTACTCTACTTACTGCTATAACTCTACACAAATTACATGAATCTAATATCCATCCTTCCAGATCTCATACTGTTGCTCTGTTAACAATTATTACCATTACTACTTTACACATTTTCCTTTTTTACATAATTGCCTTTCCCTGGCCCTAATATTTTCCTCCAAAGTGAACTCAGCAAGCAACAAGAAATTAGAATAAGAAGAAAAAAGTGACAAAGAGAAGATATAACACTTATGCAAGAACAACAGCTAATTAATCCCCAAGACTAGAAAAAAAACTAAGGAACTGATTAAACCCATCAAGATAAAATGAGGACCAGACAGCAACAAAAAACTACAAACCAAACCAGTAATCAGAAAAAACATGGCTGAATCAAAAGAACAAACTAAAAACCGGGAAGGGGAGCAGAACTTTGGACAAGTAATTAAAGATCTCAGAACACTTATCACTGACAAATTTAATGAAATAAAGGAAGAGGTTAACAACATGAAGACAACATTGGAGGGGAAATTGCGGACATATGCAAAAAGATAACAGATATGTTGGGAATGAACAACACAGGTCTAGAAATCAGAAATACACTCGCAGCAAATATCAGCAGATTAGAAGAGGCAGAGCAGAGAATTAGTGATATGGAAGAGAGTACATCAGAAATCAAACAGATATTAGAATTGGTCAATAAAAAGATAGAAAAAATCTAGCTAGGACTTAGAGACCTGAATGATAATGCAAAAATGCTCAAACATACGTATTATAGGCATTCTAGAAGAAGAAGAGAAGGGAAAGGGGTCAGAAGGAGTGTTGCAGGAAATAATGGCTGAAAATTTCCCAAATCTACTGAAAGAGACAGATGTACATATCCAAGAAGCACAGTGCACCCCAATCGTCATAAACCCCAACAGGCTCATCCCAAGACATATACTTGTCAAATTATCCAATGCTCAAGACATGGAGAAAATTCTAGAAGCAGCAAGAGAAAAGAAAACCATCACATACAAGGGAAGCTCTATAAGATTAAGTGCTGTTTTCTCATCTGAAACCATGGAGGCAAGAAGGCAGTGGTATGATATAGTCAAGGTACTAAAGGAGAAAAATTTCCAACCAAGAAGACTCTATCCAGCTAAACTCTCACTCAAACATGATGGAGAGTTCAAATTATTCACAGATAAACAGAAAATGAAAGTGTATGCCAACAAGAAACCTCCCCTTCAAGAAATTCTATAGGGAGTTCTGCAGGAAGAAAGGAAAAAACAGGACAGGCAGAGTTGGAGGAGAGTGTAAGAGCAACAGAAAGACAAAAAGAGAAGGGAAAAAAAGCAAAAAAAAATATGACAAACACAACTCCAATCAAAATATGGCTAACACAAATAATTCCTTGAAAGTAATAACACTGAATGTCAACAGATTAAACTCACCTATCAACAGATTCAGAATGGGACATTGGATAAGGAAATATGACCCATCTATATGCTGTCTACAAGATCATACCAGCAAACAATAACCAAAAAAAGGCAGGAGTAGCTATATTAATATCAGACAAAATAGATTTTAAATGCGAAACAATTATGAGAGACAAAGAAGGATACTACATTTTAATGAAAGGGACAATCTGTCAAGAAGATTGAACAATCATAAATATTTATGCTCCTAACAAGTGCGCCTCTAAATACGTGAGGCAAACGCTGGAAAAACTAAGTGAAAGAATAGATGCATCTACAATTATAGAGGGGGATTTTAATACACCATTATCAACTCTTGACAGAAAATCTCAAAAGAGACTCACTAAAGAAACAAAACATTTGAACAGTATATTAGAGGAGCTGGATCTAATAGACATATATAGATCATTACACCCAAACACAGCAGGATATACATTTTTCTCAAGTGCAAATGGATCATTCCCCAAGATAGACCATATGGTAGGCCACAAAGAAAGGCTTAATGAATTCAGAAAGATTGAAATCTTACAAAACAATATCTCTGACCACAGTGGAGTGAAGCTGGAAATTTGCAAAGGACAGAGGCCCAGATTTCACACCACGATTTGGAAATTAAACAGCACACTCTTAGCAAAACAGTGGGTCAAAGAGGAAATCTCAAAAGAAATCAATGACTACATTGAAACAAATGATAATGATAACACAACATACCAAAATTATGGGATGCAGCAAAAGCAGTCCTGAGAGGGAAATTTATAACCATAAATTCATATATCAAAAAAGAAGAAGAGCAAAAATTGAAGAACTAACTGCACATTTGGAGGAATTAGAAAAAAAAAACAAAAAAGTAGTCCAACAGGAAGAAGAAGGAAGGAAATAACAAAGATAAGAGTAGGACTAAATGAAATAGAAAAGAAGAAAGCACTTGAAAAGATAAACAAGACCAAGAGCTGGTTTTTTGAGATCAATAAAATTGACAAACCTTTAGCGAGACTAACAAAGAAAAAAAGAGAGAAGATGCAAATACACAAATAAGAAATGAGAAAGAAGATATCACCACTGAACCCACAGAAATAAAGACTATCATAAGAGGATACTTTGAAAAAATTTATTCCAACAAAAATGACAATTCAGAGGAAATGGACAAATTCCTAGAAACACATACGCAGCCCATATTGATGAAAGAAGAAATTGATGACCTTAACAAACCAATCACAAGTAAAGTGATAGAATCAGTCATTAAAAACTTCCCAACTAAGAAGAGTCCAGGGCCAGACGGTTTCACAGGTCAATTCTACAAAATATTCCGGAAATAACTAACACCAATCCTGCTGAAACTCTTCCAAAAAATCAAAACAGAAGGAACATTGCCGAACTCCTTCTATGATGCCAACATTACCCTAGTACCAAAGCCAAACAAAGACACCACAGGAAAGGAAAATTACAGACCAATTTCTCTAATGAGCCTAGACGCAAAAAAAAATTAACAAAATACTTGCTAATCGTATTCAACAACACATTAAACGAATCATACACCATGACCAAGTGGGATTTATTCTAGGTATGCAAGGATGGTTCCACATAAGAAAATCAATCAATGTAATACACCATATAAACAGATTGAAGGAAAAAAATCACGATTATATCTATAGATGCAAAAAAGCATTTGACAAAATACAGCACCCTTTCTTGATAAAAACAGTCCAACAGATCAGAATACAAGGAATATTTTTGAACATGATAAAGAGTATATATGAAATACCTACAGCAAACATTGTTTACAATGGAGAAATCCTAAAATCCTTCCCTCTAAACTCAGGGACAAGACAAGGATGCCCATTGTCTCCCCTTCTATTTAACATTGTATTAGAAGTACTTGCTCGAACACTGAGGCAAGATCCTGATATAAAAGGCATTCAAATGGGAAAGGAAGAAGTAAAAATGTCATTATTTGCAGATGACATGATCCTATACATAGAAAACCCTGAGAGATATACAGTAAAGTTTCTAGAACTCATAAATGAGTTTAGTAAAGTCGCAGTTTATAAGATCAATGCACAAAAATCAGTAGCATTTCTGTACACCAATAATGAGCAAGATCAGGAGGAAATCAAGAAACAAATACCATTCACAATAGTAAATAAAAAAATCAAATACTTAGGAATAAATTTAACTAAAGAAGTAAAAAATATATACACTGAGAACTGTACAAGTCTGTTCAAGGAAATTGACGAAGACCTAAATAAATGGAAGAATATTCCTTGTTCATGGATAGGAAGACTAAATATTATTAAGATGTCTATCCTTCCAAAACTGATCTACACATTCAATGCAATCCCAATAAAAATCAACACAGCATTCTTTAAGGAACTAGAAAAACTAACTATGAAATTTATTTGGATAGCAAAGAAGTCCCAAATAGCCAAAGACATATTGAAAAATAAAAACGAAATTGGAGGAATCACACTACCTGACTTCAAAACATACTACAAAGCTACAGTAGTGAAAAAAGCATGGTATTGGCATAAGGAGAGACACACAGACCAAAGGAATCAAATAGAAACTTCTGATAGAGAACCTCATATATACAGCCATATAATATTCGATAAAGCCACCAAACCCTCTCAACTGGGACAGAATGGCCTATTCAAAAAATGGTGCCTGGAGAATGGAAATCCATATGTAGAAGAATGAAAAAGGATTACCATCTCACACCTTATACAAACATCAACTCAGGATGTATCAAAGACCTATCATAAGATCAAAGACAATAAAGACCTTGGTAAGCAGTGTAGGGTAACATCTACAGGACCTCATAATAGGAAATGGCTCCATGAATATCACACCAAAAGCACGAGCAGCAAAAGAAGAAATAGATAAATGGGACTTCCTAAAAATTAAAGCCTTCTGCACCTCAAAGGAGTTTGTCAAGAAAGTAAAAAGGGAACCCACACAATGGGAGAAAATATTTGGCAACCATACATCTGATAAGAGACTTATAACTTGCATATATAAAGAACTCCTATATCTTGAAAATAGAAAGAAAAACAACCCATTTAAAAATTGGGAAAAAGATTTAAACAGACATTTCTCCAAAGAAGAAATACAAATGGCTAAAAAGCACATGAAAAAATGCTCCAAATCTCTAGCTGTCAGGGAAATGCAAATCAAAACTACAATGAGATACGACCTTACTCCCATAACATTGTCAGCTCTGAAAAAAACAGAAGAATACAAATACTGGAGAGGATGTGAAGAAAGGGAACACTCACCCACTGCTGGTGGGAATGCAGAAGGATCCAAGCATTCTGGACGACAGTTTGGTGGTTTCTCAAAAAACTAACCATAGATTTGCCATATTACCCAGCAATACCACTGCTGGGTATATACCCAGCAGAACTGAAAAGAAGGTCACAAACTGATACATGTACACCAATGTTAATAGCAGCATTGTTCACTATCGTCAAAAGTTGGAATCAACCCAAATGCCCATCAACAGATGAGTGGATCAATAAAATGTGGTATACATATACAATGGAATACTACTCGGCTGTAAGTAAAAATACACTACAAACACACGTGATAACATGGATGAATCTTGAGAACCTTATGTTGAGTGAAGCAACCCAGGCATTGAAGGATAAATACTACATGACCTCAATGATAAGAAATAAGCAAGCTGCTCAGAGAGCTAGAGTATGGAAGATAGGCTTACAGGAAATTGGGGGGTGGAGGAAGGATATGAGCCAACGTCTGCAGGGGTGGAATCTATGATGACCTGGCAGTAAGTATGAGCACAAAGAAGAGATAAAATGGGTGCAAGGGCTTGCCTTTGGTGGGAGGCCAGGGATGGGCGGATGGGTAATATTGCCCATAAATGGGCAACATACGAAATAGGAGAGTGTCAGGTGTTGGTTGAGAGTAAAATGCTGAGAAAACCGTATCAAAATATAATTAGGAGGGTTACCTCTTTAGATGATCGGAAGGGATGGTCTGAGGCGGGACGGACTCCTGGGGAATGTCTGAATGCTCATTTTGCCAGGGTGGGTTGTACCATTTTGTAGAGACCCAAGTAGTGAGAGTGGGGGTGGACCAATATCCTGGGGAGGACTAATGCCATCAAATAGAGGGAACGGTATCTCTCGAGACAAAGGTTTGCTCCCAGGGCATTAGGACATTTGAGCAAGTCAGTCTCTGAACACTGTTGCAAGTATCTCTGGACGTGGCTCTTCGGGAAATGGAGATTGGCTGTCACTGTGGGCCCCAAGGGGAGGGGAAAATGGATGTTGAATGGATGGAACCAGGGTAAATGTGGGGGTAAGAGAGGAGTTTTGCGAGAGTACACAAGGATGGATATAAAACATGTAATATTACACCAAAAACATATAGGGTATGACAGACTAGTAATGTAAACCATAATGTAAAACATAGGATAACTAAAAATTTAGAAAACTGTATATCCTAAAGTATGGACCACAATGTAAGCACAGATGTCACCTTGTTTGAAAGCTATTGTCTCAGAGTCTGTACATCAGTTTAAGAAAATATGATATGAATAAATTATAAGATTATCACTGTGGAAGGGAAAAGGTTTTATGATGGATGTGTGGGAGTACTGTATATTTTATATATGAATTACTGTGATCTAAGGCTCTTGTGAAGAGAAGCTCAATAATTAGGAAAAAAGAAAAGAAAAAGATAGGATGTAGAATTTTTCCAAATCAATACGTATTCTAGATCTAACCTTTAAACTCATCACTATATTCCATTTTACTAGTAAGGGAACCTGTCATTATATTGGGCTTCACTTTTCAGGAAGTTTTGGATCACAGAGTGGTTCAACAGTAGCGGCGGAGGAATACTGGTATGGGATGTTATTGACAGGCAATACATGATTGACAGGGAGTTATACAGGGCATATGCCCAGGGTGCATGGTAATGTTTGGATATACTCATAGTGGAAACAATTAAAAACAACAGCTAGGAGGGTACTGGGTTCCTGGCTGGGGGTGCTCTGTTGTGGATCCTAGAGGAGCAGGGGCAGTCCCCCGGTGCAACGGTAAGAACCAGGAAGGAATGAGGGTCCAACAGTGAGCCCCTGATACTAATGACTATGCTTGTGAGCCTATACACCTGAAATAAGAACATGGCATAGAACAGAACTGTGCCTGGGATTTTCCACCTAAGAGCCTTCCTGTTTCTCAAATGTGGCCAGTCTCAAAGCCAAACTCAGCATGTAGATGCAGTGCATTCCCCCCAGCATGGGACATGACACCTTGGGATGAGTCTCCCTGGCACTGAAGGATCACTACCAAATACCAGCTGATGATGCAACTAGAAACTGACCTTGAATTAAAGGTTTAACTTGGACCAGCAGAATATCCCTGTCTACATATAATAACAGGAGTTAAAAATGCTGTTTGACCTAATGTAAGGGGGAAATGGAAAGGAGAAGTGAGTTTATATGGCTATGAGTCTATGAAAGAGTCTGGAGATTGTCAGAAAGATTGCCCTTATGTACACCTGAGCAGAGTCTGAGACAGATAAAGTAGATACAACCCCAGGTATTGGTTGTTTTGAGGGCTAAAGAGACCCACGGGTTCTATGGTCAAGGCAGATGGGGTTCACTGCCATGTCAGTTGGCCCTTCTTTGGAGCTGGTGTTTCTGCATGATGGAACTGGACTCAGATGGGATCTCTTTTCACAAGACTTTCATGCTACCTTACTGGAATATTAGTTGGTGCAGAGGTTTAAGGTATATCTAGGGGATTTGAATCTCTGGACTGACAATATGATAGCCACGCCATGAACCTCAACAGACTTTAACTCCTACACTCTGATTTATTGGACTTATTCCACTCAGCTAACATGGAGTTGAAGAATGTCAACCACCACACCATGGAGCCTAGAGTGCCTACAACTGAGAGCAGGAGGATTGCATCCAGTAGCCATGTGGAATCTAAGTGCCCTCTTGACGTAGAAGAGCAATTGGCATAACCAATCTAATGCCCACAGAGAAAATGTGGCAATGGTTTGGGAAAAGTGGCCATGGTGGCTGCTGTGTGTGGGGAATGGGAGGAAGAGATGAGATGTGGAGGCATTTTTGGGACTTGGAGTTGTCTTGGGTGGTGTTTCAGGACATTGTAGATCCCCCCGGGCCCACTGGATGGAACGTCGGATAGTATGGGCTATGATGTGGACCATTGACCATGAGGTGCAGCGATGCCCATAGATGTACTTACCATTTACAATGGATGTGTCATGATGATGGGAGAGAGTGTTGCTGTGGGGGGAGTGGGGAGTGGGGGCGGTGGGGTTGAATGGGACTTCATATTTTTTTAATGTAATATTTTTAAAAAATCGAAAAAAATCATTAAAAAAATACACTCGCAGCAAATAGCTACAGATTAGAGGAGGTAGAGGAGAGAATTAGTGATGTGGAGGACAGTACATTAGAAATCAAACAGATAGTAGAATTGGTTGATAAAAAGATAGAAAAAATCCAGCTAGGACTTAGGGACCTGAATGACAATGCAAAACACACAAACATATGTATTATAGGCATCCCAGAAGGAGAAGAGAAGGGAAAGGGGTCAGAAGGGGTGTTGCAGGAAATAATGGCTGAAAATTTCCCAAATTGACTGAAAGAGACAGATGTACATATCCAAGAAGCACAATGCACCCCAAACATCATAAACCCCAACAGGCCCACCCCAAGACATATACTTGTCAAATTATCCAACGCTCAAGACAAGGAGAAAATTCTAAAAGCAGCAAGAGAAAAGGAAACCATCTCATACAAGGGAGGCTGCATAAGATTAAGTGCTGATTTCTCACCTGAAACTATGGAGTCAAGAAGGCCGTGGTATGATGTAGTCAAGATACTAAAAGAAAAAAAATTTCCAACCAAGAATACTCTACCCAGCTAAGCTAGCATTCCAAAATGATGGAGAGTTCAAAATATTCACAGATAAACAGAAAATGAAAGAGCATGCCAACAAGAAACCTCCCCTCAAGAAATACTAAAGGGAGTTCTGCGGGAAGAAAGGTAAAAACAGTACAGGCAGAGTTGGAGGAGAGTGCAAGAGGAACAAAAAAACAAAACAAACAAACAAACAAACAAAAACAGCAACAAAAAGACAAAAAGAGAAGGGAAAAAAGCAAACAAAATAGGACAAACACAACTCCAATCAAACTATGGCTAACACAAATAATTCCTTGAAAGTAATAACACTGAATATCAACGGATTATACTCACCTATGAAAAGATTCAGACTGTGGCATTAGATAAGGAAATATGACCCATCTATGTGCTGTCTACAAGAGACACACCTTAGACCCAGACATTCATGGAGGCTGAAAGTGAATGGTTCAAAAATAATCTTAGAAGCAAACAATAACCAAAAAAGGGCAGGAGTAGCTATAGTAATATCAGACAAAATAGTCTTTAAATGCGAAACAATTGTGAGAGACAAAGAAGGATACTACATGTTAGTGAAAGGAACAATCTCTTAAGAAGAATGAACAATCATAAATATTTATGCTCCTAACAAGGGCGCCTCTAAATACGTGAGGCAAACGCTGGAAAAACTAAGTGAAAGAATTGATGCCTCTACAATTATAGTGGAAGATTTTAAAAACACCACTATCAATGATGGACAGAACATCTCAAAAGAGAATCACTGAAGAAACAAAATATTCCAACAGAATATTAGAGGAACTGGATCTGATAGACATATACAGATAATTTCTCCCAAATACAGCAGGATATACATTTTTCTCAAGTGCACATGGATCATTCTCCAAGATAGACCATATGCTACACCACAAAAAAGGGCTTAATGAATTCAGAAAATAGTAATCATACGAAATAATATCTCTGACCACAATGGAGTGAAGCTGAAAATCTGCAATGGCCAAATGCCCAGATTTCACACCAAGACATGGAAATTTAACAGCACACTCTTAGAAAAACAATGGATCAAAGAGGAAATCTCAAAAGAAATAAATAACTACCTTGAAACAAATGATAATGATAACACACACACCAAAACTTATGGCATGCAGCAAAAGCAGTACAGAGATGGAAATTTATAGCTATAAATTCATACATCAAAAAAGAAGAAACACCAAAAATTGAAGAACTAACTGCAAATTGGGGGAATTAGTAAAAAAACAACAAAGTAATCCAACTGGAAGAAGAAAGAAAGAAAGAACAAAGATAAGAGCAGAACTAAATGAAATAGAAAATAATAAAGCACTTGAAAAGATAAACAAGACCAAGAGCTGGTTTTTTGAGCAGATCAATAAAATTGACAACCTCTTAGTGAGACTAACAAAGAAAAAAAGAGAGAAGATGCAAATACACAAAATAAGATATGAGAAAGAAGATAGCATCACTGACCCCACAAAAATAAAGAATATCATAGGAGGATACTTTGAAAAATTATATTCCAACAAAAATGACAATTCAGAAGAAATGTACAAATTCCTAGAAACACATAAGCTGTCTATACTGACGAAAAAGAAATTGATGATCTCAACAAACCAATCACAAGTAAAGAGATAGAATCAGTCATTAAAAACTCCCAACTAAGAAGAGCCCAGAGCCAGATGGCTTCACAGGTGATTTCTACAAAACATTCCGGAAATAACTAACACCAATCCTGCTGAAACTCTTCCAAAAAATCGAAACAGAAGGAACATTGCTGAACTCCTTCTATGATGCCAACATTACCCTAGTACCAAAGCCAAACAAAGACACCACAAGAAAGGAAAATTACAGACCAATTTCTCTAATGAGCCTTGACACAAAAATACTTAACAAAATACTTGCTAATCGTATTCAACAACACATTAAACAAATTATACTCCATGACCAAGTGGAATTCATTCCAGGTATGCAAGGATGGTTCCACATAAGAAAATCAATCAATGTAATACACCATATAAACAGATTGGAGGAAAAAAATCACATGATTATATCTATAGATGCAGAAAAAGCATTTGACAAAATACAGCACCCTTTCTTGATAAAAACGCTCCAAAAGATCGGAATACATGGAAATTTTTTGAACATGATAAAGAGTATATATGAAAAACCCACAGCCAAATTCGTTTACAATGGTGACATCCTAAAATCCTTCCCTCTAAAGTCAGGAACAAGACAAGGATGACCACTCTCTCCCCTTCTTTTGAACATTGTCTTAGAAGTATTTGCTCGAGCACTGAGGCAAGAACCCGATATAAAAGGCATTCAAATTGGAAAGGAAGAAGTCAAAATTTCATTATTTGCAGATGATATGATCCTATACAGAGAAAACCCTGAGAGCTCTACAACAAAGCTTCTAGAAATCATAAATGAATTTTGTAGAGTCACAGGTTGTAAGATCAATATGCAAAAATCAGTAGCATTTCTGTACACCAATAATGAGCAAGATCAGGAGGAAATCAAGAAACAAATACCATTTACAATAGTAAATAAAAAATTCAAATATTTAAGAATAAATTTAACTAAAGATGTAAAAAACGATACACCAAGAACTACACAAGACTGTTCAAGGAAATCAAAGAAGACCTAAATAAATGGAAAAATATTCCCCATTCATGGATAGGAAGACTAAATATTATTACCATGTCTATCCTACCAAAACTGATTTACACATTCAATGCAATCCCAATAAAAATCAACACAGCCTTCTTTAAGGAACTAGAAAAACTAACTATGAAATTTATTTGGAAAGGAAAGAGGCCCCAAATAGCCAAAGACATATTGAAAAAGAAAAATGAAATAGGAGGAATCACACTACCTGACTTCAAAACATTCTACAAAGACACAGTAGTGAAAACAGCTTGGTATTGGCATAAGGAGAGACACACAGACCAATGGAATCGAATAGAAAGTTCTGATATAGAACCTCATATATATGACCATATAATATTCGATAAAGCCACCAAGCCCTCTCAACTGGGAGAGAATGGCCTATTCAACAAATAGTGCCTGGAGAACTGGATATCCATATTCAGAAGAATGAAAGAGGATTACCATCTCATACCTTATACAAAGATCAACTCAAGTTGGATCAAAGACCTAAATATAAGAGCCAAGACCATAAAGACTTTGGAAAGCAGTGTAGGGAAACATCTACAAGAACTTGTAGTAGGAAATGGCTTCATGAACTTCACACCAAAATCACGAGCAACAAAAGAACAAATAGATAAATGGGACTTCCTCAAAATTAAAGCTTTCTGCACCTCAAAGGCTTTTGTCAAGAAAGTAAAAAGTGAGCCTACACAGTGGGAGAAAATATTTGGCAACCATATATCTGGTAAGAGACTTATAACTTGCATATATAAAGAATTTCTGTATCTTGAAAATAAAAAGATAAACGACCCATTTAAAAAATGGGAAAAAGATTTAAACAGACACTTCTCCAAAGAATGAATAAATTCACTCTTTTCCACCAAGAACTCCAAGAATTCATTGAGGAATGGATGCAACAAATTAACAGAATGCAATAAAAAAATAGATAAACACTAAGAAAACAACTTACCATGACTAAGAGCCTGAAGAGAAGCAGATAGTGGAAAAAAGCCTTTAACTCTTTCAGAGTTTGAAATTATTTAGGCACAGAATATGAAACAACACTTTTTAATGAGTTTTAGAAAATTAAAGAGTATGGCAAATATATAAAATGGCAAAAACCTATTTCAATAATGAAATAAATTGAACTTCTAAAACTGAAATATACAATGATTAAAATGTAAAATTTCTATGTAGTTGAACTAGAAGAAATTTAGCTGCAATGGAAATGAAAGTCCTTGCAATCTGAAACAGAAATTGGAAAATAAACCAAGTTTATATTTTTGGACCTTCCTACATCTGACACTTTTTTATATTTCTGCAGCTACTACCAGTGACACATTCCCTCCCATGGTATTTTCTTCCCACAGTAACACAGAACTTCGTTGATTCATTCTAATGATTTTTGTTCCCCTGGTGGTTTCCTCCTTGGATAGTGAATAAATACAAAATATCTTCATTCTGGAAACTCCAGGAGATGAAACACAAAGAACCACACTTAGGATGATGTATTTCAGAGCTATTAATATGTGGGTGCTTCTAATTCTCCTGAGAAGGTTGACCTGGAAGTGATGAGAAATCAGAAGAGTGGCATTTGGGAAAGAAACTAGGCGGTGAAGCCCAAGACCTCCTTATTCAATACCTTCACTCTAGAATGTGCTTCTATTGGAAACTCAGCTCTTTGCAGTGGAGGAAGGAATCACTGCTCCTATGTTTGAAATGTACTCACTTACACACTGGCTACATTATTTTGGTGGATTATAAGAGGCAAATTTTCTGTTTCTGGTTGTACTGTGTCTTAGCTTAGTTTAAATGATGTTCCTTGGAACTAAGGGTGTTTATTCTCCCTTCCCCCACTCTGGACTGTTAATCTTTAATTAACAGTGTTCATCTTCTCTAAATTTCTCATGGTACAAACCTAGTAAATAATTATTCTACTGACACAACATAATACAACTGAACAGAACAGAACTCGCTCACAATGAGTCTTCTCCTCCATCTATATCACATACAATTAATGCTGTACTGGCAGCAATCAAGCCTCCCACTTCTCCAGGATATATACTAGTGTTTAGCTTTGTAACCTGGCATTTATCTCTCACGCAATTTATGGAAGTTTCTTTAGTTGAATGCCTCATTTTAAGGCATCACTGCAAGGTTTCCAATAAAAAAAAACACATCTAAAATGAACTTTAATTTCATCAAAAACACACAATTGATTCTTAAGGAATATGTGTAGTTTTTCATGAGAGCGATTTATATGCTAATTTAGAGTGAATCATTATTGTTTCCACACATATTCAGGTCCTGGAGAAGACTGAAAATTTACTGACAAAACAAGGAACACATTTTTTTTTTTTGAGAGAAAAATAATAGATGCAGGAATGGGAAAGTAAGAAAAGATCTAGGTATTATATCAATTCAAGAAAGATATAAGAGATCTGAAACACTCTCTAATACTTGCTAATGAAACGTGCTTAAAAACTTTTCCTCTTTAAAACATTTTTTGTGTAAACACATATTTGTAGGTCTACATAAAAACCTGAAGTTATCTCCTAATATTTCAGTTTAATAGTTGAAAAAGTTATTGTAGGAACTGGGGCAAACATGCACCTTGCTTTTATGATCTGTAAATATGAACTGCTATTATAGGACATGCTTAGAGAAATTTCCAGAAAATATTCTTTGCTAGGAAAATAAGTTTTAAGGGATAACCATAGATCACTGGGAGAATAACAGTAATAATTGAGATATTCACTGTTTGAAAGATCAAAGATAGTGTTTTGATTACAGTCTCCCTTAACTTATGATTTGGAATGTGCAGGACAAAGGAGCATATCAGAAATGTATTGTGGATTATTGTAAACCAATTTGATGATTTCTCCAATTCAGGATACGACCTTTTTTTGGAGCCAATGAATAAAAACCCTATTAGGTGATACACAGCATTTTATAAGAGAGTTTATTTTTCACCAAAACCGTAAACACTCGGAGTTTCTTTCATCTGGTACTGACTGCAGTACACCTTCATCCCTCCAAATCCTGCTATAATTATATATATAGAGAGAGATTTACATGTATGGAATCTTTCATTATTGAAAATCCAGGCAGTTGTTTCTGCCTTCAATACTGATTCCAGGATATAAAATAAGAAAGATCACATGATGTAAAATAATAAAAAAAAAAGAAACAGGTGTTCTTTATAGAAAAAAAAATTACAGAAATAGAGTTCTGATATGAGTCAAATAACAGATTATATCTCTATTCACTTACAAAGATTTTATATTTGTATCTCCCAATTTTTGGCCTCTATTAATCATGAGCAATTTTCTAAACTTGGGAAAAGAATCCTTTTATAGAGAGAATGTGTCTCAGGTTTTTAAAGGCCTGCTTTATGTCCTTATTTCTAAGACTGTAGATAAAGGGGTTCAGCATAGGAATGACCACCGTGTACATCACTGAAGCTATTGCATTTGTCCTTGAGTTTTGCGAAGCAGTAGAGCTAAGCTGCACTCCAAGACATGTACCATAAAACAAGGTCACCACTGAGAGGTGAGACCCACAGGTAGAAAATCCTTTATGCTTGCCCTCAGTTGTTGAAATTCTCAAAATGGAGGATATAATTTTAGAGTAAGAGAAAAGGATCCCAGTGAGTGGAATAAAACCCAGAAGTCCAGATGCAAAATACATCACTAGGTCATTTAGGAAGGTGTCAGAACAAGCAAGTCGGATTACCTGATTAAGTTCACAGAAAATGTGGGGGATTTCCAACTTTGTACAAAAAGACAATCGCAAAACCATTAGGCATTGTAAAAGGGAATACAAAACACTGAATAGCCAGGATGCCAGTAGCAGGAGGCCACAGAGCCGGGGGTTCATGATGACCATATAGTGCAGTGGTTGACAGATGGCCAAGAAGCGGTCATAGGCCATCACAGTCAAGAGGGCGGTATCTATTTGTCCAAAAAGTATGTACAAAAATATCTGGCTGAGGCAGTTTTCAAAAGTTATGATTTTTCTTTCTGTCTGGATGTTCAACAGCATCTTTGGGACAGTGGTGGAGGTGAAACAGATATCTGTAAAAGACAGGTTAGAAAGGAAGATGTACATGGGTGTGTGGAGGTGAGAGTCTGAGATGATGGCCAGGATGATGAGCAGGTTCCCTGTGAGGGTAACCAGGTACATCAACAGGAACAGTCCAAAGAGGAGGGGCTGCACTCCTGTATCTTCTGACAGCCCCAGAAGTACAAATTCTAAGACAAATGTTTGGTTTTCTGTTTCCATGTAGATGATGGAATTCCTGGAAGAGATATCAGAATAATGCAAATTTAGCCATGAACAGAAATCATAAAAATATAATAAATGTAATGATTTGTTTTGTAAGCAAATTAAGATTATATTTTTATAGATTTTATAAAGATTTAATTTCCTTATTTAAGAATGTCAGGGAAATCAAATGCTCCTGCTTCTCCTTGAAAATTTTGTTGACTAACTATATTTGTCCATAATGGAAAAAACTATGCCCAGGCAATATTTTCCACTACAAATTCTCTCAGACTTTATTTTCATAAACAAACCTAATGCGCAGTCTTTTTGTACCTTGAGAAAAAAGCAGTGAAGAATAAGAACAAAGTTGTAAGAACCATATGACTTAATTGCAACACGTAATGTAGAAACACATTAATTAAACAGTATCCTCATGAAAAATAGATAGAATAAAACACCCATACAAATGTGCTCAGTGAATGTTTCACAGACGACAAAGGCAATTTGATATAGACAGTATAGTCTACTCAACAAATGGTACTAAAACGATAGGATATACTCATGCCAAACAAAAGGAACTTAAACATAAGTTGTAAAAATTTCATAAATATTAAATCAAAGTGAATCATAACCACTTAAAATTAAAATGAAGGTAAACTTCTAGAATAAACATAGAGAATGTTTAGGGTCCCATGCTATGGAAATGATTTTTTAGATAAAGCACCCAAAGCATGATCTATGAGAAAATAAAATTTATAAGTTGTTTTTGTTCAAATGTAAAACTTCTGCTCTTTGCAAAACATTGATAAGGAACTGAAAAGAAAATCTACAGATTTGGAAAAAAAAATTAAAAAACACATCAGTTAATTGATTTACATCCAAATATACAAAGAAGACTTAACACCCCAAAATAAGAAAGCAAAACATTACAAAATGTTCAAAATATCCTGCGGTCACCCCTCGGGCTGAAGTGTGGTTTGCTGGCCTGGCAGGGGAGCGGCCGCGGTAGGCCTAATTCCGCTGCCCCCATAATAGGGTGGTTGGTCGGACTCACCGCCACCCCTGAAGGAAGCTCGGCATGGGCGCAGAGTGCCCTCGGGTCTCCCCTTCTCGGCAGCCATGCTTCCGCGGCCGCCCCTCCTCCCAGATGGCGCCACCCGATGCCTTGTGGGGCGGCACCCTTCTTCTTCCTTCTCCCTGCGCAGGCGCAGGGCAGAAAATTCCAGTCTGCCCTTTTCCCTTCCCCCGACAGCAGCAACAGCCAGGCATGGGCGGAAAAATCCAGCCCGCCCTTTTCCCTTCCCCCGACAGCAGCAACAGCCAGGCGTGGGCGGGAAACTCAAGTCTGCCCTCCACCCCAGCAACAGCAGCCACCAATCCCTAAACCCTGCCCCTTCCCCCAGCAACAGCGACAGCCAATCCCTAACCACCACCCCTCCCCCGTCCAGTACCGCCCACTGACCTTTCGCCGGCAACCAATCAGAACAGGGCGTGGCTTCGACCAATCAGCCTTCCCCAGCCCCTATAAAACTGTTGCCTCTCCCTCAGTAAAGTGGACTTGCGTGTTTACCTTGTCTCCGCGGTAGTTCTTCTGCCGTGCGCCCTCCAGTCCTGAGAGCCCCTGACAAGGGCCTGGCCTCCCTTGTCCCCAGTTCGTCGCCTGCTTCTCCAGGCGACCCCTTCGTCACCGGCTTCGCCGGGCGACCCCTTTGTCGCCGGCTTCGCCGGGCGACCCCGTCAGCCGAACCGCGCAACCCCTTGTGAGACCGATCCCTCGTCTGCTGCCGGACCGATCCCTCGTCCCAGGTGGGACCGACCCCCCGTCAAAAGCGGGACCAACCCCTCGTCCAGAGCTGGACCGACCCCTCGTCCGCAGCCAGACCCCACCTCTACCGACCGAGCAAGCCGCCGCAATATCCGAACAGAATCCTAAGCTAAGAATATACACACTTCCCAAGTAAGCATACAAAAAGAAACTCTCATCTGCTTCTGTGTCTGTTGAGACTGCAACTGGGAAGGAAGGTGGTGCTCCAATGTCAAATGGCTCTGTTCCTATCTATGCCTGATGAAAAAAATGAAAAGCATGGATTTCTTCAATCTGTCTCTTTTATTGTCATTTAAACTTTTAGACAGAGGGACATTTATTCTGGAAAAATGGGAAAAAAACGCTGTTTGTAAGATCATTCTTTCAAATGAAATATATAAATTTAAATGATAGCATTATTGTAAACTGTTTGTGCTTTCAAAAATTATTGTTCATATTTAAGATTAGAATTCCGAATGAAATGTTTTTGATGTGGAAATTTAATTATAATCCAAATATATGGATGGATGCATGGTAAAGGCACAAACTGAAAAGCAAATTCTTGAATAATAGTAAATAACTTGATCAGTGTTATTAAAATGTTGTCTCACTGACTTTTATATTCTGAAAAAGGATATAATTGTTTGATTTCTATGCTAGAAATATACTGCTTTTACTATTTACTCTGTTTTCCTTGCTTCTGTAGAGTAAGTTTGTCACAAGGTTTAAAAGTTTTAATATTTATTTTGATTCAGAGCTGAGGTTTTTTTATATATGGAATCTTTTAAACATCAGCCAAAAATGAATGCACATGTGAAAATTCAGGTTTTTTAAATTCTGATTTGCTTAATATTTTGGCTTTAAAAACCTTATAACAATGGCAGTTGGCATTTGTTAAATGTGTGAAGTGCTGACAAATATCACAGTGATGCTTTTATTTTATACATTATTACTATAACTAGGTTAGTCCTTACCACAAGTGAGTCATTTCTTTAAATGTGCATTTTAAAATGAATGGCTTTTATAGATACAACATAAAAAATTTTAAAGCTACATGTAAAAAAAGGGAGTTGATGTGGGAGAGGGAGGTGATAACTGTGAATCCCTTAGGGGATCCTTTTGAATTAAATTTTCTGTGATATAAAACCTCTTTTAAAAAAAGTTCATTATATTAAAAAATTAAAGAAAATAATAGTCATCCTTTGACTCCTGTTTCAGGAAGTTAGTTTTGCCTGTTTTTGAATATTATTTGCATTGAAATATACAATAAACATTCATTGGTGCCTGGCTTCTTTGCTCCACAGTATTCCTGAGAGGAGATTCATTCATTTTGTTCCAAACATTAGTAGTTCAATCTTTTTCATGCCTGTGTGGTATTCCATTGTCATATTATGACATAATTTATGTATCTGTTCTACTGTTGGTAACATTTGGGTTGTTTTCAGTTTTGGGCATCAGGAATAATGCTGCTTATAACATTCTCAAACATATCCATTTTCATGGGTGCGTACCCATAGCAGAAGTTCTGAATAAGAGTGCATTAATGTGTTAAACTATAGTAAATTCTACCAAACAGCTTCCCACGGTATTTCTATACATAGATCCTCTCATCTGCATTTTATGGGAGTCCCATTCCTCCTATTCTTCACTAGTACTTGGTCCTGTCAATTCTTGCCATTCAGTTACAAATGACACTGGAGCAAACTTAACAGGAATAATATTTATTATATTTTAAACTGAAGGGATACCTTTCAAAGGGGAGGCATGCTGAACATCCTTGTTTACAAAGATGCTTGAGTGCTGAAGATTATATACACAGGCTCTACGGTCTTTTATGTTTTCATACTATGTGCAGAATTCCCAGAATTTAACTTCACAAAAGTTCAAGGGAACTTACATAGTTGAAAATTAATTAAATTTGATATTTTTATATTTAAATCATAATTGTAAAATTCAAAGCAAGTAAGAAATCCCACAGTAATATATCTGTACCCACTTCTTAAATAAAAAGCTAAAATCTGACAATACCAATTGCTCTTGAGGATGTGTAGCAATACAATTTGCATTAATTGCTAGTGAGAACACAGAATTTTGCAGCCATAAGACACTTCAGCAGTTTCTTTTACAAATGAAGATAGTATTTTTACATTATTTATGTACAATATTTACATATTATTCCAAAAATACATATTTTTGATATTACTTATGAATTTCAAAAATACACATTGGGTTGTGTTTGTAAACTGGTCTATTCCTCTGGGCATAGTAGATTTTATTAAATTCAGAGGTTTAACTTTTAATTAAGTCGAGATCAGGGCTTTTATTTGAGTATGTAAATAGGGCATGCAGGGTTCAGTCCCCACCCCCTTGGTTGGGGTAAAATAGACTTTCACACGGTAGTAAACACATGGTGAAGGAAAACACAGAAAAGAAAACAGAGGAAGAAAAACAGCTCATCAGCCAGGATCTTGTGATCCCCTGAAGAAAGATGATCCTGACTTGTGCAGCTGACCTTGTGAAGAGACCAGAGCAGCCCAGAAAGAAATGAACCCCATGAAGAGAGACAAGCTTTTTGCCAGTTCCTTAATTCAGAATAAATTGGAGCCATGGAGCCTTAAGAAGAAGGAGGAAGGCTGAACCCTTTCAAAAAATGCATGCCAATTTGTCAACACGTGGCAACAGACTTTGGATGAGAAAATACCTTTTACAGTACCTTGAGTTGGATTATTTAGAACCTGATAATTGTTCTCAGCTTCTACCCCAAGGAAATACGCTTTATAAATGCCAACAGATTTCTGGTACCTTGCATCAGCCACCCTTAGGCTGACTAATACACCACACAATCCATCAATTGTGCATCTAGGCATATATATGAAAATTTATGTTTGTAAAAACACACACACATGATTGTTTATAGTAACTTTATTTGTAATTTCCAAATCAGAAAGCAATGAAGAGGTTGCTCAACAGGATAAAAGGTAAATTCACTGTACTATATCCATAAAATGGAACATTACTGAGATAAAGTGAAATGTTCCTTCCAGACGAATATATATATTTGATGAACCTTAAATGGTTATTGCTAATTAAAAGAAACCAATTTTAAAATGCTGCATATGCTGATATCAATTATATCTTTTTCTGGATATGGTTAAAACATTGGGATAATAGAATATTCACTACTTGCCTGAGTAGAGAGTAAGTTTGAATTGATAGAAGCTCAGGGTGCTTTATAGAATAATGAATCTATCCTGCTTAATATTGTAAAAGTAGATGCACGTTATTATACATTTATTAAAATGCATTGAACTTGACAACACAAAGAGTAAACCTTACATATGCAAATAAAATTTAATTACACGATCAAGGGAATCCCAGATAAAATATACTTTTTGCAAATCTAACTATATAAAAAAGGATAATTTGCGCCAACAGGGGGGACTGAGGGCAAAGATGCTGTAAAAGTAATATTGGTTATGAATGGAACATATAAAATGAAGTCAAAAGAAATTGTGCATATGTAGTGTAATCTAGTTGATAAATTAGCATTCCACCGAGTATGGATTAACAGTACTAATACTTTTATACATGTCCACTAAAATCAAGAAATCCATAGACAGATGGCAGTTAAGGGAATATTTTTCCCACTGTAAAGTGGGTGCTTATAGATAAGCAAGTGGAAGAGGTCAAAATGTTCTATGTGATAAAGGATTAGAGGTAGACAAATCAGTATGAACTCATGTGTAGGTGAATACAGATACAGAAGGTTTTTTATATACATATTACTAGATATGAGCATGTACATTTCTTAGTATACACACAAATTTCATATACACTCCACAGAGAGGGCCTAGAGGCTGCAGTAGCAAGGAGCACAGATAGTGCCCAGACCTTGGCATTTAAAACCACTCTCCATTACATGTCTTCTTAGAGAAACTGCTCTTTCTAGGAAAGAAAAATGGAAGTAGCACATGGTATATTTTGTAGTATCAAAAAGTAAATTGGTGCTAACATTAACCCCTCAGTGATAGGGTAATTGTACAGAGAAATAAGGTAAACTGGAAAAAGATTCGATGGCTAAGTAGAGCAAATTGCAAAACAGCAATAAAAGCAGTACTGTATCAAACACCAAAGTTTGAAATATGTCATGAGTCAATCTTGATATAACTAAATTATACATAACAAGAGGCAAATCACTTAAGCAGAGGATTTCAATAATTTATGTAGATATTGCTCTCTCAAGAACATGGAGAATAAATCCTCAATCTGAAGTGTGGGCTTCAACTAGTGGCTTCTTTGCAAAGGTGATATATGGAAAGGCTTATAAATAAGGAACTTTACACTGAAGGGACTTCAAAACACTGTTGATCAACCTAAACATCAAGAATGATAAGTCGTACTGGTAAGCCGCACCCTGGATACGATGTGATAAAATGGAATTTTATCTCTGGTGTCTTCCTCAAAAAACATCAGATCATCAGAAAACTGTAATTGAGGGATACTTTACAATACCCCTGACCTCCACTCCTCAAAAGTATCCAGGTCATCAAAAATGAGGAGCACCTGAGAAGCTGTCTCAGTCACAAAGAGATTAAGAATTTATGACAAGTAACTACAAGGAATTATTTTGGATGGGTGATGTGAAGAACAGAGAAAGATGGTGAGAAGTTCTCAGAAGCTATCTCTAAAATCCTTGCAATTTTTCTGTAAATCTAACACTGTTCTAATAGAGTAAATTTATTACTCTATTACTCCTGAAACATTGAATTTCAAGATTCAATCCAGATACAATGAAATGACATGTACAAGAATAGCACATTGTTCTAATTCTCACATTCTTCATCAATTGAATCACAACAGTGACACTGATTTCATAAAGTAACTGAAAATAATTAAATAAAATAATGAATATATAATGACAAGCATTGTGCCTAGATTTAAAAGCTACTATTTTAAACATTATGATTCAATCACACACAGATTCACTCCCCACACCTTTCCCAAATCAACTGTGCAATTTTTCATCCCTCATCATCAATGTGGGGTATTAACAACAGTGATAGTCACATTGGCCCAGAGGGAACTTAACTTAGGGCAATTTTCATGATCATTACACATCTCTAAGCCAGCACTGACTTTCCAATTAATCCAAACATAAATATCTATCTTGTGGACAAAACTCAAGGATCTCTATTATCTGGCTGTTGCCAACCTGGCCAGGCTCATTTTCCCCTTTTTACATCCCTGCCCTCATTTTTCATCCAAACTCAAGAACTATTTTAAAACCTCACCAAATCTTGCACATATTGTATTGTTATATTGATTGCACATTTGTGTCCCTATTGCCTTGGTTTACTTCTACCACTTTCTCCTCCTGGAATTACTCCAAATCCTCCCTCAAAGCACAGTACAATCATTAGCTCCCTTGTTAAGCCTTCACTATCCTCCACGGGATGAGACTATACTTTTCGACCCAGTAAACCAGAATTTCAGAGCCATGTCTAAACATTGGATATACTCATTTCTATGTCAATTACCCCATTTGGATACAATCTCTTTAATATGAAGAACAAAATATTATCCATTTCTTTATTCCAAAAAAAATATTTAGAGCTTTTTATGAAGTAACTGACTACTAAACATTTGTTGAATGACTAAAGGAAAAAAAAATGAATGAAGGGGAAGCAGCTGTGGCTTAATCAGCTGGGCTCCCATCTATAATATGCGAGGCCCTGGTTTTGCATCCCAGGGCCTCTTTGTGAAGGCAGGTTTACCTACACATGGCAGAGAGCCACCTGGCCAGCAGAGCACTTGCTCAGCAAGGTGATACAATAACAAGTAAAAGGGAGACAAGCAAAAACACAGAAGATTATGCAGCAAACGGAGAGAGAGATCAGAGCAAGTGAGCTGAATGGGTTGAGGGGAAATAAATTAAATAAATATTGACACAGAAGAATGCATAGCAAATGGACACAGAGAGCAGATAGCATGCAAAAAACACAAGGGGGAGGGTATTAAAAAAAAGAAAGAATGCAATGAAAAATACTTTCAACAATTGTAGAGAAGGAAGAATGAGTGAATCAAGGAAAAATGCTGCTGAGAGAGAGACAACCCAAGTGTGAGAGCTAAGGCTAAGGGAGGCAACTTGGTAAAAAGAGATATCTAGTGTATCCACTATTTCCACTATGACATTTTAATTGGGATGGTGTATGTTAAGTTTTCCTTACAGGCATTATCTGTTGATTCACTAAAAGTTACTAGAAAAAAATGGGATCATGGACCCAAAATACATTCCCCAGCACCTGTGAAATTCTGTAACTCACTTTGAAATTATCGAGGCAGGGTCTGAGTTCACAAATGTAGATTCTTGTGTGAATTATGGATGAAGTTGGAAGTTCTGTTCTCAGGAAGAAAAGAGAGATGGAAACACTCATGAGGTTTCTAGAAGACAAATTGTGTTTTTGCTTCATCAGAGATTAGAAAAATATATTTGATATAGGGAAGGGGAATCTTTTAGAGTTTACAAGCAATTAGGGATTCCATTCCCAAGAGCCACATTAGTGAAATATTCTTTTGTCTCAATATTCCCTGTGATATTTAGTCATCTGGAGGGAAGAAAGAAAATTGTAAGGAAAACTTTTGAAATTTTGACCTATTTGACAGCTTTGGAACTCCATTTCCTCTCTTATCCCAGTGGACACCTACTTCCCAGGAGGTCATATCTCTTTAGGTCAGTCTCTAGTTTTGCCAGGTTTCCGAAAATGATTTCCCTATTTCTATTTCTGGAGAAAGATTCTGGATAGACTAAAATTTCTTGGGTTTCCAAACCGTCTCCTCTGAAGTTTCTGCTTATAAACGGAACCACCATTTCTCAAGAGGATTTCCTCTTGACCAATTGCTTCTTCTCTCCCATAATTACCAATATCTGTTCAACTCATACAATATATTGTTTTCTCAGACATTCGATGAATATTCATTCAGCAATATGATATGGTAAAGCTTCAACTACTATCTGGCAGTGAAGAGAAGAATAAGGTACTGTGTTTCCCTGCCAAACAGTTCAGAGTCTAAACAAGCCAAGAGAGAAGTGTGCAAATATAACACCCTAAGGGGTTTCAGTTGTCCTGGTGAATTCTACTTCTTTATGAATGAAGGTTGAATTTTCTGTTTCTTCCTTTATGCTCCTGGGATTTTGATAGGGATTACATTAAGCTTACAGATCACTATAAGTAGTATTGGCATTTTTTTTAAAGTTTTATTCATACACCATAGAATCTTTCCATAGTGTACAATCTGTGACTGTTTAATCATATAATTTTGCATTCATCACCACAATAACTTTTAGAATATTTGCAGTAATACAAAAGAAAAATACCCTACCCTTTCTAACCCCATTTTAATGATTCTTAGTATTGTTATGGTACATTTGTTACAACTAATGAAAATATTAAAATACTACTATTACCTATTGTTGGATTTTTTTTTGTATTTGTCTTTTTAAAGAAGCTTTATGTTTCAAAAAAGTTACAATAAAAAAACAACAACCAGGAGATTCTCATCTGTCCACCACCTCCCCCTCCCACACTTCTCCATATTAACATCATCTTTCATTAATGTGGTACATTTGTTACAATTGATGAACACATATAGCAGCATTGTTACTAAATATGAACTATAGTTTATATTATAGTTTTTACTCTGCTCCACACAATTTTGTAGATTATGACAAAATATATAATGGCCTGTATCTATCACTGAAATGTCATGCAGGACAATTCAGTGTCCCAAAATGCCTCAAAGCTACGCCTTTTATTCCGTCCCATTCCCATCAGAATCTCTGGTGGCCACAGCCATTACATCAATGATAAAAGTTCATCCTTTGCTAGAATAGTAGTAAGTCTATAATAGAATAATACCAAGTCTATTTTAGACCATTGTCCATTCCCCAAACTTGAGGATATTGTGATAGTGATACCGACTCTTTCTAACTGAGCAGGTGCTTAGGTCCCTTGGGACAGAAGGATGGAACTATCTTGCTTGCAGTTGTGGACAATCTGTGATTCTTTAAATGGACATTTTCCCTCTTTAGTTTTCCTGGATGAATTCTGTGAACTGGAGAGTAGTAATGTAACTCTGCTGAGATTCAGGGCTCACCTGGCACATGAAGAGACCAAAGATTTGTCTTTGGGACCTATATTTTAAAAGTATAATGCTTATTATAGGATCAAATAATAGGGGTAGGAAAGCCATGTGTATGGAAACTAGAAATGTGTCAAAGCCTGTTACACTGGGGAGCATAATCCAGAGTAAGGCCGACTGAGATGGTGCTGAATTCTTGTGTTTGCCTGTATTGTTTATAGTGTCTGGATGTCTAAAGCACTCAGGAATCCCACTGAGACACCGTTTTCTCTGGCAACTAAAGAGATCCTGTTAAGACATGAATAAGTGGAACCTATGAATGATCTGCTGACTCATATTGAAAACTCTTAGCCATAAAAATTTAATTGTTCTGAACATTTCCCACATTTGCCCAAGGTCTCTTTATGGGGAATATGGGAATGTCCTATAACTTCTCTGTGACTTTTCTGTATTGTGAATTTTCTTTGAAAATAAAGTTTTATAAAGGGAACTGGAGGCATATAAGGCATATAAGGAAGAAATTGTTACTGTACATATAAAGCATCAAATCTTACCGTGATGAAATACAGTGTCTGAAAAATATTATTTTGATTTTTTAAATTCTTTTGATTTTATTTATTTTTAAAAATATTTCAGTTTCTTTTTTATTTTATATGTTTTATTGGCTTTGGTTTTGGTGGGGATTTGGATCACAGAAGTGTCACATATGTGGCAGGGAAGATCACTAATGGGGGTGTAGGTAATGGGGGGGTATAAGGAAGGCAGAGACGTGAGCATGCCTCTAATGCATATCCAATATGCTCCAGTGTTCAAGGCTCATTGTCTTGGTGTCTGGAGACCCACATATTCACCAAAAGAATATTTAATTCCCACCCTAGGGAGTACTGCTACATTCTTTAATAAAACTTCAAGCATTCCCTGATTACAAGGGCAGCGCCTAGTGATGGAAGACCTACAATTTTTCCTGGACTTTGATATTGATTATTGTAATTTTGAACATTGTCTGGTGAAATTGGAACATAGCCTAGTATTAGAAACTGGCTAAGTGTTACCTACTCAAAACCTCCATTTTGCTCAAATGTGGCCTCCCTGTAAGACATACTTAGTGTATAAATGCACTACCTCCCCCAACCCATGGTATAGGACTCGACTCCCAGAGATGAGCCTCCATGGAACTCAGAGATTAATACCAAGCACTGAAGAGCATTGGCATCTTAATAATTTTAATTTTTCCTGTCCATGATCACAGGTTGTCTTTCCATTTACTTAGGTGTGTGGTTTTTGTTTTTGTTTTTTTTTAATTTCTTGCAGGAGTATTTTGTAGCTTTCAGTATATGTCTTTCATTTCTTTAGGTAAAACAATTTCTAGTTATTTTATTTGTTTAGATATTATTGTGAATTTTTTAAAAAAATTTCTACTTGGGAATATTATTTGGTAGTGAATGCAATACAACTCATTCTTGTGTGTTAATCTCATGGCTTGCATTTTGCTATATTTAATATGAGTTCTAGAAATTTCCTTGTGGAAGTTTGGTTACTTTCTATATAAAGGATCATGTCATCACTGAATTCAAATTGTTTCCTTCTTCCTGTCCAATTTAGATGCATTTTTAAAAGGATTAGTGCATAATTTCTTTGACAGTTATTTCCACTACAATACTGTGTAGCAAGAATGAAAGCAGATATGCTTGTCTTGCTGCAGTACTCATGGGGAAATTTTTCACTTTTTCAGCATTGAGTATAGGATTAGGTGTATATATATACACATTTTTTATATGTTTGTGTATATAAAATATGAACATATATATATATGTGACTTTTAACATATTGAGGACTTTACCCATCATTCTTATTTTTTCTGAGCATTTTTATTGTGAAAGTTCATTGGATTCTGTCTAATGCAATTTCTGAATGAACAGAGGTTTTCAAGTGATTTTCCCCTTGATTACGCTATTTGTTCTACTTTTCTCATTGATTTCATTAAGTTGAAAACCCTTGCATCCTGGGATAAATATTGTTTGGTCAGGGAGGACAATTATTTCAATATTCTGTTGGATTTAATACACTAAGTTTTTTATGGTTTTTGCAGCTACTTTAAAAAAAGAAACTGATCCTAGATTTTCTTTCCTTTTTAAGTCTTTAGGTAGTTTTTGTATCACATTAGCATTACCCTCATAGAATGAGTTGGGAAGATATCCTTTGTCTTCAATTTGGAAGTGTTTGAGAAATACTGGAATTAATTCTTCTTTGAATGTTTGATAGAATTCAACTTTGAAGTTACATGGTACTGAAATTCTTTTTATTTTGAGTTTTTTGATTATTGATTGAAAGACTTAATTTTTTATATTTTTGTGGAGATCTTCTATTTCTTCTTGAGTCAATTTAGGTAAGATGTGTGCTTCTAGGAATTTGTTCATTAATAGATTATCTAGATAATTAACATGGAGTTATTCATAGTATTTGACCATAATTGTTTTAATATGTGCAATATCTAGCAATGATCCCAATTTCTATTTATATTTTGCAATTGGCATATTCTTATTTTTTTTTCTTTTCAGTTTATCTAAACCTTTGCAATTTTATCTTTTCCAAGAACTTTTAATTTCATGGACACACCAATTTTATTTCCATTTTCTATTTCATTTTTTCACTCAAATGAATCTTGTTTTCTTCCTTCTACTAGTTTTAAATTCAGGTTGTCCTAAGGTGATGAACAATGCATAAGACTTTTTCTAGCTCACTGAAAAACCAGGTTTATGAAAAAACACTGATATTATTTACTAATATTTGGGATTAACACTTGAGATAAACTACAGCTGGCAGTGGAAAAAATACCTATATTGCATTTTGAATCAATTTTATTGAAACATATTCATAAGGCATACAATCCATCTAAAATGCTTAAAAGCAAAGGCATTTGGTATAATTACAGAGTTTTATATTCATCACATCAATCAATAGTACAGAATTTTCATTACCCAAAAAGGAGAGAAACAAACAACCAATTACTAGTACTAACCATTTTACTCTACAAGACAGAAGATTCTATCTTCAACAATGATTACAATCAGAGAGGTCAAATGATTTTAAAGAAATTAAGAAATTACTTGAAAAAGTGGTGATTTGATGTGCAAAATTTAAAGAGAATTTTAGAAACTAGGCATGTAGCACACTATCTTTCTACGTACAAATAAAAGTATCTAGATTTAGATCTCCCATGTTCAACTTCTGTTAATTATGAGAAAACATCTTAACTTGACACAAACATGATTTTATACAGGAATGTATCCCAGGTGGTGAGATTTTTTAAGGCCTGCTTTTTTCCTTGTTTTTGAGACTGTAGATCAAGGGGTACAGGATTGGAATCATGACCATGTACATCACCAAGGGTATTGCATTACCTCTTGAGTTTTGGGTAGCAGCAGAAACGCTAATATTAACTCCAAGACATGTACCATAAAACAAGGTCAAAACTGATAGATTCGACCTACAAGTAGAAAATGCTTTATACTTGCCCCCAGATGATGGCATTCTCAAAATGGATGATACAGTCTAAGAGTAGGAGAAAACGATCTCGGTAAGTGGAATAACACTCAGAAGTCCAGCATCAAAATACATCACTAAATCACTGAAGACTTTGTCAGAACAAGCAAGTCAAACTATCTGATTAATTTCAAAAAAGAAGTGAGTTATTTCCAACTCTGTACAAAAAGACTACTGCAAAACTATTTCATCACTTAAAACGGAAAGCAAAACACTCAATAAACAGGATACAAGTAGTAGGAGGCCACAGATCTGAAGGTTCATGTTGACCATGTAGTGCAGGGGGTGACAAATGGCCATGAAGCGATCATAGGTCATCACAGTCAAGAGGTAATTATCTAATTTTCCAAAAAGGATAAAGAAATACATCTGACTGAGACAGCTTTCATAAGTTATGGTTTTGATCTCTGTCTTGGTATTCAGCAGCATCTTTGGAACAGTGGTGGAGGTAAAACAGATATCTGTAAAAACAGGTTGGAGAAGAAGAAGTACATGGGTTTGTGGAGTTGGGAGTCAGTGATAATGGCCAGGATTATGAGTAGATTCCCAATGAAGCTGAACAGGTACATGGACAGGAACATCCCAAATAGCAGTGACTGGATTTTTATATCATTTGAAAGTCCCAAAAGGATAAATTCTGAAACACATGTTTGGTTTTCCATTTCATTTACTTGATGTATCTGCTGGAAAAGAGATAAAAGAAATTCAAATTTAGTCCTAAGCATCTATCACCTGATTAACTAAAATGCTATGGTGAGTAAACACATTATAATAATTTCTTCTTATATAGGCATAGATCTAGTGCCTCTTATCTGAAAATACCAGGGAAAGCAATCATCCTGCTTCTACTTTTTAAATGATGTGCAAGGAGAGAACCCTGTACTCATACATGCAAAGCAGCTGTTTACCTGCTGCCCATTCCTGCTTCACCTTGATGTTATTTCTGACTAGCAATGCAAGTACATAATTGGAAAGATATTCTCTATCAACACTTTTAACTACAAATTCTTAAGAATTAATTTTATTCAAAAAAATGATAAAATAACATTTTGTACCTTGTGATGAAATTTTTGGAAAGAGGTTATTGTTGATTCTAGCACAATATTCTGAATTTAATTTGTGTTACAAAATTGTATACTTGGTAATAGAAAAAATGGAAAAGTTTTAGTTGTATATAGGTTGCTATAATGAAAAGTATTAAATAAATAATTAGAAATATTATCTTTTAAAATATGTAAGGCACAATATTAGTAAAATGCAATGTCTTTCCAACTTGATCTGTACATTCATCTCAATCTAATTATAAATACAGGCAAGTTATTTGAGGACATTGAAACAATAATTACATAGTTTATATGGAAAGGCAAAAAAACCCAAAAACTAGAAATCCAATATAATACTGTAGAAAAAGATCAAAGTTTTAAGACCTATTCCACCTGATACTATTTAGATACCCAAAACAAGCCTGAAGAAGAACAAAGTTGTAGGATTATAGTAACTGATTTCAAGACTTATTTAAAAATGTAATAATGAAGCATTATGATATTGTTGAAATGGACACATAAACTAATATTAGAGAAGAATCCAGAAATAGATTCACAGAAATGCATTCAAGTGACATGAGACAAAGGGAAAAGATCAATTCATAGGTGAAAGTGTGGTCTTTTCAACAAATGGTTCTGGAACAATGGGATGCACACATGCAAACAGAAATCAAAGTTAGGCAGAGATTGTATACATTTCAGAAAAGGTAAGTCTACTTGAGTCACACACTTACAAATAAAATGCAAAGTTTAAAACTTCTAGGAAAATATGAGAAAACCAAGAAGCCAGTTATTTGGCAATGACTGTTTAGTTATAGCACCCAAAGCATGATCCATGGCAGAAGAAATTTTCTAAGTTTTACATTATTAAACATAAAAAAAAATTTTCTCAGTAAAAGACATTGAAAAGACAATCCAAGACTTAGGGAAAATATTTCCTAAATTCAAATATGCAAAGACCTTTTGGCATCCAACAATAAGAAGGCAAATACCCAATGTAAAAACAAGCAAAAATCTGAACAGAATCCTAACCAAAAAGATATACAGAAGTCTATAAAGCATAAGTAAAAAGATCCTACAAAAGACAAGCAAAAATCTCAAATGATTGCTGTTAAAGAAGTCAGTCTAAAATACTACATTGGTAAGATATCAGCATATTTTATGATCTTCAGGATAAAGCAAAACATCAGGGACAATGGAATGATCAGTGGTTGCCAGGGGATTAGGGGGATTGCAGTTGAACTGAATAGGGCAAGTACAGGGAATTTTTCAAAAGATGTAACTATTCTGCGTTATACTGTAATTGTAGGCACATGGCATTATGCCTTTGCCAAAGCCCTTTAAACTAGACAACACAAAGAGGGAACATTAATGTATGGAAGTAAAAATTCATTTGCAAGGTACAAAAAGTATTCAAAAACAATCTAACTACATTACAAATATATTAAATGCCCTCTCTGAATGTTATGGGAGGAAAGTTGACAAAATATTCATATCGGATATGAACAGTCTATGAAATGATGTCAATGGGCACTGTGCACAAGCACTGTATTCTAGTTGATTATGTTATATCCCATCAATATATGGTTCACGTTACATTGTTTACATGTCAGTCCTTCCACCTTGATCTATATATTCAACTCAATCACAAGTTCTCAATAAACTATTTTGTAGATATTTACAAAAGTATTCTAAGGATTTATGAAAAGGCAAAAGAGTAGCCAACACAATAGTGAACAAGATCAACATTGGAGGATCACATAATGTAAAATGTAGACTTTGGATAGTATCAATGTTTCAATATTGGCTCATCAATTGAAATAAATATACACACTAATGTAAGATGGTAATAATAAAGGAAACTATGTGGGGGGAAATATGGGAAATTCCTAAACTTTCAGTATAATTTCTATAAATCTAAAATTTCCTTAAAAGTGGAGTCTATTATTATTCAAAAAAGATTTGCTATAAATCTACACAATCAAGATAACATTCTATTGGTGATAGAATAGACACCTAGAGTAATGAAACAGGAAAGAACCCAAAAATAGACACACAAAAATAAAGTCAACTTATCTCTGGGATAGGAGCAAAGGTAAATGATTGGAGAAAAGACAGCGGTTTCAACAAGTGGTACTAGACCAGTAGGCTGCACATGTATTAAAAATGAAGCATACATATCTTTACCCCATTGACAAAACTTAACCACAAAATACATTATACTCTTAAATATAAGATGGAAGACTTAAAATCTTTTTTAAAAAGCCAGAGAACATCTAAAGAGCTTTGGATAGGCAAAGGGTTTTAAACTACACACCAAAAAATAAGGCATGATCCATTAAAGAAAAAAAATTGCATGTTGGATTTATTAAAACAATCAGCTCAGCAAAAGACCCTGTTAAAGGAATTGAAAGGCAAGTCAACAAAATGCTTGCCAAACACATGTATAATAAAGTAGTTGAATTCAAAACATACTAAAAACCTTAAAATTCAACAGTAAGAAACAAGGAATCCAATTAAAATTGAGTGAAATATATGAACAAAACCTCACCAAAGGAGATATACAAATTACAACATTGTGATACCACAATGCACCTATTAGAATGATTAAAATATATATATAACTGCCAAAACCAATTCCCAGGGAGAATGAGGGGCAATACAAATTTTCATTTTGCTTTGAGAGTACAAAATAGCACAGGCACTTTGGAAGACAGTATGGCAATTTCTTTCAGGGACAGCCAAGAGCCAGAGTTCAAAGAATTTAACAACAAATATGTAATTAGTATTAGATCATAACCTAAAGTATAAAATAAATGTGAGTGAGTCATAATGATATTAATGAATAATTGGATAAATGAATGAATGAATGAATAGCATCTCCCATGATAATTACAATAATTTGTGTAAATATTCTACTCTTAAGAAGTCAGTTCATTAACTCCGTTAACTCTTCGCTCCTCAAATTTCTACGGCATATAGTGACTTGCTTACACAGTGTACAGCATGAAAGAGAGGGAGAATGTAAATTTACAGTGGATAAACCTAACAAAATCTATCTCAGCCATGAAAAGTTAGCATAAACAGTGATAGCTCACACACACATACACATCTTTGATATGACCCAATGAAAATATCACTTTAACTTTGTGTTCTTCCTCCAAAATTTCCCTCCTGCATAGTCCCTGAGAGAAAACTTAGACAAACCACAACAGAGAGACATTTTAAAAAGTACCCTATAAATCAGACGGTCTACCCTGGCCAGCTAACATGGAGGTGAAGAAGGTCAACCACCATACCAGGGAGCCAAGAATGCCTACAACTGAAAGCAGGAGAATTGCATCCATCATCCATGTGGAACCTAAGCCCCCTCTTGATATAGAAAGGGAGTGGGAATAGCCATCCCAGGGTCCACAGCCTGGGGGAATGGAGTATGGATTGTAGTGTATTTTCTGATATTCTACTATGGAACTATTGTGATTAGTAATGGAAGAAATAGTGGCATTGATGTGGAGAAAGTGGCCATGGTAGCTGCTGCATGTAGGGAGAGGGAAGAGGAGATGTGATGTGGGGGCATTTTCAGGACTTGGAGTTGTCCTGGGTGGTATTGCAGGGACAGATGCTGGACATTATATGTCCTGCCATGGCCCACTGGGTGGACTTGGAGAGAGTGTAGGCTACAAAGTAAACCACTATCCATGTGGTGCAGCAGTGCTCCAAAATATATTCACCTAATGCAATGAACATATCATGATGATGAAGGAGGTGGTTGATGTGGAAGGAGTGTGGAGAGGGGGTGCGAGTATATGGGGACCTCATATTTTTTTTAATGTAACATTTAAAAAAAATAATAGGTAAAAATAAATAAGTAAATAAAGTCCATATTTTTGGTTTAAAAAAAAAAGCACCCTAACAATCTCCTCAAAATTATCATGGTCATCAATACAAAGAAAATTTGAGAAACTGTTGCAGAACAGAGAAGCCTAAGGAGAAATGACCCCCTAATCTAATGGGATATACTGGGTGAGAAATACTCATAATGTGGGAAACTTTCTGTATATACCTTCACAAAATTTATGTAGAGTAACTCTATTCAAAATACATTTTATTAAAAAAGAAATATGTTGGTGAAATACATATAATTTGGAAGCAACAAACTCTATGCTTGACTGCAGACTCCACTACATGCCTCAGACAGAAAATAGCATTCCTCTGAGTCAAATTATTGAACTATAAATTCAAAATATGGTTACCAATTTCATATAGTTAAATGAAAGAGCAAATATGAAATGTACAGGGTTGTGTTTAATTTTAAGGAGTGAATTTTTTGTTAAATTTTGGTTTAATCACTCACAGATTTATTCCTAACCTCTCCATTCCCACTTCTTTTAAACCTTTTAAAATGAAGTTCCTGTTTCATACATGAGCATAAACAGTAAATATATAATAAAATTTGTGAACCTACCGAACAAACACGGATATCAACATACAGGGCTCCCATAAAATTGTGAAACAATTGTGACAAACCATGAAAAAACATTGTCAAAGCATGGTTACTACTAATAGCTATTGCCCATGTTTTACATTGGGTGTCCTTTTCTCCAAACCCACACCACACAATTATTATCACCCTGTAGTAGTATTATATATATGTTATATTTGATGAGCGATTTTCTCATATTTGTTCTGTTAACCATAGCCAGTCATCCACTACTAGATTCCCTGTGTTATATAGCCCCTGCTTTGTAAAATCCATCTAAAGCATACACTGAATGGTTCTCAGGTTTATCAGAGTTGTGAAGCCATCACCTCAGTCAATTTTAGAATGTTTTCATTACTCCAAAAGGAAAAATCCATAACCCTTACAGTTCCCTATTAATGTCCTTTAGAATTAATAAAATATCTTCTTTGACACTGATGGAAAAATGTTGCAAATACTGAAAATATTGTCCTTCAATTACATTAGTTGTAACGTTCCTGTATATCACCATATTCTTAACAATTTGTAAATGAAGAGCATTCCTATACTATTAACCACCTCTACTATGCTACTTTCACACCTCTGCATTTCTCTATGACTTGGACCACATTCACCCAGAGTGACCTATCCATGGGTCTAGTCAGATCCTAGACTTCACCTGCAATAAAACCTTCAATGAATTTCCACTACCTTCAGAACATTATCAATTCTTTTGCCTAAATGTAAAGTTCCCTATTATCTGGCTGCTGTTTACCTGGCTAAGCTGATGTATTACTTTTTATTCCCTGACCACTATTGTTTGGTCATATATTAAGAACTCTGTGATTTTCTAAGCACAACTTATGTTTAATTGACTACCAATAAACTCTTCTTCTTGCTCTTGCCCAATATTCATGCAACAAAATTTCACATCCTCTTTTAAGATTCAATACAATGATAAGAGACCCTGGGGAGCCATCACCAATCTCTCCACGAAGAATAATCGGTTTTATGAAAAAGTTCAGGATTGCTGTGCCAATTAAAGATCCTGCATTAGTTTATTACTTTGTCTCTTGCCCTGTTAAAATGTTAGTCCTTTAAAAGAAGGAGCAATGTCTTACCAATTGTTCATTCCCAGAATACAATTTAGTAGTGTATTTAAAAGTTGCTAAATAATTGTATGTTGACTGACCGAAAGAGAAAAAGATGGAATGAGAGTCAACATATATTGCCATAAGTGAGAGCCAACACCAGAGGAAGCATATGGGAGAATGAATAGAGTTTATTGTACCCAAAATCTCCCTCCAGAATCAGCGACTTCCACTTGGAAGCAGTTTGTCATTAAACTCTCCTTAACTTTCTTCCCATGGGACTGTGGGAGAGTGTGGGCTATGGTGTGGACCAATGACCCTGAGGTGCAGTGATGCTCAGAGATGTATTCACCAAATGCAATGAATGTCTCATGATGATGGAGGAGGTTGTTGTTATGGGGGGAGGAGTGAGGTGAGGGGGGTGAGGGGTATATGGGGACCTCATATTTTTTTAATGTAACATTAAAAAAACACAGAAAAAAAAGAAAGCTAAAACAAAAACAAAAAACAAACAAAAAAAAGAGGTCACTGACACCAACCACATCTCCTACAACTTGAAAAGATTCTGTGACTCACCCATTCATTATCACAGAAGCATCGCATTCTCAGTGACACAATTTCTTCTTTGGGTTATGAATAAATTTGGAAGCTCTTCCCTTAGGAATGACAAGGAGATGGAGGCATTCATGAGCACTTGGGAAGATGCAATTTTGTTTTAACATCACTGAGACTATTAATGCAGATGTGAGGTGGTGTCAGGGAAGTATTTACAGTTTCTGTCCATTTAGGGTCTAGATTCTCCTGATCTTCATTAATGAAATAGCCTTTGATCTCTAACCCCTACCACACAGCTTTCTGGAACTAAGAGAGAGAAACAAAATGCACATATGTGCAAATTTTGGCTCATGGAAGTATTCTTTGGCACTCCATATACACTATTTATCCCATTGGACTTCTTCCTCCTAGGAGGAGGCCAACTTTTTCTGGTTTTGGTCTCTAATTTCAGTTACTCCATAATAATAGTGGCCATGGTGGCTGCTGCGGGTAGGGAATCCGAGGAAGAAATGTGATGTGGGGGCATTTTTGGGGGTTGGAGTTGTCCTGGGTGGTGCTGCAGGGACAGTTACCAGACATTGTATGTCCTCCCATGGCCCACTGGGTGGACTGTGGGAGAGTGTGGGCTATGGTATGGACCACTGACCATGAGGTGCTGCAGTGCTAAGAGATATATTCACCAAATGCAATGAATGTATCATATTGATGGAGGAGGTTGTTTGCTATGGGCAGAGGAGTTGGGTGAGGGGCATGGGGGGTATATGGGAACCTCATATTTTTTGCATGTAACATTAAAAAGTAAATAAAGACAAAAAAAGTTAAAGAACACAAAATATGGATTAGAGTAGCCTTACTGGTATTCTACTAGATAACTATTGTGACTACTAATGGTAAAAACTATAGCATTAATATGGAGAAAGTGGCCAAAGTATTTGCCAAGGGCAGGCAGAGGGAAGAAGAGATGTGATGTGGGGTAATTTTCAGGACACAGAATTGTCCTGAATGATATCACAGGGACAGATGCTGGACATTATATATCCTGTCATAGCCCACTTAAACTACTGGGGGACGCTGATACTACAATATAAACTGTAATCCATACAGTGCAGCAGTGTTCCAAATGTATTCACCAAATGCAATGTATATGCCACAAAGATGAAAGAAGTTGTTGATGTTTGTCAAGGAGGAGTATGGTGTGTTGGGTATATGGAAACCTCTTATTTTTTTAATGTATCATTTCTTTATCTATATATCTCCAAAAAAATAAACACACTAAAATGTAAAAAAAAAAAAAAGGGAACATGGTTATAATTTCTTAAGATAAAATTGTTTTATGCATATACTCATGGGCACAAAAACTCCTCATCATTTCACAACTGTATTTGTATCATGATTTCCTTCCATATAATTTGAATGATGGATCTTAACATAGGAAAATTCACCCATGTGAAGAGAACATAGGGTGTGAGGATTGTAGTATAGATTCAGAGGCATATATAGATCTAGAGGTCGCACGGGTACAGTGATAGTACATGAACTTACTAGGTTTCCTTTGTGAAGAAGCAGGCTCACACATAGCACTCGAAGTTTATTTCATAACATCACATGCCATGTAACATAATATTTATATATTTAAAATATTATATAAATAATTTTAAAGGTGACTTGATAATCCAAACTGGTGATAGAGGTGAATTATTGTTTACAGTAAAGGGTAATGCACATCTGTTGAGTTCTGATATTATGAATGAGACCTACAAACACTTGTGTTTCCATATTACAGAGAAAATCAGGCAAGTTGGCTATATTGGGAGAAGAGAGGTTAAAACTTTCTGAGAAGAAGACATCTAAGGCATGATCCAAAGGAGGTAGAGATGATATCCAGATGGACATGATATGAAACTAATGAAAATTGGGCAGAACCATCCCTCCTGGATTAATTTCTCATCCTTTCATGAATATAGGCAAGACAGAACTTTTCCAAATAGGATGCTGAATTACAAACTTCTCTTGCAACAAATAGAAGGAAACAAGTTTTATGGAGAGAGATATGGGAATGATTGTCCCCAATAATTCAAAACAAAGCCATTCTTTCCTTTTGATTGATTTTCTAAAATAATTATAATAACTAAGAAATATTGTTATGTGAACCCCCCCTCTTTTTTTGAGGTATTAAGACTGGGGACTGAACCCAGGATCTTGTCTGTGCATAGAAGGCACTCAACCACCTGAGCTACATATGCTCCCAAAGAGTAATTTTAATGTCGTGAAATTGTCACAGAGATAAATAGAAAAATCAGTGCATAATGAGTTTGACATTCATTTTATGCTTTCTATAGGCATGCCAAGAATAAAAATGATACACAATTTTTATTACTCTGTACCTTGCAGAGTGACTGGTACATTTCAACTGTACAATACATGTATGTTAAGTGAACCAGTAGGTGAAGCATCCAATTGCTTCCAATTCCTTAAGAATTCAGTTTTCTATGCAGCACAGACCAAGATGTAAGTGTCCTTGTTGGAGAGGACAGATAAGGCATGGGGAAATTGTATCCCATGGACAGAGGCTTGCCTTGACTCTCATATTTTGGAGGAAACTTTATGACTGAAATCCAGAATTCACTTTTTTCCTGTAGCCATGTAACATTGATGTAAGTTACACCTACCTGAAAACTCTGTGGACTGAGAAGAACATTGGTGAAGCCTACTACAGAGCTTTGGTTCAATGTACTGAATTTTTAAAATGTTAATAAATTTTATTATTTATTTTTAAAGATACATAGATCATACAAAATGTTACATTAAAAATATAATAGGACCCCATCTACCCCCACTCCCCACACCCTGACCCCTCCCACATGACCAACTCCTTCATCGGTGTGTCACACTCATTTCATTTGATGAATACATTTCGGATCACTGTTACACTGCATGGATTACAGTTTATATTGTAGTTTACAGTCTCTTACAGTCCATTAATTGGGTTATAGCAGAATACATAACGTACTGTATCTGTTCCTGCAATATCATTCAGGACAACGCCAAGTCCTGAAAATGACCCATGTCAATGTAATTTGAAGTCCCAGCCCTGATGGATACACAATACCTTTAAATGGTTTGTATCCTGTACTTCTTTTATCTTCTCAATTTTACTTGTTCATTTGTTAATTTTCATCATTTTACACTTTAATAAATAAACAGTCCTTGTGCATTGCTTGTAGGAAGATAAAATGGTGCCAATGCCTTAGAACGCATTTTGGCAGTTCCTTAAAAAGTTAAACATAAAACTGCCATATGACTCTGCATTTCAAATCCTACATATAAACATCAAAAAATTGAAAACAGATGCTTAAACAAAAACATCTGCAGGAATGTTTATAGCGGCACTATTCAAAGTAGTCAGAAGGTGAAACCACCAAATACCCACCAAATGAAAAATAAACAAAATGCATTATATGCATAGTATCCATTCATACAAAGAAATGTACCATAGACTAGAGTCAACTTACAGGTATCTACTGTAATTTTATTGTGATTATAGTAATGGAAGATGTTATATCATTGATGTGGAGACAGTGTTAACTGGAAGTTCTGAGTTCAGGAAAAGGGAAAACCAGTGTAATACAAGGGCATATTTGGGACTTGAGAATTGTCCTGAATGACATTGCAATGAGAGATACAGGCAATTATATATCTTGCCATAACCTACATAATTGTCTGGGAGTGAGGCTAACGTACAAAGTAAACTATATTTCATGCTGAGTGGCAATACACCAACATGTGTACATCAATTGCAATGAATGTACCACACTAATGAAAGATGTTAATGCGGGTAATTGTGGGTATTGTGGGGATCAGTGCATATGGGAATCCACTATATTTTGTATGTAACATTTATGTTATTCAAATAATTTTTTAAAAAAATAAACATATTTGAAAAAAGAAATGAAGCCCTGATACATGCTGCAACATGGAGGAAACTTGAAGGTATGCTAGGTGAAAAAAGCCAGACACAAATGGACACATGTAGCATGCTTCCAGTTACATAGTTATCCAAAAGAAGTAAATCCAAAGACATAGATAAAAAATTATTGCTTGCCAGAGGCTAGGGAAGGGAGGCCTAGGAGTGACTTCATAATGGTGAAAAGGTTTCAGACTACATAATGGTGATGGTTACACATTATGTATGTTCTAGGAGCCATGGAATTGTATATTTAAGGGCTTAATTTTAAGTTATATAAATTTTATCTCAATAAAAACAAATAAGTATCTCGCATCCCCCTCAATATATGATTTAGAAAACTGTTTTTTCACTTATATTTTCACTTCTTAGATTCATCCACATTCTTACACTACATTTTATATCAGGGGATGGAAAGCTAGAGCACATAAGTCCTTTTATAAAAGTCCCTATAAAATAACTTTAAATAAATTATTTGCTTAAGTTTCCACTCTAGTTGATTGAAAATTAGAACAAGATATAGAGATGAAGTGATCTAACTCTTGGGTGGAAGAGAATCAGCCTAAATACTTCTAGAGGTATGTCTTATCTTATTTATACAAAATAAGAGTTTTCTGTAAGAATTTCCAATAGTTCTTTTCTTCTTCACCTGAAGATACTGAACCACTAGGCACAAAGGGATGATAAACACTAATTGTCAAGGATTTGTGATGTTGGAGTTTTGATGTTGGAGTTTGGCACTGAAGACTTATGCTGGAACACCGGGGAGTTGGCATGCAGAGAAAGGTAAGCTGCCCGATTGTAAGAAGCCAGGAAACCTCACACATGTTGGCAGCCATCTTGTTCCAAATAGATTTTGGTGAGGGAAGTAAATTATGCTTTATTGTCTGGTATCTGTAAGATTCTACCACAAATAAATACATTTTTTTAAAAAACCAAACAATTTCTGGTATTTTGCATCAGTACCCCTTTGGCTGACTAATACAGAATTTGGTACCAGGAGTGGGGTAGTGCCTTTGCAATTACCAAAATGCTGGATTGGTTTTATACATGGGTAAGGGGTACTTTTTGGAGGAATTGTGAGAGAATTCCTCTTCCTATCTTCTGATGTATATTTCTGTTCTTACATTCCACCTCTTTTTTTAAATTTTTATTATTTTTATTTTATATTTTTATTTTTACCCTCTTTATTAGTCTTCAATTTTTGTGCTTTTTATTTATATCTTCTCTAGTCTTTGTTTACTTTCTTAAATTTAACTTTTGTTCCTATTGTCTTGTCTTTTCCCTTGTCCTCTCTTCTTATAATTCTGGGCTTTTAACTAATTCTAGATCCATTTCCCTCTATTCAGTTTTTCATTTCATTGTTTGTAGAACACTTTTTAATTCTTAGTCCTCTGCACTTTTTCATTAGTTAATTATTCATTCTTCTAGTTATTATACATTTTCTCTTCTACCTTTTGCTATTATTATTACTGTTATACTTTTCTTACCCCTTTCACTTTCTCTGGCCCTATTATTTTTCTTTCAAGGGAACATTGATACTAGCAAGGAAATAAAATAGGAGGACAAAAATGAAAAAGAGAAAACTTACCATGCACCAAATGAACAACTAAATAAATTCCTAGAGTAAAAAAGGAAACTAATCAACTGAATACACACATCAAGATAAAGAGAAGCCTGAGCACCAATAAAAAAATTATAAACCATACTAAGAGGAAGACATGACCAAGTCCAATGAACAAACTAAAAACCAGGAGGAGAAGCAGAACATGGAATAATTAATCAGAGCTGTCCAAACAATTTCATGAATGAACTTAATGAAGAAAAAGAAAAAAATTAACGATATTAAGAAGACACTGGGAGACCATACCGAAGAAATTGTAAGCACACATAAAAATATAATAGATATGATGGTGATGAATGATTCAATCCAATAAATCAAAAACCTGATTGAGGGAGATGGAAGTATGCATCCAGAAAGTGCTATGCACCCCAAACAATATAATTCCCATCAGGCTTAATTCAATACATATACTTGTCAAATTGTCTATTTATAAAAACAAAGAAAGAATAATGAAAGCAACAAGTGAAAAGGGAAACATCACATACAAGCAAATCTCAATATGATTAAGTGCTGATCTCTCATCTGAAACCATGGAGGAAAGAAGGCAGTTGTAATAATAGTTAAACTGCTAAAAGAAAAATATTCCAACCAATAATTGTCTATTCCTCAATGCTAGCTTTCAAAAATGATGCAGAGTTCAAAATAATGACAGATAAATGGAAATTGAGAGTAAGCCAATGAGAAACCTGCCCTTCAAGAAATATTAAAGCATGTGGTATAGGTTGAAAGGAAAAAACATGAGAGAGACAGAGTTGAGGGAGAGAAAGTGCAAGAAAAAATTAAAAAAACAAATCAAAAAGAGAAATAAAAATAAATGACATAAATAAACCCAAAGAAAATATGACTAATGAAATTAAACCCTTGATAGTAATAACAATTAATGATAATGGATTAAATTCACCAGTCAATAGACACAGATTGTCAGCACTGATGAGGAAGTATGACCCATCTATATGTTGTATACAAGAAATGCACCTTAGACCCAGGGAGTCAAAGAGGCTGAAAGTGAATGGTTGGAAAAGAATTTTACAAGCATTCAACAACCAAAAATTTGTGGGAGTAGATATAATAATAGTGAACAAAATAGACTTTAAATGCAAAACTCTTTTAAAAGACAAAGATGGACACTATATATTAGCAAAAGGTGTAATATTTCAATAAAAAAGAACAATTATAAACATTGATGCACGTAACAAGGGCATCTCAAAATGCATGAGGCAAACAGTAGAAAAACTAAGTGGAGAAATACATGCCTCTACAATTATGGTGGGGGACTTTAATACACCATTATCACCATCAGACAGAATATCTCAACAGAGAATCAATGAAAAAAAAACAAAAACAAAGACTTTGAATAATAAATTAGAGGACTTGGGCCTTATAGACCTATACCAAACTCTACATCCAAATATATTGGGCTATACTTTCTTCTCAAGTGCACATTGATTATTCCCAAGGTAGACGACATGCTAGGCCACAGAAAACCTCTCAATAAATTCATCAAGCTTGAAATCATACAAAGTAATTTCTCAGATCACAATGGAATACAGCTAGAAATCTGTAAGGGCCAGAGACCAGATTAGGCACAAAGAGAAGAAAGTCAAATAACTCAATTTTTGACAAACAGAAGGCCAAGGAGAAAATTACAAAAGAAAGCAGTAACTTCCTTGACATGAATGAAAATGACAACACAACCTATTGAAACCTATGGGATGCAGCAACAGCAATACTGAGAAGGAAATTCATAGCCATAAGTGCATTTTATCGATAAAGAAGGAAGAGTAAAATCAAATATCTAACTGCACACCTAGAGGAATTAGAAAAAAGAACAGCAAACTAACATCAAGGAAGTAGACCGAAAGACATGCGATAGATCAGAACAAAACAAAATGAAATAGAAAATTAAAAAGCACTATAATAAATAAAATCAAAAGCTGGTTTTGGGGAAGATCAATAAAATAAAAAAAAACATTTAGCTAGACTAACAAAGAAAAAAGGAGAGAAAATGCAAATTACAAAATAAGAAATGAGGAAGGGGATATCGCTACTGACCCCACAGAAATAAAGAGTATTTTAATAAAATACATTGAAAAATTGTATGCCAACCAGGATGATAATTTAAAGGAAATACACAAATTCAAAGAAACAAACAACCAGGATACATTGACAGAAGACAAAATTGATGAGGTCAATAGAACAATCACAACTAACAGATTTAACTAGTCATCAAACACTTCCCAAGTAAGAAGAACCCAGGAACAGACAACTTCAGAGATGAATTCTACCATGAATTCCAGAAAGAACTATTACCAATCCTTATTAAATTATTCCAAAAAATAAAGTAGAAGGAACATTGCCTAATGTCTTCTAGGGTTGCCAACATTATCCTAAAACAATAGCCTAAGATGCCAAAAGAAAGGAAAATTATAGACCTATCTCTCTAATGAATCAGATGCTAAAATCCTCAACCAAATGATTGTTAATCATATTCAACAGCACATCAAATGAGTTATACACCATGACCAATTTGGTTTCATCCCTTATATGCAAGGATGGTTCAACATAAGAAGATCAATGTAATATACCACATAAGCAGATTAAGAGAAAAAAAATCACATGATCATCTTTATGCAGAAAAAGCACTTGACAAAATACAGCACCCTCTTCTAAGCAAATCCCACCACTGGGCTGTGTGTCACTGGTCCCACCTTCAGGTGGCAGACCTGGCTTCCTCCCCACAGGTGTCAAATGTCTCTATGCTCTTCCATGAGGCAGCATCCTGGCATGATTTCCAAGAGTGATGAGCTCCCCCACATCCTGCGATATGGAGGAAGGCCTCCCCCACACTACCACTTGGTCCCCCATCATCTCTCTCTTTAAAATTCTGTCTTTCTTTAAAATAAAATCAAGGGCACAAACCCCAATAAATACATAAAAATATTACAGCACTTTTTCCTAAAAAAACACTGCAGAGGATAGGGATAGAAACAAACTTCGTCATCAGGATAAATGGTATATAAGAAAAACCCACAGCTAGCTTCATATACATTGGTGAAAACCTAAAAGATTTCCCTCTAAGATTGTGAACAAGACAAGGATGCCTACTTTCACTGATCTTATTTAAAATTGCATTAGAAATACTTGCTTGAGCACTTCAGCAAGAAAATTATGTAAATGGAACCTAAATTGGAACACTGTTAAAGGAAATCAAAGAAGACTTATATTAATGGGATAATATTCCCTGTTCATTGATGGGAAGTGTAAACATTATTAAGATGTCTATCCTACCCAAACTAATACACAGATTTAATGCAATACCAATAAAATTCAATACAGCCATTTTTACTGAACTGGAAAATCTAAGTATGGAATTTATTTGGAATGGGAAGAGGCTCTGAATAGCCAAAGATATATTAAAAAATATATATTTGAAAAAGAAAAAGTGAATTTGTTGGAATCACACAAACTCTCTTTGAACATACTACAAAGATACAGTTGTCAAAAGTGCATGGTATTATCACAAGGATAGACATATAGACCACTGGAAACAAATTGAAAGTTCTGAAATAGTTCCTCATGTGTTCAGTGATCTGATATTGGAAAAGACCACCACACCCACTCACTGGGTAGACAATGACCTCTTCAACAAATGGTGCTTGTAGGACTGTATATGCATATCCAAAAGAATGAGAGAAGAAAACCATCTCTTGCCTTATACAAAAATCAAATCAAGAAGGGTCAAAGATCTAAATATAAGTGTCAAGACCATAAAACATTGGAAGATAATGTAGGGAAGCATCTACAGGAACTTGTAATAGGAAATGGTTTCATGAATTTCACATCCAAAGCACAAGCAGGAAAAGAAAAAAAAGACAAATTGTTTCTCCCCAAAATTAAGAGCTTTTGAACCTCAATCCTTTGTTCAAAAAGTATAAAGGTAACTGACCTAATGGGTGAAAATTTTGGTAACCATATGTCTTATAGAAGTCTAATATCAAGCAAATATAAAGAAATATTGTATCTTGAAAAAAAAAGGCAGCCCATTTAAAAAATGGGCAAGTGACTTGAACAGACTTTTCCAAAGAAGAAATATAAACAAAAAAAAAATATGATGAAAAGATGCTCAACATCACTAGCTATTAAGGAAATAAAAATTTAAACTACAATGAGATACCACCTTACACCCATTAGACTGGTGGCCATTAAAAAAAATAGAGGAGTACAAGAGATGGAGAGGATGTTGCAGAATGGGGACACTAATTCACTACTGGTGGGAATATAGAATGATCCAGCCATTTTGGAGGACAGTTTGGTGGTTCCTCAATAACTAAATATAGATATGCCATATGATGTCACAATTCCACTGCTGCGTATATACCCAGAAGAATTGAAAGCAAGGACACAAACATTCATATGCACACAAATGCACCTACTGGCATCATTCACTATTGACAAAAATTGGAATCAATCCAAAGCCCATCAGCAGGTAAATGAATAAATAAAATGTGATATATTATGGAATATTATTAGTCAGCTCTATGAAGGAATACAGCACTAACACATGGATGAATCTTGAGGAACTTATGTTGTGTGAGACAAGCCAGGCATTGAAGTACAAATATTAAATAACCTCGCTGATATGAATTAAGCATATTGAGCAGACTCACAGAGCTAGATCCTGGACAATAGTTTTACAGGAAGCAGAAAGGAAGAAGAAGGATGTGAACCAATGCCCATATGGGTGAAATCTATGATAAGGTGGATGTGAGTAGTTGTGAAGTGAAAGGATATGACAGAGTTGTAATGATACTCTTGGGTTGAGTGCTGCAAGTTTGATGGGGAGAAAGGTGGAGAGTGAGTTGGCTGGCTTGAAAATGACATAGTGTTGAGGGAGGGAATAGATGAAGACTAGGGATCGGCAGTTATATGGTTGAAATATAATGTTGGAAAACAGTTTTCATAATAAGACAAGGGAGGGTTACTGGTTTTGAGTGTAGGATGGGGGTCATTCAGGACAGGACTCACCTGGGACAGTCTTCTAGAGAATGTACAAGTGTTCATTTTGTCATCGTGTGTTGTATCAGTGCATAGAGACCCACGTACTGAATGGGAAGGGGTTGGACTCCCATCCTGGGTGGGGGGGGCACGTATGTTCTCATACAAAGAGTGGGTGTCTCTTGAGAGCAAAGGCAGTTCCTAATAGGGGAGGACTGATCAATTTGTCAACCCTCAGTGTTGCTGCAAGTAACGATGAACCTTGTCCTTCAGGGAGTGAAGCTTGGTGATCACTATGGACCCTGAGGGAAGGGGTAGGAAGGAATAGATTAGATAGAAGAGGGAATATTTTGGGGTGAATAAAAGTGTTCTGCATCATCATATAATGATGGATAAAGGCAATGTGGAATTTCATCAAAACTTTATAAAAATGGGTGGTCTAGAATATAGATGATAAAATAGAACATTGATCATAGTTAGTGGATTTGTTTCTATATTTGTACATCCATTATAACAAATGTACTATCCACATGAAAAATGTTATTGAAATGAGAGGGGGGAAAAGATGGAGGTTGTTAAGTTATTTGGGAATCACTTGTTTTCAGTATGTGACTTTACTGTAACCTAAAACTTCTTGGAAGACAAAAATTTTAAAGAAGTAAGACATTGGGGAAAAAATTGAAGAAAATGTGATTTTACAAACAGGACAACAGATATTACAGTGATGAAAGGTAAAACATCAAAAAAGTTTAAATATATTTTACCTTATTTTTAATATCCCAATTATTTTATTTTTCTAAATTATTATTTGATTGTTCATGTTTATACCTATCGTTACTATTTCATTTTCCCATTAATTGTAATTGGTAATAATTTTGGCTTCATTTTTTACTAAGTTTTGGGCCACAAAACGGTTGAATTCCCATTCTGGGGTTCTCTGCCTTATTCTCTATTGGAATGGCAACAATCCCCCAATTGAAGGGCAATGACTAGTGAATGGTCATTTGATGGGCCCTTGATATTGACAATTATGCTCAGGTACCTCTGCTCTTGAAATTGCAAATTAGCATGGTGCTGTAGGGTGCCTAAGAGTTACTTCCTGAGACCCTCCATGTGGCTCACATGTGGCTTCTCTCTAAGCCAAACTCACCACTGCTTTTTTATCTTATTATTGATTTTTAAATTGCTGTTTTTTAAATCACATATCACAACAAAAGGAAGTGTTCATTTTGGTGGAAAGCAAGAAATGGCTTGATGCTTTTTGTTACAAAACAGTAGAATAGCATAATCTAGATCAGAATGTTAATAAGGCAATGCCTACTTAGGTGATAATTATATTTTTTGAAGTTCTGTGATCTGAGTTTGCTTATTGTGTAATTTTATTTACACATTTTGCATGACTTTTTAAAAATAACAGTTTTACAAATATTTGCATATAGGTCTTTGGGTACCTGCCTATATTTACCTTGGGTAAATAGTAGGAGTAGATAATTTGTTAACTCTGTTTTCATTATTTTTCTTTATATATATAATTTTTATTAGAAAAGGTGTGAACTTACAAAATAATCATGCACAGAGTGAAGAGTTCCCATAAAATGCACCTCCAACAACACATGACATAACTGTAGTACATTTGTTACATATTATGAAAGAGCATCAGAATGGTTGAGTTAACTTTGCTGTATAGCATATTCTTGTTGTATTTTTTCCATACTCCACTATTATTCTTTTATGTTGATGCAAGTCTTTTTACACTTGCATTGTTAGTTGGTAATAATCCTTCAGTGTCCTGGTGGTTCATCCCCAGTGGACATGCCTCACACTTAGGGGAAGGTAATATATTTATATGCTGAATTTGGCTTAGAGAGAGGTAACATTTGAACAACAAGGAACCCCCAGGAGGCAACTTCTAGGCACACTAGAATAGTAGGCTAAGTTTCCGTTTCAAGAGTAAAGGTTCATAAACACAGTCATCAATATCAAGGGCCATCAATGGACCATCCTCCTTCAATAGTCTTTACCACTGTATTTGAGGATTCTCACTGATCTTTTAGAGAATGTGGGAGAGCTGCCTACAATAGGAATTTGATATTCCTTGGCTATTGTGTGAATCTCCATGCATGGTGTTAATGCCCCTTGAACATTTGAGCACATTTATTTGTGTGAACCTGGCCAGTGTGATGTGTCTTGGAGGTACAAGTGAGTTTATGCAATCCGGGAAGGGAGGGATGTACACAAATATCATGGTATAATATTTGCAGTCTGTGGCTTCAGCAATTGAATTCTCTATTGTTTTATTGTTTCTATAGTCTCTAAGCACATTTGTTAATGTGAGCATGTTATTAAAAAAGATGGGAATTTTCTTTGCTTATTAAATTCACATGAAGCTAGTTTGGGCCCAATGAATGAATCCCCAATACAAGAGTTTATACCTTATAAGAGCTATTCTTTTTTAGATTGTGACATTCACTGTGCAGAAATCCCCAAATAATTATTGTGAGAAACCCTGTACTGCACTAAGAGGGAATGAGGCTGACCTTGGTTCAAGGTCCCCGGTACCCAATGCCTTCACCCAGAGGTATGGAGATGCCACCTGAGCACAAACAGCCTCACCTGAAACACCCAGGAGCATTCTTCCACTGCTGCTTAGATCTCCTGAGAGCAGACTCAAAACCAGGGAAAGCATTGTGGTGGGAAAGATAATGAGAATAGCTGATTCTGCAGCTTCACTGCAGACCTTGTAAAGCATCTCCTACTTCACATAACTCCAGGATCTGGTAATGTGTTCAGTTTACAAACTCAGGGATGGGGAGAATTTTTTTATGTAACTCATGCATGACTGATGCTTGAAAATCATAAGGTTCCCTGGAAATAAGTGCAGAAAGACCCTTCAAAGTTTCAACTCCAAATCAAAGTAGAATCAGATGACTTAATAGTTGGAGCCACCAAAATCATGTTTAAAATAGAGGAAACTGCTCAGAATTATGGTGGTGCAGTTCTATAGTCTTCACCACCAGAGCCCAAAAGTTCTTTTCACAGAACTTGGCTTTGCACTTTTCTGAGGTCATGGTTTTCTGCTGATTAATGCATAGCATATGCAAGTCAGGAATATGATACAGTGTCCTGCCTCCCCCCTTCCTAGGAGTTGGTCCCATTATGTGAGGTCTTCAGTGCATAGTAAGACATAGTACAAGAATCTTGCAATTCATTATTGTTTTCTTCAAGTGAATGCACTGAAGACATTGCTCATTATATCACACAGGATGTCCTTTTTAAGAGAATTCAGGAGATATGTGTATTTTTTTTTGATTGATATATGCAAATGTCAAACTTCTTTGAGAAAAACAGCTTGTTTTAATATGACAGATATTGTGAAACTAGTAATAAATAGTGATACCAATCATTCCTTCTGAATATACCTATTATTTCCTACCTTATTAACTGACTCATCACCCTTGATTACTCCTTGGGAAACAAGTTTAATAAAAACATTCCTCCTCCCTGTCAGAGTGATGGACCCGAAGGGTACCGGGAATGAAAGACAAAGAGAGATTGGGATCAGGGGATCTGAGAGCATTGATTTCTCAAGCTCATCAGACAAGTTTATTAATATCAGGGCCTACTTTATATACCCCAAGCAATCATGAGAACCAGCGACTATCCTAGCTAACTATTCCCATAACTTCATTAATGAAAACACAGTGCACAGTGGATAAGAAAGTCACTAAAGCCTAAGATGTTCTATTATGTTATTGAAACAAGTATACTCATAAATCTTGTTGCCTAGGTTACTTGAGATATCAAGTCTGGGTACTGCTGGAATGTTGTGCTTCACAGAGAGATTAGCCACCTGCACATACATCTCCAGGGACAGCATGACCCAGCAGTCAGAAAGTAACTTGCTACCATGGAAACAGCATGCCTTTGTTTCCCACATTTCCCCCTTTTTGTTTTGGTCAAGGTGACTGTGCCTGTCTTAGGTTGCCCTCCTCTGAGAGTCTTACCCATCATTGACCACCAGCCAAGCACTCTGACCATGGGGAATTATATCAGGGTTTTAGCAAGTACCAAATTATTAGCTTGTCCCATCACATCAACATGGTGCAGTCTTTGGCATATTTCTCATCCCAGACAAGCAACCACAATAAGCAACAAGATTAATACACAAAGTCCTATTCTTAATGCTGATAAAAAATGCTGAGACTTCCACCAATCTACTGGGTTAAGCTTATTAAATGAGAAATTAAATCATTAAAGATGTCCTTATCTTCAGCTACATAAATCTGATTATGAGACATTTCTAATATATGTTTCTGTAATTCTTCTATTTCTAATGACATATTACCTTTATGACCTATTAAGTGATTTTTAATCTTTTCCCAATCAAACATAGACTTATTATAAGCAAGTGGAGTAATACAAAAGTTACTTTCATTCCAATTACATTTCAATCCCCTAAGTAAGTTTAAGGTATATACTTGATCTCCAAGATGTAAAACTGCTGATTCTAAATTACTAGCTCTACTGTTTAATTCTTCATCAATATGTTCTTGACTATGCCATAAGTCACTAGCATCCTTATGCCATTCATGCACGTATTGTTGAGTCTGCACCATCTTATGCAAGGCCACAGTAGCTGTAGCAGCCGCTGCAATGTCACCAATCAGACCTAATAGGCCAGCTATTAGCAGTCCCACAAATCGCTTTGAGCCCTTTAGAATTTCTTGTGCCATATGGAACAGCAGTTGACTCTCAGGTGATGATTGCCAAATTCGCTTCATAGGAATCATTAAAAATGACAGATCCTCTTCCTATATGGCACTCTTGCCATCCTTCTTTATCCCTACTGTCTTTTTTGCGGACAATCATAAGTAGGATTTTTAGTCATGGTTAAATCGTAAGAGGGAAATAAAGTCACAATAAACTGAGTAATATTATTTTTGAAGATATTTATGGCCCGATTTTTAACATACATACAGGAAGGATGATTACCAATGCATAAAGGTCGATAATCAAATGGTAATACCAGATTATAGATTCTTTGTCCTTCCTCATAGGGTTTAATTGGCAATCGATCATCAATTGCTCCAGGGAATATATAGGTCTTATTCAAATATATATGAAAAAATGGATCTCTCCAGGTTAACCCTCTAAGTAATGGGGGGGTTAGGTATATAGGCCCAATAAGTGTAATTACCGGCAGCTTCCTCATTACTTATGATCACCATCATCAGAAGTTGCAGGAGACCCCATCTCTTCATTCCAGGGTTTAATTCTCTTTGCAGGTAGCCAAACTTGTTCTCCATTTTCTGAAATGACAAGAGCATAGCCTCGCCCCCATACCTTAATCCTGCCTTTTTTCCATTCATTGTTTAAAATATCTTTCCATAATATTGGTTGATCTACATTTCCTGCGTCCACTGTAGATGTTTGACATTTTCCAAAGTGACATTCCGCAGGTGTCAATGAATTATAAACATTAAGAAAATTTAAAGTAAATAAAGCTTTTGCCAATTGATCTTTTGGTGTTATACTACCATCATCTCCCCCTTTTTGTTTTAAAAGCATAGTTTTTAGAGTATGATGGCTGTGTTCAACTATGGCTTGACCTGTAGGATTATAAGGAATACCAGTATTATGCTCAACAGCATACATAGAACAAAAGGAAGTAAAAGACTTACTAGTGTAAGAAGGGCCATTATCAGTTTTAATTTTCAAGGGGCATTCCATCACTGCAAAAGTAGACCATAATGGGAGCGGACATGATGAAAACATTCACCACTTTGTGCAGTTGCCCACAAAAAATGAGAGTAAGTATCAATGCAAATATGGACATATTGTAATTTACCAAATGATGGTATGTGAGTAACATCCATCTGCCACAGTTGATTAGGAACCAGGCCTCTGGGATTAGGCCCAGCCTGAAAAGGCACTGTAGTTAAAGGTCCACAGGTGGGACAGGTGCAAATAATTTCTTCAGCTTGATGTTTTGTTAATTGAGGAAATTTATGTCTAAGTCCCTTAGTATTAATATGAGTTAATGCATGATATTTTTTGGCATCCTACAAACATCCTTAATAAATCAACTCTTGCATTTTGGGTAGCTAGAGGACCAGGAAGGGAAGACTGAGATCGGATATGAGTAATATATATAGGCTGACTTCTTTGCTGAATGAGGGCTTGAAGATCAGCAAAAAGTTGAGACAATTCATCAGTAATAAAAATATGAGCTGTTTCAATATGGCTTACAGTTAAACAAACATATTTGTAGTCAGAGACAATAGTCAAGGGCTCTTGAAACGTTTGTAAAACCTTAATGATGGCTGAAAGCTCTGTGCGTTGAGCAGTCAAATAAGGAGTCTGCCAAACTTGTTCTTTTTGAGAGGTAACGTATGCTGCTTTTCCATACTACTACAATCAGTAAATACTGTACATGCATCTTCAATAGGAGCAGTTTTCACAATCTTTGGTAAAATCCAAGTGGTTCTTTTTAAGAACGTTAACAGTTTGGAAGTAGGATAATGATTATCAATAATACCTTGAAAATCACTGATAGCAATTTGCCATTGAGGATAGTTATATATAAATGTTGAATTTCTTCATGAGAAAGATTACAAATAATTCTATCTGGATCAGACCCCTTTAATTGTAGCAACCTCACACGGCCTTTTGCTAGTATGGAAATAATATTTTGAAGATATGTTTGTAATCTCTTTTGTTTATTATTAGGTAAAAAAAAAAACCCATTCCAATATACCTTCTTGCCAAAATAAAGCCGAAGGAGATTGAGGGGTTGAAAAAATAATTAAATCAACAGCTTTATCAGGGTCTATTTGTGTTAATTGCCCTCAAAAAATACGATCCTTTATCAATGCCAATTCTTTTTCAGCCTCTTTAGACAAAATTCTAGGGCTAGATAGATCAGAATCTCCTGTTAATGTTTGAAACAAATGAGTTAACATATAATTAGGGATTCCTAATGTTGGTCGAATCCAATTAATATCTCCCAGCAATTTTTGAAAATCATTTAAGGTGTTTAACTTGTCTCAGCATATTTGCACCTTTTGTGGTGTAATACATCCATTAGCCAATTTCATACCTAAATAACAATATGGAACATTCCTTTGAATTTTTTCAGGGGCAATTAACAAGCCATACTCAGGAAGAAGTTGTTCAGCATACTGAAATAATTGTTGCAGTTTGTCATTTGAAGCATGAGCAAACAATATATCATCCATATAATGAATAATCATCGCTTTTGGAAATTTTGCTCTTAATATTTCTAAAGGCTGATGCACAAACAATTGACACATGGTAGGACTATTCATCATACCTTGTGGTAATACACACCACTGATATCTTTGCATAGGTGCCTGATTATTAAGAGCAGGTACTGAAAAAGCAAATTTTTCTTTGTCAGCAGGATGCAAAGGAATCGTGAAAAAAGCATCTTTAAAATCAATAATAATTATATGCCAATCTTTTGGAATCATGGATGGTTGTGGCACCCCAGGTTGCAAAGGTCCCATAGGGCTCATGACTTTGTTAATAGCTCTTAAATCAGTTAAAAGTCTCCAATTTCCTGATTTTTTCTTAATAACAAACACAGGAGAATTCCATGAACTGTTAGAAGGTTCAATATGTCTTTGAATTAACTGTTCTTTTACAAGAATATGAAGGACATTAAGTTTTTCAACTGTGAGTGGCAATTGATCAACCCATACAGGTGTATCTGTTAGCCAATTTATAGGCATCGGGCTGCCCTTTTGTTCAATGGCCCCTCTAGTAAATTTTTCTTCCCAGAATCTTGTGGACCTGAATGATATGCAAGTCCTCTGTAATTTCTTTTTCTTCTAGTATTATATTGCATATTCATATATAAAGACTTTGCTTGTTCTGACAAAGTAAGAATGTGAATAAAAGCTCCCCACTGACCAAGCAAATCATGTCCCCACAAGTTGATACCCACATCTGCTACATAAGGTTGTAAAGTAGATTTTTATCTATCCAGACCTAAAACATCAAGTATAGTAGTACTCTGATATACATCATTCATCGTACCTATGCCAGTAAACATAGTGGGTACTTTCTGCAATGTCCAAGATTGAGGCCAATATCGCTTAGCAATAATAGATACAACAGCACAAGTATCTACTAGTCCAAAAAATACCTTCTCATTGATGGTAATTGTTGTCTCTGGCCTGTCATCACCTACAAAACTCTGCCAATAAATTCTTTCTCCTGTAAAACCAAATCCACCTTTTCTATTAAAGGGGAGGGTACTTGGTTTATGATAAGGAAGCAATAGTAATTGAGCAATCCTTTGTCTGACATTAATTTGAACTTGATTCACTGCTTGTACCATTACTTTTATGTCTTCTTTAAAGTCACTATCAGTAATACCAGTTTGAACCAATAATCCCTTCAGAGTCAGACTACTTCTTCCTATTATCAAACCGACAGTATCAGAGGGCAACGGTCCTTTTACTGCAGTAGATATAGTTTGCATACCCATTGCCAGTGTTATAAGTTTAGTTTCAGAAGATGGGAGATCTACTGCAGTGCTGCCTCTCATGGCAGCTCTTAATTCTGAAACTGGGATGCATGTAGCTGGCCATTGCAGACTGGATATTGTTTGGCCAGGCTCATATTGTTTGTCTGAGGGCCCTGAGCCAGGCCCACAAAGCGGTTTCCTGGCCAAATTGGAGCTCCATTTTTCTGAAATTTAGATGTGCACTCTTTGGCCCAATGATATCCTTTCCTACATACTGGACAAATCTTGGATGGAGATGGCTTAATTCTAATCTGAGCGGGATGAGCCGGATAAGATCGACATTCTTTCTGATAATGACCAAGTTTTCCACATTTAAAACAAATTTTGTTTTTCTCCTTGTTACCACCTTTAAAAGCTGTGGCCAAGACTGCCATCTGGTGGGTGGTAGAGCCAATATCCTGACAAGCTTTAATATAATCCTGGACTGAGCCTTCTGCTGCCTTTAAGGGCCTAACTGCCTTTTTACATTCACTATTAGCCTGATCAAATGCGAGCATTAACAAAATTAACTCTCTTGCTTCTGTTATCTCAATTGTTTTCATCAAAAAGTCAGTTAACTGGGCTACAAATTCTACATAAGTTTCATCAACTCCTTGTATTATTTTAGCAAAAGACTGCATTGGTTTTCCAGGAGCACAAATCCATTTCCAGGCAGCCAAACATGAATTGCACACCTGGTTTATGGCCTGGTCATCATAAAGAAGCTGCTGTTGAATGCCAGACCATTCACCAATACCTAATAACTGTTCAGCAGAAATAAGAACAGAGGATTTTGCACAGCATTACGGCGTGCAATCATATTGGCTTCATCCGTCTATCAGGTTTTAAATTGTTAAAATTCAGCTGGACTTAAAACTGTTCTAGTGAACATTTCCCAGTCCCATGGAATAAGGCGCTCAGTTTGAGCCAACCCCTGTACCAAACCAAAAGTATAAGGGCTATCAGTTCCAAATTGTGCACATGCTTGTTTAAGTTCTTTCAAAACTTTAAATGGCAATGGTTCATGATGAGCATATATCCCTCCTTGGGGGTGATCAGCATTGGTGGGAATTTGTTGAATATGTACTGGGAAAGCTGACAATACTTGCATTGCCTCAGTATCCCCTTCTCAGGATCCTTGTAATAAGCAATGCATCATTGGAGTTGTAGGAGCTGGATTAGGTATGAATATGATTTTAATATATGTTTGGGTGTCAATAAGGTCAGTAAATATCCCCAGGGCTATAGGCATAGTAACTGATGGAGCTGTAGGGGCAGTATTACATAGATTAGGATAAATGTTAGCTTTAGAAATACTCAATTTAGCCATCTTTTTATTCAGAAAAGGATTAGTTTCTGTTTCATTAGAAGGCTCCTCCTCCTCCTCCTCCTCTATTTCCTCCCTGCCCTCACTCTGATGACCTGTGTCATGGGCCTCCTTGGAAAAGATGGTAATTTCTTCCTCTTCCTCTTCAGACTGCAGCGGATCTAAAGCCACAGCAATCCATTGCCCTAGTGTCCAAACTGATAATGGTATGGTTTCTCCTTTTTGATATGGTCTATGTAGCGCCCTCTTTACCTGTTTCCACTGTTTAAGATTTAAAAGATTTTTCCCTTGTGGCTGAAACCAATAACAGTGTTTTTGTACTAGAACAAAAAGTTCAAGTAAATCAGCCTTTTTTACTGAAACTCCAACAGTATTTAAAAGAGATTTTAGTACCTGTGAATATTCTTCCATCCATCCTGGTTGATTACCCATACTCTGATGCTAGCGGAAAACAGGATTAATTAAAATTCTTACCACTGTGTGGTCAGATGAGAGTCACCTTTTGATGGACACCTCAAACTTTCTGGAAGGTTTTCAGTTCTGTGTTCCCGATACTGTTGTGGAAGAATCTCTGCTGCAGTCACTACTTCGGGCCCCACGGTGGGCACCAAATGTCGGAGTGACAGACCCGAAGAGTATCGGGAATGAAATACAAAGAGAGATTGGGATCAGGGGATCTGAGAGCATTGATTTCTCAAGCTCATCAGACAAGTTTATTAGTATCAGGGCCTACTTTATATACCCCAAGCAATCATGAGAACCAGCGACTATCCTAGCTAACTATTCCCATAACTTCATTAATGAAAACACAGTGCACAGTGGATAAGAAAGTCACTAAAGCCTAAGATGTTCTATTATGTTATTGAAACAAGTATACTCATAAATCTTGTTGCCTAGGTTACTTGAGATATCAAGTCTGGGTACTGCTGGAATGTTGTGTTTCACAGAGAGATTAGCCACCTGCACATACATCTCCAGGGACAGCATGACCCAGCGGTCAGAAAGTAACTTGCTACCATGGAAACAACATGCCTTTGTTTCCCACACCTCCCTAAGTCCCATGAACACAGGACTTTCCAGATATCTGTTTCTTCCAACAGTGTCACTGCATGGACTTGGCTCTACTGGACTTTTATGCTCAGGAATGTGTGCAGGAAGCCCAAGGAGGTGGTGGGCAGTGTTGCAGCAATGGAAGGACATTTTGCAGAGCCTCAGTGACATTCTCTTAGCTTGGCCTGTTGCCCATGATGGTGTGGCGCAGGGAGAATTGATAGTCTCTGGGGATCCAGAGGCTGAGATCTCAGAGCTACTCATTAAGTGTATTGTTTTCTTTTTGCTTAATGCACTTAGGAATTGAGTTCCCTGGAGGCCCAGGAATCATAAATTAAAGAGAACATTTCTGCTTGTTCTGTCCCTGAGGGTACATGTTTGATGCTAGATACACATTCCTTCCCAATCAATGCAGCCATTCCTCCTCAAAAAGGCCTCCCATATAAATATGTCTTATCCTGTGGGATGAACCACAAGGGCCATTAATGAGCCTATAGGCCACTGTAAGTCACCAAGAATCCCAATACCTGACTCAGAGAGATGTTCATGCCCCCTGGCCACACTGAACCCGAACAATGTCCTCCCTGGAACATCATCCTGACCTCTGGTGTAAATCCTGCAGACAATGGAGTTTAAACAGGCTCATATTAGGTTAAAGAGAAGGAACTTTCATGGCACACATCGTCAGGTCCACTTTCTCAGTCTGCATCTTGAATAAACACATTTTTTTTTCTGGATATAAACCCAGCTGATATTTTCAAAACATCATGGAAGAGAACTGCAAATGTATTATAAGCTCATAGCAGTGACCTAGAGTGTGGGTTAGCAACTTTTTTTATGTAAAGGGATATATGGATATATTTTATGCTTTGTGAGCCATAAGTTGTTCTCTCTTCTAACTACTTTTCCCTGTGGTGTATGTGAACACAGCTGTAGACCATACTGCAGGCATGAGATGGTTGTATTACTGTCTGTGTCTGCTGTAAAAAATAATCATAAATTTGGTGGTTTGAAGCAATAGTAATTATTTGCTGGCAGTTCCAGGTGCCCAAATTCCAAAAGCAAGGTGTCTGCAGAGCATTCCTAATTCTGAAATTGTTTGGGTGAACCCAGCCAGGCCACCTGACTCTACAGGCTCCTGTAGTTCCTGGACTTCCTGGCTGCATCACCACAGTACCTGCTTATCTTCACATGTCTTTCTCGTATTCCTTCTTTGTGTCTCCTTTGTGTCCCCTTTACAAGGACAATTGTCATTGTATTTCAGATTCCCCTGGATAATTGGAGATGATCGTACTAGAGATCCTTCAATTTACAACTGCAAATACTTTTATTCCAAACAAGTTCACACTTATTTGTTCCATAGGGGGTATTAGAACATGGACATAACTTATAGGGCTCCAGCAACATCAGTAGACTGTGATCCAATAAAACTTTGTACAGAAACAGATGTGATCGGTTATGGTCAGCTGTATTTGGGTGACCCTTGACTTAGAGAGTCTCAGAGATAGGAAACACAGATAAAGCTGGAAAATTAAAAGTACCAACAACATGCTTCTTTTTCTCTAGTATTTCTCATATATTTTCAGGCTTCCTGGTTGTGTGCATAAATGTTTATGATTTTTTTTTCTTGAAAGATTACCCCTTTTACTATTATATAGAGTCCATCTTTGACTCTTAAAATTATTTTGCATTTAAAGGGTATTTTGGCCAAAATTGTATAGCTAATCCCATCTTATTTTGGTTTTACTTTGCTTGTAAAATATTTTCCCAGTCATTCATTTTCAGATTCCTTGAATCTCTGGATCTAATGTAGGTTTCTTGTGGACATTATATTGATTGATTATATTTCCTTATCCATTCTTCTAATCTGCATTTCTTGACAGGTGAGTTTATCCATTAACATTTAGTATTATTACTATACCATAATTACTTACATTAGCCATATTTTCTTAGATTTTGTATGTCATATTTTTATTGCTCTTTTTGCTTTTTATTTATTTTTTCTGAAACTCTCTTCCAACTCTATTTATCTCCTGTTTTCTCCATTTAACCTGTAGTACTCCTTTAGTATTTCCTGAAGGACAGGATTCTTATTGGTATACTCACTTAATTACTGTTTATCTGTGAATATTTTTTATTCGCCGTAACTTTTTATTGTAAAAACTCTATATTGATTAGTTTTGCATCTGTGTAGATTACTTTATAGCATGTTATATGGTGATATAGGCCAACAATCAATGTTACAACCCAGACCACATTTAGTTCATTGTGAATATACTTCATAGAATAGTTTCAAAAACTCAGTAATATACTTACAATAGTCAATGTAATCTGCTAAAACAGACTTAAAGTGTTAAAAGAGAGAACTCACTGAACTAAAAAACACTATAATGGTAATTTCTGAAAACTAATTAAGATACTCTATATTCAGAGTTATCTGCTAATATGGGCTTGCAATCAGTGTCAAAATAATGTATCCACTTAGTGAGCTCTGAAAACACTATATCGATTAGATGTAAAAACTATATATGATACTTCCTTTATTCAGTGTTATCTGGTTAAATGGACATACAGTCAATGATAAAGGACAAAATTAACTTAGCGAACTGTGAAAACAGTATATTGATGAGTTTGAAAACTATATAGTACTGCTTTAAATTTTTTGAGTGTTTTATTCATTATTTTTCTATTTTTTAAACTTTTAAAAATTGTTTTATAAAGATACATAGATCACAAAAAATATTACAATGAAAAATTTGAGTTTCTCATGTACTCTTCCTCCCACCATCACCTCACTCTTCCCATATCAACAAACTCTTTCATCACTGTGGCACACTGATTATATTTGGTGAAAACATTTTGGAGCACTGCTGCACTGCATGGATTATAGTTTATATTGTAGTTTACACTCTCTACTAGTACATTCAGTGGGTTATGGCAGGTAATATAATGTCCAAAATCTGTCCTTCAAAGTCATTTAGGACAACTCCAATTCCCCAAAATGCCCCCACATCGCTTCTCTTCTTCCCTCTCCATCCCCTCAGCAACTACCATGGCCACTTTCTCCAGATCAATGCTAAAATTTCTTCCATTACTAGTCACAATATTTCTATAGTAGGATACCAGTAAGTTCACTCTAATCCATATTTTTTTCCTCCATCCTGTTCACATTGGGTTGGTTATGTCCACAAAACCTCTATATTAAGTGAGGGCTTAGATCCCACTTGGTTGTATAGAAAGGTCACATCGGAGCCTAACTCCATCACACTCAGGAACACATATTTCAAAGTAGGGCCCACTTACAAGGCACTGAATGCCAGAGCCAAGTAACATGACCATAGAAATTGCATGTCTCCGTAGCCCTCAGGAGTACCATAAAATTGGCTGTCTCTGTGATGCTGCTGAGGCCTGCTTAAGGAAGACCCCTCTGATGATCTCCTGACTTAATTTTTTGAAGACTCTTAGCCATATAAACTCATTTGTCTTTAACATTTCACTCTTTTATTCAAGGTCTTCTTCTAGCTGCATCTCCAGTTAATGATTGCTAGTAATTCCTCAGCAATAGGGAGGCTCATTCATGGGAGCCATGTCACATGCTCAGTTAATGTAATGTGTTAACATACTGAGTTTGGCTTAGAGAGTGGCCACTTTTGAGCAACATGGAGGCTCTCAGGAGGTAATGCTTAGGTGCCATGCAGTTCTAGGCTTAGTTGAAACTTCAGGTGCTCAGGCTCATAAACATAGTCATCAGTATCAAGGGCTCTTTTTTGGAGCATCCTTCTTCACTGGTCTTTGCACTTGTACTTGGGGGATTGTTGATGTTCCACTGGAGAATGTGACAGAGCTCTCCTGGTTAGGAACTCAGCACTCATTCAATTCTCATTTGTAACTCTAATTACTAAGAAATTACCTGACATCTATGTGAACATTTTTATTTACCCTATATACAGGTCCTGAGGAACTCCCTCCCAACCATGTGTCCCCTATCAATAACACCTCACACACACTTTCCTCTCCTGCCATAGTTGAACCCATCTGTGGTTCAAAATTTCTTCGAAAATTGAAACCTAATTTATTGCCAAGTTCAATTAATAGGAAAAATAAAAAGTAGTTATAGTTTAAAAATTAGAAATGGAATACATACTAATTTAGAAAAAGTAAAATAAAGTAAAAATAAATTGGGGTATTAAAAATGAAAAATATCATAAAACTTTTTCTGAAAATTTTGACTTTCATCACTGTAATAAGTTTTTCCATATATGTACAATGGCAAGGCCATTTCTTTCATTTTTTCTTCAGTGTATACATCCTTCTTTTTTTTTCCTAATTTTTAATTTTGTCTTCTAATGAGTTTTAGATCACAGTTAAGTCACATGTACAATATACGGAAATCCCATATATCCAACATCAAACCCTTTTCCCATTTCCTCTGCAGTGATCTTTTTACATGTTCATGTTATATTTGCTGCAGTTGATGTACAGATATTGAAACATAGCTATCAAACATGGTTTCATTTTGGTTTACATTATGGTTTATATTTTAGACTGTACAATTTTCTAAACTTTTATTTACATTATATTTTACATTTTAGCCAATAGGCTTTTATACATTTTTTCCCTTAGAGTAATTTTTTATTTTTTTGTCTTTATTTTTTCAGTATTACATTAAAAAAATATGGGGTCCCCATATACCCCCCACCCCCCTCATCCCACTCCTCTCCCCATAGTAACAATCTCCTCCATCATCATGAGACATTCATTGCATTTGGCGAATACATCTCTGAGCACCGCTGCACCTCATGGTCAATGGTCCACATCATAGCCCACACTCTCCCACGTTCCACCCAGTGGGCCACTGGAGGACATACAATGTCTGGAACTGTCCCTACAGCATCACCCAGGACAACTCCAAGTCCTGAAAATGCCTCCACAACTCATCTGTTCCTCCCATTCCCCACACCCAGCAGCCACCATGGCCAATTTCTCCACACTAATGCCACATTTTCTTTATTTACTAATCACAATAGTTCATGAATAGATTATCAGTAAGTCCACTCTAATCCATATTCTATTCCTCCATCCTGTGGACCTTGGAATGATTGTGTCCACTCCACATCTATTTCAAAAGGGGGCTTAGATTCTACATGGATCCTGGATGCAATCTTCCTGCTTTCAGTTGTAGGCACTCTTGGTTCCATGGTGTGGTGGTTGAACTTCTTCAACTCCATGTTAGCTGAGTGGGGTAAGTCCAATAAACCAGAGCATAGGAGCTGAAGTCTGTTGAGGCTCAGGGCCTGGCTATCATATGGTCAGTCCAGAGACTCAGGTCCCCTGGGTATATATTAAATCCCAGCACCAACTACAGTTCTGGTAAAAGTAACAGGAGAGCCTTGTGAGAAAAGATCACATCTGAGTCCAGCTCCATCATACAAAAACACAAACTCCAAAGAAGGGCCAAATGGCATGGCCCTGAACTCCATCTGCCATGTCCATAGAACCTGTGGGTCTCTGTAACCCTCGGAAGAACCAATGCCCATTGTTGTATCTACTTTATCTATCGCTGGGACTCTGCTGAGGTGTGCATAAAGTCACCTCCTCTGATAACCTCTCGGCTCTTTTTGGAGACTCATAGCCATATAAACTCATTTGTCCTTTCCATTTCCCCCTTGATTCAGGTCAAAAAGCATTTTTAAATCCTGTTATTATATGTAGACTAAGATATTCTGCTGGTCTGCATTTACCCTTTTATTCAAGGTCATTTTCTGGTTACATCATCAGCTGGTACTTGGTAGTGATCCCTCAGCACCAGGGTGGCTCAACCCAGGGGGTCATGTCCCACACTGGGGGGAAGGCAACGAATTTACATACTGCATTTGGCTTTGAGACTGGCCACATTTGAGCAACATGGAGGCTCTCAGGAGGTAACTCTTAGGCACCCTGCAGCTCTAGGCCTTGTTCTTATTTCAGGTGCACAGGCTCACAAGTATAGACATTATACTCATTGTTGGACCTTCATTCTTTTTGGTCTTTGCTGTTGCTCTTGGGGGATTGTTGCTGTTCCTTTAGGGACTGAGATAGAGCTCCCCTGGCTAGGGACTCAGTACTCCCTCAGTTGTTGTTTTTTAATTGTATCCACTATGAAAATATCCAAACATTTTTATGTACTTTGGATATATGCCCTGGAGAACTCCCTGCCAACCATGTGTCCCCTGTCAATAACATCCCACACCAGTATTCCTCCACTGCCATTGTTGAACCTCTCTGTGATCCAAAACTTCCTGAAAAGTGAAGCTGAATATATTGCCAGGTTCCATTAATAGTAAAATGGAATACAGTGATGAGTTAAAGGTTAGATATAGAATAAGTCTTATACATCTTTGGTATAATTTTACATGTCCTATATCCATCATTTTACTATCTTGTGGAAAACTTCCATTTCCCCCCATTAATTCTGCTCCTGTTTATTCTATTCCTCTCTCACCCTCCCTTCAGGACCCACAGTGACAGCCAATCTTCCTGCTGGAAACACCAGATTCACAGACACTTGCAGTAATGCTGAGGACTTGGCATATACTAGAACGCTGTAACCCACTGGGAGCCACCCAATTCTCTCAAGGGACACAATTCCCTCTGTTGCAGAAGATCAGACCTCCCCAGGATATTAGTACACATTCCCCTTCATTGTATGGGTCTCCACCCAATGACATTACACTCTATGACAAGATGAGCACTCACTCCCCAGAAACCTGCCTTATGCCAGATGACCCCCTTAAACACATTAAATAGGTAATCCATCCTTATCATGATTTCTAAAGTGTTTTCTCAACATTATAGTTTCAATTACATGCCCAACAATCTCCTATGTTCAACTCTTCCCACCAGCCCTGACACAATTCCTCATGCCATCTGAACCATCCTCCAAACTTTAACCCCACTCAAGCTTGCAAAGCCTCTTACAAAGGTATCCCTATGTCTACATCTACAAATACTTACCTCCACTCTCTCATAGATTTCACACATGCAGACATCAACTCACAACCTTCCTCTCTCCCCTAATACCTGTAAGCCTATCATCCAGTCTCTATCTCCTGGAGACTGCTTCATTTCTTTATTTCATATCAGATAGGTCACATAGTATTTGTCTTTCAATGCCTGGGTTGTTTCACTCAATATAACGTCCTCAAGGTACATCCATGTTATCTCATGTGTTTCTACTGTAATCCTTCTTATAGCTGAGTAGTATCCCACTGTATGTATATACCACATTTGTTTATCAATTTATCTGTTGATGTGCATTTGGGTTGATTCCAACTTTTGGCAATAGTGAATAATGCCACTATGAACTTTGGTACACATATACCTATTTGTGTCCTTGTTTTCAGTTCTTCTGGGTGTAAACCCAGCAGCGAGATTACTGAGTCATATGGCAAGTCTATAGCTAATATTTGAGAAAACACCAAATTGTGCCCCAGAATGGCTGGATCCTTCTGCACTCCCACCAGCAGTGGATGAGTGCTCCTATTCCTTCACACCCTCTCTAACACTTGTACTCTTCTGTTTTGTTTTGTTTTTTTGATAGACACCAGTTGCATTGTAGTTTTGATTTGCATTTCCCTAATAGATAGTGATTTTGAGCATTTTTGTTTTTCATTTACTTTGTAGCCATTCTATTTCTCCTTTGGTCTGTTCACATCTGTTCACATCTCTTGCCCATTGTTTAAATGAGTTGTTTGTCTTTTTATTTTTGAGATATATTAGTTCTTTATATATGCAGGATTATAGTCTCCTATCAGATATATGGCTACCAAATATTTTCTCCCATGGAGTAAGCTCTCTTTTCACTTTCTTGAAAAACACTTTTGAGGTGCAAAAGGATTTAATTTTGAGGAGATCCCATTTATCTATTTGTTCTTTTGCTGCTTGTGCTTTGCGTTTGAATTTCATGAAGGCATTTCCTATGGCAAGTTCCTGTAGATGCTTCCTACCTAGTTTACCAAGGTCTTTAAGGTCTTTCCTCTTTTATTTAGGTCTTTGATTCATCTTGAGTTGATTTTTGCTTAAGGTGTGATATGGTAATCCTTCTCTCATTCATTTGCATATGGATATCCAATTCACCAGGCACCATTTGTGTTCCTGGTGCCCTTGTCAAATATGAAATAACTGCATGTGTAAGGATCTATATCAGAACTCTCTATTTGGTTTCATTGTTCAGTGTGTCTGTCCTTGTGGCACTTACATGGCATTTTCACTACTGCAGCTTTGTAGAATAATTTGAAGTCAGGTAGTGTGATTCCTTTAATTTCAGTTTTCCTTTTCAATTATATCTTTTGCTATTTAGGGTCTTTTTCCATTCCAAATAAATTTCATAGATTTTCTAGTTCATTAAAAAATGTTACGGGTGGCGGACTTGGTCCAGTGGTTAGGGCGTCCATCTACCATATGGGAGGTCTGTGGTTGAAACCCTGGGCCTCCTTGACCTATGTGGAGTTGGCCAATGCACAGTGCTGATGAGTGCAAGGAGTGCCATGCCATGCAGGGGTGTCCCCTGTGTAGGGGAGCCCCATACACAAGGGGCGTGCTCTGTAAGTAGAGCCGCAAGCATTTCACATGCCTGAAGGGTGGCTTACACTGCCCCTAACTGGTACTCAATGAGAGAAGAGTGGGGTTCTGCCCCTTTCCATAGTTGACACCAGAACCCTATGGGCACCATGCACTTCCCGTGTGTTTGCCAGTGGCCCATTACAGAAGAATCACTGCTACCAAATACAAAAGACCCAAAGGGGGACAAAATCCACCCCCATCATGCAGTCAGGTTCACCTGGGCTGAAGGTCCACTCACCATGCCCAGAACCTCCTACTGGCTATGACAAATGTTGGGTCCTTGATGCTTTGCCATAATGGGGAAGTCAGCACCATTTGCAAAGGAGAAGGCATGAAGAGCCATGGGGAGTTTGTGCATTTTGAGATATTCCATGCTCTTTTCAACCTTCCCCTGCTCTTTCTCTCTCTAATTTTCCTTTAAGCTTCGTTTGTTCTCTCCACTCCTCTGTTTACATGGGAGCTGCTTTTATGTTACCAGGATCAGAATATATGATTGACTTTTACAGTGGCATACCTATCATTCTGCATATACTGAACAGCTGGCTTATGGGTCAGTCAGGATCAAGTTCAATCCCTGGAAGCTGAGTGCAGTTATGTTGTCATTGTGTCTCAGATATGGCCAAGAAGTATACAGTTTGATTAGGTCATTTAACTATTGGGCTTCGGCTCCCCCTATGCTAGGTTTGTTTTGTGGAACTTTTATCAATAACATTGTCAAACTTTACAACTTAGAGGTGATCACTTTTAACAATTTAGAGAAACCTGTTGCACTTTTTTTCTTTACCTTGGGTATTGGCAAATATGGGTTTCCTTATAAAAGAACTGTGGGCTCATTTAAATTCTACATCCCAGAGCAGAAGACCAATTATTTATTTGTAGCAGTATACAACTGTTAGTTTTTCCCGCCCAGTAGAATTTTGCGTTAATACTTTCTTAAAAATGAACTTTTAAATTCTTCAGTGACGATGATATCTTCTTTTAATTTCACTTTCATGCAATAATAATCTGATGATTTTTTTTCAAATTATAACTTCATGCACAATTCCTAAAAGAATTGTTAATATCCAATACCCTTTTTGCATATAAAATTAGTAATGTTTCTGCTTCTCATAATTAGGAGATTTGAGTGAATGGGTTTTTCATTTTACTTTTTCTACATGGTACTTTTGTTTTGAGATTTTCAATATGATCTTTCAATTTTTCATCTTATCCTCTCCTATTTCTATGAAAAACTTTATATTCAGAAAATACTGTTTTTTTAAGATTGAAACTATGCAGAAATGTAAGTATCTATATGTTCATTTTTGTTTTCTTCTAACAGCTAGTATTTTCTCTTATTTCATATTTGTTTGAAATTTATTTGAGAATAGTGAGATACAGTCTAACCTTATGTTCTTCTAAATAGTTAATGTCATCAAACACTTTTTCATAATGTTAAAACAACTTGTCTAATGTAAATAAGAACTAAATATATTAAATTTAATGTGACATACATTAAGATATCCCAAATGATAGTGAACAGAAAATTAAATTTAAAAATCTAGGATTATTCCATTTAAAATCATAAAATGAAAGATTAATGTCACATTTCTATTATTTTTGAAATTTTCTGGAATCTTAAACCAAGGCAAAATCATTTAAAAATAATGGCTATTAGGAATTATATGAATATGTGTAATAATATTTAAAATTAAATAAAACATTATTTTTCATTAAGAAAACATTGAAGAACGGTCTAAAAATGGGTGGTATATAAACAGAATATGAGATAATAGAATATTTTTAATCTGATGAGCATTGGAGTATATTGGAAATGTTCATTAGATTCTCTTATGTTAAAAGAAGACAGTATTCTGCACCCATTTCTGTTGAATTTATATCAGAAAAACTGTCACATAAATGAAATGCAAACAATAAATTGTTATTAGAGTAGATGTTAATTTTTTAGCCATAGGATTGGCAAAGGCACTAGAGAATGTAACATGTACAAATGACTGAAAGATAGAACAAAGGACATTGAAAATGATTGAAATATCGTCCTTGAGTTGGGGAATGTCCAATCCCACAGCATTGACCTGTAAGGTATTAGGGTGCTAAAAATATATTGTAGCATTGGATTCCAGGCAAGGCAGCAAAAGTAACCACCGTTTGTCATCAAGGAGAACCACTTATTAGACAAGATGCATGGCATCATGAGATACTGGCTTTAGGGTATTGCTGTCATGCTGAAAATGTCAATTTGGACTGATTATTTTGTTTCTTTTCCCCTCAAGCTGGGTAACCTAGCCATCCCATGGAAACAAAATAACAAACAGAAGTACCAAACTTTCTCTGCCTGAGATTTGCTGATGAGAAGGAATTGCAATCTCTGCTCTTTGGGCTGCTCTTTTCTATGTACCTGGTTACCTTTCCTGTGAACCTGCTCATCATCTTGGCCATCATCTCAGACTCCTACCTCCACATGCCCATGAACTTCGTCCTCTCCTCCCTGTCCTTGGCTGACTTTGAGTTCACCAATTCTACCATCCCAACAATGCTGCTGGGCATCCAGACACAGAACAAAATTATCAGCCATGCAGCCTGCCTCACCCAGATATTATTTTCTTTGTATTTGGATACCTGGACATTTTCATCCTTACTGCTATGGCCAATGGCCCATTGTTGCCATCCATCACCCCGGCATTAAACAGTTCTCATGAAACTCTGGCCCTGTGTCATGATGGTTCTGGGGTCTTGGTGTCTCACTGTCATGATGGTCCTGATTGAAATGTTTACCCTCTTGAGGCTCTCCTTCTTCACTAATGTAGAAGTCCTTCCTGAAGTCCTGAAGATCGCCTCTTCAGACACACTCATCAATAATTTACATGTGTATTCTGTAGCTATTGTTAGTGGCGTTTTTCCTGTCATTGGGATCATCTTCTCTTATTCCAAGTTTGTCTCCTCCATTCTAAGGATATCCTCAGCTGGTGTTAAATACAAAGCATTTTCTACCTGTGGGTGTCACCTGTCAGTTGACTCCTTGTTCTATGGCACAAGTACTGGTGTCTACCTGAGCTTTGAAACCACACCATCCTCTAGGAAATATCTGGTGGCCTCGGTCATATGTGCATTAGTTACCCCCAAGCTGAACCCTTCATCTACAGCATGAGGAACAGGAACATGAGGGGGGATTGTGGAAGCTCCTTTGCTGTGCTGCCAGCTCTCATTATTGAGGCATTTGTAGAAATGTGAGAAGTTAGAATGATGTTGTGCAGTGGATGGGCATGAGACTGGTGCAGTGATGCTAATGGGCTTGATGGTGTGATTTCTGAGAGGGAGGGGGTGGGGAGGTGGGTTGGGACGATCCATGGACTGTGGTGAGAGTGACTGCTGGGGATTTGCATGTGTGTGATTAACATTACAATGTTAGGAAAATTCATTTGGCAAATATGGCAAGCGAGGTTTACCAGTGTAGGACATTGGATGTGAGGACATATGTGTGATAGGGCACACCTGGGGCATGCTTCAGTGGAATAATTAGGTGTTCATCTTGTCATACTGCAGTAGCTCAGTGGGTGGAGACCAACACAATAAACAGGATAATATCAAACTCCCATCCTGCAGAATCCTACTGTGTTCTCAATTAGAGGGACAAAAACTCCTCAAGAACATTGGCAGTACCCAATACAAGAGAACAGGCTAAAATGTCAAACCCTCATTATTGCAAGTAACTATGAACCTTATTATTCAAAAGTTGAAACTAGTGATTACGGTAAGTTCTGAGGGCAAGTAGAGGGAAGAAAAGAATAAATGTAACATAGAGAAATTTTAGGGAATTAGAAATGTTCTGCATGATCTTGCAATAATTGATAAAGGCCATTTTAAATCTTGTAAAACCTCTAAAATTATATGTTCCAAAATATAAACCATAATGTAAAACCTTGACTATGATTAATAGCAGTGCTTCAATATTTGTTCCCCAATTGTAACAAATGTACCATCCTCATGTAAAATGTTATTATTAAGGAAGAATGAAAAAGGAAGGATATGGGATATTTGGGAATCCCCTATATTTTCTTAAATATTTATTTATTAATTTCTCCCCTCTCCCCTTGTTGTGTGCTCTCTGTGTCTGTTTGCTGTGTGTTCTTTCCTGTATGCTCATCTTTTCTTTAGGTAGCACTGGGAACCAGTCCTGTGACCTTACAGAGTGGTAAAGAGGTGTTCAATCTCTTGTACCACCTCAGTCCCTGGTCTGCTGCACCTCTTATTGTCTCTCTTTTGTGTCTCTTTTTGTTGCCTCATCTTGCTGCGCCAAATCTCTGCTTGGGCCATCTTGTTGTGCATGCCAGCACCCCTGTGCAGGCCATCACTGTTGCATGGACCAACACTGTGCTTGGGCCAGTTTGTCTCTCAGGCCAGCACTCTGCAAGGACCAGAACTCTGTTCAGACCAGCTCTCCATGTGGGCCAGCTTGCCTTCACCAGGACGCCCCAGGAATCAAACCATGGACCTCAACTTTTTAAACCACATCTGCTTCCCACCCTGTATTTTCTATAAGCTTTGAAGGTAATCATTTTAGCTTCTTTGAAGCCAAAATGGATAAAAGAAGTTGATGCGGGAATTTATATGGAAGAATTTGTTACTATATGTATGTAAGACAACAGACCTTAGATCAATGAAAGGCAGCATGTCCAAAAAGTTTTTATATTATTTAATTTTTTTAATTGTTTTGTATTTTATTTGCTACATTAAAATCATTACTGTTTCATTTGCTTATTAATTTTATTTGATTTTCTCTTGGTTTCATTTTTTAGCCAAATTTTAATTGTCTTTTTTATTAGATATTGAATCACGCAAAATGTCTCATCAAAAATTTCAAGCGGTTCCCATACATGCCACTCCTCACCAACCACTCCTCTCACATCAACAACCTCCCCCATCAGTATGGGACATCCAGTGTACTTGATGAATACACCCCAGAGCACTGCTACTCTGCATGGCTCATAGTCCACATTGCGGTTTACACTCCAGCCCAGTTCAGCTAACAAGTCACAGCAGGATACACCATGTCTTGCACCTCTCTCTGCAATGTCACCTAGGACAACTCGAAGTCCTGCAAATGTGGCATATGATGCTTCTTCTTCCTTCTTCCCACCACCAGCAGCTCCTATGACCACTGTCTCTACACCAATACAATTTCTTCCATTGTTAGAGTCAAAATAGTTTTACGGCTGAACACCAGCAAATACAATCTAATCCATATTTTATTCCTCCATCCTGAGGACCCTAGGATGGTGATACCCACTCCGCCTCTAAATTGAGATGGGGCTTAGGTCCAACATGGCTGATGGATGGAATTCTGCTTGCAGTTGAAGACTCTCTCAGCTACCTGATCTTGTGGTTGACCATCCTCACTTCCTGGTTAATGGACCTGGGTAAGTCCAATGACCAGAGAGTAGGTGTTGCAAGTCTCCTGAGGTTCAGGGCCCAGCTTGCACAGGAATAGTTTGGAGATTCAAGTCTTCTGAGCATACACCAACCCCAGCTGTTGGCTTCAATTTTTGAGAGGTTTTGAGCCACAGAAAATTCACAACTGTGAAGGGAAATTATCACTGGTGGGAGGTGTCAGTGATACGGTATGTGTGGGGAGTTGCTCATGTGGGACATGCCTCTAAGGCATATAACTGTGTTCAAGAGTTCATGGTCTTTACTCAGGGGGTGGAGACCCACACAATAACAAAAAATGTTGAATTAACATCCTGACGTGTCCTCCTACATTCTCTAATAGAACAGCAAGAATCTTCTGAGTACCAGGGATTGTCTGGTGAAGGAAGACACTCCATTAAGCCAGGCCCTTGATATTAATGGATGTACATATGAACTTGTACTTGTCAAAGTGAAACATCCTAGTATTATGCATTGCCTAAGAGTTACCTCCTGAAAGCCTCTTTGGTGCTCAAATCTATCATCTCTCTAAGCCAAACTCAGCATTTGAATACATTACGTTCCCCCTGCATGGGACGAGACTCTCCTACTAACTACTGTAGTACATTTGTTATGATTAATGTACATATATTGAAGCATTGCTACTACCCATAAACTATAGTTTATATGATGGTTTACACTTTGCACCGCACAAATTTATAGGTTTATTTATTTATTCATTCATTCACTTATATATTTATTTTAAAGATACTTAGATTGAATATATAGGGATCCCCTATATTTTTCTATAAACTTTATATAATCTCAAAGAAAGATTGTGAAAGGGCTGCCAACTCAGTGGGAAAATATACTTGAAAACCACATATCCAATAAATGTTTTATTTCCTTACTATATAAAGAGATCATACAAATAAATGGTAAAAGGAGAAACAGTGCAATTTAAAAATGGTCATAAGACCTAAGTAGAAATTTTTCCAAAAAGGAAATAGAAATGGTGAAAAAGCACATTAAAAAAAGTTTAATATCACTGTCATTAGGGAAACGTAAATCAAATCTGTAATGAGATATCATATCACACCTCATAGAATGATCATTAAAGTAAAATAACAAAATACTGTAAGTCCTGGAGAGAATGTGAAGAAATAGGAAGTCTCTGTCACTGTTGGATGGAATATAGAATAGGGCTGCCTCTGTGGAAGACAGTTTGGAGGTTCCTCATGAAGCTGAATATAAAATTGCTGTATGATTCAGCAGTTCTTCTAGGAGGAGTATGTCCAGAAGAAATAAATACAGGTCCCAAACAGCAATTTACACCCCCGTCTTCATTGCAGCATTGTTCACTATTGCAAAAAGGTGGGAAAAATAACAAACAAGTGCCCATCAACTCTAATAGAGACTTTTTTTAAAAAAGGAGATTCTGTCTAAATAAAATCAGCCCTACAGGTAAATTATCTGATATAAGGACTGAATGCACAACATAGGTCTTCCAGGATAGAAAACTGGGAGCTGATATATACGTTACTGGGTGTGAGAACAAGAAAGACACTATTTCCATTGGATAAATGGACACCACAAGTGTATGTACACTGGCTATTCTGATTCACAACACCTTGCTTGCCCTCACCCCTAAAGACAGCAAACAGGAAAAATTTGGAAAAGCTGACTGGTTTAGGTTTTAAATGATTTTGTTCATTATCATACTTCAAGGGACTTGGATTTTAATTGTACTGGGGCAATTGTTCAAAAAATGGTAAGCTAGGGATTTTTAATTCTGAGATTAAGACACAGTCATAAACCAGAAATTTTCTTGGACTGCATAAATCTAATCTATTTTCTCAGAAAACTACAGTCAGATGTTGGTATGCCTCAAAATCATAGTCTGGGGGGGGGAGTTGGGGCAAAATGGTGGCTGAGTGAACTTGCCTGGTAGTGTCTCCTGCAGGAGGCGGCTGGGCGGCGTTGAAGGCTCTTTGGGACTGCGCTGTTTCGGGGATTTTTGCTGGTCAGAAGGTGTCTGTACGTCGATTTGGTGGGAAGGTAACAGAGAGGATACGTCTATAATATATAAACGGAGGTCCCAGCTGGGCGTGGAAAGTTCCCTCCGTGGGTGGGCGGATCCGCGGTATCGGGTGCTGCTGCAGCTCGGGAGCCGCCGTGCCAGGGTTTTTTTTTTTCCTTTTTTTGGATGCTCTGCTGTGCTGGGGAATTCGCTGGTCCTGGGCAGACTGGTGAGGGGTTGATGGGACAGGATGCCTTTGCAGATCGATTTTGGGAGACAGACGGTGTTTTGTTGTGAAGCGGGGGATGTTTTTGGTTGCGGACCGGGGTGGTAGCGCTTCCGCCTGGAGCCCCGCCCCCACAGATCTGGCTGCCGGTCTGCAATGGAATTGGATTTTTGGCAATAAGGGAACACAATTGGGAGATTGTTGTAGGGTGCAGTGAGGGAGGGGGACACGTCTGGAAGCAGATTGGGGAATATTTTGCGAAGTTTGGGAGTTCTGGTTTTGGAGTCTGTTTTTAGCATTTCCAGCTGAAGCCCAGCCCACCAGCGGGGCTTGGGATCTGGGTCATTAAACTGGCTGTGGTTTGAGGTGCCCTCAAGTGGCCGTTGCGTGGGAGCACAGGATGGGAGCTGTCCAAAGGCTGAATTGACGATATACCAACAAAAGGAACCCTGAGGAGTAGGTGAATTGCAGGGTTCAGATATTAAATATAGAGTTTGTGGATCTGGCTTCCCCCATGGGGCTGGTACCCAGCTATGGGGATCCCTTAGGGCTGTGTTGCACTGCGGGGCTCCTAAGCTTCCTGTTGACAGGATTTGAGGTTGCCAGGTCTGGGCCCCCTGGACTCTGGTGGTCCACACCCCAGACTCACACCTCTTGAGTCTTCAGTGTCTCAGACTTTCCACCCCCGAATCCATCATGCCCTGGGGTCCACCTGGGGTCCTTGAGTGCTCTGGACTTTAACGTTTGCATTTTATCTTTATTGGTTCATATTGTTTTGTTTTTATTTTCATTTTATCTTATTTTTTACTCTTTTTGATGCCCTGATTGCTAATATTGCATTATCCCCTAGTCTTTTCTCCTAGCGTGTCCCCCAAAGTCCTTTTTTTATACAGTTATTTAGGGGTTTTTTCATTGGTGTTGCAGTTAGTGTTGCAATTGTGGTTCGTGTATACCTGTATTTCTCTTCCCCCTACCTGTTCCCCACCATTTGCCCACCCTCTTTATTTTCTTCCTTTCTTCACATCTTTCTTTTTTTATTATTATTTTATTTTTATTTTTCTGTTTTCTCTTTCCATCTTGTCCCTCATTTTCCACTTATTTTATTTTAATTCAAGTATACAATAGGTGCTACAGGGAACACCTCACATTTGCTGGCTTTTCCCATCCTCCACTGCCTCATTTCTGTGTGAACTGATTTAGGCTACCTACACTATCCCCCTTCCCCTACATCTTGATATCTGCCATCATCTACTGTCTCTCCTATATTACAACTCCACCTCCCTTACTTTGATCCACAAAGTGTCTAACTCTTAATTTCTAATACCTTTGTTTTGTTTTCTGTCTGGAATCCACTCTTGAAACTATTACATTTCTTTTCTTTTTCCCTCTCTCACGGAAACAATAGCTTTGTAGCTCATACCATATTCCTCCCATATTCAGTCATCTACCTCATAATAGGTACTCTACCTACAGCTATAACACTAGAAAATTTACATGAATCTAACCTCCATCCTCCCAGATCTCATATTCTTGCTTTGTTAACATATATCACCAATACAACTCTACACTTTTTCCTTGCTTACACAATTGCCTTTCCCGGGCACTAATACTTTCCTTTAAAGTAAACTTAACCAGCAACAAGAAATTAGAATAAGAAGAACAAAGTGACAAAAAGAAGATATAACATGCAAAAACAACAGCTAATTAATCTCCAAGACTAGACAAAGAAGCTAAGGAACTGATTAAACCCATCAAGATAAAATGATGACCAGAAAGCAACAAAAATTGACAAACCAAATCAGTAATCAGGAAAACATGGCTGAATCCAATCAACAAACTAAAAATCAGGAAGGGGAGCAGAACTTCGCAAAAGCAATGAAAGATCTCAGAACATTTATCACCAACAAATTTGATGAAGTAATGAAAGAGGTTAACAATATGAAGACAACACTGGGAGGGGAAATTGCAGACATATGCATAAACATAACAGACATGATGGGAATGAACAGCACAATTCAAGAAATCAAAAATACACCTGCAGCAAATATAAACAGACTAGAAGAGGCAGAGCAGAGAATTAGTGATGTGGAAGACAGTACATCAGAAATCAAACAGATAGTAGAAGGGGTCAATAAAAAGATAGAAAAAATCCAGCTAGGACTTAGGGACCTGAATGACAATGCAAAACACTCAAATATACATATTATAGGTATTCCAGAAGGAGAAGAGAAGGGAAAGGGGTCAGAAGGAGTGTTGCAGGAAATAATGGCTGAAAACTTCCCAAATCTACTGAAAGAGACAGACGTACATATCCAAGAAGCACAGCATACTCCACTAGTCATAAATCCCAACAGGCCCACCCCAAGACATACCCTCGTCAAATTATCCAATGCTTAAGACAAAGAGAAAATCCTAAAAGCCGCAAGAGAAAAGAAAACCATCACATACAAGGAAGCTCCATAAGATTAAGTGCTGATTTCTCATCTGAAACCATGGAGGCAAGAAGGCAGTGGTATGATATAGTCAAGAAACTAAAGGAAAAAAAATTCCAACCAAGAATACTCTATCCAGCTAAACTAGCATTCAAACAAGATGGAGAGTTCAAAATATTCGCAGATAAACAAAAACTGAAAGAGTATACCAACAAGAAACCTCCCCTTCAAGAAGTTCTAAAGGGAGTTCTGCAGGAAGAAAGGAAAAAACAGGACAGGCAGAGTTGGAGGAGAGTATAAGAGCAACAAAAAAAGACAAACTAGAAGGCAAAAAAAAAATACAAACAAAATATGACAAACACAAATCCAATCAAAATATGGCTTACACAAATAATTCCTTGAAAGTAATAACACTGAATGACAACAGATTAAACTCACCTATCAAAAGATTCAGACTGGGACATTGGATAAGGAAATATGACCCATCTGTATGCTGTCTACAAGAGACCCATCTTAGACCCAGAGACGCATGGAGATTGAAAGTGCATGGCTGGAAAACAATCATACAAGCAAACAATAACCAAAAAAAGGCAAGAGTAGCTATATTAATATCAGACAAAATAGACTTTAAATGTGAAACAATTGTGAGAGACAAGGAAGGATATTACATTTTAGTGAAAGGGAAAATCTGTCAAGAAGATCGAACAATCATAAATATTTATGCTCCTAACAAGGGTGCCTCTAAGTACATGAGGCAAATGCTGGAAAAACTAAGTGAAACAATAGATGCCTTTACATTCATAGTGGGGGATTTTAATACACCACTATCTACCTTGGACAGAACATCTCAAAAGAGAATCATTAAAGAAACAAAACATTTGAACACTATATTAGAGGAGCTGGAACTAATAGAAATATATAGATCATTACACCCAAACACAGCAGGATATACATTCTTCTCAAGCGCACATGGATCATTCTCCAAGATAGACCATATGCTAGGCCACAAAGAAAGGCTGAATGAATTCAGAAAGGTTGAAATCATACAAAACAATATCTCTGACCACAGTGGAGTCAAGCTGGAAATTTGCAAGGGACAGAGGCCCAGGTTTCACACCACGATTTGGAAATTAAACAGCACACTCTTTGAAAAACAGTGGGTCAAAGAGGAAATCTCAAAAGAAATCAATGACTACCTTGAAACAAATGATAATGATAAAACAACATACCAAAATTTATGGGATACAGCAAAAGCAGTACTGAGAGGGAAATTTATACCCATAAATTCATATATCAAAAAAGAAGAAAGAGCAAAAATTAAAGACCTAACTTCACATTTGAAGGAATTAGAAAAACAACAACAAAGTGACCCAACAGGAAGAAAAAGGAAGGAAATAACAAAGATAAGAGCAGAACTAAATGAAATAGAAAATAATAAAGCAAAGTGGACATGATTGCTAATGGGTATGGGGAATGGCAGGAAGAGATGATATGTGGAGGTGTCTTAGGGACTTGGAGCTGCCCTGGATGGTACTTCAGGGGCAATCACCAGACATTATAAATCCTCACAGGGCCCACTGGATGGAATGGGGGAGAGTATGGGCCATGATGTGGACCATTGGCCATGAGGTGCAGAGGTGCCCAGAGACGTACTTACCAAATGCAATGGATGTGTCATGATGATGGGAATGAGTGTTGCTGGGGGGGGGAGAGTGGTGGGGTGGGGGTGGTTGGGTTGAAGGGGTCCTCTTATATTTTTTTGTAATGTAATATTTTTACAAAATCAATTAAAAATTTTTTTTAAAAATCACAACAGCCTTTTTGCAGAAATGAAAAAACTAATTGTCAAATTTATTAGGAAGGTAAGGACACCCCAAATAGCCAAAATATCTTTTAAAAAGAAGAAAAAATTTAGAGGACTCTCACTTCTGGACTTTAAAGAATATTACTTAGATGCATTGTATAAAAGGCATAAGAGTGGCATAAAGACAGACATATCGCCCAATGGAAACAACTTCAGAACTCAGAAATAGACCCTCACATCTACAGTAAAGAGATTTTTGACAAAGCAGTCAAGCCCTACCCCCTGGACCAGAACACTCTATTAAAAAATGGTGCTGGGAGAACTGGATATCCATAGCCAAAAGAAAGAAAGAGGACCCTATGTAACACCTTATACAAAAATTAACTCAGAATGGATCAAAGACCTAAATCTGAAACCAAGAACCAGAAAATATTTGGCGTTCACATTTCTGATAATATTTTAATATCCATGCCATATAAGGAAATTATACAGCACAACCATTAAAAGACAAATTATCTGATTTAATAAATGGGCTAAAAACTTGAAAAGATAACTGCAAAAGAAGAAATTCAAAATGCAAAGAAACACATGGAAAAAAATTCAATGCCATTAGCAATCAGGGATATGCAAATCAAGTCAACAATAAGATATCATCTCACACCTACTAGACACACCAGTATTAAAAAGTGGGAAAACTGTAATTGTTGGAGAGGATGTGGAGAGATGGAAATGCTTATTTACTGTAGGAGGGAATGTTGAATGGTACAGCCACTGTGGAGGACTGTTTGGCAGTTCCAAAGGAAGTTGAATAAAGACTTTCCGTGCAACCGAGCAATACCATTACTAAGCATATACCTAGCAGCACGGAGAGCAGATACAAGAACAGACATTTACTCGTCAATGTTCATAGTTGCATTATTCATGATTGCCAAAAATTGGTAACAACCCAGGTGTCCATCAATTGAGGAGTGGATAAAGAAGTTATGGTGCATACAAACAATAGATTATTATACAATATTAAGAAGAAATGAAGTAGTGAAGCATATGACAACATGGATGAAGCTGGAGCCTATCATGTTAAGTGAAGCAAGTCAGAAACTAAAGGACAAATACTGTATGACTGTGCTATCATGATCTGAATATATCGTGTAAACTCATGGAATTAATAATTAGAATAGTTTACCAGAGAATAGTATGAATGTAGAGAATGGAAAGCTGAGGTTTAACCTGTGCAGGATTGGTAAAAAAAGTTGATTGTGAAACTGAATAAAAATGGTGAAAACATAAAAAAAAAAAACAAAAAGAAAGCATTTGAAAAGATAAACAAGACCAAGAGCTGTTTTTTGAGAAGATAAACAAAATTGACAAACCTTTAGTGAGACTAACAAAGAAAAAAAGAGAGAAGATGCAAATACACAAAATAAGAAATGAGAAAGGCGATATCACCACTGACCCCACAGAAATAAAGACTATCATAAGAGGATACTTTGAAAAACTATATTCCAACAAAAATGACAATTTAGAGGAAATGGACAAATTCCTAGAAACACATAAGCAACCCATATTGACGAAAGAAGAAATTGATGATCTTAACAAACCAATCACAAGCAGAGAGATAGAATCAGTCATTAAAAATCTCCCAACTAAGAAGAGCCCAGGTCCAGACGGCTTCACAGGTGAATTCTACAAAACATTCCAGAAAGAATTAACACCAATCCTGCTGAAACTATTCCAAAAAATCGAAACAAATGGAAAATTGCCGAACTCCTTCTATGACGCCAACATTACCCTAGTACCAAAGCCAAACAAAGACACCACAAAAAAGGAAAATTACAGACCAATTTCTCTAATGAACCTAGATGCACAAATACTTAACAAAATACTTGCTAATTGTATTCAACAACACATTAAGCGAATTATACAACACGACCAAGTAGGATTTATTCCAGTGATGCAAGGATGGTTCAACATAAGAAAATCAATCAACATAATACACCATATAAACAGATTGAAGGAAAAAAATCACATGATTATATCTATAGATGCAGAAAAAGCATTTGACAAAATACAGCACCCTTTCTTGATAAAAACACTCCAAAAGATTGGAATATAAGGAAATTTTCTGAACATGATAAAGAGTATATATGAAAAACCTACAGCCAACATTGTTTACAATGGCGAAATCCTAAAATCCTTCCCTCTAAACTCAGGAACAAGACAAGGATGCCCATTGTCTCCGCTCCTATTTAACATTGTCTTAGAAGTACTTGCTCGAGCACTGAGGCAAGAACCAGATATAAAGGGCATTCAGATTGGAAAGGAAGAAGTCAAAATTTCATTATTTGCAGATGACATGATCCTATACATAGAAAACCCTGAGAGATCTTCAACAAAGCTTCTAGAACTCATAAATGAGTTTAGTAAAGTCGGAGGTTATAAGATCAATGCGCAAAAATCAGTAGCATTTCTGTACATCAATAATGAGCAAGATCAGGAGGAAATCAAGAAACAAATACCATTAACAATAGAAATTAAATAAAAATCAAATACTTAGGAATAAATTTAACTAAAGAGGTAAGAAACCTATACACCGAGAACTATACAGGACTGTTCAAGGAAACCAAAGAAGACCTAAATAAATGGAAGAATATTCCTTGTTCGTGGATAGGAAGACTGAATATTATTAAGATGTCTATCCTACCAAAACTGATCTACATATTCAATGCAATCCCAATAAAAATCAACACATCCTTCTTTTAAGGAACTAGAAAAACTAAGTATGAAATTTGTTTGGAAAGGAAAGAGACCCCGAATAGCCAAAGACATATCGAAGAAGAAAAACGATATTGGAGGAATCACACTACCTGACTTCAAAACATACTACAAAGCTACAGTAATGAAAACAGCATGGTATTGGCATAAGGAGAGACACAAAGACCAATGGAATCGAATTGAAAGCTCTGATATAGAACCTCACATATATAGCCATATAATATTCGATAAAGCCACCAAACCCTCTCATTTGGGAGAGAGTGGCCTATTAAACAAATGGTGCCTGGAGAACTGGATAGCCATATGTAGAAGAATGAAAGAGGACTTCTATCTCACACCTTATACAAAGATCAACTCAAGATGGATCAAAGACCTAAATATGAGAGCCAAGACCATAAAAACCTTGGAAAGCAGTTTAGGGAAACATCTACAGGACCTTGTAATAGGAAATGGATTCATGAATATCACACCAAAAGCACGAGCAGCAAAAGAACTAATAGAAAAAATGGGACTTCCTCAAAATTAAAGCCTTCTGCACCTCAAAGGAGTTTGTCAAGAAAGTAAAAAGGGAGCCCACACAGTGGGAGAAAATATTTGGCAACCATATATCTGATAAGAAACTTATAACTTGCATATATAAAGAACTCCTATATCTTGAAAATAAAAAGATAAACAACCCATTTAAAAAATGGGAAAAAGCTTTAAACAGACACTTCTCCAAAGAAGAAATACAAATGGCTAAAAAGCACATGAAAAAAATGCTCCAAATCTCTAGCTATCAGGGAAATGCAATTTGAAACTACAATGAGATACCCTCTTACCCCCATAAGATTGGCAGCTATAAAAAAAACAGAAGAATACAAATGCTGTAGCGGATGTGAACAAAGGGGAACACTCATCCACTGCTGGTGGGAATGCAGAAGGATTCAACTATTCTGGAGGACACTTTGGCGGTTTCTCAAAAAACTAACCATACATTTGCCATATGACCCAGCAATACCACTGCTGGGTATATAACCAGCAGACCTGAAAACAAGGACACAAACCGATATATGTACACCAATGTTCATAGCAGCATTGTTCACTATCGCCAAAAGTTGGAATCAACCCAAATGCCCATTAACAGATGAGTGGATCAATAAAATGTGGTATATACACACAATGGAATACTACGCGGCTGTAGGAACAAATACACTACAAACACACGTGATAACATGGATGAATCTTGAGAACCTTATGTTGAGTGAAGCAACCCAGGCATTGAAGGACGAATACTACATGATCTCAATGATATGAAATAAACAAGCTGCCTCAGAGAGCTAGAGACTGAACGATATGCTAACAGGAATTCGGGGAGTGGAGGAAGGATGTGAGCCGACGTCTGCAGGGGTGGAATTTATGATGAGCTGGTGGTAAGTATGAGCACAAAGAAGAGATAAAATGGGGGCAAGTGGTTGCCTTTGGGTGGGGCTTTGCGTGTTAGAGGGGGGCTGGGGATGGGCAGATGGGTAATATTGCCCAAAAAGTGGGGGGTGGGGGGGTAGCATACGAACACAGGAGATTGTCATGTGTTGGTTGAGAGTAAAATGCTGAGAAAATCATATCAAAATATAATTAAGAGGGTTACCTGTTTAGGATGCTCGGAGGGGATGGTCTGATGCGGGACGGGCTCCTGGGGAATGTCTGAATGCTAATTTTGCCAGAGTGGGTGATACCATTGGGTAGAGACCCAAGTACTGAGAGTGGGGGTGGACCCACATCCTGGGGAGGACTAATGCCATCAAATAGAGGGAACTGTATCTGTCGAGAGAAAGGGTGGCTCCCAGGGCATTGGGGCAGCTGAGCAAGTTAGGACCTGAACACTGTTGCAAGTATCTTTGGACGTGTCTCCTCGTGAAACGGAGGATGGCTGTCACTGTGTGCACCAAGGGGATGGGAAAATGGATGTTAAATATGTGGAACCAAGGTAAATGTGTGGTAAGAGGAGGAGTTTCGTGAGAGTACACAAGGATGGATATAAAACATGTAATATTACATCATAAACATATAGGGGATGACAGAATGATAATGTAAACCAAAATGTAAAACATAGGATAACTAAAAATGTTAGAAAACTGCGTGTCCTAAAGTATGCCGCACAATGTAAGCACAGATGTCACCTGGTTTGAAAGCTATTGTCTCAGACTCTGGGCATCACTTTAAGTAAATATGTTGTGAATAGGTTGTAAGAGTAGTGCTGTGGAAGGGAAAAGGTTTTGTGGTGGATGTGTGGGAGTGCTGTATATTGTATACATGAATTGCTGTGGTCTAGGGCTCTTGTGAAGAGAAGTTCAATAATTAGGGGGAAAAAAAAAGGAAAAGAAATAGATAGAATGTAGAATTTTTCCAAGTCAACACGTATTCTATATCTAACCTTTAAACCCATCGCTATATACCATTTTGCTAGTAAGAGATCCTGACATTATATTGGGGCTTCAATTTTCAGGAAGTTCTGGATCCCAGAGTGGTCCAACAATGGCAGCAGAGGAATACTGGTATAGGATACTATTGACAGGTGATATATGGCTCACAGGGAGCTATACAGGGTGTATGTCCAGGGTGCATGGTAATGTTTGTATATACTCATAGTGGCAACAATTAAAAACTACAGCTGGGGGGGTACTGGGTCCCTGGCCGGGGGTGCTGTGCCATGGTCCCTAGGGGAGCAGTGGCAGTCCCCCGGTGCAGTGGCAAGGACCGAGAAAGAATGAGGGTCCAACAGTGAGCCCCTGATACTAATGACTATGCTTGTGAGCCTATATGCCAGAAATAAGAACAAGGCCTAGAGCAGCACTGTGTCTGGGAATTTCCTCCTGACAGCCTTCATGTTACTCAAATGTGGCCAGTCTCGAAGCCTAACTCAGCATCTAAATACAATGCCTTCCCCACAGTGTGGGACATGACACCCGGGGATGAGCCTCCCTGGCACCGAAGGATCACTATCAACTAACAACTGATAATGCAACTGGAAAATGACCTTGAATTGAAGGTTCGATGTGGATCAGTAGAATATCCCTGTCTACATAGAATAATATGACTTTAAAATGCTGTTTGACCTAATGTAAGGGGGAAATAGAAAGGAGATATGAGTTTATATGGCTATGAGTCTCTTAAAAAAAAAGAGTCTGGAGGCTGTCAGAAGGATTGCCCTTATGCACAACTGAGCAGAGTCTAAGAGATAAAGTAGATACAATCCCCAGGTATTGGTTCCTTTGAGGGCTAAAGGGACCCATGGGTCCTATGGTCATGGTAGATAGGGTTCACTGCCATGTCAGATGGCCCTTCTTTGGAGCTGGTGTTTCTGTGTGATGAAACTAGACCCAGAGGGGATCTCTTTTCATAAGACTATCATGCTACTTTACTGGAATTGTAGTTGGTATTGGGGTTTAAGATATATTTAGGGGATTGACTCTTTTTACTGACAATATGATAGCCAGGCCCTGAGCCTCAACAGACTCCAGCTCCTACAATCTGATTTATTGGACTCACCTCACTCAGCTAAGATGGAGTTGAAGAAGGACAACCACCACACCATGGAGCCTAGAGTGCTTACAACTGAAAGCAGGAGGATTGCATCCAGTAACCATGTGGAATCTGAGCCTCCTCTTGACATAGAGGTGCAACGGACACAACCAATCCAAGAGAAAAGGTGGCATTGGAGTGGGAAAAGTGGACATGTTGGCTGATACGTAAGGGGAATGGCACGAAGAGATGAGATGTGGAGGCTCCTTTGGGACTTGGAGTTGCCCTGGATGGTGCTTCAGGGGTGATCATCGGACATTGTAAATCCTCCCAGGGCCGACTGGATGGAATGGGGGAGAGTGTGGGCCATGATGTGGACCAATGATCATGAGGTGCAGAGATGCCCAGAGATGCCCAGAGATGTACCAAATGCAATGGATGTGTCATGATGATGGGAGTGAGTGTTGCTGGGGGGGGAGGGGTGCGGTGGGGGTGGTGGGGTGAATGGGACCTCATATTTTTTTAATGTAATATTTTTACAAAATCAGTCAATCAATCAATCAATCAATGAAATCATAGTCTGATCCTATGCAACTGATAAATTTAAAAATAAGGTGAATGAAGACATTGACACGGAATGTGAAGTGAATAAAAATAAATGACCAGATCATGTTTATTTTTCAAAATTGGACATTATAACAGAGCAATTTTTAATTCCAAAGTGCCACTCTCATTTACCAGTTGATGTGATGGCTCTGGAGTCAGGTGATGTACAAAGAATTAGTGTTCTTCTAGTTCACAGAGAAACAGCATGTCTACGTAAAAACCTTCATTTTATTTCCTAATATCTGAGGTTAACATTTGAAAATGTCATACATGGCAGTGGAAAAAATCTCTAAATCACTTTTCTTAATTAATTTTATTGAAATTTAATCATAAACCATAAAATCCATCTATAGTATACAATCAATGTTATGTGGTACAACTGGAGTTTTGCTTTCATTACTTCAAACAATATTAGAGTATTTCATTACTCCAAAAAAGAAAAGAAAAAATTAACTAAAACAAAACAAACTATACCCCTTCTTCACCTCTCATCATGTAATCATTCTGCTGCCATTCATTTCTTCTAATCTATTTCTAACTCTAAAATTTATTTGTATTTACATTTTGTATAAACAGAGTCTAATAATATGTAGTAATTTTTGTCTAGTTTCTTTCACTTAGCATAAATCCTTCTTTTACCATTGATGGAAGTTATTAATATTTTACTATAGACTACTAGTCATAGTTTGCTTTGGTTGAATTTTTGCTCAGATATCACCCTGATATTAACATCTTGTAGTATTAACATATATCCGTTTTGTTTCATAGAAAAACAATCTTAATTTGTGAAATTAATATACTGATTTTTCACAAGATAGTTCGTTATTCTATACAGTCCAAAGCTTCATTGTTTAGCTATCCTCCTAATAATAGAAATCATTCTTTCCTTTTTGACTACTGTCATATCCATATATTAGGATTGCTAGTTACAAACAGTATGATGTTCTTTCGACATTTCTATGCATTTCCAAATATTTACAAATTCATTTTTAACAGTTCTGCTCAGATTAAACTCACCTTTTCATTCTCTTACTTCACATTTTCTGGTGACATTTTCTAGCTATTAGCTCCACGAGTTTTCTCATTATATTCAGTTCATAATAGAAAATCATATAATATTTGGGCATCTATATCTTACTAGCTTCTTTGAACTTAATGCCACCCATGTTCACCCATGTTGCCATATACTTCATGATTTCATTTGTTCTAACAGCTAAATAAAAGTTCTTCTTGTATACACACAACAAATTTTTATCCAATCATGATTTGATAGATGCTTGGTCTGTTTCCATCTTTTGGCAATTGTGACTAATGTTACTGTAAACATTGGTATGTGGGTGCCTGTTTGTGTCCTTGGTTTCAGTTCTTTGTTTACACCTAGGAATGGTATGATTGGTCACATGGTATATATATGTCTAACTTCCTTAGGAAATTCAAAGCAGATGTCAACAGTGGCTCTAATATTCTAGATTTCCAACAATATTGCATAATCATTTCTTTCTCTCTACATCCTCTTCAAAATTTGTAGTTTTTTAAAAAATTGTGACTATTCAGTTATGTGTGAAATGACATCTCATGTAGCTTTGATTTGCATTTCCCTAATAGCTAGTGTGGTTGGACATTTTCTGAAGATATTTCAGCATTATAATTTCTTTAGAGAAATGTCTATTCAAGAGTTTTCCCCATTTTTTAACCATGTCCATTTGTCTTTATATTGTTGATTTGTAGGATCTCTTCATATATATCATGGATATTAAACCTTTGTTGGATGTGTGACTTAAAATATTTTACCCATTTAATAGGCTGTCTTTTAACCACCCTATCAAAGTCCTTTTGGATGCAAATGTGTTTAATTTTGATGGAATTTTTCTTTTGTTGCTCATGCATTAGGTATAATATTTAAGAGAACACACCTATTACAAAAACCTTGACATTTTCTTGTATATTATCTTTTAGGAAGTGCCCCAGCCTGTATGTGTGGATCTTTGATCCATTTGGAGGTGATATTCTGGAAAGAGATGGAGGTCCTCTTTCATTCTTTCATTCCAGTTCTTCCAGGACCCATGTCTTTAAGAGAATGCTCTGTCCCAGTAAAGAGGACTTGGTAGGCTTATCAAAACTCAGTTGACTGAACATGTTAGGGCCTATTTCTGAATACTCCAGTGGAATCATCCATTGGCCAATATGCCCATGTTTGTGCCCATATTTTACTGTTTTGATGACAGTCACTTTGAATATGACTCAACATCAGAAAGTGAGTCCTCTAGCTTCCCTTTTGTTTTTTAGTATGGTCATGGCTGTTTGGGTCCCCTGTCCCTTCCAAAAATTTTGCAAATTGACTTTTAGTGTACTGTTAGGTAAGCTTTCAGAATTTTGATTGTGATTGCGTGGAAAATATAAATCAGTTTCCATAGAACTGACATCTTCATGATATTTATGTTTTAATTAAAGAACAGAGAATATTCTTCCAATTGTTTAGGTCTTCTATGATTTCTATTCATGGTGCATTTTATGATCTATAAATGAGTATTATTATTGTAGGAAACTCCAAGATAAATTTCCAGAAAATTTTCTGCCTATCAAAATAATATTTAGCCACAAAATTGATTCTCTGGAAGAATCACTGAGATTGGTGACATTATTAATGTTTGAGTAATCAGAAATTTAACTTTGATTACAATCTGACCTAATTAGAGTTGAATGTTCAAAAGAAGGGCACATATGGGAGGTGGAATGTGGATTACTGCAAGTTTAATCAGATGTTAACCTCAGTTCAGGATGTGATCTATTTCTGGAGTCTATTAGCACAAACCTTGGCAACAAGTATAAAAACCTTTGCTATGAAATATTGTTTTTCACCAAATCCATGTAGCACAGGAACAATTGCTTTCATGTGACAGTGACTGCTGTACACACTGATTCCTCCAATACCTACTGTAATTTTACATTTACCAATGTCCTGTAGTAAAACGTTTAGACCTGAAAACTCAGGCTGGAGATTTTGTCTTCAATAGTGTAAGAGGCAATACAATCTAAGAGGTAAAATGATTTAAAATTAATTACAGAAGAAAAAAATTTCTATAAAGTAGACATTTAGAGATTATCTCTCTATGTAGTGATAAAAGTATCTAGATTTAGATCTTCCAGTGTCTGAATTCTGTTAATCAGGAGAACATTTCTAAACTTGAGGCAAAAGATTCTTTTTACAAATAATGTTTCTTACCTGGAAAGGTTCCTTAAGAACTGTTTAAAATCCTTTTTTCTAAGACTGTGTTAAAGAGGTTCATCATGGGAGTGGCCACCATGAACATCACTGAGGATATTGCATTTGCCCTTGAGTTTGGGGTAGCAGAGGAATTAGGATACACTCCAAGACCTGTACCATTAAACAAGGTCACAATTGAGAGGTAAAACACATATGTAGAAAATGTTCTGTAATTGTTTTCAACTATTGAATTTCTCAAAATGGAAGAAACAACCTTAGAGTAAGATAAAGGGATCTTAGTGATTGGAATAACACCCAGAAGTCCAATTGCAAAATATATCACTAAGTTTTTAAGGAAGTTTCCAGAGCAAGTAAGTTGAACAACCTGATTAAGTTCTCAGAAAATGTGGGGAATTTTCAACTCTGTACAAAATGACAATCTCAAAATCATTAAGTCATGTAAGAAAGAGTCCAAAACATTCATTAACCAGGATGCCACAGCAGAAGGCCACACAGTCAGGGATTCATGATGACTGTATAGTGAAAGGGGTGACATATTGTCTTGAAGTTGTCATAGGCCACCACAGTCTAAAGGAAGTTGTCTAATCCTGCAAAAAGCAGGAAAAAATACATCTGGTTGAGGAAGTTTTCATAAGTTATTGCTTTGCTCTCTGTCTGGATGTTCACCACATCTTTGGGGTGGCGGTAGATATGAAGCAGATATCTGTAAAATAAAGGTTGAAGAGAAAATAGTACATGCGTGTGTGTAGGTGGGAGTCTGAGATGATGGCCAGGATGATGAGCAGGTTTCCAAAGACAGTGACCAGGTACATAGACAGGAATGTCAAAAATAAGAGAGGATGAATATCTATACCTTCTCAGATACCCAGGAGGATAAATTCTGAAACACGTGTTTGGTTTTCTGGTTACATGTAGATGAAACATCTAGCAAAGAGACAAGAGCAATGCAAATTTAGTCAAAAGCAGCTATCACCGTATTAACATAAATGCTATGGTTTGTGTTATGCCCGGGGATCTCTTCAGCCCCGCTCACTACCCCTCTTTCTACAGGTGCAGATTCCTAACTGTTATGGAACCAGAGTTCCTACCCTGCTCCTTCCCAGCTCCCTCTCTAAACATTCCAGTCTGATAGCAGCTGCCCATTTCTGAGGGACACAGATGGATCTATAAAGCCTATATGAGTTATGGAGCCCTGAACTTAAAACTGCAAAGCTAGAATAAACTATCACAAACTAGCTCCGCATTACTCTAGCTTCAGAATGAGTTATAAATTTCTAATGCAGCCCACTTGATAAGCTCATTAATGGCTTTGTTTGATTGTACCTCAGCTTCAGGTCTGATTACTAAGATGTCTCCCTTCCTCAGTTTGCCTCCAAAACAAACATTTTTGTGCTGAAACCCAGGAAGCAGAGATCAAGGGAGCTCACTTGTCTGATCCCTGTTCCATCCACACTGGCAGGGTTGTTCTTTCTGATACCCTCCTCCATTCTCAGCTAAACTCAGATAAACTCTCACAGAAAACTGGGGAAAGAGCTTCACACCTTTTCCCGTCTTTCCAGCACCTTCTTCTGCTGTGTTCTGTGCTCTGTTGTCTAGAACAACATGTCCTGTCTCAAAAACACCAGCCCTGAGTAGAGGGCTGCCTAGGGTCCAGGGCCCTTTGTTCCATGGAATGACTAGACCAAGGGATGCTTCCCTCTCATCCTCTTCTCCATATCTTGTCTGAAAAGACACAGGGTGAGACCCTGCTCTGTGATCCACCAACATCTCAGGACTTAGTGAAATCTCCTTAAACCCATGGGGAACAGCCAATCCAAACCCCTAAAACGAAACCTCTGTGGCACATCTTCCAAAGTCTTTCAGACCTTGGTCTTGAATCTGATTTCTGGCTGAAAAGTCTCATCGTTTACTGTAATCCTACCTGGTGTCATAACCCACTTAACAATAAATCCATCTGTCCAAAAATCGGAACCTTAGATCCCCAAATTCTTTCAGTCCTCAACAATTATTGTCAATGCTTGAACAAGGGGAGTGAGATTCCATATGACCAAGCCATTTTAGATTTGTTCAATCACCCCTCCTTTTGTCATTTCTGTCCTACTTTCCAAATTCTTCTTCTTCACATTTCTTTTTTTTTTTTTAATTTTTTTATTTTTTATTGACTTTGTAATAATATTACATTAAAAATATATATGTGAGGTCCCATTCAACCCCACCCCCCCACCCCCCCTCTCCCCCCCCAATAACACTCGTTCCCATCATCATGACACATCCATTGGATTTGGTAAGTACATCTTTGGGCACCTCTGCACCTCATATACATTGGTTCACATCATGGCCCATACTCTCCTCTATTCCATCATGTAGGCCCTGTGAGGATTTACAATGTCCGGTGATTACCTCTGAAGCACCATCCAGGGCAGCTCCATGTCCCGAAGACGCCTCCACCTCTCATCTCTTCCTGCCTTTCCCCATACCCTTCGTCCACTATGTCCACTTTTCCCATTCCAATGCCACCTCTTCTATGTGGACATTGGATTGGTTGCGTCCATTGCACCTCTATGTCAAGAGGAGGGTCAGATTCCACCTGGATGCTGGATGCAATCCTCCCATTTTCAGTTGTAATCACTCTAGGCTCCATGGTGAGGTGGTTGTCCTTCTTCACCTCCATCTTAGCTGAGTGTGGTAAGTCCAATAAATCAGATTGTAGGTGCTGGAGTCTGTTGAGGCTCAGGATCTGGCTATCACATTGTCAGTCCAGAGATTCAAATCCCCTAAATATATCTTAAACCCCAACATTAACTGCACCTCCAGCACATTAGCATGAAAGTCTTATGAAGGGAGATCCCATCTGAGTCCAGATTCATCACACATAAACACCATTTCCAAAGAGGGGCCATCTGCCCTGGTAGTTAACCCCATCGGCCATGACCATAACTCCCATGGGTCTCTTTAGCCCTCAAAGGAACTAATATCTGGGGGTTGTATCTGCTTTATCTGTCTCTCTGACTCTGCTCAGTTGTGCATGAGGGCAAACCTTCTGCCAGCCTCCAGACTCTTTTTTAGAAACTCGTAGCCATATAAACTCATTTCTCCTTTCCGTTTCCCCCTTACTTTAGGTCAAACAGCATTTTAAAGTCATGGTATTTTATGTAGACATGGATATTCTGCTGATCCGCATTGAACCTTCCGTATAAGGTCATTTTCCAGTTGCATCATCAGTTGTTATTTGATAGTGGTCCCTCGTTGCCAGGGAGGCTCATCCCCGGGTGTCATGTCCCACGCTGGGGGGAAGGCATTGCATTTACATGCTGAGTTTGGCTTCGAGACTGGCCACATTTGAGTAACATGAAGGCTGACAGAAGGAAATTCCCAGGCACAAAGTTGCTCTAGGCCTTGTTATTATTTTGGGTTTATCAGCTCACAAGCATAGTCATTAGTATCAGGGGCTCACTGTTGAACCCTCACTCCCTCCCGGTCCCCACCACTGTACCTGGGAGACTGTCGCTGCTCCCCTAGGGACCACGACAGAGCACCACTGGCCAGGAACCCAGTACCCCCCCTACTGTGGCTTTTAATTGTTGCCACTATGAGTATATCCAAACATTACCATGCACCCTGGACATATGTTCTGTACAGCTCCCTGTCAGTCATATATCACCTGTCATTGGTATCCCATACCAGTATCCCTCCATTGCCATTGTTGAAACACTCTGTGATCCAGAACTCCCCGAAATTTGAAGCCCAATATAATGTCATGGTCCCTTACTAGGGAATGGCATATAGCGATGAGTTTAAAGGATAGATAAAGAACTTGGATAAAGTTAGATAAAGAACTTAGATAAAGAATGTTGACTTGAAAAAATTCCACATCCTATTTTTTTCTTTTTTTCCCCCCCCCCCCTAATTATTCAGCTTTTCTTCACAGGAGTCCTAGACCACAGCAATGTATATATATAATATACAGCACTCCCACACATCCACCAGAAAACCTTTTCCCTTCCACAGTGATACTCTTACGCCCTATTCATATCATATTTACTTAAAGTGATGTACAGAGTCTGAGACATTAGCTTTCTAACAAGGTGACATCTGTGTTTACATTATGGTGCATACTTTAGGATACACAGTTCTTTACATTTTTAGTTATCCTATGTTTTACATTATGGTTTACATTATCAGTCTGTCATCTCCTATATGTTATGGTGTAATATTACATGTTTTATATCCATCCTTGTGTACTCTCAAGAAACTCCTCTCTTACCCCCCATTTACTTTGGTTCCACACATTTAACGTCCATTTTCCCTTCCACCTTGGTGCCCTCAGTGATAGCCAACCTCCGTTTCCTGAGGAGCCACTTCCAGAGATAGATGGAATAGTGTTCAGGGCCTAACTTGCTCAACTGCCCCAATGCCCTGGGAGCCACCCTTTCTCTCGAGGGATACAGTTCCCTCTATTTGATGGCATTAGTCCTCCCCAGGATGTGGGTCCACCCCCACTCTCACTACTTGGGTTTCTACCCCATGGTGTCACCCACTCTGGCAGAATGAGCATTTAGACATTCCCCAGGAGCCCGTCCTGCATCAGACCCTCCCCTCCGAGCATTCTAAACAGGTAACCCTCTTTATTATATTTTGATATGATTTTCTCGGCATTTTACTCTCCACCAACACCTGACCCTCTCCTGGTTCGTATGCTACCCCTCCCTCCCCCCACTTTTGGGCAACGTTACCCACCCGTCCCTCCCCAGCCACCCTCAAACCCGCAAAGCCCCAAGCAAAGGCAACCCCTTGCCCCCCTTTTATCTCTTCTTTGTGTTCATACTTACCACCATCTCGTCTTAAATTCCACCCCTGCAGACATCGGCTCATATCCTTCCTCCACCCTCCGATTTCCTGCAAGCCTATCGTTCAGTCTCTTGCTATCTAGGGCAGCTTGTTTATTTCATATCATTGAGGTCATGTAGTATTTGTCCTTCAATGTCTGGGTTGCTTCACTCAACATAAGGTTCTCAAGATTCATCCATGTTATCACATGTGTTTGTAGTGTGTTTGTTCTTACAGCCGAGTAGTATTCCATTGTGTGTATATACCACATTTTATTGATCCACTCGTCTGTTGATGGGCATTTGGGTTGATTCCAACTTTTGGCAATGGTGAACAATGCTGCTATGAACATTGGTGTACATATATTGGTTTGTGTTCTTGTTTTCAGTTCTGCTGGGTATATTCCCAGCAGTGGTATTGCTGGGTCATATGGCAAATCTATGGCTAGTTTTTTGAGAAACCGCCATACCGTTCTCCAGAATGGTTGGATCCTTCTGCATTCCCACCAGCAGTGGATGAGTGTTCCCCTTCCTTCACATCCTCTCCAGCACTTGTATTCTTCTGTTTTTTTCATAGCTGCCAATCTTATGGGTGTAAGATGGTATCTCATTGTGGTTTTGATTTGAATTTCCCTGATAGCTAGAGATTTGGAACATTTTTTCATGTGCTTTCTTGCCATTTGAATTTCTTCTTCGGAGAAGTGTCTGTTTAAGTCTTTTTCCCATTTTTTAAATGGATTGTTTATCTTTTTATTTTCAAGATGTAGGAGTTCTTTATATATGCAAGTTATAAGTTTCTTATCAGATATATGATTGCCAAATATTTTCTCCCACTGTGTGGGCTCCCTTTTTACTTTCTTGACAAACTCCTTTGAGGTGCAGAAGGCTTTAATTTTGAGGAAGTCCCATTTATCTATTAGTTCTTTTGCTGCTCGTGCTTTTGGTGAGATATTCATAAATCCATTACCTATTACAAGGTCCTGTAGATGTTTCCCTACACTGCTTTCTAAGGTTTTTATGGTCTTGGCTCTTATATTTAGGTCTTTGATCCATCTTGAGTTGATCTTTGTATAAGGTGTGAGATGGTAATCCTCTTTCATTCTTCTACATATGGCTATCCAGTTCTCCAGACACCATTTGTTGAATAGGCCACTCTCTCCCAGTTGAGAGGGTTTGGTGGCTTTATCGAATATTATGTGGTTGTATATGTGAGGTTCTATATCAGCGCTTTCAATTCGATTCCATTGGTCTATATGTCTCTCCTTATGCCAATACCATGCTGTTTTCACCACCGTAGCTTTATAGTATGTTTTGAAGTCAGGTAGTGTGATTCCTCCAATTTCGTTTTTCTTTTTCAGTATGTCTTTGGCTATTCGGGGTATCTTTCCTTTCCAAATAAATTTCATAGTTAGTTTTTCTAGTTCCTTAAAGAAGGCTGCATTGATTTTTATTGGGATTGCATTGAATGTGTAGATCAATTTTGGTAGGATAGACATCTTAATAATGTTCAGTCTTCCTATCCATGAACAAGGAATAGTCTTCCATTTATTTAGGTCTTCTTTGATTTCCTTGAACAATCTTGTATAGTTCTCAGTGTATAAGTTCTTTACCTCTTTAGTTAAATTTATTCCTAAGTATTTGATTTTTTTATTTACTATTGTGAATGGTATTTGTTTCTTGATTTCCTCCTGATCTTGCTCATTATTGGTGTACAGAAATGCTACTGATTTTTGCGCATTGATCTTATAACCTGCGACTTTACTAAACTCATTTATGAGTTCTAGAATCTTCGTTGTAGATCTCTCAGGGTTTTCTATGTATAGGATCATGTCATCTGCAAATAATGAAATTTTGATTTCTTCCTTTCCAATTTGAATGCCTTTTATTTCTGGTTCTTGCCTCAGTGCTCGAGCAAGTACTTCTAAGACAATGTTAAATAGGAGCGGCGACAGTGGGCATCCTTGTCTTGTTCCTGAGTTTAGAGGGAAGGAGTCTAGGATTTCTCCATTGTAAACAATATTGGCTTTAGGTTTTTCATATACACTCTTTATCATGTTCAAAAAATTTCCTTGTATTCCAATCATTTGGAGTGTTTTTATCAAGAAAGGGTGCTGTATTTTGTCAAATGCTTTTTCTGCATCAATAGATATAATCATGTGATTTTTTTCCTTCAATCTGTTTATATGGTGTATTACGTTGATTGATTTTCTTATGTTGAACCATCCTTGCATACCTGGGATGAATCCCACTTGGTCGTGGTGTATAATTCGTTTAATGTGTTGTTGAATACGATTAGCAAGTATTTTGTTAAGTATTTTTGCGTCTAGGTTCATTAGAGAAATTGGTCTGTAATTTTCCTTTCTTGTGATGTCTTTGTTTGGCTTTGGTACTAGGGTAATGTTGGCATCATAGAAGGAGTTGGGTAATGTTCTTTCTGTTTCGATGGTTTGGAATAGTTTCAGCAGGATTGGTGTCAGTTCTTTCCGGAATGTTTTATAGAATTCACCTGTGAAGCCATCTGGCCCTGGGCTCTTCTTAGTTGGGAGATTTTTAATAACTGATTCTATCTCTCTGCTTGTGATTGGTTTGTTAAGATCATCAATTTCTTCTTTTGTCAATATGGGCTGTTTATGTGTTTCTAGGAATTTGTCCATTTCCTCTAGATTGTCATTTTTGTTGGAATATAGTTTTTCAAAATATCCTCTTATGATAGTCTTTATTTCTGTGGGGTCAGTGGTGATATCGCCTTTCTCATTTCTTATTTTGTGTATTTGCATCTTCTCTCTTTTTTTCTTTGTTAGTGTTGCTAAAGGTTTGTCAATTTTGTTAATCTTCTCAAAAAACCAGCTCTTGGTCTTGTTTATCTGTTCAAGTGCTTTCTTATTTTCTATTTCATTTAGTTCTGCTCTTATCTTTGTTATTTCCTTCCTTCTTCTTCCTGTTGGGTTACTTTGTTGTTGTTTTTCTAATTCCTTCAAATGTGCAGTTAGTTCTTCAATTTTTGCTCTTTCTTCTTTTTTGATATATGAGTTTATGGCTATAAACTTCCCTCTCAGTACTGCTTTTGCTGCATCCCATAAATTTTGGTATGTTGTGTTATCATTATCATTTGTTTCAAGGTAGTCATTGATTTATTTTGAGATTTCCTCTTTGACCCACTGTTTTTCTAAGAGTGTGTTGTTTAATTTCCAAATCGTGGTGTGAAATCTGGGCTTCTTTCCCTTGCAAATCTCCAGCTTGACTCCACTGTGGTCAGAGATAATGTTTTGTATGATTTCAATCTTTCTGAATTCGTTCAGCCTTTCTTTGTGGCCTAGCATATGATCTATCTTGGAGAATGATCCATGTGCGCTTGAGAAAAATGTATATCCTGCTGTGTTTGGGTGTAGCGATCTATATATGTCTATTAGATTGAGCTCCTCTAATATACTATTCAGATGTTTTGTTTCTTTGGTGATTCTCTTTTGAGATGTTCTGTCCAGAGTTGATAGTGGTGTATTAAAATCCCCCACTATAATTGTAGATGTATCTATTCTTTCACTTAGTTTTTCCAGCATTTGCCTGACGTATTTAGAGGCACCCTTGTTAGGGGCATAGATATTTATGATTGTTTGATCTTCTTGACAGATTTTCCCTTTGACTAAAATGTAGTATCCTTCTTTGTCTCTCACAATTGTTTCACATTTAAAGTCTATTTTGTCTGATATTAATATAGCTACTCCTGCCTTTTTTTGGTTATTGTTAGCTTGTATGATTGTTTTCCAGCCTTTCACTTTCAATCTCCATGCGTCTCTGGGTCTAAGATGTGTCTCTTGTAGACAGCATATGGATGGGTCATATTTCCTTATCCAGTGTCCCAGTCTGAATCTTTTGATAGGTGAGTTTAATCCATTGACATTCAGTGTTATTACTATCAAGGAATTATTTGTGTTAGCCATATTTTGATTGGATTTGTGTTTGTCATATTTTGTTTGTATATATTTTTTTGTCTTTTTTGTTGTTGTTGTTGGTCTTATACTCTCCTCCAACTTTGCCTTTCCTGTTTTTTCCTTTCTTCCTGCAGAACTCCCTTTAGAATTTCTTGAAGGGGAGGTTTCTTGTTGGTATACTCTTTCAGTTTCTGTTTGTCTGCGAATATTTTGAACTCTCCATCATGTTTGAATGCTAGTTTAGCTGGATAGAGTATTCTTGGTTGGAAATTTTTTTCCTTTAGTACCTTGACTATATCATACCACTGTCTTCTTGCCTCCATGGTTTCAGAAGAGAAATCAGCACTTAATCTAATTGAGCTTCCCTTGTATGTGATGGTTTTCTTTTCTCTTGCTGCTTTTAGGATTTTCTCTTTGTCTTGAGCATTGGATAATTTGACAAGTATATGTCTTGGGGTGGGCCTGTTGGGGTTTATGACTTGTGGAGTGCGCTGTGCTTCTTGGATATGTACATCTGTCTCTTTCAGTAGATTTGGGAAGTTTTCAGCCATTATTTCCTGCAACACTCTTTCTGACCCCTTTCCCTTCTCTTCACCTTCTGGAATGCCTATAATACGTATGTTTGAGCGTTTTGCATTGTCATTCAGGTCCCTAAATCCTAATTGGATTTTTTCTATCTTCTTATTGACCCCTTCTACTATCTGTTTGATTTCTGATGTACTGTCTTCCACATCACTAATTCTCTGCTCTGTCTCTTCTAGTCTGCTGATATTTGCTGCAAGTGTATTTTTGATTTCTTGAACTGTGGTGTTCATTCCCATCATATCTGTTATGTTTTTGCGTATGTCTGCAATTTCCCCTCCAAGTGATGTCATCATGTTGTTAACCTCTTTCATTACTGCATCAAATTTGTCGGTGATAAATGTTCTGAGATCTTTCATTGCTTGTGCCAAGTTTTGCTCCCCTTCGTGATTATTGTTTTGTTGATTGGATTCAGCCATGTTTTCCTGATTATTGGTTTGGTTCGTAGATTTTTGTTGCTTTCTGGTCATCTCTTTATTTTGACGAATTTAATCAGTTCCTTAGCTTCTTTGTCTGCTCTTGGAGGTTAATTAGTTGTTATTTTTGCACAGGTGTTATATCTTCTCTTTGTCACTTTTTTCTTCTTATTCTAGTTACTTGTTGTTGGTTAAGTTCACTTTAGAGGAAAGTATTAGTGTTGGGGAAAGGCAATTGTGTAAGCAAGGGAAAAGTGTAAAGTTGTATTGGTGATGTATGTTAATAAAGCAGGAATATGAGATCTGGAAGGATGGAGGTTAGATTCATGTAGATTGTATAGAGTTATAGCTGTAGGTAGAGTACCTTTTATGAAGTTGATGACTGAATTTGGGAGGAATATGGTATGAACTACACAGCTATTGTTTTCATGAGAGAGGGAAAAAGAAAAGAAAGGTAATAGTTTCAAGAGTGGATAATAGACAGAAAACAGAACAAAGGTATTAGAAATTAAGAGTTAGACACTTTGTGGATCAAAGAACGGGAGGTGGGGGGTGGAATATAGGAGAGACAGTAGATGATAGTGGATATCAAGATGCAGGGGAAGGGGGATAGTGTAGGTAGCCTAAATCAGTTCACACAGAAATGAGGCAGTGGAAGATGGGAAAACCCAGCAAATGTGAGGTGTTCCCTGTAGCACCTATTGTATACTTGAATTAAAGTAAAAATAAGTGGAAGATGAGGGACAAGAGGGAAAGAGAAAACCGAAAGAAAAAAAAAACAAAACAAACTAATTATAATAAAGAAAAAAGAAAGGCAAGAAGAAAGGAAGAAAGAAAAAGAGGATGGGCAAACGGTGGGGAACGGATAGGGAGAAGAGAGATACAGGTACACACGTGTCACAATTGCAACACTATCTAAAACAACAACTTCCCCCCGCTTTGCCCTAAAACCCCCCCGTCTGTCTGCCCAAATGGGTCTGCAAGCACCTTCCTTCCCACAAACCCCCAATAGGCCGCCCAGGGCCCACGAACTCCCCAGTACTGCAGATGCTCAAAAAAAAAAAAAAAAAAAAAAAATTAAGTAAAATTAAAAAAAAAAAAACAAAACAAAAAACAAACAAACAAACAAACAAACAAAAAAAAACAGAAACCCCTCCCCAGGCCCGGCTCCGCCCGCCGCGGAGGCTTGGACCGGCTCTGCCCGGCTCCTCACGCCGCCTTGGCCTGGCCTGGCTCCGCCCAGCTCCGCTCGCTACAGCGGCCCAGCCGGCTCCGGCGTCCACCTCCCGCCACCGCGGCCTGGACCGGCCCTGCCAGGCTCCGTACCCGCCGCGGCCTGACCCGGGCCCGCCCGGCTCCAAATGCTACCGCGGCCCGCAGCCGGGGCCTGACCCGGGCCCGCCCGGCTCCAAAAGCTACCGCGGCCCGCAGCCGGGGCCTGCACCGGCCCCGCCCTGCTCCAAGCGCTACCGCGGCCCGCAGCCGGGGCCTGCACCGGCCCCGCCCGGCTCCAAGCGCTACCGCGGCCCGCAGCCGGGGCCTGCACCGGCCCCGCCCGGCTCCAAACGCTACCGTGGCCCGGCCCGGCCTGGCTCAGCCCCACCGAGCGGGGCTAGATGCCTCGTCTCCGCCTACCCAAGAAGGGAATCCTCTACAGGTAGCTGGGATCTCCGTGTATATTTCACAGACGAATCCTCTCTGTTACCTTCCCTCCAAATCGATGTCCAGACACCTCCGGACCAGCAAAAATCTTCTTCACATTTCTTTTCAAAATATCCCTGCTCCCCTAATGCCTCATGAAAAACATCATCTGATCTACGGCAGAACTCTATTTGCTTACCTATGTGCCCACTTGGCCAGCTACTCTGTGTCCCTCTGCCCCTCCTGCTTCTCTACCTCATTCTAGAAACTCACCTAGCCCCTGACTCTACTTCCAAGTGAGAGTCACCAAACCCTATATGTGTCCATGTTCCCTTCTCATTCTCTGATCTCTCTCAGATTAAACAACATCTTGGACCCTATTCCTCTGATCTTTCTCATTTTATCAAATAATTTCAATAACTAAATGTCTTTATGTCCTTACTTGGCAAAACCTCTATATTATTCTTTTCACCTTTTATCCTCAGAAGAAAAAGAATGTATGTGGCTTGCAGTGCAGACCCATGCAAATACTCTAAACCAACCAAATGCTGCCAATAGCCCTCTCAGAGACATGGCAGTAGCCTGTAAAAAGATTAGTTGTAAATCATCCACACTCCAGAATTCCCAGGGGCTGCACCACTCCAGGCATAGGGGAAAGAAAATATTAGGGTAATGCTTCAAATGTTAAAAGCCTGGGCACTGGACCAAGGAGTGCACAAACACACAACCTCCTCCAGAGCTGTGCCCACTGGGCAAGCAGGAGATCCACTGGAAGTCTGACTGTCCCCAGGCCTCTCAAGGCAAGAGGGCACTGGTTACCCAGTCAGACCCAACTCCATTTTCAACCTCCCAGACCTTCTGGGACTACCAATGGATGATTGAAGATGCCCAGGGACCATGCAGTTCTCCATGCCCACTTCAAACAGACCATCAGGTAACTCTGATGGTTGGAGGTAAGCCAATTTCATTTCTTATTAATATGGAAACCACTTACTCTGTCCTTCCTGAATTCCCTGGAAGCTTAACTCCTCAATCTCAAAAGAGTCTGTAAATGGAATAGTTTAATGACTCCTCTTTTACCATACCCACTAAAATAACATTTGTTCACCCATTCTATTTTTAATGCTCCCCCACTTTCTGACTCCAATCCATAAAAGAAATATTTTAACAAGGCTCTGAGCACAAATACTCATCCCTTCTCCTCAAAGCCAATGTGGCATCCTTTGTCTGATAGATCTATTCCCAACTTCCTCCCATGCTCTCCTTTTTTTTCTGCCAAACACTGTCAATTTGAAAATCAAAAATACTAAAATTCCTATCACTGCCACCCACCACAAAACCAATCAGAGTTGAAGTCAAAATGAAATGCTACTTCAGCTATATTTTAAGTTTAAGTCACATTTTATTTTGATCTGAATTTAGAAAACACAAGTAAACAGGTAGCCACTGAAGTCAATGCTCAGAAACTTGAAAAAAGGTAAATCACAGATACAACATCCCACACAAACTGGCATGCTACAATGAGTGTTTGTCAGTGAAAACATATTTGTGAAAAAAAAATTCTGCTAAAGTGATAATTGAAATTAAAAAAACAAAAAACAAAACAAAACAAAAACACTCCAGCAACAACTACACAACCCACCCGCCACCTGGATGGTGTTGAGCTGATAGAATTAGTGCAGCTGCTGGAGAAGTAAAAAGCTTAAAAACAGAAGTGCTCTCTGTGTTTTTTCCATGTTTATTCTAATTGGGTCTAAATAGCCACATTGAAAAATTAGTGATAATAAAGCTTTGTAACTTTTGAACAGGAAAAGTACGGAAGTAAAACAGCAGAAATGCTAGCTGCTTTGTAAGCCTACAATTAAATGGCTTCATCCTCATAGACTAATTGCTTAGTCCTTATGGAAGCCAGCCTCCACTGCCAACTTGACTCCAAAAAAATTGTTTTTAATAGTGCATGCTACTAAGTATTTGAAATAAAGAGAAAAGTTGTGTTTGCATATAACCCAATTGCCTCATTATCCTGAAAAGTTTGTTTAGTGTTAATGGTAATTGTAGGTTTAAAAAGTTTACTTGAAGAAAGTTCCCAAAATCATTTTGGTAACTTACGTGTGTACAGTGTACAGATTGTGTTTTTATTGTTAAGGTTAAAGAAGGCAATTTTGTCTTAAGATAAAATGACTGATTATTAAGGGAAAGTGAAGTGTAGGAGAGGAGTCCTGGGCCTAACAGATTGCAAACACATTGAATTAATTATTTCTTATTATATGTAGATAGATCAAATTCTTTTTATCTGAAAATACCAGGGAAAACAAATTCTCCTGCACCCCTTTGATGTTGTTTATGACTAGTCACCCTTGTCCATAATTGTAAAGATTTTCTCATGGCAATACTTTCAACTAGAAATTTTCCTGGCATTTATTTTATTCAATATTTTGAATGATCTTTTTTAACCTTCGATGACATGTTGATGTCGCGGATATTGGTGATTATAACACAACATTCTGAATGTACTTAATATTATCAAATTTTATACTTGAAAGTAAATAAAAGGGGAAATTCTAATATGTATATAGGTTACTATAACAAGTTTAAAATAATTAAATAATTAATTGGAGGTGTTTGGTTTTAAAGTATATAAGACAGAATATTACTAAAATGTCATTTCTTTCAAACTTGATCTTTACATTTAACTCAAACCAGTTCTAAATACAACTAAGTTATTTTGAGGATATTGATACACTAATTCTAAAGCTTATATGGAAAGCAAAAATCCTAGAAAGCCAATATAATATTACAGAAAAAGATCAAAGTAGTAGGACTTCTTCTACTTGATACTACCTAGATAGCCAAACAATACTGAGGAAGAAGTCTGAAGTTGTGGCACCACACTAGGTGATTTCAAGTATTACTAAAAAACACAATAGTCAACAGTGTTGTCTTGTTGAAATAGACACATAAACTAATGTTGGAGAACCCAGAAATAGAGCTACACAAATGTAGTCAAGTGATATGTGTCAAAGGATAAAGACGATTTAATGGAGAAAGTGTTGTCTTTTCAACAAATGGTTCTGGAAAAATGGGATTAACACATGCCAAACAAAAAGGAAAATAGGCACAGATTGCATACATTCCAAAAAGAGTTAACCCAAGATGAGTCATGCACTTACAAGTTAAAGGCATAGGATAAAACTTCTGGAATAATGCACACACGAAAATCAAGGGGTCAGTGGTTTGGTGATAAGTGTTATGATATAGTACACAAAGCATAATCCATGACAGAATAAAATTTATAAGTTTTTCTTTATGAAAATGTAAACCATTTACCCAGTGATAGACATTGAAAAAGGAATGAAAAGAACGTAAACGGACTTGGGGAAATATTTCCAAAACAGTTATCCAGTAAAATATTTGTACTCTAAAATACAAATAAATCTTTAAAGTCATTAATAAGATAACAAATGCCCAATTTATAAATGGGCAAAGGATCTGAAGAGAATCCTAACCAAGAAGATGTACAGATAACAATCAAGCATGCACAGAAAAGATACTAAAATGACAAGTGTGAATCTCAAATCGTTGTTGCTAAAAAACACAGTCTAAAATGCTACCAATGTGTATCAAGTTATTTTATGAAATTCTGGATAAGATGAAATAACAAGGACGATATAATGATCACTGGATGTTAGGGGTTTAGGGCGAGAGCAGATGGGATGACTAAGTGAAGGGCAGGGGAGTTTTTAGAGCAGTGTAAATATTATGTATTATAATGTAATTGTAAACATATGACATTACACTTGTCAAAACTCACTGAATTTGACAAAACAAATAGGGAACTGTAATGTACGCAAATTAAATTCATTCTCAAGGTATGCAAAATGTTAAAAAAACTAAAAAGTATTTCACATGTATGAAATACTCCCTCTGAAGAGTATGAGAGAAAAGTTGCTGAAATATTAATATTGGATATGAATGGAGATTTTAAAGTTAAGTCAATGGACACGGTACATATATACTGTACTCAGATTGGTAAAGTTGTATACCACCAGCACCAGCATATGGGTTAACAATTGTTTTACTTCTATAGATGTACACCGGTATCAAGCAATGAAGTAAATGGATGGCATAGCCGGGGGGTGGGGGTGGGAGAGGATTATGCTTCTCACTGTTGAGTCAGACGTTATAAACAAGGGGAGGTTGATGGAACGGTTTTTTGTTAATGGTTTAGAGTTAGACACATCAGTATGAACTATTGTATTGATGAATACAGATACACAAGGGTTGCATGTAGAAATATTTAGAGGAATGTGTACATACACAGGAGAGTATACACAGATATATTTCCTTACAAACTCCCTGGATAGGACCCAGTAGCAAGTACCACACACAGACTTTGGTTCTTAATGTCATTCTCAACGGTGAGTCTACTTTTAAAAATAGGTGACTGCAGAAGTTTGGGCAAGAAATACACAAAAAGAGCCTGGAGCCTCTTATAGTATCAGATGCTAAAATAAAATCCTCAATAATGGGGATAATATCAAGTAGACAAAGGACACAGCTGAAAGAGGTCCCATGACAATAACTGGAACAAGCTAAACAACAATATAAAATGATAATGTATTACAACCAAAAGAATAAAATAAATGTTTTGAGTCAATCTTGATATTAATAAATTATTGATTAAAAAATAAGAGCTATATCTCCTATGCAGATGAATTCCAATACTTTATGTTGGTATTGCTCTCTCAAGGCCATGGAGGAAAAAGCCCACTCCTAAATGTGAGTTTCACATAGTGACAACTTTCCAGATTTTTGTATGGAAGCCAGAAAAATGAGGAACCTTATAATTGGGAACCTCAAAACACTGTTGATCAAGGTCAACGTCAACAATGTTGTTCCATTGATAGGATGTACCCTGGATATCATGTGATGAAATGCCATTTTGTGTCTGGTATCTTCCTACAAATCCCATAAACTCAGTCTAATCATGAGAAGGGCATCAGAAAAATTCATTTTAAGGGCCATTTTACAAAATATCTGACCAGCTTGATCAAAAACATCCACGTCACCAAAAATGAGAAGATTCTGAAAAGCTGTTACTGCCAGGAAGGACCCAAGAACTTTTGTATGCCAAATAAATACAATGTGTTATTTGGATGGGAGATATTAAGAACAGCGGAAAGTAGGTAAGAGGTTCTTAGGCCCTATTAACTATCCTTGCAATTTTTCTGTAAATCTAACACTACTCTAAGATATTAAGTTTATTAAGAAATAAATCATTAGTGAAATGCAAAATCCTAGAAACATCTAACTCCAAGATTCAGACCAGACACAATTGCATGCCTTGACAAGAATTTCACAATTTTGTAAGCTGCCCTTTCTTTCTCCCTTAAATCAGAATGTGAAAAAAATTTCATCGTGTATTTTAAGGAATTAAATAAAATAACGAATATAAAATGTCTGACATTGTCTCTGGTATAATATTTGTTTTCATTGTCATTCAACCCTACACAGATTCACTGTTCTCTGCATGTTTCTGGCAATATTAATAGACACATACACCCAATGTGAGATTTCCATAGGGGAAGATTTTTCATGAATATCACATGTTATAAACCCCACACTGATTCTTAATACTTCAAACATATATATCCACCTTGTGCGCAAAACACAATATATTCTGTTAACTGGCTGCTCCCAAATTTGCCAGGCTCATGTAACATTTTTCTTTCTTTGACCTTCCTTTTTTCATCAGGTGTTAAGAATTATTACTCAAACCTCACCAAATATTATGGTTATATTAATCCCACATTTGTGTTTCTGTTATCTCCTCTTGGTGTGCTTCTACCTCTTTCACTTAATGGAATTACTCCAATTCCTCCTTCTCATCTCAATTCACTTACCAGCTTCCTGGTGAAGCCTTCACCAACCTCCACATTGGTTATATCCAAATGTTTGGATCACTTCACCAGGATACCAGTGTCCCCACAGGATATTGCACATATGCATTTCTATTTCTCTTACATGTGATCTCTTTGAGATAAGGAAAAATGTCTTACTCATTTCTTTATTCCCCAAATAATACTTAGTGCCTATCATGAAGTATTTGATGAATAAAAATTTGTTGAATGACTAAAATTAAAAAATAATGAATGTGATTAAATAGATGCTTGCAACAATCGTATACAAAGAAGCAGTGCAAAAAATGAAGCTGCGTAGAGAGGGAAGTTCCATGGGTGAGGGCTAATGCCAGAGGAGACATAATAAAGATCGTTTGTTGTATCTGTTATATCTCTCCACAATCAGGTTTTTAAAGGCACAACTTTGTATTTTAGGTTTTCTTTACATGCCTCACCTGTTGATGTGCCAAATACATTCCCCCAGCAACTGTGAAGATCCTGTAACTCACCACATTATCAAGTCATGGTCTGAGTTCTCTGATGTGGAATCTTACTTGGATGAAGGATGAAGTTAGAAGCTCAGTTCTCAGTAAGAGAAGGGGAATAGATCCACTCATGTGGTCTCTAGTAGACTCAGTTGGGTTTCCTTATGACCAAGGATTAGTCAAGCAAACTTCAGAGCATGTAGAGGAAGCACTTTGAGTTTCTGTGCCTTTAGGATTTAAACTCCATAAGTCAAATTAACGAAGTATTCTTTTGTCTCTTTACTCTGTGAGATATTTAATTCTCTGGAGGAAAGTATTCTTTTGTCTCTTTACTCTGTGAGATATTTAATTCTCTGGAGGAAAAAAAAATGCATCTCTTCTTTCAGGTCACCTCTCTTTAGAGGTGAACTCTTATATCACACAATTTTCCAAAATGATTTCCTTATCTCTTTCTGGAGAGAGATTCTTTGTTCACTAAAATATCCTCTTTCTGTCTCTAATATGTCTCCTCTGGAGTTGGTAATCATATATGGGACTGCTCTCTCTCAAGAGAATTTCTCCTTGTATTACTGCTTCTCTTTTCTCTCCCATAGTCAGCAATATCTGTTCAACTCACACAACCAATTTCTTCCTCAGTCATTCAACAAATATTTAATCAGCAATACTGTATGGTAAGTTTTCAAATATGTTCTGGAGATGAAGAAAAGTTAACATGTTTTGCATCATTTCAAACTGCTCATTCTCCAAACAGGCCAAGAGAAATGAAAATAAAGGCAACATCCTAAAGTGTACTGCAGTCCTGGTGAATTATGATTCCATGTGAACTAGGATTCACTTTTCTATTTCTGCCAAAATCACTCCCATGGCAATAAAGGGGATTAGGCTGAACCTGTAGACCATTTTGGATAGAAGCGGCATGTTAAGAAATTTAATTCTTCCTATCCATGAATACAGGATGTTGTCCCACTTACTTAGGTCTTCTGTAATTTCTTGCAACTCTGTTTTGTAGTTTTCAGTACATAAGTCATATAAAATTATTCCTATGTATTTTATTCCATTAGTTTCCTTTGTGAGTGATTTTTTAAAAATTTCTATTTGGAATATTCTTTGGTAGTTTATAAAAAACATTTTTGCATGTCAGTCTCATAGCTTGCATTTGAATTGTTTCATTTATGGACTCTAGAAATTTTCTTGTGGACGATTGGTGATTCTCTAAATAAAGGATCATGTCATTGCTGAATTCAGATAATTTTACTTCTTCCTAAATCATAAGCCTTTTACTTAGTTTTATTGACTAATTCTCTTATCAAGGACCTTAAATACAATACGGTATAGGATTAGTGAAAACATTCATTCTATCTTTCAACATTGAGTGTATGATTAGCTCTGTTTTTTAAAATTTATTAAAGTATATCACTCATAAATAAACATACGTAAACAAAAAGTGTACAGTAATAGTTGTGAACCTACAAAGCAGTCGGATATAACATCATACAGTACTCTTACACCTTACCCTACCACTAATAACTTACATTGTTGTTAAAACTTTTAAACAAATAATTAAAGAGCATTAGCATAACATCACTACTAAGCAAAGTATTTTCCCACAAAGTCCTCATTATTTTTATTATCTTTATATCATTTATATATGAACATACAGGAACAATAAATGTATAGGAAAAATTGTGAACTTACAAAGCAACCCTGCATAACATCATACAGGGGTCCCATACATCAACACTCCACTGACATCTTGCGTTTTGTGAGATGTTTCTTACAAATAATGAAAGAATATTGTCAAAATCTTACTACTAATTATAGTCCTTATCTTACATTTGGTGTACTTTTCCCTCAACCCACCCTATTAATGGTTTTCAAGTTTATTTTTATGACAGATGTTGTAAGCTTATAAAACAATCATGTACATGTGCAGAATTCCCAAACAACTCTGCTCTATCAACACATCACACTGTGGTGGAAAATTTGTTACAAATAATAAAATAACATCTGGCATACATTTTCAATACATTATCAACACAGCACATCTTTGGCATAGATGCAAGTATATTATATTATTACCACTAACCACAGTCCATTGGTCATTCCAGTTATATCTTCCCTATGCTTCTCTACATTCCCACCACCATGCAATAGTGATGTACATTTGCACCAGCTAACAAAGGACACTCTTGCATCTGTACCATCAACCAGTAAAGCATTTCCTTCCATTATATTTCTTTCCAACAGCATAACAGAACTTCTCTGGTTCATTCCAGTGACATTTTTGTTCCACTGGCTATTCACGCAGAAATACAAAATTTGTGTATTCTGGAAACTCAGTGAGTTGAAACAAATACGTATCCACAGTTTGGATGATGTATTTCATAGCTACGTGGGTGCTTCCAATTCTTCAGAGAAGGGTGGTCTGGAAGTGACAGAAAAATAGAATGTTGAGATTGTTAGAAGACATAAGGAAATGAAATCTCAGACCTTTCATGGCTAGGAAATCAGCACTCCCACAGTTGTTGTTTTTAATTGTTTCCACTATGAAAATATCCAAACATTTTTATGTACCCTGGATATATGCCCCGGAGAACTCCCTGCCAACTATGTGTCCCCTGTCAATAACATCCCACACCAGTATTCCTCCCCTGCATTGTTGAGTCTCTCTGATATCCAAAACTTCCTAAAAAGTGAAGCCCAGTATATCACCAGGTTCCATTAATAGTAAAATGGAATATATTGATGAGATTAAAGGTTAAATATGGAATACATACTGATTTGGAAAAATTAAGGTAAAAATAAATTGGGGTATCAAAAAATTAAAAATGCAAAAATGTTTTTGATGTTTTGTCTTCCATCACTGCAATAAGTTTTGCCCTCTATGCAAATTGGCAAGGCAACTACTTATGTCTTTTCCTCAGCGTCTAAACCCTATCTTTTACTTTTCATTTTTTTCTAATTATTAAGCTTATCTTCACAACAGTATTAGATCACAGTAGTTCATATATACAATACACAGTGCTCCCACATATCCAACATTCTGTCCAGATGTTCATCAACATTTTTTGATCAGTAGTTGGGATGAATTAGATATCTATAAAAGTCAGGTTAGAGGGGAAGAAGTACACAAGAGTGTGGAGTTGGGTGTCTAAGATATAGGCCAAGATGATGAGCAGGTTCCCATGAAAGTGACCAGGTAAATGGATACAAATGCAATCAACCAATTTATCACAAAAGAGACAGGCAATTTCCTGGAGAAACTGTGGCTTTTGAAAAAATGGTGCTGGAAGAATGGAACACACATTTGCCAAACAAAAAATGAACTTAGGCACAGATTTTATGTAATTTATACAAATCAAATGTAAATGACTCATACAAAATAAAAGTAAAATGCAATTAAAACTTCTAGGAAAAATACACAAAAACATAGGAGCCCATGACTTGATAATGACTTTTTAGATATAGAATGATTCAAGATAGAAGAAAACTTATGAGTTGGATTTATTGAAATGTCAAATTTCTGCACTGTGAAACCCATTGATAAAGGATTGAAAAGAAGATTCAGAAAATTGGAGAATATATTTGCAAATCACACCTGAGAAATGATTTTATCCAAATATTCAAAGAACTCCCAATATCCCAAAATAAGAACACAAACACATAATTGTAAAGTTGAAACAAAATCCAAAGCTAAAACATATATATCCCCTTCATAAATTAGCATACCCAAAGAAGCCCAATATAATTTGTCATTAGGGAATTGCAAAATTAAAATCAAAATTATATATCATCACATGCTTATTTGAATGGCTAAAAACCTAAATACTGACAATACTATTCCGCGGTGAGAGTGTGGAACAATACAACTCTCATTCATTTTTAGTGAGAACACAAAATGTTGTAAACAGAAGATAGTTTAGCAGTTTCTGGTAAAACCAAACATGATCTTACCATGCAATCCATCAGTTGTGATCCTTTATATATATGTGGAGACATAAAATCTTAAGTCCCCATACACACACAAAGCACATGCCTGTTTATGGCAGCTGTATTTATAATCGCAAAATCTGAAACCAACAAAGATATTATTACATAGGTGAATAGACACAAACACTGTGGTATATCTATTCATTAAAATATTAATCAGTGACAGAAATGTTCCATTCCTCCACAGAAGGCCAGGAACACTCGCAAATGACCATTCTAAAAATGCAATGTGAATTATATCAATTAGATGACCTTCTGGATAAGGCAAAAATATGAGATGATAGACTGATCGATTGTTGCCAGGAGATTGGCAAGAGAGAAGGAAGATTGAGTAGATAAAGCACAGGGGAATTTTTAAAGGGATGAATCTATTTTGTACAATAGTGTTAATGTGAATTGCAGACAAAGCACATTATGCATTTGTTAAAACACACCAACCTTGAAAAGACAAAGAATGAACCATCTGTATGCAAATCTTACAAGTTTAAGAGCATCCAAGGATAGAATGAAAAATAGCAAAACTAGCTATCTGTATTAGAATTGCATGCTATGCCCTTACAGGAGGGGATGGGGAAAAAGTGCTGAAAGAAGGAATATTGGATATGAATAGAGTCTGTAAAATGAAGTCAAAGCTAACTTGCATAAATACTTTACTGTAATTGATAATGGTGTATCCTATCACGGTATGGATTAATAATTCTAAAAATTCTGTACTTGTATACTGAAATCAGGCAATTAATAGATGGATGACTGATGGCAGAATAGATACTCACCTTGAAGGGAGAGGTTACAGATAAGCAAGGGGAGGAGGCTAAAATTTTCACATATATAATCACATATAAACATGTGATAATGGTATAGAAATAGACATTTCAGTGTGAACTTATTTGTAGGTAAATGTAGATAGAGAGGCTTGTATGCAAATCTATTTGTAGACAAATGTATATACCCAACTCAATACACACATAAGTTTCTTTACATTGTCCACAGAGAAGACCTAGAGGCCCCAGTAGCAAGGAGAACAGATAGTGTCCAGACATTAGAATTTAACATTATCCAATAAGTCTTCTTGTGAAATAGCTAAATCCAGGAAAGAAATATTCAAGAAGCAGCTGGGGTATCTTGCAGTATCAAAAATTAAATACATGCTAGAATATACTCCTCAATGATAGTGGTAGTAATAAGATACAGGGCCCAGATGAAAGAGTCCCCATGGTCAAAATTGAAACAAACTGAACAACTAGAAATAATAAAGTAATATTGTATCACAATCTAAATTATAAATTAAATACATCGAGTCCATTTTGATATAAATAATTTATTGATTAAGTAAATAAGAGATAAACCTCCCATGCTGAAGTATTCCAATAATTTATATAGTAATTGCTCTCCCAAGGTAGTAGAGTATAACTCCCACTTTTGAAGTGTGGGCTTCACTTAGTGACTTCTTTTCAAACATCATATATAGAAAGATAGAGAAATGAGGATTTTTATAGTGGGGGGGTCTGCAAACACTGCTGATCAAGTTCAACTTCAACAGTGATAAGTTAGGTTGATAGCATGAACCCTGTGATGAAAATATCACTTAACTTCCGGCATCTTCCTCCAAAACCCCATAAAGCCATCTAATCAGGAGAAGAACATCGAAGTCCAACTGAGGGACACTTTACAACATACATTGCCTGCACACTTCAAAATTTCTTGGGATGTCAAAACAACGTGAGTATGAAAATGAGGGGCCTAAGAATTCATGACAAGTAAATTTGTTATTCTTGATGGTAGATGTTAATAGGAAAAATAGGTGTGGTGTACATAGAATCTCTTTACTATACTTGCATTTTTTCTGTAAATATAACACTGATCTAAAAGATTAAATTAATTAGAAAGGAAAAATATTCATGAAGAGCAAAAACTTAGGACACAGCCAACTAGTACCTTCATTTCAGATACAACTACCTGCCTTGCAAAAGAATATCACAATGCTGTAAATATCACTTTCTTTATCCACTGAACCAGAGTAGTGAAAACAGTTTCACAGACTCATTGAAATAAATTTAAAAAAGAACATAAAATGTTGGGCATTGTGCCCAGTATCAGTAGAGAATATTTTATTCATTATGACTCAACCCACACAGATTCATCCCCCATCTCCATCCCCACATTCACTGTGCTATTTCGATTCCTCATCATCAATGTGGTGTTTTAACAACAGCATTACTCACACTGACCCGGAGTGAGCTTTCCACAGGACAAGACTTTTCATGAACATCACCTTCAATAAATCCTGCACTTTCTCTCCAATAACTTCAAACATAAATATGCATCTTGTGATGAAAACACAAGGATCTTTGTTATCTGGCTGCTAACAAACTGGACAATCTCATCTTTCACTTCCCCATCCTGTCCCTCCTTGTTCATCAGATATTAAGATTTATATTTAATATCTCAACACATATTATGGTTATACTTAGCCTTCATTTGTGACCCTTAAATCTCTTCTTTGTGTGCTTCAACTACCTTCTCCTACTGCCTAATAACTCTAATTCCTCCTTCGAGATTTCTAACTGGTTATATTAGGGAACAGGAAAATGTCTTGTGAATCTTGAAAGAGATGCAATTGGCCTTTATCCTAAAATGACACAAAGTGATAGTAACTTTGGAATTCTCTGTCAAAAGTACATGATATGGTATGAGATCGGTGTATTGGAACTTGGCAACCATTTATCCCTCCTTCTGCTTTGCATTCCTGAACTCAAAGGATGGTGAACTAAAAGGGGCAATGATTTAAGCAAAACTCATGACAACAGTATCTTTCTACCTGGAATTGGAAAACTCAGTATGTTTGAAGATCCAACAATTTCGGTGTATTATTCTTATTTATAAAATGCTCCTGACAATAAAAAATTACGGTGTTTTGTGCTTCAAAATACTTGAAAAACGTACCTCTAGTTTCTCCAACTATATTCAAAGTACATGTTTAATAAGCTTGTTCTAGGCATTCCAATAGGGATTTTTATTATTTTTAACTTTTCAAGAAACTTTAGATTAAATAAATGATAGATAAAAACATAAGGGCTATATGGGAACTTCTTATATTTTTCAATGTAACATTTTGTATGTTCTATGGATCTTTAAAAAATAAATAAAAAATCTACTAAAACTCATAAGGGATTACTGTATATCCCATCACTTCCCACTCCCACACTTTCCCACATTAACATTTTTAATTTCTGTGATACTTTGTTATAATTGATCTACACATATTGAAGCATTGTTATTAGAGTTTATACTCTGTCGCATGCATTGTTATAGATTATGACAAAAGGTATTATGGCCTGTATCCACCATTGTAGTACCATGCAGGAGAATCCCAATGCCCTGAAAATGACCTCATGTTACACCTATCATTCCCTCTTATTCCCTGCAGAAACTCTGGTGGTCACCACCTATATATTAATAATAAAATTCTTCTATTCCTGGAATAATAGTATGTGTATAATAGAATAACAATAAATCTAGTTTAGTCCATTGCTACCTGAATCTCAGCAGTGTTGCAACACTCCCTCAGGACTCATGCAGGACAATTAATAAGGAGATGTCCATCCCACAGAACAGAGAATGTCTGCTACTGCAAGCAAGATAATTCCATGTATTTGCCCCATGAAATCTAAGCCCTCTCTCAGTTAGAAACAGATCACCATCCCCAAATACTCAAGACTGAGGAATGAACAATGGACAAATAGAGATGTCTTTTCAAAATGAGAATCTGCCTAAATAAAATTATGCATAGAGATAAAATATTGCATAGAAGAATTGATTGCATAAACACAGATCTTCCAGACTAGTTATCTGGGTATTGATATGTAAATATAATGTGTGAGAACAAGAATGGCACTATTTCCATTGGATAAATATACACAAATTGTATATGTATAACAATAACAAATATGACTCACAATATATTGTTTGCACTCACCACTAAAGACAGTGGCTCAGGGAGATTTGGACATTCTAACTGGTTTATGTGATTAAGATTTTGTTTAGAATCATAATTCAAGAAATGTGCATTGGATTGGGTCTCAGTTGCAATGGAGAGATTAACAAAAATGACATGCTGAGGATTTTTAGTTTTCAAATTAGGGCCCAATAAAAGATCAGAAATTTTCAAGGAAAGCATGAGTGAAAGGTCTTTTTCCTCTGAAAACTACAGTCAGATGTGGGGATGACTGAAAATTAGAAACTGATTTTGTGGTTTGATAAATTACAAAATTAGAGGCATTTATAGCTTGACAAAGAATGTGAAGTGATTGAAAATGAATGACCAGATCACATTTATTTCTCAAAATTCAACACTACATCAGAGCAATTGCTAATCCCAAAATGCCACTCTGGTTTGCCAGTCAAAGTGATGGATCTGAATCAGCTGATGAGTGAATAATTACTCTTTTTCTGTCTTATAGAAAATAAAGTAAGTCTACACGTAATTTTTGATATCATTTCCTAATATCTGGCATTAAAAGCTGGAAAAGTCACAGTTGGCAGGGTACAAAATACCCATATTGTTTTTTAATCGATTTTATTGAAACATATTAAAAAACCATACTACCAAAAATTATCACTTTACACAACTAGAAAAAGATCTTGAATAAAAGGGGATAATGATAAAGACAAATGAGTTACTAAGGCTTAGAGTTTTCAAAAAAGAGTTTCAGAAGGTCATTAGAGGGGTCACTCTTACATGCATCTCAGTAGGTTCCAAGATCCAGTCAATGCAGACACAAACCCAGGTACAGGTGCTCCTGAGGGCTACAGAGACACATGTTCTACAATCATGGCAGATGGCTCTGGAGTTCAGTGTCTTGTCATTAAGCCCTACTTTGGAATTCGTGTTCCTGAGTGTGATGAAGTTGGACTCAAATGTGACCTGTCTACACATGCCTCTTCTGTCAGTTTTACTGAACGTGTGGTTGGCACTAGGGATGGTGTATACTCAGGACACTTGAATCTCTGGACCAGCCAGCCATGTGCCAGCTTGGCCCTGAGCCTCAGCAGAGTTGCAACTTCTACTCTCTGGTTCATTGGACTTGCCCAGGTCAGCTAACAGGGAGGTGAAGATGGTCAACCACCACACTAGGGAGCCAAGAGTGTCTAAACTGAAAACAGGAGAATCATATCCATCAACTATGTGGGACTAAGCTCCCTCTTGACTTAGAGGTAGAGGACATCACCATCCCAGGGTCTACAGGATGGAGGAATAAAATATTTATTAGAGTTGACTTACAGTTATTCTACTATAGAACAATTGTTTGTGGCTAGAGCAATTGAAGAAATTGTGTCATTGATGTGGAGACAAGAGGCCGTGTTAGTTGCTGAGGGTAGGGGAGGAAGAATAGATGTGATGTGGGGGTATTTTGGGGACTTGGAGTTCTCCTAAATGATATTGCAAGGACAGATGCTGGGCATTATATATACCACCATAACCCACTGAATGGACTGGGGGAGAATGTAAACTACAATGTAAACTGTATTCCATGTGTTGCAATAGTGCTCCAAAATGTATTCACCAAATGCAATGAATGTGTCACAATGAGGAAAGAGTATGTTGATGTGGTAGAGCTAGGTGGTGTGTGTGTGGGGTGTATGGGAAACTCTTATATTTTTTAATGTTACATTTCTTTGAACTATATATCTCTAAAAAAGGCAATTAAATTTAAAAATTCAAAAGAAACAACCACCACATAATCCATCTAAAGTGAACAATCAGTGGTATTTGGTATAATTATTGAGTTGTCCATTCATCATTTCAATTAATATTAGAGCACTTTCATTACTCCAGAAATAGAAGACAAAAAAAACAAGAAAACAAATGAAAACAAAAAGCACTACTTGTTAGTGGTTCTCTATTAATCTCTCTATCCTTTTCCTGCCATACAAAATTGCTAAATTATTTCCATCTCTATAATTTATTTATATTTTCATTTTATATAGATGGACTCTAACAATATGTACTAAACTTTGGTTTCAGTTTTTCACTTAGAATATGTGCTTTGTTTATTGTTGATGGAAGGTTAGTATTACATTACTATATACCACTGCCCATAGTTTGCTTCGGCTGTATTTTCCCAAAATATATCCTGATATTAATATATTGCAACATTAATGTAAATTTTTCTAGTTCATACAAAAACATTCTTATATATACATTATTAACCATACCCATTTTTCACAAGATGTTTCACTATATAGTCCCATGTTTTGTTTTGTTTTATACCATTCTTTCCAGTATTATACAAGACATTTGAACCTCCCTTTCAACCACTATTATACCCATATATTAGGTTTGCTAATTACAAACACTCAGATGTCCTTTCACCCTTTCTATGCATTTCCAAACATGTGCAAATAGACTTTACCAATTCTGTACAAATCAACTTCATCTTTCCTTTTTCTAACACCATTCTGTTTTCTGGTGACTTATAGTCTAACTACTGATTCCACAAGTTTGTTCATTATATTCTGTTCAAAATAGTGAAATCATACAAAATATGGCCTTCTGTGTCTCACTTGCTTCACTCAATATATGTCCTCCAGGAACAGATGTTGACATATGCCTCATGACTTCATTTATTTGCAAAGCTGAATGACAGTCCACTGTATGTATACACCACAATTTGTTTATCCATTTTCAGTTTAAGGACACTGAGGTTTATTCTATCGTTTGGCAATTGTGAATGATGTCCAAAATAACATTATTGTTCAGGAGTCTTTTTGTGTCCCTTTCCTCAGTTCTTCTGGTTAATATCTATTAATGGTAGTACAGGTGACATGGCTGATCTTTATCTAATTTCCTTAGAAACTGGCTAACAGAGTACCACAGCCACTGTACCACACTACATTTCCACTTACCGTGAGTAAGCATTCCGATTTCACCCATCATCATTAACACTTGCAGTTTTGTTTTTTCTAGGACCGAGCATGCTATTAGGTGTGAAATGATATTTCTTTGTAGCTTTGATTTGCTTTACCATAGTTGCTTGTAATATAGGACTTTTTAGCATGGTGCTTTATTGCTATTTATATTTTTCTTTAGAAAAATGTCTAATCAAATCTATTATCCATTATTAAATTGTGTCTGTTTGGCTGTTTATTGTTGATTTGGAGGTTCTCTTATTTTTCATGAATATTGCACTTTGTTGGATGTGTAATTTACAAACAATTACTACAAATGAATAGGTTAACTTTATACCTACCTCACAGAGTTCTAAATGTGCAAAAGTGTATAAATTAAAGGGAGTCCCATTTATCTATTTTTCTGTTGTTGCTTGTTCTTTGCATGTAGGATTTAAGAGACAAACACCTCCCACAAGACGTTGAAGATATTTCCTTACATTATCTTCTAGGAGATTAATGGTCCTGGATTTTATGTTTAGATCTTTCATCCATTTGTAGTTGATACTTTTCATTCATTTGGTTAGGGATATCTAGTACTCCAAGGGCCATTGTTGAATAGTGTATATAGACCCAGTAAAGTGGATTTTAAAGAAATCAAATATCAGTTGTCCATACAGTTGAAGGCCTATTTCTGAATGCTCAATTTGATTCTTTTCATCAATGCGTTTATCTTTATACCAATACTGTAATGTTTTTATCACTGTAACTTTGTATTATAATTCAACATCAGGAACCGTGAGTCCTCCAAATTTGCTCTTCTTTTTAAAGATGTTTATGGTTACTCGGGGCTACTGCCCCTTCCAAATAAGTATGATAATTAACTTTTCTATTTCTTTAAATTAGATTTTTGGGAATTAAGACTGGGATTGCCTTGAATCTATAAATCAGTTTGGGTAGCACTGACATCTTCATAGATTTTAATCATCTAATCCATGAAAAGAGAATATCCCTCCATGTGTTTAGATCTTGTTTTAATTCTTTTCATATTGTTTTTGCTTTTTTTTTACGATGTGTACTTGAAGAAAACTATCATGGGAAAGGCCAAGAGAAATTTCTGGACTATGTTCTCTTAACAAAATAATTTTTAAAGAGCACCCTTACTTCATTTGTAGACTCTAAAAGATTAGTGAGCTCGTCAGTGTTTAAAGAATCAGGGGTTATAAATTACAAGCTCACTTAACTTATAATAGGGAAAGTGAAGGACAAAGGCACCTATTGGAGATTGAATTTGGATTACTGTAAACCTAATCGGATGGTGACTCAATTCATGGTGTAAACTCTGGAGCCAATTTACACACACTGCCAACAAAAACACAGTTTTATATGAGAAATTATGTTTCACACAAAACCATATAACAAAGGTTGTTGCTAGAATTGTGGGATAATGGCAACAGATTAGGCAGAAAGTCCCACCTGAGGGACACACTTTGAGGGCCAGCAAACCAGGACGGTGCTTCACAACTCCCAGGAGGATGAGAAACAGAGAGATGAAGAAACCCAAACAGCAAACAGTCAGTTACAAAATATCTCAGCCAACAGAAAGGGTTCCCCTCCACCACCCAGATAAAGTGTGGGAGCAGAACCCATGTTCATTTCATCCTCCTTGCCAACTGTTACAAGGGAAAAGGAGTACTTTTCTTCAGTGAATTCAGCCAGCAGTGACCACTTTGAATTTTGGCTCTGGCCAGAAAAAAACAGAGAAAACAAAAAGAGATACACCTCTGTGGAAAGGTGCTGCAACAAGCACCATCTGCTAGCAGGCCTGGAAATCATATGGATAGAAACTACTTTTAGAGCTTTCCTTACTGCATCTCTGGGAGAGAGTCTGCAACACATTATTAGTTTCTGGCAGAGTTTTAATAACTTAAGCTGGTAATATTAAAGACTTAGGAGAAGTTATATCAAATAACATGGAGCTGTGAAAAAATAATAACTATAGGCAAGAATGAGAAATTGGCCATCAGAGTAAATTTACAAACATATCAAATGCCTAGATATCAGCAAAAAATTATGAGGCATACTAGGAAACAAGAAGAGATGGCCCCCAACCGAAGGAACAAAACAAATACCTTGAAGAGATTCAGGCTTTGAGACAATTAATCCAGAGTAGTCACACAATACTGTCAAAACATTTTAAAGAATTAAAAATATATGACTGAACAGATAAAGAATATTAAGAAGACACGGGATGTGAATTAAGAACAATTTGAACATCTTCAAAAAAAGGTTAAGTGACATTATGGTCATAAAAGACATGATGGATGATATTAAAATGTTTTGGAAAGAAATAAGAACAGATTTGAAATGCTCAGAAACAGAATTAGTGAATTTGCAGGCAGAACCTCTGAACTGGAAAATAAAAGGAGAACAGAAAGAGAAGAGAAAGGTATTGAATGATAATGCAAAATGCAAAAATATATGCATTATTGGCATCCCAGAATAAGAGAATGGAATAGGGGAAGAAATAATTTTGAGGAAACAATGATTGAAAACTTCCCCACCCCTATGAAAGATATAAATATCAATATCCAAGAAAAATGCACAGGAAACAGAACAGGCCTACCTGAGACACCTACAATTCAGAATGAGAAATATCAGTGATAAAGGGAAGATTTTGGAAAGAGCAAAAGAAAAGCATCACATTCAAGGGAAGTTCAGAAGATTAACTGCCAACCTCTCATCAAAAACCATGGAGGAGAGATGGAACTTATATTAATCAGCCAAAAAAGGTGTTGATGCAAAATAAAAGAAATTGCTTGTGTTTTATAAAGGGTATTTATTTGGGGTAGGAGCTTAGAGACACAAGGCCATAAAGCATAAGTTACTTCCCTTACCAAAGTCGATTTTTATTTTCTGGAGCAAAATGGCTGCCGATATCTGTGAAGGTTCATCCTTCCTGGGTTCATCCTTCCTCAGACTTCTTTTTCCTGGGCTCAGTGTTTCTCTTTACCTAGGGTTGGCTTCTCTTTCCTCTGTGAGCTTACTTCCTGGGGTTCCAGATTAACACTTCAGCATCAAAATCCAACATCAAAGCCCCAATATCAATAAACCTCCCACTCTGTCCTTTGCCATGTCTTTTGTCTGTGAGTCAACACCAATCAAGAGTGGTGGCTCAATTCCCTACTGGCACATAAGGTATATCTAATTACTTAATCAAGTAAACCTCTGAAACCAATATAATCTTATATGCCCAGAGGAAATGACCAGTATAAAACATAATCCAATATTACTTTTTTGAATTCATCAATAATATCAAACTGCAACAGAAGTGGTACAATGTATTCAAACTATTAAGAGACAAAAACTATTAGCCAAGAATTCTGCATCAGGCAAAACTGTCCTTCAAAAATGAATGGAAGTTCAAATTATTCACAGACAAACAAAACCTGATAGAATATGTTACCAAAAGACCAGAATTATAAGAGATACTAAAAGGAGTACTGCAGCCTGTAAGTAAAAACAAGATGAGTGACATAGAGAGGAGTGTAGAAATGAAGAATATTCAAAAGAGTAAAAACCTAAACTATAGTATATGAAATGACAACAGAAAACCAAACATCAAAATGGATGAAATAAGTAATTCCGTTAGAGTCATAACATTGGATGTTAACGATTTGAACAACCCAATCAAAAGACCCATATTGATATGATTGATTAAAAAAGATGAGTCATTTATATTTTGTCTTCAAGAGGCTCACCTCAGAAATAGGGACACAAACAGGTTAAAAGAGAAGGGATGGAAAATGATATTCCATATAAATAGTAACCAAAGGAGAGCTGGAGTAGTGATATTTATGGCAGAAAAAATTAGATTTTAAATGCAAAACTGCTATTAGGGATTAAAGAGGTCATTATGTATTAATAAAAGGGGCACTTCACAAAGAAGAAATAGCCATACTAAACATTTATACACCTAACCTAATAGCCCCAAGACACATGAGGCACATGCTGGCAAAGCTGAAGGGAGAAATAGATGTCTCTACAATAACAGTTGGATAATTTAATACATAACTTTCAGTATTGAATAGAACATCTGGATAGGGGATAAATAAAGAAACAGAGAACTCAAATAATATGATGAATGAAGTAGACCTAACATACATCTATAGAGCACTGCACACCAAAACAGCAGGATATAGATTCCTTTCGAGTGTTCGTGGATCCTTCTCCAAGATATAACATATGTTGCATCACATGACAAGTCTCAAAAAATTTAAAGTGATTGAAATTATGCCAGACACTGTCTCTGATCATAACAGAATGAAACTGGAAATCAATAATGGACAGACAAAAAGGAAAACAACTAAATATATGTAAGTTAAACAACACACTCTTCAACAATCGGGGGTGAAAAAATAAAATGGAACATAACTCAGTAAATAGGTTGAGACAAATGAACATGAGAACACAACCTATCAAAATTTATGGGACACTGCAAAGACAGTGTTAAAGGGAAATTTGCAGCCTTGAAATGCTTACATTAACAGTGTTTCAAAATGTATTCCCCAAATGAAATGAATGTGCCACAATGATGAAGATGGTGTTGAGGTGGGAAGAACGGGGTAGTGTGTGGTACGTAGTATGTTGGAACCTCATAGTTTTGGTGATCTATGTACCTTAAAAAAGGCAATTGAATAATAAAAAAATAAAAATAAAAACAATAAAAAGAAGAAAGAGTTAAAATTGATGATCTAATACACATCTGGAAGGACTAGAAAAATAACAACAAACTAACCCAAACAAAGCTGAAGTAAATAAGTAGAAAATATCAGGACAGAAATACATAAAATTAAATGCAATTAAACATTAGCATAACAAAGCCAAAAGTTGGTTCTTTGAGAAATTCAACAAAGTTAACAAATCCTTATCCAGCCTGACAAAGAAAAGAAGAGAGAAAGCACAAATGTAAAATGAGAAATGAGAGGGGGAACATTATCACTGACCCCCTGAAAAAAGAGAGGTCATAAGAGGATACTATGAACAACTGTATGCCAAAAAGAAAAAAAAAACAACTGGAAAATGTAGATGAGATTGGTGAGTTGCAGGAAACACATGAACCACCTACACTGAGTATAGAAGAAATAGAAGACCTCAACAAACCAATCACAAGTGAAGACTTTGAAGCAGTCATCAAAAACTTCCCAAAGATGAAAAGCTGAGAAACAGATGGCTTCACAGATGAAGTCTACCAATCCTTCAAAGATGAACTAATACTGACCTTCTAAAGTTCTTCCCAAAAATTGCACAGGGAAGAATACTACCAAACTCATTCTATGAAGCCAGCATTACCCTAATACCTAAACCAGATAGAGATACTATGAAAAAAGGAAATTACAGATGAATATCTCTAATAATTATAGATGGATATATTCTCAACAAAAACCTTCCAAACAGAATCCAAAAGCACATTAAAAAAATTATACACCATGATCAAGTTTGCTTTATCCCAGGTAAGCAAGTGTGGTTCAACACAAGAAAATCAATTATTTCAGTAAACCACATTGACAAATTGAAGAAGAAAAATCACATGATCCTCTCGATTGATGGAGAAAAGGCATTTGACAAATTACTGTACAATTTCTTGATAAAAGCCCTCTAAAAGATAGGAATAGGACACTTTCTTAATATGTTGATGTGCATATATTAAAATACTACAGCTAACTTTGTGCTTAATGGTGAAAGATTGATAGCTTTTCCATTGAGAACAGGAACAAGATAAGGATGCTGACTGACATTATTATTATTCAGTATTGTGCTAGAATTTCTAGCTAGATCAATTAGGATAGTCAAAGAAATAAAGGGCACCCAAATAGGAAAAGAAGTAAAACTTTCACTATTCTCTGAAGACATGATCCTGTATCTAGGAAATCCTGTAAAAACCACATCACAGCTACTAGAATTAATAGCAAGTTCAGGAAAGTGGTCAGATACAAGGTTAAAATGCAAAAATCAATAGTGTTTCTATACACTACTGATGTGTAATCTGAGGAAGAGATCAGAAATAATTCTATTTATTACAGTGAATAATCAAATTTTTAAGAATAAAATTAAACAAGGACATAAAAATCTTGTATTCAGAAAACTACAAATCACTGCTAAAAGAAACTAAAGAAAACTTAAATTGAAGGACATTCTGTGTTCATGATTGGGAGAATAAATATTAAAATATCAATTTTGCCCAAACTGATTTACAAATTCAATGTAATCCCAATAAAAACCACAATCTTTTTTGTGGAAACCACAAAGGTAGTATTCAATGTTTTCGAAGGATATGTGGCACCTAATAGCCAAAGTGTCCTTAAAAAGAACAAAGTTGGAGGACTCTCACTTCATGATTTTAAAATATACTATTTAGCTACAATGGGAAAAAACAACATGAAACTGCCATAAGAACAGGCAGACAAAAGGAACTGAGTCAAGACTCAAAAATTGAACCTCATTTCTACAGTCAGTCCAACAATTTTGACAAGGCTGTTCAGCTCACTCACTGGGTCAAAACATGCTATTCCATAAATGTTTCTGGGAGAACTGGATATACTTACCCAAAAGAAAGAAAGGAAACCCTGATTTCAAAACTTACACAAAAACTAACTCAAAATAGAACAATGATTTAAATATGAAAACAGCAACCATAAAATTCCTAGAAGAAAATTTGGGAAAACATCCTCAAAATTTTGTGGTAGGTGGTAGTTTCTTAAATCTTATACCCAAAGCATGAGCACCAAAAAAAAAAAAAAAAAAAAAAAAGATCGATGTTGCATCCTCATACTTCAAAACTTTTCAACCTCAAAAGACTTTGCAAAATGTTGAAAAAATAGGCAACACAGTGGGAGAAAATATTTGGAAATTGCATATCTGATAAGGGCTTAATACTCATTCTTTATAAGGGGATCATACAACTCAACAATAAAAAGAGAAAATATCTGATCAAAAATTGAGCAAAAAACTTGAAAAAAAATTTCCAAAGAAGAAATACACATGGCAAAGAAAGCCATGAAAAAATGTGCAATATTGCTGGAGATTAGGGAAATGCAAATCAGAAGTACAATGAGATATCACTTAACAGCTATTAGACTGGCCGCTATTAAAGTTGGAAAACTTTAAATGTTGGAGAGGATGTGGAGAGATATGAATACTTATTCAATGTAGATGGGAATGTAGAATTGTACAGCCACTGTAGAGGATTGTTTGTCAGTTCCCTTAGAAGTTGAATATAGACTTGCCATGGTACCTGGCAATACCATTGCTAGGTATATACATAAAAGAATGGAAAGCAGTGAAATGAACAGATATCTACACATCGATGTTCCTAGTTGTGTTATTCACAAAAACCAAAAAATGGAAACAACCCTGGTGTCCATCAACTGAAGAATGGATAAACACATTGTGAATTATACATGATAGAATATTGTGTAGCACTAAGAATAAATGAAGTTTTGAAACATGGAAACATGGATGAACCTGGAGGACATTATGTTGAGTGAAGCAAGCCTAACACCAAAGGGCAAATGCTTTATGATTGCCCTATTATGAACTAAATTAACCATGTGAAGTATAAATATATTATAAGAAATGAATATGAATAGAATTGCATATATATGTTCATTATTCTTTCACGCTGTACAAATGTAAGTATACAGTACAAATTATTAATATCATACAAAATAGCTCAAAACATTATAATAAGTGGAGACCAGAAACTATATATGGTATAATTTCACTTATATAAAATGTAATTATAATTCAATTTATAAAGATGCATGTACAGTAGTGGTTATGGAAATCTGAGGTAGGAATGATAAGTGGTGTGGAATATTCCGTTCTGGTTTAATGAAATTGTTCTAAAATTTTTGAGATGATGAATATACAACACTGAGATAATACTAAAAACCATTGATTATACACTTTGGATAGAATAACTAGAAACATCAGCTCTATGCTGTGGAGGAAATATATAGAGATTGAGAGGTGCGGAATTCTCTTGTTTCATTGTTTTTTATTAGAATTATTTAAATAATGAAAATGCTCTAATAATGATAAAAGTGGTAAATGCGCAATTATGTGATTATAGCAAATACAGTTGATTGTAGAAATTGAATGAATTGTAAGTTTGTCAATATGTATCTACAAAAACGATTTTGATACTTTTTAAAAAAGTGGTTGCTTTGTCCTGGCAGCAACTGCAGTATACCTTTATCCTTCTGGTATCTCTGACAATTTTATAAATACCAAATTACATCTATTAACTATTTTGCTTCTGAAAATTCAGGCAACTGTTTCTGACTTTAATACTGATTCTAGAGAATACTATAAGAGACACTATTTGATTCAAAATAAAATATGGAAGAAAGAGGTGGATTTGGTAAATAAAATTTAAAGAAGTAGAATGCTGAAAATTTGGCAAGTAACATTTTTTCTATACACTTATGAGAGTATCTAAATTTTGATCTCTCAGTTTTCAACTCTGTTAATCAGGGGCATTTTTCTAAATTTGAGACAAATGATTCTTTTATAGGAAGATTGTTTGTCAACTTTTTTAAAGGCAAGCTTTATGTCCTTGTTTCTAAGACTGTAGATAAAGGGGTTCATCATGGGAGTGACCACCGTGTACATCACTGAGGCTATTGCACTTGCCCTTGGGTTCTGAGTAGCAGCAGAACTAAGATACACTGCAAGACCTGTACCATAAAACAAGGACATTACTGAGAGGTGAGACCCACAAGTAGAAAAAGCTTTATGCTTTCCCCCAGCTGTTGAAATTCTCAAAATCGAGGATATAATTTTAGAGTAAGAGAAAAGGATTCCAGTGAGTGGAATAATTCCCAGAAGTCCAAATGCAAAATACAGCACTAATTCATTGAGGAAGGTGTCAGAACAAGCAAGTTGGATAACCTGATTAATTTCACAGAAAAAATGGGGGATTTCCAACACTGTACAAAAAGACAACCTCAAAACCATTAAGCCATGTAAAAGAGAGACTAAAACACTCAATACCCAGCATGCCAGCAGCAGGAGGCCACCGAGCTGGGGGTTCATGATGACTGTGTATTGCAGAGGGTGACAGATGGCCACATAGCGGTCATAGGCCATCACAGTCAAGAGGAAGCTATCCAATTGTCCAAAAAGCATGAAAAAATACATCTGGATGATGCAGGTTTCATAAGTTATAATTTTACTTTCTGTCTGTAAGTTCAGCAGCATCTTTGGGACAGTGGTGGAGGTGAAACAGATATCTGTAAAAGACAAGTTAGAGAGGAAGAAGTACATGGGAGTGTGGAGGTGGGAGTCTGAGATGATGGCCAGGATGATGAGCAAGTTACCAATGAAGGTGACCATGTATATGATCAGGAACAGTCCAAAGAGAAATGGCTGCACTTCAGTATCTTCTGAGAGACCCAGGAGGATAAATTCTGAAACATGTGTTTGGTTTTCTGGTTCCATGTAGCTGATGATACTACTGGAAAAGAGAGCAGAGAAATGCAGATTTAGCCACAAGCAGGAAGCAGCAAATTATCATAACTTCCAAAGTTTGCAAACTCATTAAGTTAATGATTTTTTATTAGATATATAGATAGATTGATAGATAAAATGATAGAAAGAAAGAGAGATAATATGTAGAACCCTTTACGTGAATATACCAGGGAAAACAAATACTCATTCATCTCCTTAATTCTATTTCTAACTTGCTATCCTTGTCCATAATTGTGAACATCTTCTCACGTCAATACTTTACATTAAAAATTCTTTTAGAATTGATTATAATCAGTAAATATTTTGAATGCTCATTTTCTACCTTGTGAAGAAAACCTTGGGGTAATGGATATTAGTGATGTTTGCACAATATTCTGAATATAATTGATATTACAAAATTGAAAACTTGAAAATGAATAAAAAGGGAAATATTAATTTCTATATAATTTAGTACAATAAAAAGATGAAAGTAATTAATTAAATGATTAGATGTAATCTGGTTTAAGTAAAATAAACACTGTATTATAAAGATGCGGTTTCTTTCCAAACTGATCTTTTTTAAAAAAGAAACCTAGATCACACTTAATGTTACATTAAAAAATATGAGATTCCCTTATACTCCAATCCCCACACCTCCCACTCCTCCCAAATCAACAACTTCTTTCATTAGTGTGGTGCATTCATTGCATTTGATGAATACATTTTGGAGCACTGCTACACAGCATGCATTACAGACTGTGTTGCAGTTTACAGTCTCTCCCAATCCATTCAGTCCAACCTGATCTTATGTTCAACTCAAACCAGTTCTAAATGCTAGCAAATAATTTTTAGGATATTGAAAAACTAATTCTAAAATTCACATGGAAAGATAAAAAAACATAGAAAACTAATATAACACTGAAGAAGATAATGAAAGTTTAGGAAATATTTTACCTGATACTTCCTAGCTAGCCTAAACAATACTGAAGAACAAGAATATTGTTCTTCACACTAACTGCTATCAAGATATACTATAATAAAGTGATCAAACATTATTGCCTTGTTGAAATAAACATATAAACTAATGTTAGAGAGCCGAAAATAGATAAATGCCATCTGGTTGGTTATCTGTGACAAGGAGAAAAGTCAATTCGAAAGAGAAAGCATAGGCTTTTTAGCAAATTTTGCTGGAAAATGGCATGCAAATGTGCAGACTTACAGGAAATTAGACACAGATTGTATATATTACATAAATTAACTCAATGTGAATGACACAATTATATGTAAAATGTGAAGTATGAAATTCCTAGAAGGAAACATAAATGAAAATCGAGTGTCATTGGTTTGTCGATGAGTGTTCGGTTATAGCAGCCAAAGGACTATGCATGGTAAAAGAAACTGTGTAAGTTATACATTATTAAAATGCAAAACATCTGTTCTGTGAAAGTCATTGGTAAGGGAATGAAAAGAGAATGAATAGACTTGGAAAAATATTTGCAAAACACATATAAATTATTGGTATTAAAAATACCTAGAACACTTAACACACAACAGTAAGAATGCAGACAGCCTTTTAAAAATGGGCAAAATATCTAAGCAGAATCTTAACCAAGAACATGCATAATTGTCAAATAAACATATGCCAAAAGATGCTCAAAATTATTTGTCATTAATGAAATGTAAAATTAAAACTGCAATGATATATTAACACATGCTTATTAAAATAGATAAACACATAAAGATGGACAATACTAATTGCTTATGATCATATGAAGCAATATGAGTGTCATTCATTGCTAGTGAAAATACAAAATAAAGCAAATGTTACAGACAGAAGATAGTTGAGCAATTTCTTGTAAAACTAAACCCAATTTTACCATACAACCCAGCAATCATCCTCATAGTTATACATGAAGATTATTTGGAAACACAATTCCCCACACAAAAAAAATATGAATTTTTATAGGCATTTTATTTATACTCTCCAAAACCTGAAAGCAATGAAGTTTTACTTCAGTAAGTGAGTAGATAAACACACTGTGCTGTATCTCTTAAAGAGTAATATTAGTCAATGATAAAAATGAAACAGTCCATCCAATCACAAAAGAAAGGCTGAATCTCAAATGATTCATGTTAAAGAAACTACTCTAAAAATGGATTATATATATATATATATATATATATATATATATATATATAATTTCAATTACATGACCTGGATAAGGCAGAAGAACCAAAAATAAAATGGTTGTGAGGGACTTAGGGAGAGAGAAGAAAGGTTGAAAAGGTGAAGTATACAAGAGCTGTTAGATGTGTGAAACTATTCTGTACAATACTTTAATTGTCAAACAACAATATTGTGCACTTGTAAAAACAAATTGAACATGACAATACAAGGAGTAAATGTTAATGTATGAAAAATATATATTCAATAGTTCAAGAGAATTCTATGATCATATGCAAAATATTCAAAAACAACCTAACTGTATTACAGTCTATGACATACACTCTTGGGAGTTTATGCTGGAAAAAGCTGCTGAAATAATAACAGTGGATATGAATTGAGTCTGTAAAATGAAGTGAATGGACATGGTGTGTTAGTACTGTACTCTAGCTATAGAGTTATATCCCCCCATGATTTGGATTAACAACTCTTCTAATTCTATATATGTTCATTGATATCAAGCAGTGAAGTAAATATCTAACAGATGGAAGGAATACATTTCTCACTGTGGAATGGGAAGTTACAGATAAACAAAGGGAGGAAGCTCGACTGTACTATGTGGACATGGTTTAGAGTTAGACACATTAGTATGAACTCGTGAAAGTGAATAGAGATAGAGAGGCTTGCACATTGAAATATTTAGATATATGTATATACACATGATAGTACACACACATATATTTCCTTACAGTCTCCACGGGTATGATCAGTAGCATGGTGCATATAAATCACAAACATTGGACATTAACACAATTCTCTAAGAAGAGCTCTCTGGCTGTAATAACTGATTGCAGGATTGTGAATAGAATTGTACAAGAAGGGCCTGGACACCTTCCAATACCAGAAATTAAACAAGAGCTAAAATAAAGCGCCCAATTGTAGGTATATCTCAAATGTACTGATGGCATGAAGGAAAGAGCCTCTATGGCCAACACTGGAAGAAACAGATTAAGAAAAATGTTATATTGTATTACAACCCAAAGTATAAAATAAATGTCATGAGTAAATACTGATATAAACAAATAGTTGATTAAATAACTAAGAGGCAACTACCCATGCAGAAGAATTTCAATAAGTTATGTAGACATTGCATGCTCAAGGACGTGGAGCATAAATTCACTCCTGAATGTGGCTTCACATAGTGAATTGTTTTCACAGGTGATATAGGGAAAGGCAGAGAATGAGGAAATTTTTGTAGGAGAATCTCAAAACACTGTTGATCAAAGTTATCATCGAAGGTGATAAATCATGTTGGTAAGATGCAACCTGGATATGATGTGATGAAAATGGCACTTTATCTCCGGAGTTTTCCTTCCAAAAATAATTCTAATCTAAGCTTGAGAAGAACATCATACAAATTCCAAATGAGGGATACATTTAAAAAGACCTGTCCCAGGCTTCTCAAAACTATCCAGTCATGAAAACTGAGAAGTTGTCCCCATCACAAAGGAAGTAAGAATTTATGACAAGTAAATGTAATTTTTGTTGTGGGAAACTGGCTTATCTGTTCCCTATTTGTTGCACTTGTCCCCAGTTATTGTAAACATTGCCATGCTGATGAGGAACACCTGCTTTGGAGTTCCTAATAAATATGATATGGAAACTAGGGTCAAGGCTCTCAGTTCCAGAAGCTGTGAGCCCCCTGGTTCCATCCTTGGTTCCTCTCTCGTGTTTCTCTTTGTCCTTTATTTCTGTAAGTTCTGCATCACCTTTCCTTCAAGCAAACCTATTGCTGAGCTGGTCCTCAGCAACAGGCACCCAATGTGGGGCCCGAACGGAAGAAGGCTCATTTGGGTGAAAGTAAAATTTGGTGTAATAGCATAAAGCCAGGAGGGGCACAGAAAGCATTCCAAGTCCTCAATAAGTAAGGACTCTCTGGTGTGGTTTTGCAGGGTTATGATTGGAAACAGAGACAGTTCAACAAAATATCACCCATATTTATGTCTCTTGAAACAACTTCTAAAAGGAAAAGGAGCTAAGGTAATTGAGCCTTGTATTTTGTAACTCTTACAGATTATAGAACAATATTGCTCGTGCTTCCTAACAATAGGGAGTTTAGAATTAGGAGACTGGGAAAAAAGGGAAAAGTGTTAGAAAAATTACCTGTATGAGGTGTTCTGCTCCTATTACTATCTCGCCCACTTTGATTGTAATTAAATCTGTTTTAGAACCTTTGCAAACAGAAGAGGATGAAGATAGAGAATGTCAGGAAATGCCTCCCATTATCTTGCCTTCAGCTCCTTCATTAAATGACTTTAGAAAATCATTTTTTCCATAACAATCATTATTTTGTATGGGAGTTGGCAGTAATAGGAGGAAAGGGGTGAGCAATTTTGGAGACTCTACTATTCTTGAATTTTTAAATACATTCAATACTGTTCTAAATTATAGTTTATGAGGAAGTAAAAGTATTGATGAAATGCAAAATCCTAGGTGTATCAAACTCCAAGTCATTCCAAACACAATTCCAAGTCTTGGACGAGAATATCACACTGCTGAGAGTCTGCCCTTCTTTGTCAATTTAGAACAGAATGGTGAAGCCATTTCATAAAGTAATTGAATAAAACAATGAATATAAAATATCTGACATTGTGCTTAGATTTAATAGGGAATATTTTAAAATACTGATTAAACCTCACCCAGACTCAACCCCTAATTTCCTTCTCCATGTCTACTGTGCTGTTTCCAGTCCTCATCATCTCTCTGGTGTTTTGACAACTGAAATATTCACATGATCCATGAGAGCTTTTGACAGGGTTACACTATTTATGAACAAAATAGTCTAAAATAGCTGCATTAATGCTCCAAAAACTTCAAACATGAAGATAAATATTTGGGACAAAACACAAGGCTCTCTGTTATGTGGCTGCTGACAAACTTGTCTGATTCATGTTCCACTTTTCCCTCCCTTTCACTTCAATGATCATTAAATAAATGAAGTACTTTTTAAAATTTAATTTAATTTTATTTGTTTATTTTACATGTTACATCAAAAAATATAAGAGGCTCCCATATATCCCACATCCCCGTCACCTCACTCCTCTCACAACAACCACTTTCATGACTGTGGCACATTCATTGCATTTGGTGAATACATTTTGGACCACTACTGCACCATATAGAGAATAGTTTACATTGTAGTTTACACTTTCCCCCAATCCATTCAGTGGGTTATGGCAGGATATATAATGTCCAGCAACTGTCCTTGAAATGTCATATAGGACAACTGCAAGTCCTGAAAATGTCCCCACCTCACATCTCTTTTTCGCTCTCTGCCCTCAGCAACTACCACGGCTACTTTTTCCATATCAATGCTACATATTCTTCATTACTAGTCACAATAGTTTCATAGTAGAATATCAGTAAGTCCACTCTAACCCATATTTTATTCCTCCATCCTGTGGGCCCTGGGATGGTGCTTTTAAAACCTCACCATACTGTAAGGTTGAATGATCCCATATTATTGTCCCTGTCATCTCTTCTTGTTCTGGTTCTAACAAATTGTCCTCCTGGACTTACTCCAATTCCTAATTGAAACCTCAGTACAATTGGCAGCTTCCTTGTGAAGTTTTCACTAACCTCTACAAGGTACATTCAAAGATTTGGATCCGCTTCACCAAGATTTCCAGACATCTCAGGATATTGCATGTACTCACTTGAATATGCCTTATGCTTCTGAGATGTAATTTCCTTGATACAAAGAAAAACGACATGTCATTTTTATCCCAGCATGATATTTAGTGCCTGCCTTGAAGTATTTGCTGACTTAATGCTGAATGTCTAAAAGAAGAATTGAATGAATGTGGTTATAGAGATAGTTCCTATAATTGTAGAATAAGAAGAAATAGTGAAACAAGGAAAATTCTGCTGAAAGAAGGAAACCCAGTGAATGAGTGCCAATGCATTTTTTCCTTGAGTCTAAGGTGAGACTTAGAGACTAGACAGATTGAGAAAAAATTTTATTTAGTGTACCCATTATCTCCCTCCACAATCAGACTTTTAAAGTAGGCAGGGCATTGTATAATTAAGCTTGCTTTACATATGTACCCAGTTGCTGCCCTAAAATTACTACCAATAAAAGAGGTTCATAGAGTCATAATAAATTTACCCAGTACCTGTGAAGTTTCTGTGATTCAAAGTGAAGTTATCAGAGAAGGGTCTTCGTTCACCCAATGCAGATTCTTCCTCAATTGATGAGTGAAGTTGGAAACCCTGCTCCCAGGAATGGCAGAGAGATGGAACCACTCATGAGATCTCTAGAAGACACAATTGTGTTTTCTGTCATCAGAGATTAGTAAAGGAGACTAGGGATATTGTAGCTGAAGCATTTAGAGTTTCTGTAACTTTAGGGATTTCATTCCCATGAGCATCATTAATGAAGTATTCTTTTATCACTCTAATCCCTGAGATTTTAGTTCTATGGTGGAAAGAGAAAATCACCCTGCAATCTTGTGCTGACCTAGACCCTTGGGAGACAGCTTGGGAGCTACATATTCAATCACTTATCCCAGTAGATACCCTCCACCCATAAGGAGTCACTTCTGTTTAGGTGTGGGCTCTAGTATGGCAAGGATTACCAAAACTATTTCCCTATCTCTGATTATAGATAGAGATTCTGAATATATCAAAGTAGCCCTGTACCTATTGTATTTGACTCTCATATATGTAGTTGCCCTCTCTAAGCAATATTTCCTCTGATCTCACTTTTTCCCATTTCCCCCCATAGTTAGCACTGTCTGTTTTCCTCAATCAACCATTTGTTTTCTCATTCATGCAACTAATATTATTCAGCAATACTAGATGTTATGCACTAAACTATTTTCTGGGATGGAAAAAAATGGGTTCTGTATCGGGGCTTCTTTCAAACAGCTAACAGAAAAAACAGGCCAAAGGTCATGAAATAAATTAATGTAACAACAGATAGTGTTATTGTAGTCCTAATGAAATACAATTACATATGGACAAGGATCAGCTTGTTCCTTGATCCTGAAAGAACACCTGGGCCATTTATATGTATTATGTTGAAGCTATAGATTGCTTTGGTTAATATGACTGGAAGTAAAAAATGACTTTATGTGCATAATATTCATAGATACAGAGAATTTGGAGAATCTGTCAACAAGTATTTAACCATCAAGAAATATTAGAGGGAATTCTGCTGGTTGAAAGAAATAGGAAAGAAAAGATTGGAGGATAGCATAGGAAGTAAGTTTTTTTTTTATTAAGAATAACTAAAATAATAAAAGAGAAAAACCAAAATATGACATTTATAAAGCTAAATGTAAAATGGCTAATATAAGTACTTCTTTGACAGTAATAAAATTGAATATTAATGGATTAAACTCTGCCATCAAAAGACACAGGTTGGCAGAATGAATAAGAAAATATATCCCATCTATATATGCTATCTACAAGAAACTCAACGTAGACTCAAGGAAACAAAACAGGTTACAAGTGAAAGGTTCCATGTTACATGGAAACAATGCCCAAAATATGGCAGGAATGGTTATACTAAAGTCTATAAAATAGACTTTAAATGCAAAAGTGTTCTAAGAGACAGAGAAGGACAAAAGGGAAAATATTCCAAGAAGAAAGAACAGTCATAAATATTTGTGTACTAAGACATGTACCCAAAATACTTGAGGTAAAAACTGACAAAACTAAAGGGAGAAAGAGATGCCTCTAAAATCAGTGTGGTGGACTTCAATACACCATAATCAGAATTAGTCAGGTCATCCTGACTGGAGCATTAAAGAATCAGAGACCATGAATTATACGTTAGCAGAACTAGATCTAATGGATTTATGCAGAACATTAAATCCCAAAACATCAGGATATTTATTCTGCTTGAGTACTCATGGAGCAATCTAAAAGGTAGACCACATGCAAGATCATAAAACATGTCTCAACAACTTTAGAAATATTGAAATTATGCAAAGCACTTTCTCTGACCACAGTGAAATGAAGATGGAAATCAATGACAGAAGGGGAACAGTACTTGGAAAAATATACGGAATTTAAACAACCTTAACCAATCAGTTTTTCATGGAGGAATTTTCCAGAAAAAATTGTAACTAGCTTGAAGCAAAAGAAAATGAAAAAAAGACATATTAAAATTTATGGGATGCAGCTAAATAGTGCCAAGAAGGAATTTCACAGTCTTAAATACATACATTAGAAAAGAAAAAAGAGAGCTAAATCCAAACTTTAACTAGAGACCTGGAGGAAATAGAAAAAGAGCAAACAATGAATCCCAAAGCTAATGGAAGGAAATAATGATGAGCACAGCTAAATTAAATGAAATAGAGAATAAGAAAAATTAGAAAAAATAAACAATACCAAAGCTGGTTCTTTGAGAAAATTTATAAAATTGAATAACCTTTAGCTAAGCTAGCAAAGAGAAATAGAAAGAAGATGCACATAAATAAATTAGTAATGAAAGAGTGAGTCCCCATTGGACCCAAAGAAATAGAGTATCATAAGAGGATACATTGAAAAATTTATGCCAAAAATATGGACAATTTAGATGAAAGGTACAAATTTCTAGAAAGACACATCAAACTACATTGAGGAAAAAAGAAATTGAAGAACCAAATAGACCAATTACTAGAAATGAGATTGAAGTTGTCATAAAAACCTGCGAACAAAGAAGGGCCCAGCATGAAATGGCTTCATGGGCAAATTCTATCAATCATTCCAACAGAACTTATAAAATCTCTGTCTAAATTTTTCCAGAAATTAGAAAGGAGGGAACATTACATGACTCAGTCTATGATCACATGATCATCTCAAAAGACACAGAAAAGACGTTCAACAAAACACAGCCTCCTCCTTGATAAAATTACCTCTAAAGATAGGATTAGATGGAAACTTCCTCAACATTATAAAGGGAATATATGAAACCCTGCAGCTATCATCATACTCAATGGGGAAGGCTATAGACTTCCTCTCTAAGAACTGAAACAAGACAAAGTGCCCACTGTCCCCACTTTTGGTTACCATTGGATTAGAAGTACTTCCTTGAACTCATAGGCAAGAAAAAAAAAATCAGCTCCCAGTTGGGAAAGGACAAACTTTCATAAATCGCAGATGCCATTATTCTACATGTAGAAAGTAAAAAAAAAAAAAACAAACAAACAAACAAAAAAAACCAAACACTGAACCATAGCATTTAGACCTGATAAAGAATTTCAGTAAAATGGCAGAATATAAGATGAACAGGAAAATCAGCAGCTTTTTTCTACACGAGTAATGAGCAATCTGAAGATGAAATCAAGAAAAAGAATTCTATTTAAAACACCTACTAACAGAATCAAATATCTAGGAATAAACGTAAGTATGGATGTACAGTACTTGTAGACAGAAAATTACCTAACATTGCTAAAGGAAGTCAAATAAGACCTAAATACATGCAAGCATATTCCATAGTGATGGCTTGGAGGACCAAATATAATTAAGAGTGGGGTGAGGGGGATGGGAGTATATGGGGACCTCATATTTTTTTAAATGTATAATAAAAAATAGAGAAAAAAGCTTATGTATATATATATATTTATATATATCAATCCTTTTCAAATTGATTTACAGATTCAAACGAATTTCAATAAAAATTCCAACAGTACTTATTAAGAGACCTGGAAAAGCAAATCACCAAATTTGTTTGGAAGTGCAAGGGCCCCCAAATACCCAAAAACATCTTTAAACAGAAAAATGAAATTAGAGGGATCAGACTCCTTGACTTTAAAGTATATTACAAAGCTACAATGGTCAAAATTTCATGATATATACACACAGGATAGAAATACTGACCAAAGGGACCATTTTGAAAGTTCAGATATAGTCCAGCATATACACAGCAAACCAATATTCAACAAGGCCAAAAGCCACTAAACTGGGACAGATCAATGTCTTCAAAAAATGGTGCTTGGAAAACTCGATATCCACATCTAAAAGAATGAAAGAGGATTGAAAAGTCTAATAGGTATAAGATGATATCTCATTGTAGTTTTGGTTTACATTTTGCTTTTTCATACCTAGATAGTGATGTTGAGTATGTCTTCATGTGCTTTTTAGACATTTGTATTTCCCTTTTGGAAAAGCTTCTACACAAATATCCTGCCCTTTTAAAAAAAAATAATTTAATTTGAATGTCTTTTCATTTTTGAGATGTAGGATCTCTATAAATGTAGGATATTAGGACTTCATCAGAGAAATGAGTCATAAATACTTTCAAACATTCGTAGACTCCCTTTTCATTTTCATAACAAAAACCTTTGAAGTGCAATATGCTATAATTTTTTAATAGGACCAATTTATCTATTTTCTTCTTTCATTGCTTTTGCGTTGGGTGAAAATTTTATAAAACCATTTCCTTCTACAGGATCTGGTATAATCACATCATTGTGGATTCATTGCTTCAATTATTATTAGAACATTTTTTATTTCAATATTTAAAATAGTAAAAATCAAAGAACTCGTCACCTCCTAAACTCTCTATGCTTTCCCTGCTGTACAATGCTACTGTTCTGTTTCTATTTCTCTAGTTTATTTGTATTTATATTTTGTATAAACTGCTTTATATGTGCAAAATGACTCCTATTTATATTTCACATGTAGTTTCACTGTATTATGTATTTCTATGTTATATTTTTTATCTTTCCTTCTAGTACTGTACATGCCCTTACACTCCTTTCAATCACTGTCATACTCCCCTAATGCCTCTGCTAGTAACAAACATTATGATGTATTTTAACCATTTCTATTTTTGCATGAAAAACATATCCTGGATGGAAATTTACTTTTGATAAATGTTCATGTATATACATTGGGGAACATATAATCTTTTCAACAAATGGTTCTGGGAAAGCTGGATATATAAATGCAGATGAGTGATGTTAACCATCTACCTCACACTGCATACAAAAAATAAATTCATATTGGATCACACACCTAAATATATGAGCTAAAGCTATAAAACTCTTTGAGGATGATATAGGGACAACTCTTCATGAACTGAGATTTGGAAATATATTCTTGGATATGATTCCAAAAGCATAGGCAACAAATAAGTAATATATTAATATCATTTTCTCAAATGTATTCGTCAACTTATATTATGAAGAGAGTGAAATGAAAACCAAAAGAAGAGGCAAAATAGATTCAAAAGATACTGGATGGAGACAGACGTAACTCAACCAATTGGCTCCCATCTACCTTATAGGAGGACCATGATTCGATACCCAGGGCCTCCTACTGAGGGCAAGCTGCCAGCATGGCAATCTCACCCACATGGTGTACTGGCCAATGCTCGAATGCTGGCACTGAAGGATTACACAAGAGACACAGAAGAGAAAAAAAAATTAAGAAGACATAGCAGCAATAGGAAGTTGAGGTGGCACAAGAGAGTAATTGTGTCTCTCACACACCAGACAGTCCCAGGATCTGTTCCCAGATCTGCCTAATAAAAATAAAAGTAGACACGGAAGAACACACAGTGAATGGAAAGAGAGCGGACAATGGGGGGAACAGGGGGGAGAAATTAAAAAAATATTTAAGGGCGGCAGACTTGACCCAGTGGTTAGGGCACTGTCTACCACATGGGAGGTCCGCGGTTCAAACCCTGGGCCTCCTTGACCCATGTGGAGCTAGTCCATGCGCAGTGCTGAAGCACGCAAAGAGTGCCCTGCCTCACAGAGCTGTCCCCTGCGTAGGAGAGCCCCACGCGCAAGGAGTGCGCCCCGGAAGGAGAGCCACCCAGCGCAAAAAAAAATGGTGCCGAACACATGGAGAGCTGACACAACAAAAAGAAACACAGAAGCGAACAAAGAAGACGCAGGAAATAGACACAGAGAGCACACAACTTGGGGGGGGGCGGCGAATAAAGAGATAAATATATCTTTAAAAATTTTTTTTTTAATTTAAAATACAAGATATGCAGGTGAGGGCATAATATACAGAATATATAAATTACATATGCATTGCCACAACTAAAAGGAAAACAATTCAATTAAGAATATCAGTGAATTTGAATTGATATTTCTCTAAAAAAGGTATATAACTGGGTAAAAAATACATGAAGAGATGCTCAACGTCATTAGCCATTAGGGAAATGCAAGTTAAAGCTACAATGAACAACTTTGAGCCCAAAGAAGGGCTATTTTAATAAATTCAAGAAAAATAACAAATGTTGTGGATAATTTTTAAAAATTTGGAACTCTGGAGGATTGTTAGTGGGGAAATAAAGTGGTGTAACCACTATGGAAAATAATATTTCATTTACAAAAAAATTCATCTTCCTGTACATTTGACTGTGCCCATGATTCTTTCCCCAATCTTCCTTTCTGGGATATGGATCAGTGCTTAAAGTTTAACCCATATTCTGTGTTCATGAGAATGAAAACAACACAATAATTTAATGAATACTGAGACCCTAGACATTTAATTGAGCTGTTATCCTAGTTCTGGGCTCCCTAACTCTAGATTTGTGGTTTGTGGGTTAATAAAGCCTTAATTTGTTTAAAGCATTATTATGTTTGAACTTTTTTACCTTGCAGATGAATTCCATTCCTAACTAATTAACTAATTATATAATATTTTTAACTTGTATCACCCATAAAAGAGTTACAAAAGAATCAAAATAGTTATTCCCAGTAAAATGTATGATAGTAAATTCATTTACTGGATATTACCTTTGGATGCTGTTACACACTAAGTAATTCCTTGTAAATCATAATACTTTCACAGAAGACAATATAGCATAGAAGAAAATCCAAACACATGGCATAGAAAAGCCTCAAGAATTCAAGGAAACATAAAATTTGCATAAGAGAAGTACTGCAGCTTCACTTCAAGCCATCTCTGCTGGTAACATTAGAGTGTCCACTGCCCAGTCTCTATTCAAACCCATTTCTGTTTAATACTTGCATTTAGGAAAGGGTCAAATCCTGTCAGAAGAATTGACCCAATATTTCAAAACGATTCCATTTTTCCAATTCCTAATTCTTTGCTGTCTATTTCCATTTGAAACATCACATCCTTCCAATAGGACACAACATCCCCAGTTACCACTACTGGAAAGGAAATCTTTATATATGTGTATATATACACACACACACCACACACACACATAGATATATGTTAATGAGCAGCTCAGTCAAATGTGACAATATATACTTGAGAACTGGCTGGTAGTAGTGAAACAAGAAGTACAATGCTCTGGTAATCAGTAAGCCAAACATGAGGTCCTAGGATATGAAAGTGAATCTCAGGGCGGAGGGGGGAAAGCTGATATTTTGTCTTATCCTAGAAATTGCAAACCACACATTAGGGGCATGTTTGGAATATTTACATCGCAGAGTGCCATGTCCTTCTGAAATAGAATATCCCAATAAAACTTACTTGAACCAAAATGTGAACCTGTAGTAGAATCACTGAATAGATGGTCCCATTCCTCCAACTTTCTCTTATCAACATCTTTTGCAATAGGACAGAGCAGCTCCATCCAAGAGGTGAACTCCCATTTTCCATCTTTGAACAAAGGTGGAAATGAGGATCTTTTATTTGATTTGGCCAACAGAATACGGTGTTATTGACAGAATGTCTCATTAGATCTGTGTGTTTCTGCTTTTCAGTCTTACATTCCTAATTCAGTCATGCAAACAATGCCAGTCTGGCCTGCTAGAAGTGGATAGGACATGTGTAAGGAAGGGCAGTGTCACAGTTAAGGCCATTCTAGACCAGTCTAAAGATTATGAGGCCAAACATATGTGAGAGAGCACAACAAAGAAGATCAAAGCATCACGAGTTGACTCACCTGACCACAGACACATAAGAAGGGGAAAGAGATTTAAAGAATTAAAAAACAAATTCCCATTGAATAATAAAATCAGCATCTTTAACCATTTATTTTGTGACTGCAATGATATGCAGCACAGTCGTTAACATTCAGATCTGTCTGAATGTTATTTAGACTTTGATATATTCAGATAGCCTGATTCTTCTCAGTGTTTGCATTCTTTCAAACATTTGAAAGTCATTGAGAATCCTCTGGTTTTTCAAGTTTTCTTTATAAACCTTCTCTTAAAAATAACCACCAATAAGTTTAGCTTCCAGATACCTAGGGGAATTTTGAAAGACCTTCATATTTCTGTCTACATAACTAGTGACAATGCATCTGAAGTCTCCATTACCAGGGGTATTTTGGGGGCAGGAATTCAAACTCTTATGTGAGCCATTCTTTGATCATGAGGCTTGAAGAGAATTTTGAGGCAAGTATGATAAATAGTGTCTTTTTAAGTACATAGTTTGTTCTCTCACCTGCCTTTTCCAGTTTACATATTTTAAAAGAGCAGATACATTTCTTAGAGGAATATAAGGAGTCTTGCTTGTAGGCATCTGAGGAAGTTTACAAGAAAAAATGGAAATATGTTCCAATAAAATATTATAGAACAGCAGCTACTGTGGCCAATTCCTCCACATCAATGCTACAATTTCTTCCATTACTAATAACAATATTCCATAGCAGAATATCAGTAAGTCCACCCTAATCCATACTCTATTCCTCCATCCTGTGGACCCTGGAATGGTGATGTCCACGCCATCTCTATATCAAGGGGAGGCCTTAGATTCCTCATGTATGAGGGGTGTAATTGTCCTGCTTGCAGTTTTAGGCACTTTGGCTCCCTGCTGTGGTGGATGACTTTCTTTACCTCCCTGTTAGCTGTCCAGGGTAAGTCCAATGAACCAGATTATAGAAGTTGCAAGTCTGCTGAGGCTCAGGAACTGACTGTCACATGTACAGTCCAGAGATTCAGGTCTCCTGAGTATACACCAACCCCAGCGGCAACCACAGGGCAACTCCCATTTTGTCTTGCTGGGTAATTCTCTTAATATTCTCTTGGATTTGGCTTGTTAGTTTTTCCAGAGTGTTTTCTGTCTATATTTATGAGAGAAATTGGTCATTGCTTTTCTTGTTTTGTTATGTCTTATTGGTTTGGTATCTAAATAACTTTAAACTCATAGGATGAGTTTGGAAGCTATATTTAGCTTGACTTCAAATTGGAAGGTTTGAGAATTATTATAATAAATTCTTCTTTGAATATTTCATACATTTCATTATTGAAGCTGTGTGATCCTAGACTTGTTTGGGGAGGTTTTTGATAGTTAATTGAATCTCTTTACTTGCTATAATTTTTTTGAGATCAATTTCTTTTCAGTCAATTTAGATAAATTGCATGGTTCTAGGAATTTCTCCATTTTTTCTCCATTTTCTAGATTGTTGGCAGACAATTGTACATAATTTTCATTAATAATCCCTTTAATGTCAGCAATATCTAGCAAATTCCCCGATTTCATTTTTGATTTTGGTTATTTACATCCTCTTTGTTTCTTTTTCAACCTAAATGAACCTTTGCTATTTTATTGATCTTTTCAAGAAACAATTTCATTGGCTCACTCAATTGTTTTTTTCTATATTCTATTTAATTTCTCCTCACTGAAATCTATTTCTTTCCTTGTACTAGATTTAAGTCCAGTTTTCCCTTCTTTTTCTATTTCCCACATCATTAGATAAGCCATTACATGTTATTTCTTAAATATGAGGATTCACACCTATAAATTTCCCTGAGTCTTTTAAATTGATTCTTAATCTGGCCTAATAGAATGAATTAATTTGGCCACAAATAAATAATAGAATGGACTGTGATTCTAGTGGAGCTCAAATTCCAGTTGCAGTTTTGAGAGACTGTCATCATTGAAGAATGTGAGATTCAATATTACTGAATATGTTTCATAAGAAAATGAAGTAAAAAATTCCCCTAAGTGGAAACTCTGGTAAGAGATTCCTTTTTAAAGGTGGATCCTTGGAATTGTAGTTGCATCATAAATGTTAACAATGTAAATTCATTAATCAATTATGGGTATCGAGAGACACATTTCTCCTGATCATGGTGAGAAAGCCCTCTGAATAAGGATCCAGCATGCAGTCTGTACTCACAGCCCCTATGTCACCATAAGACTCTTGGTGCACAACTAAACTTTAAATTATTTTAATTTGCAATTTCAAAATAATGTCAAATGGGAATCGGTCTTTTCCACCAAGACATCCAAGGATTCACAGAAATATGGGCTCAACAAATTAAACAGAAAACAATATAAAAAATCAATATACCAATACTATAATGTCTTTCATTGCTAGAATCAAAATAAGTCTATAGTAGAATACAGTAAGTCTACTTTAGTCCAAAGTTCATTCCACAAACTAGAAGATTCTGGCATGGTTATGGCTACTCCACATCTAGTTGTGAGGGTCTGTGATCCATTAAGGCTGATGGATGGGTCTCTCTTGCTTACAGTTGTAGACTCTCTTGGTTCCTTGATATGGTAGTTGTCCTTCATCACCTCTTTGCTAGTTGTCCTGCGTTAGACCAATGAATGGGAGAGTAGGTGTTGCAACTCCATTGAGACTCAGGGTCCACCTGGCATATGGACAGCCCAAAGATTTAAGTCTCTTGTATGTACACCTACTAACTCTAGTAATAATTATGGTTCAAATAAAAAAGCAGAAAAGCCACATATAGAGAATGTGGAGGTAGTGGTCACTGGAGGTTCTGAGGGCAGGAAGAGGAAAAACTGGTGTAATACAGGGAAATTTTCAGGAATTGGTAATTGTCCTGAAGGACATTGCAATGACAGATGCAGGCCTTTATATATCTTGCCATAACTTACAGAACTGAGTGGAAGAGAGTGTAACCTACAGTATAAACTTTAATCCTTGCTTAGGGACAATACTCCAAAATATGTTCCTCAAATGCAATGAATGAACCTCACTAATGAAAGGTGTTGTTAATGTGTGAAATTGTAGGAGTCGTGAGGAGCAGGGCATATGGGAATTCCCTATCTTTTTTCACTGATATTTGTGTAATATAAGTATTTTTAAAAATAAAAAAAAATCAATATAGACACATGGCCCACACACCCTGAAAGAGAAATTGGAAAATAAGCCGAATTTATATCTGTGGACTTTACTAAATTTGACACATTCTCTGTGTCCCTCCTTTTACTGACAGTAAAACATTCCCCTTCATGATATTTTATTCCCACAGTAAAACAGAACCACAATTCATTTCCATGATGTATTGTTCTGCTGATGGCTTCCTCTTTGGATTATAAATAAATACAAAATATCTTCATTCAGGAAACTCCAGGAGATGAAACATATATATGACCACACTTAGGATGATGTACCTCAGACCTATTAATATGTGGGTGCTTACAATTCTTCTGAGGAGGGTGGTCTGGAAGTGAGGAGAAATGGGAAGAATGACATTGGGGAAAGACACTAGGAGGTGAAATCTAGGACCTTCTCATCCAATTTTGTTACTCTAGATTTTGCTTCTTTTGCACACTCAGGTCTTGGCAGTTGAGGAAGGATTCATTGCTCCCATGTTTATATATATATATGAGTATATATATATACTCACTTAGACAGTGACTACATTTTTATAATGCATTATAAAATTCTAAGGGCTCTATTACTGCTTTCTTCTCTCTTAGTTCAAAGGACGTTCCATGGAACTGAGGGTGTTTATTCTTACTTCCCCCACTCCAGGCAATTAATCTGCAATTTACAGTGTTCATCTTTTCTAAATTTCTCATGATAGGGTCCCAAAATAATACATAATACAATTGAACCAAACAGAGCTCACTCAAATTGAATCTAATTCTCTTTATATATAATGTATATTTCATGCCATTCAGACAGCAAGCAAATTCCCAAATTTTCCATGAAATATACCAGTATCTCCCTGATCAACTGGGTGTTTATCACTCACTGAATTTATTGGAGTGTTTAGCAGAAATCAATATTTTAGGGCCCCTCTTCAAGTTTTCCCTCAAAAAAAATCCCTAAACTACACTTAAGTTTCACCAATAACATTTTAATCTATAGACTTTTATAAATTTTTGCTGTAATTTAACATGTCCTATATCCACCATTGCATGATTTTGTGGAATACTTCCATTGCCCCACAGTTACACTGATTCCATCTATTCAACATCTCTTTCCCCCTCCCCTCAGAGCGCACAGTGACAATCTTCACTACTTAAAGGACCATACTCAACAATGTTGAAGGCTTCACATACTCGACTGCCCCAACCCATTGGGAGTGACGAATTCTTTCGAGAGAAACAATTGCCTCTGTTTGAGAACATCAGTCCTCCCCAGGATGTGGGTATACCTTCACTCTCAGTGAATGGGTCTCCACCCAATGATATAACCCACTATGAGAAAATGGGCATTCACATACTCCCTAGCCTCTTGCCCTGTGTCAGAAGCCCCCCTTAAGCATCTTAAAAAGGCAACCTTCATTATTATAATTTCCAAATAGTTTTCTCTTCATTATAATTTCAAACACATACCTGAGAATCCCTATGTTCTAATATTCACCCCACCCTCCCCCCAATTTCTTACACTGGCCAGCTAACAAAGAGATGAAGAAGTTCAGTCACCATACCAGGTAGCCAAGAGTGCTTACAGTTTCCAGCAGGAAAATTGCACCCATCATTCATGTGGAATCTAAGCCCTCTCTTGATGTAGAGGGGGAGTGGACAGAACCATCTCAGGCTCCACAGGATGGAGGAACAGAGTATGGATTAGGATGAACATACTGATATTCTACTATGGAATACTGTTATTAGTAATGGAAGAAATTGTACCACTGATGTAGAGAAAGTGGCCATGGTAGCTGATGAGGATAGGAAGAGTGAAGAAGAGATATGATGTAGGGACATTTTCAGGACATGGAGTTGTCCTCGGTGATATTGCAGGGACAGATGCTGGACATTGTATGTCCTGTCATGGCCCACAGGTGGATTGAGGGAGAGTGTAAACTACAATGTAAATCACTATCCATGTGGTGCAGCAGTGCTCCAAAATGTATTCACCAAATGCAGAGAGTGTTCCATGATGATGAAAGAGGATGTGGATGTGGGAGGAATGCAGTGAGGGTGTTGGGGGGTATATGGGGACCTCATATTTCTTTAATGTGACATTTTCAAAAGGTTTCATCAATAAAAATGTGATGTTTATTTTTATACCTTTTTATAGATTATTTAGAAAAAAATTTTAAATACATAAATCACAAAAAATATTATATTAAAAAATATGAGGTCCCATCAACTCCAAACACAACACCCCCACTCCTCCCATCAACAGCTTTCTTCATTGTGGCACATTCACTGCATTTGGTGAATACATTTTGGAACACTGCTGCACAGCATAAATTATAGGTTTCATTGAACTATGCACTCGCCCCCAGTACTTCAAGTGTGCTATGGCAGGATATATACTGTCCAGCATCTGTCCCTGCAATATCACTTAAGACACCTCCAATCCCCCAAATATGCGCATATCACATCTCTTCTTCTCCCTCCCTGCTTTCCACAACTACCATGGCCTCTTTCTCCACAACAATGCTGCATTTCTTCCATTACTCATCACATTTGTTCTATAGTGAATAGCAGAGAGTCCACTCTAACCCATATTTTATTACTTCATCCTGTGGAACCAGAGATGTTGATGCCCACTCAACCTTTATATCAAGAGGTGACTTAGTTCCCACATGGTGATGGATGCATTTTTCCTGCTTGGAGTTCAAGGAATTCTCATTTCCTTGGTGTGGTGGCTAACCATGTTCACTTCCCTGTTAGCTGACCTCGATAAGCCCAATGAACCAGAGAGTAGGATTTGCAACTCTGCTGAGGCTCAGGGACAAGGTGATGCATGATTGGTCAGAGATACAATTGTTCTATGTATACATCTACCCCAGCAACAACCGCAGGTTCAGTAAAAGTGACAGAAGAGACATGTGAAGAAAGGTCACATGTGAGTCAAGCTCCATCACACTGAGGAAGACAAATTACAAACTAAGGCTCAGTGACAATGCACTGAACTCCAGAGCCATTTGTCATGACCATAAAACCTGTCTCTCTATGTAATGCTCAGAAGTACCAGTACCTGGGATTTCATCTCCTTTGGCTGTCTCTGGGGTCCTGCTGAGGCTTGTGTAAGCTCAACTCCATTGATGACATCCTGACTCTTTTTTGAAGACTCTTAGCCAAATAAACTCATTTTTCTTTACCATTTCATCCTTTTATTGAAGGTATTTTTCTAGTTTCATCACAAGTTACTGATTGGCAGTAATTCCTCAGTGACAGTGAGGCTCAACCCGGGGATTCATGTCCCACGCTTGGGGAAAGTTAATGCCTTTACATACTGTATTTGGCTTAGAGACTGGCCATATTTGATCAACATGGAGACACTCAGGAGGTGTTTCTTAAGCACCCTGTAGCCCTAGGCCTAGTTGAAATTTCATGCAAAAAGGCTCATAAACATAGTCATTAGTATCTTGGACTGATCATTGGACCATCCTTCTTCACTGATCTTTGTCCCTGCACTTGGAGCATTGTTGCTGTTCCTTTGGGCAATGTGACTGAGCTCCCCTGGCTATGAATTCAGCACTCCTTCAGTTGTCATTTGTAACTGTAACTACTATGAAAATACCCAACGAATATCCCAATATTTATATACACTATATACATGCCCTGGAGAATTCCCTCCCCACCCTGTGTCCTCCATTAATAAAAACCCACACCAGTGTTCCTCTCCTGCAATAGTTGAACCCAACTGTGGTCCAAAACTTTTTCAAAAATGAAGCTATTTTATTATCAAATTCAAGTAAAATAAAAATTACATATTAATGATAAGTTTAAAGATTAGAAATAGAATACATACTAATTTAAAAAAACTAAAATAAAGTAAAAATAAACTGGGGTGTTAAAAGATGAAAAATATCCTAAAACTTTGTTTTTGCCATTTTGGCTTTCATTACTGTAACAGATATTGGCCTGTATGTACAGTGTTAAGGAAATTTCTAACACTTCTTCATCATTGTCTACATCCTTTTTTTAGCATTTTTAATTTTGTCTTCAAAAAAGTTTTAGTAAAGTAGTATATTCAATATAGGGGACTCCTATATTTCCAACATCAAACATTTTCCTCCTTCCCCAACAGTGATCTTTTTACCTGTTCATATTATATTTGCTGCAGCTGATATACAGATATTGAAACAATAGCTTTCAAACATGGTTTCATTAGGGTTTACATTATGGTTTATATTTTAGACTGTACAATTTTCTAAATTTCTAGTTATCTTATGTTTTACATTATGGTTTATATTTTAGCCTATAGACTTTTATACATTTTTGGTGTAATTTAACATGACTTATATCCATCATGGCATGATTCTGTAGAACACTTCCATTGCCCCACAGTAACCCTGATCCCATGTATTTACCACCTCTTTACCCCTTCACTCAGGGGCCACCATGACAATGAGTCCTTATTACTTGAGGGACCATATTCAGAGATACTTGCAAAAATGTTGAGGGCTTGACATACTTGATGGCCCTAAACCATTGGGAGCCACCAATTCTCTCGAGAGACACAATTCCCTCTGTTTGAGAACATCAGTCTTGCCCAGGATGTGGGTATACCTTCACTCTTATTTTGTGGATCTACACCCAATAATATAATCCACTATGACAAAATGAGCACTCACACACTCCCGAGAAGTTTGCCCTGTGTCAGATGACCCCCTTAATTATCCCAAAAGTGCAAACTTCCATATTACATTTTCTAAAGAGTTTTCTCTGCACCACAATTTCAACCACATACCTAAAAATCTCCCATGATCAAATGTTCCCCTCACCATTTCCCTAATTTCTTGGGCCATCCGAACCATCCTCCCATCCCAAGCACCCATAAAGCCCACACAGTCCCACCCAAAGTTAGCCCTATGACTCCAATTTATCCCTTCCCTGTACAATTACTTACCTCCAGCTTATCATAGATTTCACCCAAGTAGCTGTCACATCACAACATTACTCTCCCTTCAAATACCTGAAAGTTTATCATCCAGTTAAAGCTCTTTGAAACAGCTTGGTTTACTTATTTCATATCAGAGAATTCATGTAGTATTTGTCCTTCAATGCCTGGGCTGCTTCACTCAACATAAGGTTCTCAAGATTTATCCTTGTTATCACATGTGTTTGTACTGTATTTGTTCTTATACCTGAGTAGTATTCCACTGTACGTAAATACCACATTTATTTATCCATTTATCTGTTAATGGGCATTTGGAATGATTACACCTTTTGGCAATAGTGAATAGTACTGCTAGGAGCATTGGTGGGCATATATCATTTTGTTTCCCTGTTTTCAGATCTTCTGGGTATATACCCAGCAGTGGAATTGCTGGGTCATATGGCAAATCTATAGGTAGTTTTTTGAGAAACCACCAAACTGTCCTCCAGAATGGTTGGATTCTTCTGCATTCCCACCAGCAGTGGATGACGGTTCCCATTCCTCCACATCCTCTCCAACAATTGTAGTCTTCTGGTTTTTTGATACCTGCCAGTTTTATGGGAGGAAGATGGTATCTCATTGTTGTTTTCATTTGCATTTCCCTTATAGCTAGGGATTAGGGGCATTTTTTTCATGTGTTTTTCAGTCATTTGTATGTCATCTTTGGAGAAGAGTCTCTTGAAACCTTTTTTTCCCCCATTTTTAAAATAGGCTGTTTGTCTTTTTATTTTCAAGATATAGGAGTTCTTTATGTATGCAAGATATGTCTCCTATCAGATATATAGGTACCAAATATTTTCTCCCATTGTGTAGGCTCTCTTTTCACTTTCCTTACAAACTTCTTTGAGGTGTAGAAGGCTTTAATTTTGAGGAAGTTCCATTAATCTATTTGTTCTTTTGCTGATGTGCTTTTGGTGGGAAGTCCATGAAGCTGTTTCCTATTAGAAGGTCATGTACATGCTTCCCTTCTTTGCTTTCCAAGGTCTTTATGGTCTTGGTTTATATTTAGGTCTTTGATCCAACTTGAGTTGATTTTTGTATAAGGTGTGAGTTGGTAATTCTCTTTCATTCTTTTACATATGGATATCCAGTTCTTCAGGCACCATTTGTTAAAGAGGTCATTCTCTCTCAGTTGAGAGGGTTTGGTGGTCTTATCAAATGCCATATGACTATATATATGAGGATCTATATCAGAACTCTCAATTCGGTTCCATTGGTTAATGTGTCTATCATTGTGCCAATACCATGCTGTTTTCACTACTGTAGATTTGTAGTATGTTTTGAAGTCAAATAGTTTGATTCTTCCAATTTCATGTTTCTTTTTCAATATCTCTTTGGTTATTCAGGATATCTTTCCTTTCCAAATAAATTTCATAGTTAGTTTCTCTATTTCATTAATGAATGCTGTGTTTCCTTTTATTGGAATTGCATTTAATCTGAGGATCAGTTTTGGTAGTGGAGACATCTTAATAATATTTAGTCTTCCTATCCATGAACAGGGAATATTCTTCCATTTATTTAGTTCTTCTTTGATTTCCTTGAACTGTGTTGTGTAGTTTCTGTATATGTCTTTTACATCTTTAGTTAAATTTATTCCTAGGGAATTGGTTTTTTTATTTACTATTGTGAATGGTATTTGATTCCTTATTTCCTCCTCAGATTGCTCATTATTGGTGTACAGAAATGGTACTGATTTTTGGGCATTTATCTTGTAATCTGCAACATTACTGAACTCATTTTTAAGTTCTAGGAGCTTTGTTGTAGACTTCTCTGGGTTTTCTATGTATAGGATCATATCATCAGTAAATAGTGAAATTTGACTTCTTCCTTTCCAATTGGATGCCTTTTATGTCTGGTTCTTTTCTCAGAGTTCAAGCAAGTACTTCTAAGACTATGTTAAATAGGAGGGTGATAACAGGCATCCAGGTCTTGTTCCTGACCTTAGAGGGAAAGATTTTAGGATTTCACCATTGTAAAAGATGTTGGCTGTGGGTTTTTCATATATAATATTTTTTAATTTATTTTTTATTTTTTGTCTTTATTTTTTTAATATGGCATTAAAAAAATATGAGGTCCCCATATACCCTCCACCTCCCTCACCCCACTCCTCCCCCCATAGCAACAATCTCTTCCATCATCATGAGACATTCATTGCATTTGGTGAATACATCTCTGAGCACCACTGCACCTCATGGTCAGTGGTCCACATCATAGCTCCAATCTCCCATGTTCCAACCAGTGGGCCATGGGAGGATATACAATATACAGTAACTGTCCCTGTAGCATCACCCAGGACAACTCCAAGTACTGAAAATGCCTCCACATCTCATCTCTTCCTCCCATTCCCCACACCCAACAACCAACATGGCCACTTTCTATAATGTTCAGAAAGTTTCCTTCTCTTCCGAATTTTGCAGGATTTTTATCAAGAAAGGGTGCTGTATTTTGTCAAACACTTTTTCTGCATCTAAAGATATAATCATGTGTTTTTTTGTTTCAATCAGCTTATGTAGTGTATTACATTCATTGGTTTTCTTTTGTTGAAACATCCTGGCCTAACTGTAATGAACCCCAGTTGGTCATGGCATATAATTTGTTTAATGTGTTGAATATGATTAGAAATTTGTTTTTTTTTTTTTTAGGATTTTCACATTAAAGTTCATTAGAGAGATTTTCTTTCTTGTGGCATCTTTCTTTGGATTCGGTAATGGGGTAATGTTGGCATCATAGAATGAGTTAGGCAATGTTCCTTCTGTTTCAATTTTTTGGAAGAATTTCAGGAGGATTGGTGTTAGTACTTTCCAGAATGTTTTGTAGAATTCAACTGTGAAGCCGTCTGGCACAGGGCTCTTTTTATTTGGGAGGTTTTTAATGACTGATTCTGTCTCTTTATTGTGATTGGTTTGGTGAGATTATCAATTTCTTCTTTTCTCAATGTAGGCTGCTTATGTGTTTCTTGGAGTTTGCCATTTCCTCTAAATTGTTATTGTTGTTGTTGGAATATAGTTTTTCAAAATATCTTTTAATGATAGTCTTTATTTCTGTAGGATCTGTGGTGATATCACCTTTCTCCTTTCTTATTTTGTGTATTTGCATCTTCTCTCTTTTTTTCTTTGTTAATCTAGCTAAGAGTTTGTCAATTTTATTGATTTTCTCAAAGAACCAGCTCTTGGATTTGTTTATATTTTCAAGTGCTTTCTTATTTTCTATTTCATTTAGTTCTGCTCTTATCTTTATTATTTCTTTCTTTTGTTTTCCTTTGGGGTTAGTTCATTTTTTTTTTTAATTTATGGCTATAAATTTCCCTCTCAGTACTGCTTTTGCTTCATCCCATAAGTTTGGATATGTTGTGTTATCATTTTCATTAGTTTCAAGGTAGTTATTAATTTCTTTTGAGATTTCCTCCTTGACCCACTCTTTTTCTAAGAGTGTGTTGTTTAACTTCCAAATCTTGATGCCAAATCTGTGTCTCTGTCCCTTGCAGATTTCCAGCTTCATTCCACTGTGGTTAGATAAATTATTTTGTATGATTCCTATATTTCTGAATTCATAGAGACTTTTCTGTGGCCTAGGATGTGGTCTATCTTGGAGAATGATCCATGTGCACTTGAGAAGAATGTGTATCATATTGTATTGGGGTGTAATGTTCTGTATATGTCGATTAGGTTCAGCTCCTCTAATATATTGTTCAAATATTTGTTTCTTTATTGATTCTCTTTTGAAATATTCTGTCCAAAGTTGATAGTGCTGTATTAAAGTCCACCATTATAACTGTTGAGGCATCTATTCACTTAGTTTTTCCAGTGTTTTCCTCAAGTATATTGAGACACCCTTGTTAGGAGCATAAATGTTTATGATTGTTCTTTCTTCTTGAAAGAGTATCTCTTTAACTAATATGTAGTATCCATCTTTGTCTCTCACAATTGTTTTGCTTTTAAAGTCTATTTTGTCTGATATTATTAGAGCTACTCCTGCCCTTTTTTGGTTATTGTTTGTTTGTAAGATTGTTTTCCAGCAATTGACTTATAATCTTCTTGAATCCCTGGGTCTAAGATGTGTTTCTTGGACACAGCATATAGAATGGTCATATTTCCTTATCTAATCTTCCAGTCTGAATCTCTTGACAGGTGAGTTTAATCCATTGACATTCTGTGTTATTCCTTTCTAGGAATAACTTATATTAGCCATATTTTCTTTGGATTTGTGTTCATCATATTTTGTTTGGTTTTCCTTCTCTTTTTGTCTTTTTAATTGCTCTTACACTCTCCTTCAACTCCGTCTCTCTTGTTTTTTTCTTTCTTCCTGCTTAACTCCCTTTAATATTTCTTGAAGGGCAGGATTCTTGTTGGCATATGCTCCTAGTTTCTGTTTATCTGTGAATATTTTTAACTCTCCATGATTTTTGAATGCTAACTTTTCTGAATAGAGTATTACAGTTGGATTTTTTTTTCTTTTTGTACCTTGACTGTGTCATACGACTGCCTTCTTACCTCAGTGGTTTCAGATGAGAAATCAGCAGTTAATCTAATGGAGCCTCCTTTGTATGTGATGGTTCTTTCTCTTGCTGCTTTTAGTATTTTCTCTTTGTCTTGAGCATTGGATAACTTGACAAGTATATGTCTTGGAGTAGGCCTGGTACGATTAATGCTCTTAGCGGTGTGTTGTTCTTTCTGGACATGTAAATCCATCTCCCTCAATAGGTTTGGGAAGTTTTCAGTCATTATTTCCTCCAAAACTCCTTCTGTCCCCTTTCCTTCCCTTCTCCTTCTGGGATGCCTATAATATGTATGTTTGCATGTTTTGCATTATAATTCAGGTCCCTAAGCCCCTGCTGGATTTTTCTATCTTTTTATCAACCAGTTCTACTATCTGTTTGATTTCAAATGTACTGTCTTCCACATCACTTAATCTCTCCTCTGCCTCTTCGAGTCTGCTCTTATTTGCTGAGAGTGTATTTTTGATTTCTTGAATTGTGTTGTTCATCACCATCATATCTGTTATATTTTTGCATGTTATTGCAATTTCTTCTGTATTCTCTCCAATTGTTTTCTTCATATTCTTTATGTCTTCCTTCACCTCATCAAATTGGTCCCTAATATATTTTTTGATATCTTTAATTACCTGTTCAATGTTCTGCTCCTATACCTGGTTTTCAGTTTGTTCATTTGATTGGGTCATGTTTTCTTGATTATTGGTTTGGTTTGTAGTTTTTGTTTGCTGTCTGGTCATCATTTTATCTTTATGGTTTTAGTCATTTGTTTAGCTTCTTTGTCTAGTTTGGAGTTTAATTAGTTGTTTTTTCATGCATGTTAAGTCTTCTCTTTATCACTTTGTTCTTCTTATTCTATTTCCTTTTTGTTCGATAAGTTCACTTGAAGGAAAATATTATGGCCAGGAAAGCAAAACGAGTAAGAAAAGATGATGAATAATAGTAGTACTGAAAGTAAATAATAACAGAAGAACCCTGTGAGATATAGGAAAATGTATATTAGACTCATGTAAGGTATGTAGAGTTATAACATTAAGAAAAGTAGATAAAAATATTAATATGGGGAGGAAGACAGTGTGAGTTAAAACATCTGTGTGTTCAGGAGAGAGGGAAAGAGAAAAGAGAGGGCTATAATATAAAGAGTGAATATAAAGGAGAAAACAAAACAAAGGTATTAGTAATAAAAAGTAAAAAAAAAATTGGGTGGCTAACAAAGCGAGGTGTAATGTAAGAGAAAAAAATCAATGATGGAGGATAGAAAGATGTAGAGGAAAGGGAATAGAGTTGGCTGCCAAAATCAATACACGCAGAAAAGAGTACAAGGAGAATGAGGTCATATAGCACATGTGAATCTCTCCCTGCATCAGCTAATATAGGAAGAATAAGAAAGCAGAGAAAGAAAGAGGGAAAAAAAAGGGACAAAAGGGAGTTGGGAAGTAAGTTGGAAAAAGAAAAAGAGCAAGAAAAAAAAAGAAAGAAAAAAGGGCCTTGAGGGCATAAAGAGGAAGGATAAACAAGGAAAAACCAACCAAATACTAGGGAAAGTTTCAAGCTTGTACTCCTGTTTGTAGTTAAATAAAATGCTTAGGGATCTGACGTTCTCCCTTTTCTTCCTTCCTCACTTCCCTCTCTCCCAAGCAGCAGGAAAGCTGCCTGAGAGGTCTGATAGGAGATTTAAGTGGGTCCTTGTTGAATCAGCTCTGCACAGAAAACACTGACTCTTAATTTCCAGAGAGAGAACACCCACACCTCACCAGGAAACCCAAGTATGCTACTGGGGGCTTGGAAAGCACTTTCTACAGTCCCTCTCCTTTAGGTGTGCTATGAGAGGCCTTGTTGATTTTCTGATTCCACCTTCTCCCAGTGAATTTTCATTTTTAAATAATCTTTAGATTATTGAAATGTCATATAAAAAATAAAGAAGTTTCGTATATGCTCCACATCCTTACCCCCCTACACTTTATCACATTAACAACATGTTTCATTATTGTGGCACATTTGTCAACATTGAAGAAAACTTATTGAAGCATTGCTACTAACAATGGAATATAGTTTAGAATATAGTCTATCATCTGTCTCACACAATTTTATAGGTTATGAAAATTTGTATATTGGCTTGTTTCTATCATCACAATGTCATGCAGGAGAATCCCTTGTCTCCAGAATATTTGTATACTGCATATAATCTTCCCTGTCCCTCTCCTCAAAACCTCTGTTGGCCACTGTTTATATCAATTATTAAATTCTTTAATTGCTAGTATATTAATAAGTCTACTTATTATAATGAACAAAAGACCAAAGTCAAAATTCTTAAAAAGATTTTATTTGGAAAGAAATTTCTGCTTGAAATAACCCTTTCATATAAACTATTTCGTACAACACCAGATTGCAAAAAAAAAAAAAAAAAACTGTCTTGCAGAACAGCAGTCTAGGAATTGATACATCATATTTGTTGGGAGTGAGAATACCAATGACGCTATGTCAAATGGATAAATGTACAAGATTGTCTATATAGCTTGGAAAAATGATTCAGAGTATTTTGTTTGCAGTAATATGTAATAACAATACCTGAGAAGATTTTTTTACAAACTGACTCATTTATGTGATAAATGATTTTACTGTAAATCCTAAATGCAGTAATTTTGAATAGGGTGGGGATCTAACTTGCACTGGAGAAAACCCAGAAAGAAATGACAAGTTGATGATTTTTAATTCTCAGATTATTTTGCAATCGAAACACAGCTATTTTATAAGAATGCATGAATGAAATATCTTCCCCTAAAGTTGCAGTTCTGAACTAGTAATGACTCACATAAGAGCCTGATCTTGTGTGATAATACATTACAAATGAAAGTGAATTCAGTTTTCCCAAAGAGTGTGAAATGAATACAACTACATAACCATTTATTAATATTTTAAAAAATGACCATTAATTCAGACATCATTAATTCCAAAATGCCACTCTGGTTTGCTATTTGTAGCGATGACACAGAAATAAGTTGATGAATGAAGTATTCACCATATTCTACCTCAGAAAGAAAATAGTATGCCTATATAAAAATCTGAAACTATGTCCTAATATCTGGATTTAATAGTAGATTAAGATATGTAGGAAATGAGGAAAACACTTACATTGGTTTTATGATCTATAAATGTGTATTATTATGGTAGGAAGCTCTGAGAAAAATTCCCAGAAAATACACTTAACTACGAAAATAATTTTTAAAGGGCAACCTGATGTCACTGGAAGAATGATAGAAATTATTGAGATCATCAATATTTGAAGAATCAGGGATTGTGTTGTAGATTGCATCCTCACTTAACTTATGATTTGGAATATGCAGGAGAAAGGCATATATTGGGGATGGAATGCGGATTATTGTATAGCAGTCAGATAAGGTCTACTATACAGGATGTGATCTCTTTTAGGAAACAATGAATAAAACCTTGATAGCTGGTAAACAGACATTGGTATGAGAGCTTATTTTTCAGTAAAACCATGAAACACAAGCAGTTTCTTTCCTCTGGCAGTGACTGCAGTACACCTTTATCCATCCAGCACCTGTATATTTATAAATATAGAACAATCTACATGAAATATTCTACTGCTGAAGATCCAGGCAGCAGATTCTGCTTTCAATCCTGATGATGGGAAATATAATGATAGAAAACATGTAAAATAATACAAAAGAAACAGGTATCCTTGATATATAAAAATTAAAGAAACAATTCTGTTGTTAGGAAAATAACAGATTATCTCTCCATTTACTTGTAAGTATCTAGATTAAGATCTCCTAGTGTTTGAACTCTGAGCACTTTTGTAAACTTGAAAGTATCTTTTTATATAGATAATGTTTCTCAGCTTTTTTAAGGCCTGCTTTATGTCCTTGTTTTTAAGACTGTATATAAAGGGGTTCAGCATGGAAGTGACCACTGTGTACATCACTGAGGCTATTGCATTTGCCCTTGAGTTTTTGGTAGTAGCAGAACTAAGATAGACTCCAAGACCTGTACCATAAAACAAGGTCACTACTGAGAGGTGAGAACCACAAGTAGAAAATGCTTTGTACTTGCCATCAGTTGTTGAAATTCTCAAAATGGAGGATATAATCTTATAGTAAGAGAAAAGGATCCCAGTGAATGGAATAACATCCAGAAGTCCAACAATAAAATACATCACTAAGTCATTGAGGAAGGTGTCAGAACAAGCACGTCTGATCACCTGATTAAGTTCACAGAAAAAATGGGGCATTTCCAACTCTGTACAAAAAGACAATCATAAAACCATTAAACATTCTAAAAGGGAGAATAAAACATTCAACAACCAAGAGGTCAGCAGCAGAAGGCCACAGAATCGGGTGTTCATGATGACTCTGTAATACAGGGGGTAACAGATGGCCACGAAACGGTCATAAGCCATCACAGTTAAGAATGAGTTATCTAATTGTCCAAAAAGTATGAAAAAATACATCTGGGTGAGACAGTTTTCAGAAGTTATGATTTTGATGCCTCTCTGGATGTTTTGCAGCATCTTTGGTACTTTGGTGGAGGTGAAACAGATATCTGTAAAAGACAGGTTAGAGAGGAAGAAGTACATGGGTGTGTGGAGGTGGGAGTCTGAGATGATGGCCAGGATGATGAGCATATTTCCAATGAAAGTGACTAGGTACATGGACAGAAACAGGCCAAAGAGGAGGGGTTGTACTCCTATATTTTCTGAGAGCCCCAGGAGAATAAATTCCAAGACATATGTTTGGTTTTCTGTTTCCATGTAGATAATGAACTTCCTGGAAGAGATATCAGAGCAATGCAATTTTATCCACAAGCAGTGAGTAGAAAAATATAGTAAGTTGTATGGTTTATAGTGTAAATATGTTATTAATATCTTATTAATTTTATGTAGATCTAGTATCCTTATCTGAAAATGTCAGGGAAAACAGGTTTCTACTTCTCCTTGATACATTTGCCTACTAGAAATCCTTGTCCTTAATAGATATAGAAAACAATTTGCCCAGTGAATATTTCCATGATAAATTCTCTTAGACTTTTTTATTTTATTTATTTTATTTTTTCCTTCATGCTTTATTTTAAATAACAAACATTATGCCCAGTCTTTTTGAACCCTGTGACAAAATAGTAGAGAAGAACATTTTATGAACCATATTACCTTGTTGTAACACTCAGTATAAACACACAATACTTAAAGAGAATCCTATTGCTGAAGTGGACAAATGACCCCACACAAATGGGGTTCCTGATGTTGCACAGAGGACAAGGCCAATCGATGTAGAAAGTATGGTCTTCTCAAGAATTTGTGTTGGGAAAACAAGATGCACTCATGCCAAACAAACAAGGATGCTAGGCACTGATTGTATTCATTTCAAAAAATTGAATCAAACTGAATCGTATAACTTTAAAGTAAAATACATTCTAAAAGTGTTAGACTAAAACCTAAAGAAAATCTAGGGACCCCTAGTATGATAATGAGTTTTTTAGACATAGCAACAAAAGCATGATCCATGAAAGATTAAAATTTATAGTTTTTATTCAAATGTAAAATCTCTCCTCTGTGAAAAACATTGATGAAGTGTTGCAAAGAATATATTACAGTTTTGGAAAAATATTTACAAAACACCTCTGACAAATGATTTGTATAAAAATGAATAAAATTACTATTAACACTGCAAAATAAGAAAGAAAATATTGAGTTAAAAAATTAGGATCTGAAAAGTATCCTAATATAAGATTACACTTCCCAAATAAGAATACAAAAAGTATTTCAAACTCACTGGCACCTAGTGCCAACTTGCAATGCATCTGGAAAAAGACCTTGACCCAAAGGGGAAAATAATAAGTAGAGATGAGTTTTTATGACTAAGAGATTTCAAAGTGAGTTTTGAGCTCTTCCAGAGGTTACATTTAGGCATGTCTCAGCAGAAACTCCCTGTCTGCTACAGTTAACATTGCCTCAAAAGGCAGGGCTCCTGATGGCTCTAGGGACATCTAGACACTATAAACAGTGCAGAAAATCTCAGGATTTAAGCACCCTGTCTGTGGGCCTTACTTTGGAATTTCTGTTCCTCAGAGAAAAAGAGTTAGACTCATTTGAAGATTCCCAACATGTGTCTCTTTTGTACATTTTATTTACAGAAGAGCCATGTGTTGGCATTATATTTTTTAAATGCATGTCCCAGAGTCTTAAATCTTTGCACTTTTTGTGTGCCTGTTGAGCCCTGAATCTAAGCAGAGTTTCACTACCTACTCTCCAGTTCATTGGACCTATCCAGGACAACTAACAAAGAGATGATAATGGACAATGTCCAACCCAAGGAACAAAGAGTGTCAGCAACTGCAAGCAAGATAGTTCAATCCATCTGCCCCATGGGATCTAAGCCCCCTTTCAGTTAGAAACAGAGTTGTCATCACCATCACAAAATCCTCAAGATTGGGGAATGAAAAATGGAGTAAAGTAGACTTATTATTTTTCGTTATAGACATTATTATTCTAGCAATGGAAGAACTTTTGTCATTGATATAAAGGCAGTGGTGATCAGATGTTATGAATGAAGAGGGGAGAATAGGTGTAAAATAGGGACATTTTCAGGACATTGTGATTGTTCTGCACAACACTGCAATGACAGATACAGACCATTATATATTTTTGTACAGGAAAGACTGCCTAATATAAACCATAGTCCATGGTTAGTAACATTGCTGCAATATGTGTTCATCAGTTGTAGCAAATGTACCATACTAATGAAAGATTTGTTAATATGGGAAAGAATGAGAGGGAAAATTTATGGGGCATATGGGAACTCCCTATATTTTTGGTTAACATTAATGTAATCTAAACCTATGTTAAAAATGTAAATAAATAAATGAATGAATAAATAAAAGATCTTTAAAAAAGTTAAAACATCTTTGTTATTAGGGAGTTACAAAATTTAAACCACAATGATATATCATCACCACTTATTAGAAGAGATAAAAACAATAAACCCTGACAATGCCAATTGCTGTTGAGTATATGGAACAGTACACCTCTCATTCATTGTTAGTGAGAACTCAAAATTATTCTGCCCCAATACAATTTAGCAGTTTCTTGTAAAACTAAACATTGTCTTACCATACAATCCAGCATTTTTGTTTTAGTTATATATGTGAATGATATGAAATCTGGAGTCCACACAAAAACCCACACATGAATGTTTATAGCAGCTATATTTGTAGTCTCCAAATATGAAAGCAAACAATATATTTGCCATCCACCACAACAGGGAACTGAGAGTGGACAACTGCAAGCAGGATAATCCCATCCTCAGCCATATGAGATCTAAGCCCCCTTTTGGTTAAGAAGTGGAGTGGACATCGCCTTCCCAAGGTCTGTCGCATGGAAGAATAAAATATGGATTAGAGTGGACTTACTGGTATTCTACTATAGACTTACTGTGACTCTAGCAATGGAAGAAATTGTATCATTGATGTGGAGACAGTGGCCATGGGTGTTGTTGATGGCAAGGAGAGGGAAGAAGAGGTGTGATATGTGGGCATTTTTTGGACTTGGACCTGTCCTGAATGACATTACAGGGACAGATGCAGACATTATATATCCTGCTATAACCTACTGAATGGACTGGGAGAGAGTGTAAACTACAGTGTAAACTACAATCCATGCAGTGTAGCTGTGCTCCAAAATATATTCATCAAATAAAGTGAATGTACCATACTGGTGAAAGAGGTTGTTGGTGTGTGAGGAGTGAGAGAGGTAGGAAGTGGGGGTATATGGGAACCTCTTATATTTTTTAATGTAATATTTTTTGTGAGAGGTATCTTTTAAAAAGTGATAATAAAAAAATCCTAAAGGACTGTGAGGTGACAAAATGGATATTTTCCAGAAATTTTATCAACTACTAAGGTAATTTACAACCCAGACAAATATCTGATAGCATTTCCACAATAAAAATATTGCCTGGTGAAAAAAAAAATTGGTGTTCAGTACTGTAATAGGTAAACTCAGTGTGCTATAACTTTGCAATGGAACATTAGTGAAATAAATAGAAATGTAACATCCAGCCAAAAATAAGATATGGATGAATCTTAAATAATTATGTCTAATTAAATGAAGCCAGTATTAAAATGTTGCATATGTTGATATCAATTATATCTAAATCTGGAAATGGCAAACAATGAGACAATAGAATGTTCACTAGTTGCCAGAGGACTGAGGAGAGAGAAGGAAAGTTTAGAAGGTGATTTCCAGGGAAATTTTTACAGCAATGACTCTACTTTGTGTAACAATATAATTGTAGACACATGACATTAGGTCTTTTTAAAATCCTTTATACTTGACAGCACAGAGTGAACTTCATGTATGCAAGTAAAAAGTCAGTGCTCCAAAATGTATTCACCAAATGCAATGAACGTGCCATGATGATTAAAGAGGATGTGGCTGTGGGAGGAGTGAGGTGAGGGGGTGGGGGTATATGGGGGTCTCTTATATTTTTTTAATGTAACATTAAAAAAAATAAGACAGGAAAAAGTCATTTACAAGGCCAAGGGGATACAGGATAGAATGAAAATGTTGCAAATCTATGTAAAATATCACAAATGCATAATTTGCCCTGAAAGGAGGGGCTGAGTACAGAGGTACTGTAAAAGTAATAGTGGGTATGAATGAAGCCTGTACAATGAAGTCAAATAAAATGTGCATAAATATTTTACTCTAGCTAATACAGTTGGGTTCTATACTGTATGGATTAATAATTTTGATATTTCTAATCATGTAGACTGGAATAAAGAAATCCATAGAGAGATGGCAGATGAGGGAATATTTTTCTCACTGTGAAGTGGAGCTTAGAGATAAGCAAGGGGAGGAGTCTAGAATGCTCTCTGTGATAGTGATTTAGAGTTAGATACAAAAATATCAACTCATGTTCATGTGAATATAGGTAATGATGGTTGTATGTAGATATAATTTTAGACATTAATATGTAGAAGATTAGTATACATGCATATACTTTCTCTGGAGAGAATACCTGGAAGCCACAGTAGCAGGAGCACAGATAGTAACCAGATCTTGGAATTTAACACCATTCTCCAATAAACGTCTCCTTGGAGAAATTGCTGACTCTAAGAAACAAATATGCAAGAAGCACATAGCACATCTTATAGTATCAAAGAGGAAATAATCACTAAAATAAACCACTCAATGATGGGGTAGTAGTAAAGAGAAACAAAGTGTGACTGAAAGAGCTCCCATGGTCAAAAGTGGAAAAATTGAAAAACAAAAATAAGAATATTTGTATTGTGTCACACCTCAAAGTATAAAATAAATGTCATGAGTTCATCCTGAAATAACTAAATTATTGATTAAGTAAGTAAGAAGAGACAAATCTCTCCTGCAGAAGAACTCAAAAACTGATTTAGATTTTGTTCTCTCAATCCTGTGGAACAAAAATCCTACTGCTGAAGAACTCCTCATGACTCTTCCTAAAGAGGATATAAGGAAAGGCTGAGAAACAAAGAACGTTATACTGGGGGAACTTCAAAACCCTGTGATCAAGGTCAGCATGAACAATGATAAGTCCCATGGACAGGCTACAACTTGGATAGGATGTGTTGAAAATGACACTTTATCTCTGGTGCCTTCCTCCAAAAATGCATAAACCAAGTCTAAATATGAGAAGAACATGAGAAAAATTGTAACTTGGGTAGACTTTAAAAAAATCTCAATTCCACTCCTCACAAGTATCCAGGTTATCAAAAACCAGGAGAGTCTGAGAAGCTGCCACACTCACAAAGGGACTAAGAGGTTATGAAAAATAAGGACAAGATGTTATTTTGGGTGGCAGATGGTAAAAACAGGGGGAAAGGAGCAAGAGGTTCTTAGAAACTATCTCTAACATCCTTGCAATTTTTCTAACAATCTAAGAATGTTCTAATATATTAAGTTTATTATTAGTGAAATGCAAAACCCTAGGATTATTGAAATCCAAGTTTCAATCCAGACACAATTACATGCCTTGTATAAAAGTATCACATGACTGTAAGTCTCACATTTTTCATCCCTTGAATCAGAATCGTGTAGCTGTTTTCAAAGAACAATTTAAAGAATTAAATAATATGTATAAAATGTCTGATGTTATGCCTAGTATGATTGCCAATATTTTATACATTATGAATCAACCATACACATATTCATGCTTCACACTTCATCCCCATGTTTTCAGTGCTGATTTCATCTCTCATCATCAATGGGGGTTTTAACAAGAGCAATACTCATATAGGCACAGAGTGACCTTCCCTCAGGGCAAGCATTTTCATGATCACTTTCTATAAACCAGCACTGACTCGCCAATAACTCCAAAATAAATATGCATATTGTGTAAAAAATACAAGGTTCTCTGTTATCTGCCTGCTGCCAGCCCAACCGAGCTCATTTTCCCCTTTTCAGATCCCTGCCCCTCACTGTTGACCAGATATTAAGAACAATTTTTAAAACCTCACTACACCTTATGGTTGTATTGATTGCACATTTCTGTCCCTTTCATCTCTTCTAGGTGTGCTTCTACCCTTTTTTCTTCCTGAAATTATTCTAAATCTTCCTTCAAGTCTCATTACTATTAAAAACTTCCTTGTGACATCTTCACTAACATCCATAGGATTAGTCTATACATTTTGATTCACTTCACCATGATTCCAGAGACACTTCAGGGTATTGGACATACTCATTTCTATGTCTATTACCCTATTTGGATGTAATCCCCATAATATGAAGAACAAACCCTTATTTATTTATTCCAAAAGTAATATCTGCAGCTCATCACGAAGTAACTGATGACCAAACATTTACTGAATGACCAAAAGTAAAAAATAAATGAATGTGGTTAAACAGATACTTTCAACATTTGCAGAGAAAGAAGAGTGAGTAAAATAAGGAAAAAAATGTCACTGAGAGAGGGAAGACCCAAGAGAGAGAGAACAAAAGAGAAAGATTGGAAAAAGAATATATTTTGGTGTGTTTGCTATCTATTTCCACCCAGGCTTTTTAATAAGACAGGACTTGGTATCTTAAGCTTTCTCTTTGGTCAAAACCTGTTGACATCCTTAATGCTTCTACCAATAAATGGGGTCCATGGAGCCAAAATATATTTCCTCAGTAACTGTGAAGCTTCTATAACTCACCCTGAAATTATCAAGGCAGGGTCTAAATTCTCCAGCACAGATACTTCCTTGAATGAATGATGAAGCTGGAAGCTCTGTTCCCAGGAAGAAATGGGAGATGGAATCATTCATGAGGCATCTAGAAGATAAATTGTGTTTTCTCTTCACCAGCGGTTAATAAAGTAGATTTGATATAGTTAGATTTTCTGAGCATTTAGGGATTACATACCCATGCGCGACATTAATGAAGCAATCTTTTGTTTCAATACTCCCTGAGATATTTACTTCTCTGGAGATAAGAAAGCAAAGCATAATGCAAACTTGTGCGTTTTGTCCCTTGTGACAGCTTAGGAGCTCCATGCTGCTCCCAGGAGGAGGTCACCTCTCTTAAGGTGTGTGTTTTTGTATTGCCAGGTATTGTTTTTGCTGATTCTGGAGAAAGACTCTGGACACACTAAAATGCCTTATTTTCCCAATTTTTCTCCTCTGGATTTGGCTCTCATGAATGGAGCCAACCACTCTCAAGAGAATTTCTTCTTTTCTCACTGCTTCTCCTTTCTCCTCACAGTTAGCAATATCTATTTGAATCACACAACTATATGGTTTCTCAGTCATCCCACAGTTATTTATTCAGCAATACTGTATGGTAAAACCTAAACTACTTTCTGAGAATGAAGAGAAGGCAATGTTACAGTCCTTCCTTGCAGATGGTTCACATTTTCAAACAGCCAAGAGATGAGCACTTACTCCCAAGAAGCCTGTTCCAAGTGTACCCTGTGCAAGATGCCCACCATCCATTACCCTAAACCAGTAACTCTTATCTTATAATATTATCTAAAGTGTTTTCTCAATGTTATAGTTCAACCACATATCTGCCAATGCCCTGTGCTCACCTTCTTCTACCCAACGCTCTCCCCAGTTCCATGGACAATCTGAACATTGTGTTATATCAGTGTGTGGAGGCCCATATATGAGCAGGATGGTGTTGTACACCCATCCTGGGGAGGCCCCATCAATATTCTCAAATAGAGGGATAATGTCTCTTAAGAGCTTGGGTGGTTCCCAATGGGGGCGGAGAGAATAGTATGTCAAGCCCTAAGCATTTTTGCAAGGATCAATGAATCTTGTACTTCAATCAGTGAAGCCTGACACTGTGTGCTCTGATGGGAAGGGGAAAGAGGGATAGAATAGATGGAAGAGGAGATAACTGGGGAGTAATTTATTTGTTCTGCATGATCATGCAATGATGGATACAAGCCATGTTAAATTTCACTAAAACTTTATGAAAGTGTACGGTCTAAAATGTAATCCATATGTAAACTACAGCACATGGTTGGTAGCTTTGTTTCAATATTTGTACATCAGTTGTAGCAAACGTAACATCCACGTGTAAAAGCATTTTTGGTGGGCAAGGGGGAAAAGGGGGAAGATGTTTGTTATAAAGGAGACCCCCTATATTCTCTATGTGACTTTACTATGTTCTAAATCTTCTTTGAAGACCTAGTAAAAATAAGAAGCAAACCACTAATGGAGAAATGAAAGAAATTGCCGTGTCATTGTATAAACAGGACTATTACATTGATGAAAGGCAAAACATTTTAAAAAGTGATAAAATTTTCATTATTAATACTCCAATTGTTTTACTTTTTTAGTTTTTCTAAATGATTATGCATCTTATTTTTAATATTTAAACCAACCATTTCAATTCCATTTTCCTATTAATTGAATTAGGCTATATTTTAGACTTCATTTTTAAAGAAGTTTTGGATCATAGAGGAGTTCAACTATGGTACGGAAGGAGCATTGGTGTGGGGTATCGTTGATGGGGATGGATGGGAGGGAGTTCACCTGGGCATACATATAGGATGTATAGATATGTTTGGATGTTCATTAGGTATTGACACAGTGGGTAGAGATAAACATGACAAAAGAAGGAGTGCTGAGTTCCCATCCTGGGGAGTCTGCTACATTTCCCAATGAAGAGGAAAAATCCCCCAAGTACAAGGGCAAAGACAAGTGAAGAAGGATGGTCCAATGATAGGCTTTTGATGCTGATGACTATGCTTATGAGTCTGTTGTGCTGAAATTTAAACTTTGCCTAGTGTAGGTTGGTGTTTTAATGTCACCTCCTGAGAGGTTCCATGTTACTCAAATGTGGCCACTCTCTACATCAAACTCATCATAGGAATGGGTGACTTTTCCCCACAGCATGACACATGACCCTAGGGATGAGCCTTCCTGGCAGTGAGGGATTGCTACAAAGCACCAGCTCATGATGCAGCTGGAAAAAAAAGCAGTTCATTGGACTTACCCAGGTCAGCTGACAGGGAGGTGTGGATAAACAACCACCACACCAAGGAACCAAGATAGTCTACAGCTATGGACATGAGAGTCCCATTCATCAACCATGGGTGATCAAAGCTCCCCCTCAATTGAGAGGTGGAGTGGGCATTACCATCCCAGGATCCTCAGGATGGAGAAATAAAATATGGATTAGAATAGACTTACTGGTATTCTATTATAGAATTATTGTGACTCTAGCAATAGAATAAATTATATCATTGATGTGGAGCCAGTGACCACAGGCGTTACTGAAGGCAGGGAGAGGGGAAAGGAGTTATGATACGGGGGTATTTTGGGGACTTGGAGTTGTCCTGCATGATATTGCAGGGACAGTTGTAGGACATTATATATCCTGCCATAAGCCACTGAAGGGAGAGAGTGTGAAATACAATGCAACCTATAATCTATGCTGCGTAGCAGTGCTCAAAATGTATTCATCTTTTGCAATGAATGTACATCACTAATGAAAAAAAGACATATGAATTTACTATTTCCTCCATTTGGCCTAGGTCTATTTTATGGGGAATATTTTTTGTGTGGTTTTTCTTTTACCTAAATCTTCTTTGAAGATAAAATGGAAAAAATAAGACCTTGGTTAATATAAGGAATACATTGTCTCCGTATATAAAAGACAGCAAATCTTACAGTGATAAAAGACACAATGGCTAAAAAATATATATTATTTCAATATTTTAAATATTTTGTATTTTATTTGTTATTTTTATAGCTATTATTTCATTTTTAAAGTTTTATTTATTTAGTTGGCTTTGCTTTTGGAGAGTTTTGGATCATAGAAATTTCACAAATGTGGCAAGGGAATATAATGCTGTGGTGTGTCAGGTGTGGGGGATCTGCATAGGGGTGCACATGGGACATACCTCTAAGTAATATGAATATGTTCAAGTGTTCATGGGTTATCCTCTAGGTTGGTGGAGACTCACATAATAACCAAAAGAATATTGAATTCCCATGCTGGGGAGTCCTGCTTCATTCTAATAGAATTCAAGTATCCCCTGAATACATGGGTAGTGCCTAGTGAAGGAAGAACAACCATTACTCAAGGCCCCTTATATTGATTATACAAAAGAATCCTTTCTTGTAAAATTGAAACTAACCTAGTATTATACACTGCCTTTGAGTTACCTCTTGTAAGCTTACTTGTTGCTCAAATGTAGACTCACTCTAAACAAATTTCAGCTTGTAAACCCTCTAACTTCCCCCCCAGTATTGGGCATGACTCCTGAGGGTGAGCCTCCCTGGCACCAAGAGATTATTACCAACCAAGTGCCAAAGAGTATTGGCATCTTAATAATTTTAACTTTTCCTTTCAATGAACCCAGGAGTTCTTACCTTTTCCTTAGGGTTTTTTTCTAACTACTTGCAGCAGTGTTTTGTAGTTTTCAATATATAAGTCATTCAATGCTTTAAATAAAATTATCTCCAGTTTAGATTTGTTTAGATATTACTATGAATGAATTCTTCTTAATTTCTAGTTGGGAATATTCTTAGCTAGTGAATACAAAACAACAGATTTTTGTATGTTGTTCTCATACCTTATATTTTTCTGGATTCATTTATGAGCTTTAGAAATTTACTTGTGGGAGCTTTGCTATTTCCTATATAAATGATCTTATCATCACTAAATACAGATTGCTTTACTTATTCCTGTCTTATTTGGATGCATTTTTTAGGTTTATTGCATAATTTCTTTGAGAGAGACTTCTACCACAAGGCTGTATAGAAATGGTGAAAGCAGGCAAGCTTGTCTTGTTCCAGTCCACCAAGGGAATTATTTTACTTTTTCAGCATCTAGTGTATTATTAAATGTACACATATATATATGCATATATGTATATATGATTTTTATCGTGCTGAAAAACATACCTTGTATTCTTCTTTTTCTGAGTGTTTTTATCATGAAATGGCATTGGATTTTGTCAAATTCATTTTCTGCCTCAATAGAGATTTTCATGCAACTTCCCCCATGATTACATTAGATGTTCTATTGATTTTCCTATGTTGAAAATCCTTACATCCTGAGTGTGGAAGTTTGATAATATTTATGAATTCCAAAAGGAAATATAGATTATGTTTTTAAACTGGTCTATTCCTCTGACTTGATAACCCTTTGATTTTCTTAGAATCAGCTGAGAAGTCTGACTAAATTATGCTATGATTAGGGTTTTGATCCAACCATGTCTTTAGACTGTGATTCAGCATTGAGTTGCAGCCCCCTTTGTCTGATAAAACAGACTCTCATTTGTAAGTACACAAACACAATATGATATGTGGAATGAGGATTTTCTCCATAGGCATTGCCCCAGGAAGAGAGATCAGGCTGATAGTCTACAAGAGACCTAGTGGAGAGAGCATAACAGCTAAGCACGGAAAGTGATGAGCCCCAGGAAGAGAGATGAACCTTTTGCTAGCCTAAAGCTGAAGATCTGAAGAAACGGGGAACATGAACCTTAATTGGAAGGATGAATGCTGAAACCTTGCAGACATTATCCACCATCTTGCATCAACACGTGGCAACAGAATTTGGGTGAAAAAATACCTCTTCTGGTATGATGTGTTGGAATCTTTAGGACCTTGTGACTTTAAGCCTTTACTTTTTAAAGATTTTTTTCTCTCCCCTTCCCCCACTCCAGTTGTCAGCTCTCTTTGTCAATTCGCTGTGTGTTCTTCTATATCCGCGTTGTGTTCTTGTCAGTGGCACCCAGAATCTGTGTCTCTTTTTGTTGCATCATCTTGCTGCATCATCTCTCTGCTGTGTGTGGCGCCATTCCTGGGCAGGCTGCATTTTATTGTACTGGGTGACTCTCCTTAAGGGGTGTACTCCTTGCACATGTGGCTCCCCTATGGGGGGGCACCCCTGCTTGGCATGGCACTCCTTGCGTGCATCAGCATTGTGCATGGGCTGACTCATCACATGGGTCAGGAGGTCTGGGTTTGATCCTTGGACCACCCATTTGGTAGGCCAATGTCCTAATCATTGAGCCAAGTCTGCCTTAACACTAAATAAATACCCTTTATAAAGTCTAATGGCGTTCTGGTAGTTTGCATCAGCAATACCACTTGCTAATGGTGGATAATTATTTTAATATTCTCTTGGACTTGATCTGCAATTATTTTGTTTAGGGTTTTTGCATATATATTCATAAGAGAAATTGGTCTTTGATTTTCTTTCCTTTTTTAGTCTTTAAGTAGCTTTGATATCGCAATAACTTTAGCCTCATTGAATGAGTTAGGCAGTTATCCCTCATCTTCAATTTTGAAGATTTTGAGAAGTACTGAAATTAATTCTTCATTGACTATTTGTTAGAATTCATCTTTGATGTTGTCTGATCCTGAACTTCTCTTTTATTCTCTCCCTTTATTTTTTTTATGTTACATTAAAAAATATAAGAGGTCCCATTTTTATCCTCCATTTCCCTCACCCCCCTCCTCCCATATCAACAACCTATTTCATCATCTTGGGATAGGCATTACATTTGGTGAATATGTTTTGGAGCACTGCTACACCACATGGATATTTGTTTACATTGTAGTTTATACTCTCTCCCAGTCCACCCATTGGGCCATGACAGGACATAAAATGTCCAGCATCTGTCTCAGCAGTACCACCCAGGACAACTCCAAGTCCTGAAAATGCCCCCACATCATATCTCTTCTTCACCTCTCTACCCTCAGTAGCTACCATGGCCACTTTCTCCACATCAATGCTACAATTTCTTCCATTACTAATCACAGTATTTCCATAGTAGAATATCAGTAATTGTACTCTAATCCATACTATATTCCTCCATAATGTGGACTTTGGGATTGCTATGTACACTCCATCTCTTTATTGAAAGGGGGCTTGGATCCCACATGGATGATAGATGCAATTTTCCTGCTTGCAGCTGTAGGCACTCTTAGCCCCATGGTGTGGTGTTTGACCTTCTTCACTTCCCTGTTAGCTGGCCTGGGAAAGTCTAATAAAGAAGAAGGTAGGAGTTTTAAGTCTGCTGAGGCTCAGAGCCTTGCTGACACATGGAAAGTCCAGAGATTATGTTCTTCTGAGTATACACCACCCCCAGCAACAACCACAGATCTGGTAAAAATAATAGAAGAGACATGTGTAGAAAGGTCACATCTGAGCCCAACTGCATCACACTCAGGAACACAAACTCCAAAGTATGGTCAACTGACATGGCACTGAACTCCAGAGCCATCTGTCATGACCATAGAACCTGTGGGTCTCTGTAGCCCTAAGGAGAATCAGTCCCTGTGTTTTTATCTACTGTCTCTGGAACCCTGCTGAGGCATGTGTAAGCATGACCCCTCTGATGACCTCCTGACTCTTTTTTGGAGAGTCGTAATTATATAAATTCATTGGTCCTTTCCATTTCACCCTTCTATACAAGGTCAAAAAGCACTTTTCACATCTGATAGTATATGAAGGCTGTGATATTCTCCTGGTCTGAGTTTACCCTTTCATTCAAGGTCTTTTTCTAGCTGATCTAATCTTTATTGGGAAGTTTTGAATACTGATTGAATCTTCCTTTTTTTGTAAGTCTGTGGAGATCTATTTATTCTTGTCTCAATTTCAGTAAGTTTTGGGTTTCTAGGAAATTTGCCCATTTCTTATAGATTATCTACATTTTTGGCATACAGATATTCATAGTATTCTCTCACAGTTGCTCTAATATCTGCAAAATCTAGTAATGTCCCCAAATTCATTTTATACCTTAATAATTTACATGCTCTCATTTTTCTTTTCCAATATAACTGAACCTTTGCAATTCATCTTTTCTAAGAACTTTTGGTTTCACTGTATCTACTAATTGTTTGTGCATATTCTATTTCATTTCTCTTCACTCAAATGTTTTCTATTTCCTTCCTTCCACTAGCTTTAAGTTCAGTTTTTCCTACTTTTTATAGTTTCCCTAGATCTGTAGATAGAATATTAATTGTGATCCTTCTCATTTTTTATAATCATTCATATATATAAATTTCCCTTCATCATTTAAATTCCTCCCTAATCTAACCTAAATACAGAATTAATTTAGCCACAAAATAAAATATAATAGGGATCTTGCAATTTATAGGAGTTCAAATACCAACTGTATTTTGGCAAATTGTCAATGCTGAAGAGCTTGAAAATCTATAATAATGAAGTTGGTCATATGAAGATGAAGTCCACACTTCTCTTAGGCAAAAACTCTAAAATCTACAGTCAGATGTGGGCATGATCAAAATCAGAGCCTGATCCTGTTGTTTAATAAATAACAAAATAAGATGAATTTGAAACTTGGACAAAGAAAGTGGTGAATAAAAGAAATAACCAGATCATGTTTTTTCTCTCAAATTTGGGCACAAGCTCTAAGAAATTACTAATCTGAAAATGCCACTCTGTTTTTCAATCAAAGGAATGGCTCTGACGTCAGGTGATTAATGAAACAAACTTTTTCTATCTCATAGAATAGGTAGTTAGTCTATATAAAAACACTGATCTTTTTTCTAATATCTGGGATTAACACATGAGTTAAACACTTGATTTAAACACATGAGTTAAACAACAGTGAGTTGTTTTGGGAACTGACAGAGCAGGAGACTTCAGGGCAATGATCTAGAAAAAGAGGTAAAAAGCCCAAGGGAAAACAATGAGTTTCTTGCCCTAGTGGCTGGAAATGACAGTTGTCTAAGCCCCACCTTCAAGGCAAAATACTGCTGCACAAACTCTGATTCCCACCATCCACCAAACAGGAGGTAGGGAAATCCTGGAGTAAAAGAGATCTGGCAAGGGGTAGAGAGGGGTTTCCTTTCTGGGGGTTTGGTTTCATGGACCACCTTTGCAATTTAGGGGGCATGCCAGATAGCGAGGAGCCCCAGAAAGAGGGGGAATGTGAATCTGTACAAACAGCCTGATTTACCTAGCCTTTAAGGGAAAGAGGAACTTCATCTATGAGAGGGTGGAGTCAGGCAATTCAATAGTTTAGTTCTGTAAACTATAAAAATCCCGTCTTCTTTAAGGGAGGTGGGAAGTAAGAAGTGCTTAAAAACCTTCCAAGGGCCTCCTGGGAGGAGGGGGAGTTCTGGAAGAGGTTTGAGGGTCATTCGTCTATGGTGAGTGCAGACAACAGGTTCCCATTTGAATTTCAGAATGGAACTCAACCTTACCTGGAGAGAGTGGAGGGGGGATGTCTTCATACAGGCTTTCAGGTCCTGCTGCCCTGGTAGGGGAAGCAAGAAAAATAGAAAGGGAGCAGGGTCACACAGACTCCTAATCAGCAGGAATCTTCCCAACTGCAGAGAGTCAATCCCACCCTAGGGAAAGTGACAGGATATCTCTCCAGGTAACGGACCGATGATAAAGTTTATCTCAGTGGAGGAATCTCCAAAATGAACACATAAGATCCCTAGTTAAATTCCCAGCTCGCCTTAGAGTAGTGATCTGCTGGGTTATTAATTCCTGAGCTGATAATTTAGGACAGGGAACACATAGGTAGTATTTTTGTATTAGCTTCCCTCGAGTCTCTTATTTTTCTTTAAAAAAAAGTTTCCTTACTTTAATTTTAACTTTGTTTATTTGCTAAAACCCAATTTAAAACCTGTGGAGGGCAGGCTTCAGGGTAACTGATCTGTAAACACGGGGAGCTTGAGAAGCTTTTTCGGTGCTCATGTGGGAGGATGTTTTTCCATGGTTTTCATTTGACTGTTTGCTCGAAGGTTTGTTTATTGTTTTTTTTTAACTCCTCCCCACAACCCGGGTTATTTTTTTTTTTTTAATTAGGTGTGTTATTTCTTGTTTGCCCCTCTCCTTTGTTTCTACTTTTTTTTTCTGTATACTAATTTTGTCTACCTATGCTATTTATTTTCCTTCTGTCATCTTTCTGTCTTCTGCTTACTATTTTTATTCTTACATTCCAACTCTTCTTGTTTAGACTTCAAATTAGCTTGTTTTTATTTCTATCTCCTATAGTCTCTGTTTTCTTTCTTTATTAAAACTTTTTTTCTTACTGCCTTTACATTTCTCTTTCCCTCTCTTCTTATTATTCTGGCCTTCTAATTAATTCTAGATATTTTTCTCTATTCTGTTTTTCATTTCATTGTTTATAAATCACTTTTTAATATTTATTCCCCTGCACTTCATACATGACTTAATTATTCATTTCCCTTGGTCTTTATGGTTCCTACTCTACCTCTTATTTCTATTATTAATATTATCCTTTTTCTCTTACCTCTATCTCTTTCTCTGGACTTAAATTTTTTTTCAAGGGAATATAGACAAAATCAAGGAAATAGAATAAGAGTAACATAGTGTCCAAGAGAAAATGTACCGCATACCCACAAACAAATAGCAACTAAATAAAACCATAGAGAGAGAAAATAATCCACTGAATAAACCCATCAAGATAAAGAGATGCTTAAACACCAACAAGAAATTATAATTCATACTAAGAAGCAGGTAGGCATGGCCCAGTCCAAAGAATAATTTAAAAGACAGGATGAGATGTAGAACATGGAACAAATAATTAGAATTTTTCAAACAAATATCATGAACCAACTTAATGAAGTGAAAGAAAATATTAAATATATTAAAAAGACAATGGGAGAGCATACTGAAAAAAAATGTAAACATAAGTAAAAAGATAATGGATTTGATAGTGGTGAAAGTTACAATGCAAGAAATCAAAAATACAATGGAAGCACAAAGCAGCAGTTTCCATGGTCATGGCAGATGGCTCTGGAATTCAGTGCCTTTTCAGGGGCCCTACTTTGAAATTTGTGATCCTGAGAATGATGGAAATGGACTCAGATGTGACCTTTCTTCACGTGCCTTTTCTGTAATTTTAACTAAGCCTGTGGTTGACCCTAGAGTTGATGTATGCTCAGGAGACTTGAGTTTCTGGATTGGCTATGTGTGAGCTGGACATTGAGCCTCCACAGAGTTGCAACTTATACGTTTCCATTTGCTGATGACTTACCCAGGTCAGTTAATAGGAACATGAAGATTGTCAACTACTGCACCAGGAAACCAAGCGTGCCTACAACTCAAGCAGGAGAATTGCATCCTTCGAGAATGTGGGATCTAAGCCGCCTCAAATTTAGAGGTGGAATGGACATCACCATCCCAGGTACCAGGTACCCGTATTCTAATATACAACTATTGTGACTCTGGCAATTTAAGAAACTGTATCATTGATGTGGAGACAGTCACCAAGGTAATTGCTGAGGGCAGTGAGAGGGAAGAAGAGATGTGATGTGAGGGCATTTTTGGGAATTTTAATTGTCCTAAAGGATATTGCAGGGACTGATGCTGGACATTTTATATCCTGCCATAACCCACTGAATGTACTGGAGAGAGTGAAACTACAATGTAAACTATCATCCAGGTGGTGTTCCTAAATGTATTCACCAAATGCAATGAATGTGCCAAAATGATGAAAGAGGTTGTTGATGTGGGAGGAGTGGGGTGTGTTGCGGTGTGCAGTATATGGGAACCTCTTATTTTTTTACTGTCATATTTTTTGTGATCATTGTGGTTTTTTAAAAAAGTCAATTAAATAAAAAATTCAAAAATAAAACATTTTTGAGAACAAAATGAGGAATTAGTGATATGGAAGGCAGTACATCTGAAATCATACAGATAGCAGAAGAGTCAGATAAAATGATAGAAAATAACAGCAGGGACTTAGAGATCTGAATGTCAACAGAAAGTCCTCAAACATATGCATTGTCATCATTCAAGTGGGGTAACATAAGGGAAAGGGGAAAGAAGTGGGTTTAGAGGAAATAATAGCCGAAAATTTCCTAACTCTATTGAGGAAAATGAATGCACAGTTCTAGGTAGTGCATACACCTCAAACAATATAAACATCATCAAGCATACAGCAAGACACATATGTGTCAAATTGTCAAATGCTCAAGACAAAGAAAGAATACTGACAGCAACAAGAGAAAAGAGAACAATCATATCCAAAGGAAGTATAATAAGATTAAGTATTCATGTCTCATATGAAACCATGGAGGCAAGAAGGCAGTGTTATGACATATTTAAGGTGCTAATGGAAAAAACAACAACAAAAACAGAAAATCTCTATACAGCAATGTTGGCATTCAAAACTGATGGGAGGAAGGCAAGATGGTTTTGGAGGAAGTACACCCACATTATCTCTCCTACAAAAAATAGCTGAGTGGGGACAAAATCCTGCCTTAGTGAGCCACTTTGACAACCCACAAAGCAGGACGCTTCAGGTCATCAATATGGAGAGAACACAGCAAAAAGAGTGATTGCTCAATTAAAACTATGCTGTTGACTTTCTTCTTGTTTGCTGTGTTCCCTATTTCTCGATCTCTTTTCCAAGTTTACTGATTTTGGCTACCAAACCTATCTCTTTACCTTCCTGCATATTTCTATCTTTCTCATTCTGTTTTTTCACTAACATTCTACCTCTCATTTTTTATCTTTTCTTTTCTCTTTTCCCCTCACTTCATTGAGATGGCCTTTTAATTAATTTCATATTATTTTCCACATTCAGTTTCCCCTTTTATTTTAGGTACAATACATTTTATATTGCTATAACTCTACACTGTTTACATGATTTTGATATTCATTCTGCTAAGGCTTACACAATTCTTCTGCTAACATTTACTATCAATACTAGTATTAAACTTTTTCTTTTCTTACCTCTTTTGCTTTCAATTGCCCAAAGAAAACAAAGTGTCAAAGAGACGACTTAAAAAAAAGCATGCACTAAATAAAACCTAAGCCTATAAGATAAACTAATCAATTGAACCACCCCATCATGCTAAAACAATGAGCAGACAGGAAGAAAAAATTACAAACCATACCAATAATAAGGAAGACATTGCCCAATCCAATGAACAAAACAAAACTAGTAAAAGGAGCAGAACATTGAGCAAATAATTGAAGCTCTCCAATCAAATGTCATGGAACATCTTAATGAAGTGAAGGAAGACATTAGGGATATTAAGAAAATACTTGGAGAAGATGGTCGCTGAGTGAACTTGCCTTTGCGGTCTGTCCCGGGAAGTGATGGCTGGGCACGGCGGCAGGTTCTCCAAGGCGGCGCTTTTTCGGGATTTTTGCAGGGCAGAAGTGCCTGGACATCGACTGGGTGGAAAGGTAAAGGAGAGGATTGGTCTAGTAGATATAATTTGGTTCTATTGCCCGCAGGTGAGACCCGTGCACAGGCTCCTCCCTATTGGGGGTGGGGGGAACCGCGGTCCTGCCAGGCGGTTCTGCTTTTAGATGACTCTGAGGTGCTAAGGAGTTCGCGAGTTCTGGGCGAGCTGTTGGCGGGTTGATGCAACAGGTTGCCTTCGCGGATCGATTTGGGAAGATAGACGGAGTTTTGTTGTGAAGTGGGAGAAACTTTTGATTGCGAATACAAACAATAGCGCTTCCACCTGAAGCCCCGCCCTCAAAAGCCCGGCAGCCAATCTCCAATCCAAATAGGCTGTAGGCAATAAAGAGACGTAAATGGAAAATTGTTTTAGGCTGCGGTAAGGGAGGGGGACACGTCTGGAAGCCGATTAGGGAATATTCTGTGAAGCTTGGGAATTCAGGTTTTGGAATCTGTTTTCGGCGTCACAGGCCAGGCTTGGGATCTGTACTAGTAAAGTGGCTGCGGTGTAGAGGCGCCCTCTAGAGGCAGTGTTTTGGAATCACAGGGCGGGAGCTTTCCAAAAGCTGAAGTGAGAGATTCCCATACTAATGAGCCCAGCTAAGTAAGTGAATTGCAGGGTTCAGTCATAATGTAGAGTGTGCGGATCTGACTTCCCCCATAGGGCTGGCACCCAGCTGTGGGGATCCCTGAGGGCTGTGTTACACTGCGGGGCTCCCAGGCTTCCTGTTGACCAGATTGGAGGTTGCCAGGTCTGAATTCCCTAAACTCTGGTGGCCCACAACACAGAGACTCACACCTCTTGAGTCCTCAATATCTCAGACTTTCCATCCCTGAATCCATCATGCACTGAGGTCCATCTGAGGTCCTTAAATGCCCTAGCCTTCAATGTTGGCGTTTTTTCTTTATCATTTCATTTTGTTTTGTTTTTATTTTCATTTTGACTTATTCTTTACTTTTTTCAATTTCCTGATTGCTAACACTGCATTATCCCCTAGTCTTGTCTCACAGCGTATCCCCCAAAGTCTTATTTTACTCAGTTATTTAAGGATTTTTTTTGTGGTAGGTGCTGTGTAGTAGGTGTGTTAATTCTGGTTCGTGTATATCTGTTTTTTTTTCCTTTCCCCTACCTGTTCCCCACCCTTTGCCCACCCTCTTTTCCTTTCTTCCTCTCGTCCCTTCTCTCCCCCCTTTTTTTTTCTTTTTTTCTGTTTTCTCTCTCCCTCTTGTCCCTCATATTCTACTTACTTTATTTTAACTCTATTATACAATAGGTGCGGCAGGAAACACCTCACATTCGCTGGGTTATCTCATCCTCCACTGCCTCATTTCTGTGTGAACTGATTTAGGCTACCTACACTATCCTCTTTCCCCTTCATCTTGATATCCGCCACCATCTACTGTCTCTCCTATATTCCACCTCCCACCTCACTTTCTTCAATCCACGGAGGGTTTAAGTCTTAATTCCTAATACCTTTGTTTTGTTTTCTGTCTGTTATCCACTCTTGAAACTATTACCTTTCTTTTCTCTTTCCCTCTCTCACGACAACAATAGCTTTTTAGCTCATACCATATTCCTCCCATATTCATTCATCTACCTCATAATAAGTACTCTACCTACTGCTATAACTCTACACAATTTACATGAATCTAACCTCCATCCTCCCAAATCTCATATTCTTGCTTTGTTAACATATATCACCAATACTACCTTACACTTTTCCCTTGCTTACACAATTGCCTTTCCCCAACACTAATACTTTCTTTAAAGTGAACTTAACCAACAACAAGAAATTAGAATAAGAAGAAAAAAGTGACAAAGAGAAGATATAACACCTATGCAAATATAACAGCTAATTAACCTCCAAGAGTAGACAAAGAAGCTAAGGAACTGAATAAATCTGCCAAGATAAAGAGATGACCAGAAAGCAACAAAAATCTACAAACCAAACCAATAATCAGGAAAACATGGCTGAATCCATTCAACAAACCAAAAATCATGAAGGGGAGCAAACTTTGCACAAGCAATGAAAGAACTCAGAACATTTATCACCGACAAATTTGACGAAGTAATGAAAGAGTTTAACAACATGAAGACATCACTTGGAGGGGAAATTGCAGACATATGCAAAAACATAACAGATATGATGGGAATGAACACCACAGTTCAAGAAATCAAAAATACACTTGCAGCAAATATCAACAGACTAGAAGAGGCAGAGCAGAGAATTAGTGATGTGGAAGACAGTACATCAGAAATCAAACAGATAGTAGAAGGGGTCAATAAGAATATAGAAAAAATCCAGTTAAGACTTAGGGACCTGAATGACAATGCAAAATGCTCAAACATACGTATTATAGGCATTCCAGAAGGTGAAGAGAAGGGAAAGGGGTCAGAAGAAGTGTTGCAGGAAATAATGGCTGAAAACTTCCCAAATCTACTGAAAGAGACAGATTGCATATCCAAGAAGCACAGCGCACTCCACTAGTCATAAACCCCAACAGGCCCACCCCAAGACATATACTTGTCAAATTACCCAATGCTCAAGACAAAGAGAAAATCCTAAAAACAACAAGAGAAAAGAAAACCATCACATACAAGGGAAGCTCAATTAGATTAAGTGCTGATTTCTCATCTGAAACCATGGAGGCAAGAAGGCAGTGGTATGATATAGTCAAGGTACTAAAGGAAAAAAATTCCCAACCAAGAATACTCTATCCAGCTAAACTAGCATTCAAACATGATGAGGAGTTCAAAATATTTGCAGACAAACAGAAACTGAAAGAGTATACCAACAAGAAACCTCCCCTTCAAGAAATTCTAAACGGAGTTCTGCAGGAAGAAAGGAAAACCAGGAAAGGCAGAGTTGGAGGAGAGTATAAGAGCAACAACAAAAACAAAAAAGACAAAAAAAAATACAAAGAAAATATGACAAACACAAATCCAATCAAAATATGACTAACACAAATAATTCCTTGAAAGTAATAACACTGAATGTCAACGGATTAAAATCACCTATCAAAAGATTCAGACTGGGACATTGGATAAGGAAATATGACCCATCCGTATGCTGTCTACAAGAGACACATCTTAGACCCAGAGACGCATGGAGATTGAAAGTGAATGGCTGGAAAACAATCATACAAGCTAACAATAACCAAAAAAAGGCAGGAGTAGTTATATTAATATCAGACAAAATAGACTTTAAATGTGAAACAATTGTGAGAGACAAAGAAGGATACTACATTTTAATGAAAGGGACAATCTGTCAAGAAGATCGAACAATCATAAATATTTATGCTCCTAACAAGGGCGCCTCTAAATATGTGAGGCAAACGCTGGAAAAACTAAGTGAAAGAATAGATGCATCTACAATTATAGTGGGGGATTTTAATACACTACTATCAACTCTGGACAGAACATCTCAAAAGAGAATCACCAAAAAAAAAAAAAACATCTGAACAGTATATTAGAGGAGTTGGATCTAATAGACAAATATAGATCGCTACACCCAAATACAGCAGGATATACATTTTTCTCAAGCGCACATGGATCATTCTCCAAGATAGATCATATGCTAGGCCACAAAGAAAGGCTGAGTGAATTCAGAAAGATTGAAATCATACAAAATAATATCTCTGAACACAGTGGAGTCAAGCTGGACATTTGCAAGGGACAGAAGCCCAGATTTCACAGCACGATTTGGAAATTAAACAGCACACTCTTAGAAAAACAGTGGGTCAAAGAGGAAATCTCAAAAGAAATCAATGACTACCTTGAATCAAATGATAATGATAACACAACATACCAAAATTTATGGGATGCAGCAAAAGCAGTACTGAGAGGAAAATTTACAGCCATAAATTCATATATCAAAAAAGAAGAAAGAGCAAAAATTGAAGAGCTAATTTGAAGGAATTAGAAAAACAACAACAAAGTAACCCAACAGGAAGAAGAAGGAAGGAAATAACAAAGATAAGAGCAGAACTAAATGAAATAGAAAATAAGAAAGCACTTGAAAAGATAAACAAGACCAAGAAGAACTAAATGAAATAGAAAATAAGAAACACTTGAAAAGATAAACAAGACCAAGAGCTGGTTTTTTGAGAAGATCAACAAAATTGACAAACCTTTATGAGACTAACAAAGAAAAAAGAGAGAAGATGCAAATACACAAAATAAGAAATGAGAAAGGCGATAGCACCACTGACCCCACAGAAATAAGGACTATCATAAGAGAATACTTTGAAAAACTATATTCCAAGAAAAATGACAATCTAGAGGAAATGGACAAATGCCTAGAAAAACATAAGCAGCCCATATTGAAAAAAGAAGAAATTGATGATCTTAACAAACCAATCACAAGCAGAGAGATAGAATCAGTTATTAAAATTCTCCCAACTAAGAAGAGCCCAGGGCCAGATGGCTTCACAGGTGAATTCTACAAAACATTCCGGAAAGAACTGACACCAATACTGCTGAAACTATTCCAAAAAAATCGAAACGAAAAGAACATTACACAACTCCTTCTATGATGCCACCATTACCCTAGTACCAAAGCCAAACAAAAATATCACAAGAAAGGAAAATTACAGACCAATATCTCTAATGAACCTAGACGCAAAAATACTTAACAAACTACCTGCTAATCATATTCAACAGCACATTAAATGAATTATACAACACGACCAAGTGGGATTCATCCCAGGTATGCAAGGATGGTTCAACATAAGAAAATCAATCAACGTAATACACCATATAAACAGATTGAAGGAAAAAAATCACATGATTATATCTATTGATGCAGAAAAAGCATTTGACAAAATACAGCACCCTTTCTTGATAAAAACACTCCAAAAGATTGGAATACAAGGAAATTTTTTGAACATGATAAAGAGTATATATGAAAAACCTAAAGCCAATATTGTTTACAATGGAGAAATCCTAGACTCCTTCCCTTTAAACTCAGGAACAAGACAAGGAATCCCACTGTCTCCACTCCTATTTAACATTGTCTTAGAAGTACTTGCTCGATCCCTGAGGCAAGAACCAGAAATAAAAGGCATTCAAATTGGAAAGGAAGAAGTCAAAATTTCATTATTCGCAGATGACATCATCCTATACATAGAAAACCCTGAGAGATCTACAACAAAGATTTTAGAACTCATAAATGAGTTTAATAAAGTTGCAGGTTATAAGATCAATGCACAAAAATCAGTAGCATTTCTGTACACCAATAATGAGCAAGATCAGGAGGAAATCAAGAAACAAATACCATTCACAATAGTAAATAAAAAAATCAAATACTTAGGAATAAATTTAACTAAAGAGATAAAGAACTTATACACCGAGAACTATACAAGATTGTTCAAGGAAATCGAAGAAGACCTAAATAAATAGAAGACTATTCCTTGTTCATGGATAGGAAGACTGAACATTATTAAGATGTCTATCTTACCAAAACTGATCTGCACATTCAATGCAATCCCAATAAAAATCAACACAGTCTTCTTTAAGGAACTAGAAAAACTAACTATGAAATTTATTTGGAAAGGAAAGAGACTCCGAATAGCCAAAGACATACTGAAAGAGAAAAACGAAATTGGAGGAATCACACTACCTGACTTCAAAAAATACTACAAAGCTACGTTAGTGAAAACAGCATGGTATTATCATAAGGAGAGGCACATAGACCAATGGAATCAAACTGAAAGCTCTGATATAGAACCTCACATATACAGCCACATAATATTCGATAAAGCCACCAAACCCTCTCAAGTGGGAGAGAGTGGCCTATTCAACAAATGGTGTCTGGAGAACTGGATAGCCATATGTAGAAGAATGAAAGAGGATTACCATTTCACACCTTATACAAAGATCAACTCAAGATGGATCAAAGACCTAAATATAAGAGCCAAGACCATAAAAACCTTAGAGAGCAGTGTAGGGAAACATCTACAGGACCTTGTAATAGGAAATGGACTTATGAATATCTCACCAAAAGCACGAGCAGCAAAAGAACTAATAGATAAATGGGACTTCCTCAAAATTAAAGCCTTCTGCACCTCAAAAGAGTTTGTCAAGAAAGTAAAAAGGGAGCCCACACATTGGGAGAAAATATTTGGCAACCATATATCTGATAAGAAAATTATAACTTGCATATATAAAGAACTCCTATATCTTGAAAATAAAAAGATAAACAACCCATTTAAAAAATGGGAAAAGGACTTAAACAGACACTTCTCCAAAGAAGAAATACAAATGGCAAAAAAGCACATGAAAAAAATGTTCCAAATCTCTATCTATCAGGGAAATGCAAATCAAAACCACAATGAGATACCATCTTACACCCATAAGATTGGCAGCTATGAAAAAAACAGAAGAATACAAGTGCTGAAGAGCATTTGAAGAAAGGGGAACACACATCCACTGCTGGTGGGAATGCAGAAGGATCCAACCATTCTGGACGACAGTTTGGCAGTTTCTCAAAAAACTAGCCATAGATTTGCCATATGACCCAGCAATACCACTGCTGGGTATATACCCAGCAGAACTGAAAACAAGGACACAAACCAATATATGTACACCAATGTTCATAGCAGCATTGTTCACTATCGCCAAAAGTTGGAATCAACCCAAAACCCATCAACAGATGAATGGATCAATAAAATGTGGTATATACACACAATGGAATACTACTCGGCTGTAAGAACAAACACACTACAAACACATGTGAAAACATGGATGAATCTTGAGAACCTTATGTTGAGTGAAGCAACCCAGACATTGAAGGAAAAATACTACATGACCTCAATTATATGAAATAACCAAGCTGCCCTAGATAGCAAGAGACTGAACGATAGGCTTACAGGAAATTGGAGGGTGGAGGAAGTATGTGAGTCGATGTCTGCAGGGGTGGATTTAAGACGAGATGGTGGTAAGTATGAACACACAGAAGAGATAAAAGGGGGGCAAGGGGTTGCCTTTGGTTGGGGCTTTGCGGGTTTGATGGTGGCTGGGGAGGGACGGATGGGTAACATTGCCCAAAAGTGGAGAGGGAGGGGTAGCATACGAACACAGGTGAGGGTCAGGTGTTGGTGGAAAGTAAAATGCCGAGAAAAATCATATCAAAATATAATAAAGAGGGTTACCTGTTTAGAACGCTCTGAGGGGAGGGTCTGATGCATGACGGGCTCCTGGGGAATGTCTAAATGTTCATTTTGCCAGAGTGGGTGACACCATGGGGTAGAAACCCAAGTAGTGAGAGTGGGGGTGCACCCACATTCTGGGGAGGATTAATGCCATCAAATAGAGGGAACTGTATCCCTTCAGAGAAAGGGTGGCTCCCAGGGCGTTGGGGCAGTTGAGCAAGTTAGGCCCTGAACACTATTCCATCTATCTCTGGAAGTGGCTCCTCAGGAAACGGAGGTTGGCTGTCTCTATGGGCACCAAGGTGGAAGGGAAAATGGACGTTAAATGTGTGGAACCAAGGTAAATGGGGGGTAAGAGAGGAGTTTCATGAGAGTACACAAGGATGGATATAAAACATGTAATATTACACCATAACATATAGGAGATGACAGACTGGTAATGTAAACCATAATGTAAAACATAGGATAACTAAGAATGTAAAAAACTGTGTATCCTAAAGTATGCACCACAATGTAAGCACAGATGTCACCTTGTTAGATAGCTATTGTCTCAGACTCTGTACACCACGTTAAGGAAATATGATGTGAATAGGGTGTAAGGGCATCGCTGTGGAAGGGAAAAGGTTTTGTGGTGGATGTATGGGAGTGCTGTATATTATATATATGCATTGCTGTGGTCTAGGACTCCAGTGAAGAGAAGCTCAATAATTAGGGGGGGGGGGGGAAGAAAAAGATAGGATGTAGAATTTTTTCCAATTTAACACGTATTTTTTATCTAACCTTTAAACCCATCGCTATATGCCATTTCCTACTAAGGGACCCTGACATTATATTGGGCTTCAGATTCCAGGGAGTTCTGGATCACAGAGTTGTTCAACAATGGCAATGGAGGGATACTGGTATAGGATACCATTGACAGTTGATATATGGCTGACAGGGAGCTGTACAGAACATATGTCCAGGGTGCATGGTAATGTTTGGATATACTCATAGTGGCAACAATGAAAAACCACAGCAGGAGGGGTACTGGGTTCCTGGCCAGTGGTGCTCTGTCGTGGTCCCTAGGGGAGTAGCGAAAGTCTCCCAGGTGCAGCGGCGGGGACCAGGAGGGAGTGAGGGTTCAACAGTGAGCCCCTGATGCTAATAACTATGCTTGTGAGCTGATAAGCCTAAAATAAGAACAAGGCCTAGAGCAGCATTGTGCCTGGGAATTTCATCCTGACAGCCTTCATGTTACTCAAATGTGGCCAGTCTCGAAGCCAAACTCAGCATGTAAATGCAATGCCTTCCCCCCAGCGTGGGACATGACACCCGGGGATGAGCCTCCCTGGCACCGAGGGACCACTATCAACTACCAACTGATGATGCAACTGGAAAATGACCTTATACGGAAGGTTCAATGCGGATCAGCAGAATATCCCTGTCTACATAAAATAACATGACTTTAAAATGCTGTTTGACCTAATGTAAGGGGGAAATGGAAAGGAGAAATGAGTTTATATGGCTATGAGTCTCTAAAAAAGAGTCTGGAGGCTGGCAGAAGGATTGCCCTTATGCACAACTGAGCAGATTCTAAGAGACAGATAAAGTAGATACAACCCCAGGTATTGGTTCCTTTGAGGGCTAAAGAGACCCATGAGAGTTATGGTCATGGCCGATGGGGTTAACTACCAGGTCAGATGGCCCCTCTTTGGAAATGGTGTTTATGTGTTATGAATCTGGACTCAGATGGGATCTCTCTTCATAAGACTTTCATGCTAATGTGCTGGAGGTGCAGTTAGTCCTGGGGTTTAAGATATATTTAGGGGATTTGAATCTCTGGACTGACAATGTGATAGCCAGGTCCTAAGCCTCAACAGACTCCAGCACCTACAATCTGATTCATTGGACTCACCACACTCAGCTAAGATGGAGTAGAAGAAGGACAGCCACCACACCATGGAGCCTAGAGTGATTACAACTGAAAGTGGGAGGATTACATCCAGCATCCATGTGGAATCTGAGCCTCCTCTTGACATAGAGGTGCAATGGACACAACCAATCCAATGTCCACATAGAAAAGGTGGCATTGGATTGGGAAAATTGGACATGGTGCCTGATGGGTATGGGGAAAGGCAGGAAGAGATGACAGGTGGAGGCATCTTTGGGACATGGAGCTGCCCTGGATGGTGCTTCAGGGGCAATTACCAGACATTGTAAATCCTCACAGGGCCCACTGGATGGAATTGGGGAGAGTATGCGCCATGATGTGGACCATTGACCATGAGGTGCAGAGGTGCCCAAAGATGTACTTACCAAATGCAATGGATGTGTCATTCATGATGATGGGAATGAGTGTTGCTGGGGGGGGCGGGGAAGGTGGGGTGGGGGTGGTGGGGTTGAATGAGACCTCATATATATATATATACATATATTTTAATGTAATATTATTACAAAGTCAATTTAAAAAAAAAGAAAAAGAAAATACTTGGAAAGCATACTGGAGAAAGTCTAAACATAACCAAACATATAATAGATGTCATGATGATGAAAGGTACAATCCAAAAATTCTAAAATACACTCCTCACAAATAACAGCAAATTTGAAGAGACAAAGTAAAGAATTAGGTGGAAGACAGTACATCTGAAATCAAACATATATTAGAATTGATAGTTAAAAAAATAGAAAAAAAATCAGCAAGGACTTAGCGATCTGAATGACAGTGCAAAATGTAAACCCATATGTATTATAGGCATCCCAGAAGAGAAGGGGAAGGCAACAGAAGAGGTGGTGGAGGAAATAATGGCTGAATAGTTCCCAAACTTATTGAGGGAGATGGATGTGCATGTCCAGGAAGTGCAGTGTACCCAAAACATTATAAATCCCAATATGCCTCCTAAAAGACATATACATGTGAAATTATCCAATGCTCAAGATATAGAAAAAATACTGAAAGCAGCAAGAGCAAAGAGATCCATTACATATAAGGGGAACTCAATAAGATTAAGTGCTGATTTCTCATCTGAAACCAAGGAGGTTAGAGTGCAGTGGTATGACATGGTCAATATACTAAAAGAAAAAAGAAAAAATCCAGGCAAGAATTCTATGTCCAGCAAAACGGGCATTAGAAATGATGGAGAATTCAAAATATTAACAATTAAATAGAAACTAAGACAGTATACCAACAAGAAACCTGCACTTCAAGAAATACTGAAGTGAGATCTGTAGGTAGAAAGAAAAAAAAAGAGAAATAAAAACAGCAAATGACAGACATAAATCCAAAGAATATATGGCTAATGTAGGTAATACCATGAGAGAAATAACAATGAATGTTAATGGATTAAACTCACCAGTCAAGAGGTACGGTTTGGTAGAATGGAAAAGGAAATATGACCCTTCTATATGCTGTCTACAAGAAACCAACAAGAGGCACAGAGCTGCAAGGACGATGAAAGTGAATGGACTGAAAATAATCTTAGTAGCAAACAAGAACCAAAAATGAGAAGGGTTAACTATACTAATATTGGTCAAAATAGACATTGTTGATGTGTAAGGATTAGGGTGGGGTTGGGTGTGGGATATATGGGAAACTCCTATATTTTTTAATGTAACAGAACTTGTGTGACTATATCTTCAATAAAAAAGGCAATAAAATAAACTAAATTAAAAATATTGTGAGAGAAATGATGGACACTAAGTATTAGTAAAAGAGGTAGTCTTTCAAGAAAAAAAAGAACAATCATCAACATTGGTGCACCTAACCAGGGTACCTCAAAATATGTGACACAAACCCTGGAAAAGTGAAATGGAGAAATAAATGGCTCTACAATTATATTGGGGGATTTTGGTAACTATTATCATCATTAGACAGTATGTATCAAGAAAGAATCAATAAGGAAAGATAGACTTGAATAATGTATTTGAGGATCTGTACTTAACTGACAATTAAAGAGCAATACACCCAAAGACATAAGGATATACATTCTTCTAAAGTGCACATGGATCATTCTCCAAGCTAGACCACATGTTAAGACACAGAAAAAGTCTCAATGAATTCAGTAAGAATGAAATCATACAAAGTAATTTCTTTGACCACAGCAGAATGAAGTTGGAAATCTGCAAGGGTCAGAGAACCAGGTGAGGCCCAAAGATATGGAAGTTAAGCAATACAATATTAGATAAACAGTGGATCAAGGAGGTAATCTCAAAAGAAATCAGTAACTAACTTGAAAATAATGTAAATGGCAATAAATCATATCAAAACTTATGGAATGCAGCAAAAAATATACTGAGAAGGAAATTCATAGCCATAAATACATACATCAAATAAGAAGAAAGTTAAGATAGAAGAATAACCCGCACACTTGGAGGAATTAGTGAAAAAAATGAGAAACTAACCCCAAACAGAAGAAGAAATGAAGAAATAACAAAAATCAGAGCAGACTAAAAAAAAAAAAGAAGAAAATAAGAAAGCACTACAAAAAAATAAACAAAACAAAGAACTGCTTCTATGAGAAGATCAAAAACAATTGACAAACCCTTAACTAGATTAACAATGTAGAAAATATAGAAAATACAAACATGAAAAATAATTAATGAGAAAGGGGATATGACCACTGACCCCACAGAAATAACGACTTTCATAAGAGGGTATTTTGAAAAACTAGATTCAAACAAGAAGGACAATTTTGAAGAAATGAAGAAATTCCTAAAAACACATAAGCAGCTTACTTTGACAAAAAAAGAAATTGATGTTCCCAACAAACCAATCACAAGTAAAGAGATAGACTTGGTCATTAAAAATCTCCCAACAAAGAAGAGACTGGGGTCAGATGGCTTCACAGATAGGTCAACAAACATTCTGGAAAGAAATAACATGAATCTTGCTGAAACTCTTCCTAAATATTAATCAAGAAGGAACATTGCCTAACTCATTCTATGATGCCAACATTACCATAATACTAAAGCCAAACAAAGACACCACAAGAAAGGAAAATTACAGGCCAAGATCTCTAATCAAGCTAGATGTGAATATTCTCAACAAAATACTCTCTAATTGTATTCAACAACACATTAAATGAATTATACACCATGGCCAAGTAAGTTTCTTTGCTGTTATGCAAGGATGGTTCAACATAAGAAAATCAATTAGTGTAATATGCCACATAAACAGATCAAAGGGAAAAAAATCTATAGGAGCAGAAAAAGAATTTGACAAAATACAGTATATCATTTCTTGATAAAAACATTGCAAAAGACAGGAATAAAAGGAAAATTTCTGAACATGAAAAAGGGTATATATGAAAAACCCACAGCTAACATCACTTACAATGGTGAAATCCTAAAATCTTTCCCTCTAAGATCAGGAACAGGACAAGAAATCCCTCTATTATCCCTTCTATTTAACTTTATGTTAGAAGTACTTGCTTGAGTACTGAGGCAAGAGCCAGATATAAAAGGCACCCAAACTGGAAAGGAAGAAGTCAAAATTTCACTATTTGCTAATGACATGATCCTATACATAGAAAATCCTGAGAAGTCTACAACAAAGCTTCTAGAACATGGAAACTAGCTCCATAAAGTCACAGGTTATAAGATTAAAGGACAAAATCAGTAGAATTTCTGTACACCAATAATGATCAATATGAGGAAGAAATCAGGAAACAAATACCATTTAAAATAGTAAATTTAAATAACCAAATACCTAGTAATAAATTTAACCAGAGATGTAAAAGACTTTTCCCCAAAATCTCCACACACTGTTCAAAGAAATCAAAGAAGTCTTAAGTGAAAGGAAGAATATTCCCTGTTCTTGAAGAGGAAGACTAAATATCATTAAGATGTCTGTCCTACCAAAACTGATCTATAGATTCAATGCAATCACAATAACCATCAACACAGCATTTTTAATGAACCAGAAAAAATATCTATGAAATTTATTTGAAAAAGTAACTGACCCCAAATAGCAAGAGACATATTGAAAAAGAGAAATGAAATTAGAGGAATCATACTACCTGACTTCAAAATATACTACAAAACTACAGTAGTGAAAACAGTATGATATTGGCACAAGGATAGACACATTTATAAATGGCAACAAATTGAGAGTTCCAATATAGATCCTTATATACACAGTCACTTGATATTTGACAAGGCCACCAAGCCCATACGACTGTGAGAGAATGGCCTTTTCAACAGATGTTACCTGGAGAATTGGATGTCCACATGCAAAAGAATGAAAGACGATTGCCTTCTCACACGTTATGCAAAAATCAACTCAAGATGGATCCAATACCTAAATATAAGAGCCAAGACCACAAAGACCTTGGGAAACAATGTAGGGTAGCATCTAAAGGACCATGTAATAGGAAATGGCTTAATCAACTTCACACCCAAAGCACAAGCTGCAAGAGAACAAATAGATAAATGGGATCTCCTCAAAATTTAAGCCATTTGCACCTCAAAGGATTTTTTCAAGGAAGTGAAAAGACAGTCTATACCATGGGAGAAAATAATTGGTAACCATGCATCTGATAGGCGACTAATATCTTGTGTGTTTAAAGAACTAGTATTTCTCAAATATAAAAATACAAACATCCCATTTTAAAAATTTGCAAGAAATGTAAATAGACGCTTTTCCAAAGAAGAAATACAGTGGCTATAAAGCATTTGAAAAAAAAAATACTCAAAATCTCTAGCTTTTAGTGAAATGCAAATCAAAACTACAATGAGTTACCATCTTACTCCCATTAGACTGGTGGCTATTTTTTTTTTTAAAGAAAATTACAAGTATTAGAGAGGATGTGGAGAAATGTGAACACTCATCCACTTCTGGTGGGAATGCAGGAGCTTCCAGCCATTCTGGAGGACACTTTGGTGGATTCTCCAAACATTACCTATAGACTTGCCACATGACCCAGCAACCCCATTGCTGAGTATATACCCAGAAGAACTGAAAACAAGAACACAAGGAAGTATATGGACATTAATTTTCATAGCGACGTTATTCAGTTTTGCCAAAAGTTGGAATCAACCCAAATGCACATCAAAGGATGAATTGATCAACAAAATATGGTATATACATACAATGGAATACTACTCAGCTATAAGAAGGAAAACAGTACAAGCACATGGGAAAACATGGATGAATCTTGAGGATCTTATGTTGAGTAAAGCAAGCCAGGCATTGAAGGACAAATACTACATGACTTCTCTTATATGAAATAAGGAAATCAAGCTGTCCCAGAGAGCTAGAGATTGGATGATAGGCTTACAGGAAATTGGCGGGGAGAGGAATGTTGAGAGCAGACACCCACATGGGTGAAATCTATTAAAAAGTTTCGGTTATTATTAGTATAGGGAAAGCATGAGATGGGGGCATAAGGATAACTTCTGGTGGGGTTTTACAAGATTAAGGGTGGCTAGGATTTGGAGGATGGTACAAATGGCCCAAGGAATTGGGGCAGGCCTGGGAGAAACAGTTGAAAAGGAGATATTTTCGGGTATGTGATTGAAACTATAATGTTGAGAAAACACTTTAGAAAATATGATAAGGATGGATTACCGGTTTAAGGTGCTTAAGGGTGGGGAGCATCTAGAATAAGACAGGCTTCAAGGGAGTGTGTGAGTGCTCATCTTGTCATAGTGTGCTACATTATTGGGTGGAGAACTACACAATGCATGGGAATGTGTGCTCACATCCTGGGTAGGGCTGATGTTCTGGAATAGAAGGAATTGTGTCTCTTGAGAGAATTGGTGACTCCAATTGGGGAGGACAGTTCAGTATGTCAAGCCTTCAGCATTGCTGCAATAATCTGTGAATCTGGTCCTTCAAGCAGTGAAGATTGGTTGTCACTATGGGCCTTGAGGGGAGGGGGAGAGAGGAATAGAATAGATGAAAGCAGGGTAACTGCGGGGCAATGAAAGTGTTCCACAAGATCATGCAGTAATGGATATAGAGATGTTAAATTACACCAAAATGTATAAAAGCCTATACGTGAAATTATAAACCATAATGTAAAACATAATGTAACTATAAATTTAGACAATTGTATAGACTAAAATATAAACCATTAAGTAAACCAAATTGATTAATGTTTTATAGCTCTGTTTCAATATCTGTACATCAACTGCAGCAAAAATAACATGAACGTGTATAAAGATCATTGTTGGGAAAGGGGAAAAGGGTTTGATATTGGATACATGGGAGTTCCTATATTATATATATGACTTTACTTGATCTAAAACATATTTGAAGACAGCATTAAAAATTAGGGAAAACATGGATGCACAAATGGAGGAAGATATGAAAGAAATTGCCTTATACATGCAGGGCAATACCTACAACAGTGATGAAAAGTAAAATGCCAAAAAAGAAGTCTTATGATATTTTTCATTTCTAATACCCCATTTTATTTTTACTTTATTTTAATTTTTCTAAATTAGTATGTATTATATTTCTAGTCTTTTAACCTTTCAGTAATATTTCATTTTCCTATTAATTGAACTTGGCAAAAAATTAGGCTTCATTTTAGAAGAAGTTTTGTACCACAGAGTGGTTCAACAATAGCAGGGGAGGAAAGCTGGTGTGGGGTGTTATTGACAGGGGACACATGGTTGGGAGGAAATCTTCCAGGGCCTATACATAGTGTAAATAAAAATGTTCGCATGTATGTTGGTTAATTTCATAGTAGTTTCAGTTACAAATGAGAACTGAGGGAGTGTTGAGTTCCTATCCGGGGGAGCTCTGTCACATTTGCCAGTGGAACAGCAACTATCCCCCAAGTGCAAGGGCAAAGATCAGTGAAGAAGGATACTCCCATGATGAGCCCTTGACACTGATGACTCTGCTCATAAGACTGTGCACCTGAAACTTGAACTAGGCCTTGATGTTGCATAGAAGTGAGCACTCTATGAGTCATACTCAGCCAGTAAATGCATTACTTTCCCCACAGCATGTGACATGACTCTAGTGGATGAGCCTTACTGGCACTGAGAAATTACTAGCAATCACTATCTGATGATGCAACTAAAAGAATGCCTTGAATTAAAGGGAGAAATGTAAAGACAAATGATTTTATATGGCTAAGAGTCTTCAAAAAAGGATCAGAAAGTCATCAGAAGGGTCATGCTTAAGCAGGTCTCAGCAGCACCACAGAGACAGCCAACATAGATAAAACCCCAGTTACTCATGCTCCTGAGGAATAGAGAGACACACAGATTATATGATCATGACAGTTCGCTCTGGAGTTCCGTGCCTTGTCAGTGGACCCTACTATGTAATTTCTATTCCTGAGTGTTATGGATTTGGACTCAGACGTGACCTTTTTACACATGCCTCTTCCATCACTTTTACTGAACCTGTGATTGGGGCTCAGGTTGTTGTATACCCAGGAGACTTCGGTCTCTGGACTGGCCTTGTGCCAGCTGGGCCCTGAGTCTCAGTAGAGTTGGAACTCCTCTTCTCCAGCTTGCTGGACTTATACAAGTCAGCTAACAGGGAGGTGAATATGTTCAACCTCAACACCAGGGACCTGAGAGTACCTACAAGTCCATGCAGGAGGATTGCATCCATCAACCATGTGGGATCTAAGTCCCCTTTTGATATAGAGGTGGAGTAGAAATCACCATCTGAGGGTCCACAGGATGGAAGAATAAAATATCAATTAAAGTGGACTTACTGGAATTCTACTATAGAACTATTGTGACTAGTAATGGAAGAATTGGTAGCATTAATGTGGAAAAAGTGTCCACAGTTTTTGCTGAAGGCAGGAATAGGGAAGAAGACATGTGATGTGGGGCATTTTGGGGTCTTGGAGTTGTCCTAAATGATATTGCAGGGAATGATGCTGGACGTTATATATCCTGCCACATCCCACTGAAGGTACTTGGGAAGAGTGTAAACTACTATGCAAACTATTATCCATGTGGTACAGCAGTTTTCCAAAATGTATTCACCAAATGCAATGAATGTGCCACTATGTTGAAAGAGGTTGTTGATGTAGAAGGAGTCGGGTTCTGCAGGGTGTGGGTTATATGGAAACCTCTTTAATTTTTTAATATAACATTTTTTATGATGTATGTATCTTTAAAAAATTAAAAATAAATAACTAAAAAAGAATTCTGCTGGCCAAATTCACTGAAGAAAAGCATCCCTAACCCACATCATTTTTCCCTTGATACAGCTGACATAGGGGAAGAGGTCTGATCCTCTCTCATTTGCTGCAGTGGGCCAAGCTTTTTACTCCACCTTTGTATCTCCAGGGTGATGGTTATGGAGGGGAGCCTGTCCTGGCCACCACAGGGGCTTGGTAACTCACATTTGCCTTTGTCAGGTTCATTTTCTTTATGTCCCTCACCCTTCTGGGAGTTGTTTAGCACAGTCCTGGTCTGCTAACACCCAAAGCAGGTCCCTTAGAATGCTTTTTCTCTTTCCCCATTATTTATATGAGAGTATTCAGCTATGCCTGAGAATTGATCACCATCCTCCCACAATCTTCCTCTTTATGGTAATCTTCATGAGCCAACAACATTTATGGAATATTACTTATTTCACATAGATTTCCACTGACATCTTTTAAAAATAATAAATTCCTACCTGAATTACCTAATATATTTATTTGACTTTTCCCTCTTGAACAAAGACCACAATGTTTTAATATGCTCACATGATGATATGCTTTATTTTATACCTGATAGTACATTTCCCTGTTCATTACTGCATTATTTCAGGTTTTAATGGAGAGAATAGCATCAATGTGCCTATGACACTCAAAAGACTGCCAGTCAGAATTGCTATTTGTATGGAAGATCATCCAGAAGAGACAGAGTTTGTCTTCTCTTTTTCGCATTCTCTAGAGCCTACCTCTGACAATATAAAAATATGCAGGAAGCTTTATATGCTTAACATTAACTTAGATTCTACCAGAATGACCTTCTGAAATGCAGTATATTTAATGTTTTACTCTGATTTCAAGAAATAATCAGGGAAAATCATTTCATTTTATTAGGTGTAAATCTTATGTAGAACTCCAAATTGTTCTATTCAGTCTTACTTAAAAGCAGGGTTCCTCCTTTCAGATTTATTTTAGACATGATTTCTAAGAATGTCTGATTTTTTTTCTGAGAAAATAATATGTTCTTTTCTAGTAATGAGAATTGAATTATTTGCTGATATATAGTAACTCAGAAACCAATTTGATGTTCAGCTTTAGCAAGTAGAGTAACCTTTATTATCAACATAGTTGAAAAATTCTCCACCACATGCTGTTGAATTTCTCTTTCTTTTTACTAACCATGAATGTAAATTTTCTTGGAAAAATGGAAGAAAGGAGGAAAGGAGAAGAGGAAGGAAAAGAAAGGAGGAAGGAAGGAAGGAAGGAAGGAAGGAAGGAAGGAAGGAAGGAAGGAAGGAAGGAAGGAAGGAAGGAAGGAAGGAAGGAAGGAAGGAAGGAAGGAAGGAAGGAAGGAAGGAAGGAAGGAAGGAAGGAAGGAAGGAAGGAAGGAAGGAAGGAAGGAAGGAAGGAAGGAAGGAAGGAAGGAAGGAAGGACTCTTATAATAAACAAAGTCCAATCTGGTTTTGGAGATGCAACATTCTGTCCCATGGAAGTACGTTGGTGATGATGAAGTTTAAACTCCTTTAATCTTGTAGGGGGAGGAGAAGCCCTGGCCTTCGGGCCCTCCAGCCTCCACAGCCATGGCACATGCACTCAGAGTTGGGTTTGTCCTGGAGGTGGCAGCAAGGTCGGTGGGGCAAGCGTAAGATGGAGAGGATCTCGGGCTACATCTCACCCTGCTCCTGGTTGCAGAGGCGCTGGTGGATGAAACTTGAGTGCACCTCGTTGTCCAGGCTGAAGTCAGCCAAGACAGAGTGTAGCACGGGGGTGCCCAGAGGGCCTCGAAGCTGGGGGCGCTTCAGCGTGCAGCAAACGCACGTGCATCTCGCCGGCTCTCTGCGCTGACCCTGCACCCGGCTCCTGGCACCAGGCACTGGGGCCCTCGCCGCCCCAGGTGGTGGAGGGGGGCAGGCAGCCGTACACGCCTATCGGTTACTTGCTGCAGGTGGCACTTGCTGACGACCCGCCCCGCTGCGCCCGCGCAAGGCCGTCTTCAGTACCCAGGGACCCCTCTGGCCAGCCTGCGAAACAGCCCCTTCCTCACCCAGGCCAACAGGGTCACGAGCTTCGTCAGCCGCGTGGAGTATGACAGAGAGCCCTTCCCCCCACGCTGCCACCATCGGGATTCCAGAAGGGTACTGCAGCCAAATTCCGGATCCACAGGACTGTGTCCGGGAACGCTTTGACATCGAGACGTTCCGGATCAGCGTTCCCCAGGGGCTGCAGGAGCACTTGGGCGGGGAGTCGGGCCTGTTCCTGCTCGACAGTCGCACCCTCTGGGCCTCCGAGGAGGGCCGGCTGGTGCTGGACATCACGGCCACCAGCAGCCACTGGGTGGTCATCGCGGTGCAACCTGGGCCTGCAGCTCCTGGTGGAGACGCTGCACGGGCAGAGCATCAGCCACAAGCCGGCGGGCCTCGTCAGGCGGCTCGGGCCACAGAGCAAGCAGCCCTTCCTGGGGGCGTTCTTCAAGGCCACCGAGGGCCCCCTGCGCAGCGTCGGGTCCGCGGCGGGCAAGCAGCGCAGCCAGAACCCCTGCAAGACGCCCGAGAGCCAGGAGACGCTGAGGTTGGCCAACGTGGCAGAAAGCAGCAGCAGCGACGAGGGGCAGGTGTGTAAGAAGCACGAGCTGTGTGTCAGTTTCCGCCACCCGGGCTGGCAGGACTGGGTCATCGCCCCCAAAGTCTATGCTGCGTAGTACTGCGAGAGGGGGAGTGCGCCTTCCCACTCCACTCCTACCTGAACCCGCCAACCACGCCATCGTGCAGATGCTCGTCCACTTCATCAGGCCAGAGACCGTGCCCAAGCCCTGCTGCACTCCTACCCAGCTCAATGCCATCTCCGTCCTCTACTTATGACAGCTCCAATGTCATCCTGAAGAAACACAAACACATGGTTGTCCCGGCCTGTGGCTGCCCCTCTTCTCCGGGAAGGCACGCACTTTGGGGCCACATTTTTCTGGATCCTTGGTCTCTCGCTGCCCAAGTTCTCCCACTGCCCAGCCTTGGCAAGGAGCCACCAGACCAACCACCCTCCCTTTCCTTTCCCCCACTATAAAGATGCAGGCATATTAAGGAATTCAAGATACAAATAGCTTTTGATCCTTTTTTATCATGGGCATCTCATCCTATGTTCAAGATCCTATAAACTGCTGCAGACAAAACCTAGCAGGAAAAATATACATACGTATACATATAAGTATATGTATACGTATACATATATGTATATGTATATGACAGGCTTATATATAAAGAAAAATTTGCCTGTCCACAGCCTCAGGCTGTGAAGTCTCAGCCCTGCACTGACTCATTTCCAGGGGTATTATACCTGCCCTTCTCTCAGGCCACCCAGCAGAAGGAGCAAAGGGGCACCCCCAGAGTGAGTACAGTTGTGTCTGTGCTTAGCAAAAACTGACATGGAAGTTTATTAATGTCACAATAAAAAAAAGGAAATGGTTAGGATGTTACAGATATACTTTCCTAAGCAATTTATTCCCCTCCCCCCAAAAAAAGATCCTTTAATCTACTCAAATCGTTCATCTTCAAATAACCTTTTTCATCATCTATATTACTGGGATTTCTCACAAATTTAATAAATCTGTATTTTTTTAAAATTATTTATTTATTTATTTTTTAAATTACATTAAAAAAAAATATGAGGTCCCATTCAACCCCACCGCCCCCGCCCCCCACTCACCCCACAGCAACACTCTCTCCCATCATCATGACACATCCATTGCACCTGGTAAGTACATCTCTGAGCATCACTGCACCCCATAGTCAATGGTCCACATCATAGCCCAGACTCTCTCACGTTCCATCCAGTGGGCCCTGGGGGGTTCTACAGTGCCCCGTAATTGTCCGTGAAGCACTATCCAGGACAACTCCACGTCCCAAAAACGCCTCCACATCTCATCTCTTCCTCCCGTTCCCCACACCCAGCAGCCCCCATGGCTACTGTTCCCACACCCATTCCACATTTTCTCTGTGGACATTGGATTGGTTGTGTCCATTGCACACCTATGTCAAGTGAGGGCTTAGATTCCACATGGGTACTGGATGCACTCCTCCCGCTTCTAGTTGTAGACACTCTAGGCTCCATGTTGTGGTGGTTGACCTTCTTCAACTCCATGTTAGCTGAGTGGAGTAAGTACAATAAATCAAAGTGTAGGAGCTGAAGTCTGTTGAGGCTCTGGGCCTGGGTGTCATATTATCAGTCCAGAGATTCAAATCCCCTACATATATCTTAAACCCAGCACCAACTACAATTCCAATAAAGTAGCATGCAAGTCTTGTGAAAAGAGATCCCCTCTGAGTCCAATTCCATCACGCAGAAACACCAGCTCCAAAGAACGGCCATCTGTCATGGCAGTGAACCACTTCTGCCATGACCATAGAACCCGTGGGTCTCTTTATCCCTCAAAAGAACCAATACCTGGGGTTGTATCTACCTTATCTGTCTCTTAGACTCTGTTCAGTTGTACATAGGGGTATTCCTTCTGACAACCTCCAGACTCTTTTTTAGAGACTCACAGCCTTATAATCTCATTTCTCCTTTCCATTTCCCCCTTACATTAGGTCAAACCTCTTCCCGAAGTCATGTTATTATATGTAGACAGGTATATTCTGCTGTTCCGCATTGAATCTTTAATTCAAGGTCATTTTCTAGTTGCTTCTTCAGCTGGTATGTGGTAGTGATCCCTCGGTGCCAGGGAGGCTCATCCCCGGGTGTCGTGTCCCACGCTGGGGGGAATGCATCGCATCTACACGCTGAGTTTGGCTGTGAGAATGGCCACATTTGAGTAACATGAAGGCTGTCAGGAGGAAAGCCCCAGGCACAATGCTACTCTAGGCCTTGTTCTTATTGCAGGTGTATAGGCTCAAAAGTGTAGCCATTAGTATCAAGAGCCCACTGTTGGGCCCTCCTTCCTTCCTGGTTCTTGCCGTTGCACCTGGAGGATTGCCGCTGCTCTCCCAGGGCCCACAACAGTGACCCCCCGGCCAGGAGCCCAGTACGCCCCCAGCTGTTGTTTTTAATTGCTTCCACTATGAGTATATATAGACATTACCATATACCCTGGGCATATGCCCTGTATAACTCCCTGTCAACCATATATATCTTGTCAATACCATCCCATATCAGTATTCCTCCGCTGCCATTGTTGAACCACTCTGTGATCCAAAACTTCCCGTAAAGTGAATCCCAACATAATGTCAGCTTCAGAAGAGTCTTAGATCACCAAAATTCATATATACAATATACAGTATTTCCCCAGATCCACCATAAAACCTTTTGCCTTCCACAGCAATAATCTTTTAACTTATTCATATCATATTTCCTGAAACTGATGTACAGATTCCGAAACTATAGTTTTCAAACAAGGTAACATTTGTGCTTACTATGTGGTCCATACTTTAGGTTGTACAGTTTTCTAAATTTTTTAGTTATCCTATGTTTTGTCTTATGGTTTTCATTATTAGTCTGTCGTCCCCTATATGATTTGGTGTAATATTAGCTGTTTTATATTCATCCTCGTGTACTATCACATAACTCCTCTTTTGCCCCCTTATTTACCTTTGTTCCATCCATTGCACATCCATTTTCCCCTCCCCTTAGGGCCCACAACGCCTGCCAATCTAATGCCCTGGGAGCTGTCCTTTCTCACGAGAGATACAGTTCTCTCTATTCGACGGCATTAGTCTTCCCCAGGATATGGGTCCACCCCACCCAATGGTAGAACCCACCTTGGTAAAATGAGCCTTCAGCTATTCCCTCCGGAGTCCATCCCACATCAGACCATACCCCCTGAGCATCCTAACCAGGTAACCCTCCTACTTATACCTTGATACGTTTTACTCAACATTTAGTTCTCAACGAACTTCTGACACTCTCCCATGTTTGTATGTTGCCCCTCCCTCCCACCTATTTCTTGGACAATATTACCCCTCTTCCCATCCCCAGCCCCCCTCAAACCCAGAAAACCCCACCCGAAGGTAACCCCTTGCTCCCATTTTGTCCCTTCTTTGTGCTCATACTTACTGCCAGCTCATCACAGATTCCACCCATGCAGACATTAACTCACATCCTTCCTCCACCCCCTGATTTCCAGTAAGCCACTTTTCCAAACTCTAGCTCTTTGAGGCAGTTAGCTTATTTCATATCATTGAGGTCATATAGTATTTGTCCTTCAATGCCTGGGTTGCTTCACTCAACATGAGATTCTCAAGGTTCATCCATGTTATCACATGCGATTGTAGTATATTGGTTCTTACAGCTGAGTAGTATTCCATTGTGTGTATATACCACATTTTATTGATCCACTCATCTGTTGATGGACATTTGGATTGATTCCAACTTTTGGCGATAGTGAACAATGCTGCTATGAACATTGGTGTACATATATCGGATTGTGTCCTTGTTTTCAGATCTGATGGGTATATACCCAGCAGTGGTATTGCTGGGTCATATGGCAAATCTATGGATAATTTTTTGAGAAACTGCCAAACTGTCCTCCAGAATGGTTGGATCCTTCTGCATTCCCACCAGCAATTGATGAGTGTTCCCCTTTCTTCACATCCTCTCCAGCATTTGTATTCTACTGTTTTTTTTCAAGGCTGCCAATCTTATGGGAGTAAGATGGTATCTCATTGTAGTTTTGATTTGCATTTCCCTGATAGCTAGAGATTTGGAGCATTTTTTCATGTGCGTTTTAGCCATTTGTATTTCTTCTTTGGAGAAGTGTCTGTTTAAATCTTTTTCCCATTTTTTAAATGGGTTGTTTATCTTTTTGTTTTCGAGATATATGAGTTCTTTATATATGCAAGTTTTAAGTCTCTTATCAGATATATGGTTGCCAAATATTTTCTCCCATTGAGTGGGTTCCCTTTTTACTTTCTTGACAAATTCCTTTGAGGTGCAGAAGGCTTTAATTCTGAGGTAGTCCCATTTATCTATTTGTTCTTTTGCTGCTCGTGCTTTTGGTGTCATATTCATGAAGCCATTTCCTATTACAAGATCCTGTAGATGTTTCCCTACACTGCTTTCTAAGGTCTTTATGGTCTTGGCTCTTATATTTAGGTCTTTGATCCATCTTGAGTTGATCTTTGTATAAGGTGTGAGATGGTAATCCTCTTTCATTCTTTTACAAATGGCTATCCAGTTCTCCAGGCACCATTTGTTGAATAGGCCATTCTCTCCCAGTTGAGAGGGTTTGGTGGCTTTATCAAATATTATATGGCTATATACATGAGGTTCTATATCTGAACTTTCAATTCGATTCCATTGGTCTGTGTGTCTCTCCTTATGCCAGTACCATGCTCTTTTCACTACTGTAGCTTTGTAATATGTTTTGAAGTCAGGAAGTGTGATTCCTCCTATTTCATTTTTCTTTTTCAACATGTCTTTGGCTATTCGGGGCCTCTTTTTATTCCAAATAAATTTCATAGTTAGTTTTTCTAGTTCCTTAAAGAAGGCTGTGTTGATTTTTATTGGGATTGCATTGAATGTGTAGATCAGTTTTGGTAGGATAGACATCTTAATAATATTCAGTCTCCCTATCCATGAACAGGGAATATTCTTCCATTTATTTAGGTCTTCTTTGATTTCCTTGAACAATCTTGTATAGTTCTCGATGTATAAGTTTTTTACCTCTTTAGTTAAATTTATTCCTAAATATTTGATTTTTTTATTTACTATTGTGAATGGTATTTGTTTCTTGATTTCCTCCTGATCTTGCTCATTATTGGTGTACAAAAATTCTACTGATTTTTGCACATTGATTTTATAACCTGCGACATTGCTAAACTCATTTATGAGTTCTAGGAGCTTTGTTGTAGATCTCTCAGGCTTTTCTATATATATGATCATGTCATCTGCAAATAATGAAATTTTGACTTCTTCCCTTCCAATTTGAATGCCTTTTATATCTGGTTCTTGTCTCAGTGCTCGAGCAAGTACTTCCAAGACAATGTTAAATAGGAGCAGAGACAATGGGCATCCTTGTCTTGTTCCTTAGTTTAGAGGGAAGGATTTCAGGATTTCGCCATTGTAAACAATGTTGGCTTTCGGTTTTTCAAATATACTCTTTATCATGTTCAAAAAGTTTCCTTGTATTCCAATCTTTTGGAGTGTTTTTATCAGGAAGGGGTGCTGTATTTTGTCAAATGCATTTTCTGCATCTATAGATATAATCATGTGGTTTTTTTCTCTCAATCTGTTTATATGGTGTATTACATTGATTGTTTTTCTTATGTTGAACCATCCTTGCATACCTGGAATAAATCCCAGTTGGTCATGGTGTATAATTCGTTTAATGTGTTGTTGAATACGATTAGCAAGTATTTTGTTAAGTATTTTTGCGTCTAGGTTCATTAGAGAAATTGGTCGGTAATTTTCCTTTCTTGTGGTGTCTTTGTTTGGCTTTGGTACTAGGGTAATGTTGGCATCATAGAAGGAATTAGGCAGTGTTCCTTCTGTTTCGATTTTTTGGAATAGTTTCAACAGGATTGGTGTTAGTTCTTTCCGGAATGTTTTGTAGAATTCACCTGTGAAGCCGTCTGTCCCTGGGCTCTTCTTAGTTGGGAGATTTTTAATGACTGATTCTATCTCTTTGCTTGTGATTGGTTTGTTAAGATCATCAATTTCTTCTTTCGTCAGTATGGGCTGCTTATGAGTTTCTAGGAATTTGTCCATTTCCTCTAAATTGTCATTTTTGTTGGAATATAGTTTTTCAAAGCATCCTCTTATGATAGTCTTTATTTCTGTGGGGTCAGTGGTGATATCACCTTTCTCATTTCTTAGTTTGTGTATTTGCATCTTTACTCTTTTTTTCTTTGTTAGTCTCGCTAAAGGATTGTCAATTTTGTTGATCTTCTCAAAAAACCAGCTCTTGGTCTTGTTTATTTTTTTCAAGTGCTTTCTTATTTTCTATTTCATTTAGTTCTGCTCTTATCTTTGTTATTTCCTTCCTTCTTCTTCCTGTTGCATTACTTTGTTGTTGTTTTTCTAATTCCGTCAAAAGTGCACTTAGTTCTCCAATTTTTGTTCTTCCTTCTTTTTTGATATATGAATTTATGGCTATAAATTTCCCTCTCAGTACCGCTTTTGCTGCATCCCATAAATTTTGGTATGTTGTGTTATCATTATCATTTGTTTCATGGTAGTCATTGATTTCTTTTGAGATTTCCTCTTTGACCCACTGTTTTTCTAAGAGTGTGCTGTTTAATTTCGAAATTGTCGTGTGAAGTCTGGGTCTCTGTCCCTTGCAAATTTCCAGCTTGACTCCAATGTGGTCAGAGATATTGTGTTGTATGAATTCGATCTTTCTGAATTCATTAAGCCTTTCTTTGTGGCCTAGCATATGGTCAATCTTGGAGAATGTTCCCTGTGCGCTTGAGAAAAATGTATCCTGCTGTGTTTGGGTGTAATGATCTATATATGTCTATTAGATACAGCTCTTCTAATATACTGTTCAAATGTTTTTCTTTAGTGATTCTCTTTTGAGATGTTCTGTCCAGAGTTGATAGCGGTGTATTAAAATCCCCCACTATAATTGTAGATGCATCTATTCTTTCACTTAGTTTTTCCAGCGTTTGCCTCACATATTTAGAGGCGCCCTTGTTAGGAGCATAAATATTTATGATTGTTCGATCTTCTTGACAGATTGTCCCTTTCACTAAAATATAGTATCCTTCTTTGTCTCTCACAATTGTTTCACATTTAAAGTCTATTTTGTCTGATATTAATATAGCTACTCCTGCCTTTTTTGGGTTGTTGTTTGCTTGTATGATTGTTTTCCAGCCATTCACTTTCAACCTCCATGAGTCTCTGGGTCTAAGATGTGTCTCTTGTAGGCAGCATATAGATGGGTCCTATTTCCTTTTCCAGTGTCCCAGTCTGAATATTTTGATAGGTGAGTTTAATCCGTTGACATTCAGTGTTATTACGTTTAGAGAGTTATTTATGGTAGCCATATTTTGGTTGGATTTGTGTTTGTTATATTTTGTTTGTATTATTTTATTTTCCCCTTCTATTTTTGTCTTTCTTGTTGCTTTTACACTCTCCTCCATCTCTGACTGTCCTGTTTTTTCCTTTCTTCCTGCAGAACTCCCTTAAGAATTTCTTGAAGGGGAGGTTTCTTGTTGATATACTCTTTCAGTTTCTGTTTATCTGTGAATATTTTGAACTCTCCATCATTTTTGAATGCTAGTTTAGCTGGATAGAGTATTCTTGTTTGGAAATTTTTTTCCTTTAGTACCTTGACTATATCATACCACTGCCTTCTTGCCTCCATCGTTTCAGATGAGAAACCAGCACTTAATCTTATGGAGTTTCCCTTGTATGTGATGGTTTTCTTTTCTCTTGCTGCTTTTAGAATTTTTTCTTTGTCTTGAGCATTGGATAATTTGACAAGTATATGTCTTGGGGTGGGCCTGTTGGGGTTTATGACCAGTGGAGTGCGCTGTGCTTCTTGGATATGTACATCTGTCTCTTTCAGTAGATTTGGGAAGTTTTCATTCATTATTTCCTGCAACACTCCTTCTGACCCCTTTCCCTTCTCTTCTCCTTCTGGAATGCCTATAATACGTATGTTTGAGCATTTTGCATTATCATTCAGGTACCTAAATCCTATCTGGATTTTTTTCTACCTTTTTATTGACCAATTCTACTATCTGTTTGATTTCCAATGCACTGTTTTCCACATCACTAATTCTCTGCTCTGCCTCTTCTAGTCTGCTGATATTTGCTGCAAGTGTATTTTTGATTTCTTGAATTGTGGTGTTCATTTCCATCATATCTGTTATTTTTTTGCGCATGTCTGCAATTTCCCCTCCAAGTGTTGTCTTCACGCTGTTAACCTCTTTCATTACTTCATCAAATTTGTCGGTGATAAATGTTCTGAGATCTTTCATTGCTTGTGCGAAGTCCTGCCCCCCTTCCTGATTTTTAGGTTGTTGATTGGATTCAGTCATTTTTTCCTGATTACTGGTTTGGTTTGTACATTTTTGTTGCTGTCTTGTCAACATTTTTTCTTGACGGGTTTAATCAGTTCCTTAGCTTCTTTGTCTAGTCTTGGAGATTAGCTGTTGTTTTTGTGTAAGTGTTATATCTTCTCTTTGTCACTTTGTTCTTCTTATTCCAATTTCTTATTGCTAGTTAAGCTCACTTTAAAGGAAAGTACTAGTGCTGGTGAAAGGCAATTGTGTAAGGAAGGAAAAAGTGTGAAGTAGTATTGGTGATATATGTTAACAAAGCAACAATATGAGTTCTGGGAGGATGGAGGTTAGATCATGTAAATTGTGTAGAGTTATAATAGTATGAAAGTACCTATAATGAGGTAGACGACTGAATATGGGAGGAATGTGGTATGTACTAAGAGGCTATTTTTTTCGTGAGAGAGGGAAAGAGAAAAGAAAGGTAATAGTTTCAGGGACGAATACCAGATGGAAAACTAAACAAAGGTATTAGAAATTAAGACTTAGACACTTTGTGGATCAAAGAAAGGGAGATGGAATATAGGAGAGATAGCAGATGGTGGAGGATATCAAGTTTTAGGGGAAAGGGGATAGTGTAGATAGGCTCAATCTATTCACAGAGAAATGAGGCAGTGGAGGGTGAGGAAACCCAGCAAATGTGAGGTATTTCCTGTAGGACCTATTGTATTGTTAAGGTAAAATAGTATAAGAAGAATATTGGCGACAAGAAAGAGAGGATTAAAAAAAAAAAAAAAGAACAACAACAACAACAACAAAAAATAAAAAATAAAAAAAAAACAAAGAACAGAAACCCCGCCGCCAGGCTTGGCTGGGCTCGGCTGGGCTCGGATGGGCTCGGCTTTCCTGCCCGCCGCCCGCTGCGGCGCAGCACGGCTCGGCTCTCCCGCCCGGTGCGGGGCGCGGCTGGGCTCGGCCGAGCTCATCTGGGCTCAGCTCCCTCGCCTGCCGTGGTGTGGCTGGGCTCGACTGAGCTCAGCTGGGCTTGGCCCCCCCACCCGCCCGGCTCAGCTGGGCTCGGCCGGACTCGGCTTCCCCGCCTGCCGCCCGCCGCGGCGCGGCTGCGCTCGGCTGGGCTCGGCTTCCCCGCCCGCCGCGGCTCGGCTGGGTTCGGCTGGGCTCAGCTGGGCTCGGCTGGGCTCGGTTCCCCCGCCCGCCGCCCGCCGCGGCGCAGCGCGGCTCGGCTCGGCTCTCCCGCCCGCCGCCCACCGCAGGGTGGCTCGGATCCCCCGCCCGCTGCCCACCGCGGCCCAGCTAGACTACCCTGGCCACCGCCTGCTGGAGCTCCGTGAGGTGCTAGCTGCCTCGGCTCCGCCTACCCAAGGAGGGAATCCTCCACACGTAGCTGGGATCTCCGTGTATATTTCACAGATGGATCCTCTCTGTTACCTTCCCTCCAAATCGATGTCCAGACACCTCCAGACCAGGAAAAATCCCGAAACAGCCCGGTCCCAAAGAGTCTCCGACGCCTCCCAGCCGATTTCCCCCAGGAGCTAGTAACCGGGAAGTTCACTCAGCTGCCATCTTGCCTCCACTCAATAAATCTATATTATAAACATAGATCTTCTTGGGCTTTTGAAAAGTAATATACTCTCCTAAGACTAGGTATAATAACATGTGTCCAGCTTCCCTAAAAATTGCTATGTGGATCACATAAAATGATGACTGCCCATAGAAGTGAGGCTACTTGGAAAAAGTCTTAGTGGTTAATATTTCCTATTTACATAACTACTGCTTAATGAGAAAAATGCACCTGAGAGGAGGGAGGAAGAGCACTAAAATGCATTGAGCTTCGTGCTGGATACATCTGAATCCATTTTCCAGGCTCTCCTCTAAGCAATGGGGATAGAAAAAACAACAACTTAAGTAAGGAGGACTGGTGTTGATACCTTAGTTTTTCCTTATTTTTTTTCATTTGGTTTTTGCAAGTGGTCTGTCAAAAGCTTTAAAAAATACTATGAGGTTTGAGTTGGAAAAGTAATGAGTTTATATATTAATTTGAGAAAGAAATGATATATTGGTACTAGCAAGTTTCCTCTTGATAGGATTAGTTACATCATTCTATTTATAGTCTATCCATTACCTCTTATTTATAATGTATGTATATATGTGTATTTTGTATATATTTACATGTGTACACCTATATTTACATAGAGGCATAATGAATTGCCTTTTTATATTTATTCAAAATTTTTTTAGGGATTGTGGCTACTGTGATGGTTTTTACTTCTCAGCTATATTTTCAAAAGATTATTCACTTTGTATATGAAGAGCATTATTTCTCTTACTTACTTGTTCATATATTTTTGTAGGCAAATTTGCCATTTCTTTTCTTTCCTATTCTTTATCATCCTTATTTTTTTTCTTTTTATATTGCTACTAAGATTTTTAATCTTAGTATTGCTCATGAACATCCAAGTGTTTCTTATGTCTTAATTGAGAAATTTGCCAAAGATTTTATGATCAAGTAATGTTGTTTTACAATAACCTTTAGAAAATTAAAATATTTCTTCCAGTTTTAGATTGTTCAGAAATTTACAATGCTTTGGCCAATGTCTTTATTGACTTTTTTTCACAGCATTTATTTTTCCTTTACTTGTTAATTTTTAAAATTTCATTAATAATGTTGAATATGAATTATTGGGATAAATAATAATGGGCCATGTTGTGATTTTTAATGAGTCTTTTTGGAGTTAATTCATATAAAGTGTTATTGCATCTGTTTAAAAGCACATTAGTCTATAATTTTTCTTTCTAGTACAATCTTTTTTGGATTCTTACCTGTAAAAATGAAAAGAAAAATATTTGTTAAATGACGGGATGGAGAGAAATGATGGATAGACAGATGGATCCAGAGAGAGAGTCAATCAGAAAAAGATGAAAAGAGTTGATAGATAAATGAAAGGAAGGTAAGAAGGGAAGACAGAAGAATGGACAAAGTGACCACACAGAGGGAATTTTTTACCAAAAATGAGAGCATTATCCCATCACTACAAGCAAGAGAGCCAACTGCATGCAGAAGTGAGTAGCTCATATTCCCAGCATGGACTGGGTGAGGAATTTGTCTTACAATATGGGAGTAGGTGGTGGAGGTGGCCAGTGTAAAGCTCTCAGAATCAGTCATTTTAGTTATCAACTTAATCTTTCTTTGCACTCCTCCTTCACCTGAAACATTTTTTAATGAATACACCTGCTTAGTAAAAATTACTGAAATGGAAGTTGAGATATGATTTTTCTTATTCTTCTTTTGTGTCCAATTTAAGTGAACACATTTCTATTCCCTCATACTGTATCACTGAACCTTAAATTTTTTCCTGTCTGAAGTGACATTGTAAGTATGACTCCTCAACTCTTCAGAGGAAATGTTTTCTAGGCACACGGCATGGTACACAATAGACATCAATATGTTGGTTGAAAAAAGTTGTGAATGCATAATAATTGTGTTATATGTGCATTTGATTTTCTGTGCATACATTTATTCATTCACTCAACATATATGGATTAATATCTTTAAAGTATTTTATTTTGTGATGATACAAAAGTGAACACAATAGAAACTCAAACTGTCCTCATGAATCTAGTTGTAAAGATGATAAGATGGCGTTGGACTGTGAAGGGAAATTGAGTGTGCAATGAGAAACAGCAAGGGAAATGTCTACGCCTAGTTACAGCAAGTAATGGAAAAGAAAAAAAGTAATAGAGGAGTTCCCTGGAAAAGGAGCAGTGGTAGGGTAAAAACTGGCACTTAGGGGTAGGCAGGGGAAAGGGACAGAGAGGTAGAAAAGAAATATACAAGCGCAGGACATCCTAAGCAAAGACCCTGAGCTTGCCAGGAGTGGGGAGGAAACAGAGTCTCTGGGATTTAACGAGCAGGGAGAAGACATGAGATGAGAAAGGCCCTGGTCAGAATGTCCAGATGGTGTAGCCCACTTAAGGCTCTGAAATTTATTCTAAGAACAAGGAAGGCCATTGAAAGATAGATAAGAGGAGTGGGAGTTGTTCATTAAAAAGGATCTCATTTTAGTAGCATATTATTGAGAGTATAATTAACAACAGTGAATTATACAGATAAAAGGGGAAACTTTAGGTTGTAGAGTTACTAGAAAAATTAAACAACAAAATTAAAATATTATAAGATAACAGGGAACACACAGTGAAATTTTTGGAGACAAAAGACTACAATTTATAGTGCAAGTATAAGAATTTTCTTTCATGATATAACTAATGCATGGCATGTTTAATAAAAAGGATAATTATAGGCAGCTATATGTGGAAAAATACATATTATATAAACTATGGATGATAGTTAATAGTAGTATTGAAGTAATCTCTCATGAACTGTACCAAGGAAAACCCACTAATGCAAAGTACCAGGTATATGCAGCTATATGGGAACGGAGTACTTTTTTATACGATTTTTCTGTAAGCTTACAACTTTTGGATTTAAATTAAAAATAATAATAACTCCAGGAAATATTTCACAGTCATTTTATTGGGTGTTTTATTTGAGATAATTCATGTAATTTCCTTTACATAGTGCCTAGAACAGACTCTCTCTTTAAATTCTGGCTAAAACTGTAAAAATACAGAACAATTATAAATTGCAATTGTAATTACAATAATTGTAATCAATGTTTCACACCAATGGGAGAGGTTGGTGGTGGGGTAGTATAGGGAAATCCCATATTTTCTGCATGAATATTCTGTAAAGCCACAATTTCATTGATTTAAAAATTGATCTTATTTGTTATATTTTAATTTTCATAGAATGTAGGGTCATATAATGCAAGATTTGGTAAAAATATATCTTGAAATAAACTCTTGGTAACTGTTTAAAATTGTATTGAAATATATCAATGCTAAATGTTGCTATTTACAAGCAGGACCATGTACCAAATATTTTGCTAGATATTTATGTTCATATACAAAGAACAAGTAGAAAATGCTCCATCCAATTGTTCTTTATGCTTAATGCAGGTTTAAATGATGAGAAACCAGGAAAGTAAAAATGATGAAACTGAACAAGAAGTAAGTTGTCTGAATATAGAACATAAAAAAACAAGTATATTTTGAGGACAGATAAAGTTGAAAAGCATTTAATAGTTATTGCAAAAATGTAAAAAGCCGAGAACCAGACTTAATAATACAAGCAAAGGAAATGAAGTAGAGACACAAATAGATCTTTATGTAAAATAATTTTCATCAGGTTTGGTTGAATTGCTTACATAAACAAATTTATGTTTCCAATGTATGATAATATAAATATTTTCAACCTGTTGTATTATAAGAAGGACAAATAGGTTAAATATTGTAATAATTTTACTTTGTTTTGTGAAAAAAAATCCTGAAATTAAGTCTTATTAATTAAGACCTATTCTGTTATCTTCATAAGGAACGGAGAGGAAAAACTACAGAGAAGAGCTTTGAATATAAATAGCAGATGAGAAATGCAATGAAATACAAATGATAGGTTTTACTTATATTTCAAGAACATGAGCTCTTGATATTTAAATTTATTTCTATTTATGTCACAAGGAAGCTTGGAACTGGCAAAAGAAAGCATCACAGAATTCAAAGATAAGATATTTAAAATGAGACAGGTTGAGAAGCAGAAAGACAAGAGAATTATTTATACCTAAAATAACCTGGCATCTCTGGGACACTGTCAAGCACACTTATATACAAAATAAAGGAGTCTCATAAGGAGAAGAAGAGGGGATATTCAAAGAATTAATGACAGAGAATTTCCCAAACTTAGCAAAAGTTGTGCATATGGACATCCAAGAAGCCCAGATAACATCGAACATGAAAAATATGTATAAGAATATACCCGTTCATATATTGACCATGAAATCAAATGCTTAGTAAAAGGAGAGAGTACTGAAAGGTGCAAGAGAAAAGCAACTTGGTATGTCCAATGGAGTCCCAATTATAGGGAGTGCCAATTTCTCTTGAGAGACGTTGGAGGCAAGAAGGCAGCAGGCTGAAATAATTAAAGTGCTTAAAGTAATCAACCTCTAGCCAAAATTTTTATCACCATTTCTAAAAAAAAGATAAAAGACCTCTACATCGCATTTTCTACAAAAATTGATCGCAAATGCATAAAAGACCTAAATATAAGAGCTAGAATTATCAAAACCCTTGAAGAACAAACGGGGAAAGATCTTCATGACTTTGTGTCAGGCAATGATTTATAAGAATTTACACCCATAGCACAAGCAACAAAATAATAAATATATACCAGGAGCACATCAAAATTAGAAGAAAAAACAAAAACAATGTTTGTGCCTTAAAAGATTTTTGTCATTTAAATCAAATGACAACCTGTACAATGGGTGAATATATTTAGAGACTAAATATCCAAAAAGATTTAATATTCAGAATATATAAGGAAATCCCTCAAATTACCAACCAAAAGACAAACAACCCAATTGAAAATTTGGCCACACATCTCTTCAAAGAATATAAGCAAAGGGCCAGAAAGAACCTGAAAAGCTGCTCAACATCATTAGTTGATCAGGAATGCAAATGAAAACCACAAGGAGATAATATTCATGTCTATTGGAATGGCTGATACGGAAAAGAAAACAGAAAATACCAAGTGTTTCAGAAGATGTAGAAAAATGGAGATATTCATTCATTGCTCATGGAAATGTAAAATGAGGCAGATGCTGTGGAAGACAGTGTGTGTGCCTTGGTAATCCCACTACGCAGGATATTAAAAGAATAGAAAAAAAAAGAGGCACTTGAAAAGCCATTTACAAACCAATGCAAGCTGTTGGCAGTGGGGTGGTGTAGTTTTTGCTCAATTATTCTGGCTTAATTTCTTTTAGTCTGAGAATAATGAGTAGGCTACAAATTATGGGAGGGTAATATTTTAATTTGAGGGTGTCATGACATTCTGACAGGTGATTTCACGTCTTCTTATTAAACATATATGTGGATCTCAACCTCTTCATCCAGAAATCAATTTAGCTGTTAAATGTGGAAGTGGAAACTCTGGATCATAAAGTTTCTGATAGAACTTTGCTGAACTCTAGGTTATATATGTGGTAGAAAGCTTGCAGAAATGGACCCAATTATTGAACATTCTCAAAAACCATTTTTTCAATGGTACTATAAAACTTCTACCTTTGATTCTGAGCTTCACTTCAAGGGTCTTATTGTTTTAGCCAAGAGATTGTATTCTCCATATCAGCATGCCTTAAGACACATTGAATTTTTTGTCCTGCTCTTCCTGGAACCCTGACATTGCATTTGAACAACTCCAGCCTACCTACTGGCAGGTGATGGTACACATGCAGCAGATGCCAGTTGTTTCAGTAAAGGTCACTCTAACCTACCTCTATCCAGAAAAGCTACAAGTATGAAAGTGGTAAAGACAGAATCAGCAGAGCCTTACATGGTCACAGATGTATAGCCCATGAGATGCTCTGCAAATATCAACACAAATTTAATCCTTACATGGATAAAGTAAAAAGAGCATTGTCTTAAACAATCTATATTAGGATGGCCTGTTATGCAGCTATAGATAACTAATATGATCAGAAGAATCAGATGCTTCTCATTTCTAGGATTCCTTCAGATATTTGAAGACAGCTTTCATGATCACAGTGCATTTAAAGGTGATTTCATATAAGTGTATTAAAAATTGACTATTTCTGAGTTTCCATTATTGGTAAGCAGTAGTTATTGAATGGGCTTATTGGTTTGTACAGGAATAAATTGTGCCCTGACTCAGAACACACCATTCCCAGGGCAATCATTGGGCAGGATCCCAAGCTCTTTTAAAGTTATCCATTTGTCATGAAGATTGAACAGATTTGTAAACATTAAGGCTAAAAATTGGATCATAAACTAAATACAGAGATTATTCACTAACAAAATCCTCCATGTTTAAGAAGAAATTTAGAGAAAGGACAGACATTTTATTAAAAGAATGGGAAGAGTCTTATGTATTTTCCATGCAACTCAGTCCTATATTCCATTGCATAAATTATCTGCAAATCCTAACCAAGATATTTTACTTATTGTGTTGATATAAGGTATTTGGAGCAATTATTTTCTTTTGTAATAGAATGTATGATGTAAAGTTTAACTTCAACATATTTAGGGTTATATTTGTCCCTTCTAATGGAGATCTTAGTTCCAGAAATTTCAAAGAATCATGATTTGCGGCGGCTTGCTCGGTCAGTAGAGGTGGGGTCTGGCTGCGGACGAGGGGTCGGTCCAGCTCAGGACGAGGGGTCGGTCCCACTTGGGATGAGGGATCGGTCCCGCTTGGGACGAGGGGTCGGTCCAGCAGCAGACGAGGGGTCGGTCTCACAGGGGTTGCGCGGTTCGGCTGACGGGGTCGCCCGGCGAAGCCAGTGACGAAGGGGTCGCCCAGAGAAGCAGGCGACGAACTGGGGACAAGGGAGGCCAGGCCCTTGTCAGGGGCTCTCAGGACTGGAGGGCGCAAGGCAGAAGAACTACCGCGGAGACAAGGTAAACACGCACGTCCACTTTATTGAGGGAGAGGCAACAGTTTTATAGGGGCGAGGAAGACTGATTGGTCGAAGCCAAGCCCTGTTCTGATTGGTTGCCAGAGAAAGGTCAGTGGGCGGTACTGGACGGGGGAGGGGTGGTGGTTAGGGATTGGCTGTCGCTGTTGCGGGGGTAGAGGGCAGACTGGCATTTCCCGCCCACGCCTGGCTGTTGCTGCTGTCGGGGGAAGGGAAAAGGGCAGAGTGGATTTTTCTGCCCACGCCTGGCTGTTGCTGCTATCAGGGGAGGGGAAAAGGGCAGACTGGAATTTTCCACCCTGCGCCTGCGCAGGGAGAAAGAAGAAGAAGGGTGCCGCCACACAGGCAACGTTTGGCGCCATCTGGAAGGAGGGGCGGCTGCGGAAGCATGGCTGCCGAGAAGGGGAGACCCGAGGGCACTCTGCGCCCATGCCGAGCTCCCTTCGGGGGTGGCGGTGAGTCCGACCAGCCACCCTATTATGGGGGCAGCGGCTTGGCCTGCCGTGGCTGCTCCCCCACCAGGCCAGCAAACCACACTTCAGCCCGAGGGGTGACCGCATTTCCCCCTTCTTTTCAAATAAGGGCCAGGATGGCAGCAGCAACAATTAGCCGAGGCCCAAGAGGCAGTAAGCAATGAGGGAAGCGGGGCTGAAGAAGGAGGTGAGTATGATGGGGATATAAATGTACAATTTAGGGGGCGGTATCTTGCCGTTGCAAGCAAGGGTGACCAATGTCCAATTCTTGTTGATCTCAGCGGCTATAAGATCCATCTGTTGTTACAAGTCCAGGATGACAGCATGTTGCAGGTAGTTGATCTCTCCTTTGCAGCGAAGACATTGTAGGAGAGGATTACTTTTTCCTGCCAGAGGCTTACTGTCCAATTAAAAGGCTGATGGCTTGGGTTGGTGAGTGCAATGGGGAGTGTGAGGAAAAGAAGGGTGATGGTTTTGGACAAGAGGAGGCTTGGTGAAGTCATTATGGGAGGAAGATAAGGAGTAAAGCATAAAAGAGGATAATAAACAGAAAGGCGATGGAGAGTAGAATTCGTTGGCCGAGGTTCCAATCTTCCGGGGGAGTAGCGGCTAGACAGATGGCAGAAAATATTATCAAAAAAGCAAAGGTTATGAGGAAGAAATAAAGTATTAAAGGCTGTGGGGAAAGTGAGAAGATCATTTAGAGGATAGGGTTGAGAATGGTATGTTTAAGACAGAAGCTTTGTGGTTTGTAGGAGACTGCTTTATAAACGAAGGAAAATGAGGGCAGTAAATATAGTAACGATAGATAGGTAGATGACAGTGAAGAGGAGTCTTTGTTTAAGGTTCCAATCGTCCGGCGCAACAGTGGCTAGGCCAATAGCGAGGGGTGTTGCTAAATAGACAATGGCTGCAAAGACAAAATCATCTTCTGTTTCCTTAAGAATAACTTTTCTTTAAATACTTAGTAGCATGCAATATTAGAAACCGTTTCCTAAAAGCAAGTTGGCAGGGGAGCTTGGTTGCTGTTAATCTTTCCTGTTATAAAATTACTTTTTATTATTATTATCATCAATTCAGTTTTATATATATATATTTAAGAATGCCCTTTTGGAATTAGCCATTTAATACCTTAATGTAAACTATTGAAGATAAATTTTATCTTTACAGAACACATTCCCTTACATAAAGTTATCACAATACCTTTTACACTTGCCGCATGCAAATTAAGTTTCAAAAGTTTATGAAAAATTAGCCATCCTACTTTAGGACAAAATACGTCTTTTTGCAAAACTTATTACATTTCCGTTAGCATTTTTACAAACTTTTAACCTTTTTAATATTCATATAAGTTTTACATTCTTTATATTATCCTGTGAAGAAAAATAAGTTATTCATTTTAATCTAGGCAAGAACAACTTTTTTTGAAGACATACAGTTAATTTTGTTAATTAAGACTTACAATTTTTTTTAAAATTGTAGATATCTTATTAACATTTAAACTTATGTATTAATATAATAAACTTAAGTATTAATATAAGCGCTTATTTAATTTTTGGCCATTTGAATAGAGCTCTTTTAAAGATTTCTAGTAATTTATATTTACCATCCGGAGGTATCACAATATACGTTGACATTGAACGAACAGACAGACAAACACAGAACAATTACAACACATTAACAGAAATATATAATTTATTTACAGTTGACTCATAATTCTTACTTTTTTGGTATAGCTGCTTTTAAATCCTTTTTTATATAGCATATCATAGATTATGCCCTTCAAGATTTCTTCTGGACTTCATGTTGCCTGTAATAAGCCAGGAGGGAATCTTTCACCTTCCTGCTCCACAGCAAAAGTGACCCTATCTATAAGGCGAGTATAGGTGTCTGGGTCCCAAAGCTGACATGTGGTAAGCCATGGATTAAAGGGGAGAAGAAGGTCCCAATATACCTGAAGCTGTTTGAAAGAGATCTTACACCGGTGAATGTCTAGGAGACCGGCGAGGGCCCGAAATTGTGGGGCTTGCTTAGCAGATAGGATGTTACCCATTGCTAATGGCCTTTTGGAGCCGATAAGAAAAGGGGCCCTTACCTTGAGAGCGCAGTGATGGGAACTGAGGTGTGTGGTGAGACGAGGGGTCGGAGCCGATAGGACTCCGACGGTGGTCGCGGGCCATTAGAAGACCCCGATGAGGGGAGGGCGGAACGACGAGCAGTGGAGCAAGGCAAAGGGGAGCAAGTGCGGAGGGGAGGAGGCAGAGGTGAAGGCAGGGGTGGAGGTACTCAGGCACGCGCTCCTGAGAGTTTTATTGGCGCCTCTTAATCATAGCGGGTCTGTATAAGCCACCGACATGGAAGGAGAAAGCCATCCAGCGATTCTCCCAGACCGCATCATATGAGGTAGCCAAGGCTCAGGTAGCAGCAATGTTGCACGAGAGAAGTCCCACGGTGAGAAGAGAGGAGGGGGGGGCGCCAGGTTATGGAGTGAGGCTGTGGTGGAGTTGCCTTGCCCCACATTGTGCTGTGGTGGGGTTGCTTTGCCCCACGTTGGGCGCCACCTGCGGCGGCTTGCTCGGTCGGTAGAGGTGGGGTCTGGCTGCGGACGAGGGGTCGGTCCAGCTCAGGATGAAGGGTCGGTCCCGCTTGGGACGAGGGATCGGTCCCACTTGGGACGAGGGGTCGGTCCGGCAGCAGACGAGGGGTCGGTCTCACAGGGGTTGTGCGGTTCGGCTGACAGGGTCGCCTGGCGAAGCCAGCGACGAAGGGTTCGCCCGGAGAAGCAGGCGACGAACTGGGGACAAGGGAGGCCAGGCCCTTGTCGGGGGCTCTCAGGACTGGAGGGCGCACGGCAGAAGAACTACCGCGGAGACAAGGTAAACACACAAGTCCACTTTATTGAGGGAGAGGCAACAGTTTTATAGGGGCTGGGGAAGGCTGATTGTTCGGAGCCACACCCTGTTCTGATTGGTTGCCGGAGAAAGGTCAGTGGGAGGTACTGGACGAGGGAGGCGTGGTGGTTAGGGATTGGCTGTCACTGTTGCTGGGGTAGAGGGCAGACTGGAGTTTCCCACCCACGCCTGGCTGTTGCTGCTGTCGGGGGAAGGGAAAAGGGCAGAATGGATTTTTCCGCCCACGCCTGGCTGTTGCTGCTGTCAGGGGAGGGGAAAAGGGCAGACGAATTTTCCACCCTGCGCCTGCGCAGGGAGAAGGAAGAAGAAGGGTGCCACCCCACAGGCATCGTTTGGCGCCATCTGGGAGGAGGGGTGGCCGCGGAAGCATGGCTGCTGAGAAGGGGAGACCCGACGGCATTCTGCGCCCATGCCGAGCTTCCTTCAGGGGTGGTGGTGAGTCCGACCAGCAACCCTATTATGGGGGCAGCGGCTTGGCCTGCCATGGCTGCTCCCCCGCCAGGCCAACAAACCACACTTCAGCCCGAGGGGTGACCGCAATGATTTCTGTCTCTGAGTTTTTGAACCCTGAAATCAAGGCATTTCTTAAATCCAAGACCAAGAACAATTTATGGCTATCCACTAAGAAATCTATTCAAAGCCTCCATTATGGTATTTCCCCCTTCTTTAATTTTTAAAAAGGTACGTTAAAAAAATATGAAGTCCTCACATACCCCCCAAGCCCTCACCCCACTCCTCCCCCATCAACAACCTCTTCCATCATCGTGGCACTTTCATTGCACCTGGTGAATATATTTTGGAGCACTGCTGCACCATATGGACAGTGGTCTATATTGTAGTCTACACTCTCCCCCAGTTCACCCAGTGGGCCATGAGAGAACACATAATGTCCAGCATCTGTCCCTGCAGCACCACCCAGGACAACTCCAAGTCTTGAAAATGCCCCCATATAATATCTCTTCTTCCCTCTCCCTACCGTCAGCAGCAACCATGGCCACTTTCTCCACATCAATACTACAATTTCTTCCTTTACTAATCACAATAGTTCCACAGCAGAACACCAGTAAATCCACTCTAATTCATACTCTATTCCTCCATCCTGTGGACCCTGGGATGGTTATGTCCAGTCCCCCTCTACATCAAGAGGCAGATTCGATTCTATGTGGATGATGGGTACCATCCTCCTGCTTGCAGTTTTAGGCACTTGGCTCCCTGGTGTGGTGGTTGATCTTCTTCACATGCCTATTATCTGGCCAGGGTAATTTCAATAAACCAGAGGGTAGGAGTTGCAAGTCTTCTGAGGCTCAGGGACTGACTTTCACATGGGCAGTCCAGAGATTCAGGTCTCTTGAGTATACACCAAACCCAGCGCCAATCACTGGTCCAGTAAAAGTGACAGAAGTGGCATATGTAGAAAGGTCATATTTGAGTCCAACTCCATCATGCTCAGGAACACAAACTCCAAAGTAGGACCAACAGACATGGCACTGCCATGACTATAGAACCTGTGGGTCTCTGAAGCACTCAGGAGAACCAGTACCTGTGTTTCAATCTACTTTGGCTGTCTCTGGTACCCTGCTTAGGCATCCGTGAGCATTACACTTCTGATGACCTCCTGACTCTTTTTGGGAGATTCATAGCCATATAAACGCATTTGTCATTTCCATTTCCCCCTTTTATCAAAAGTCAAAAGGTAGTTTTTAACACCTGATAGTACATGTAGGCTGAGATATTCTACTGGTGTGAGTTTTTTATACTCAGAATGTAGATGAAGGGGTTCAACATGATTATGAACACAGTATACATCACCGAGGGTGGTGCACTTGCATTTGCATTATGCAACACAAAAGTACTAAAGTACACTCGTACTTGCATACAGTAAAAAAAGGAGAAAACTGTGTGGTGAAATACACAGGTGGAAACTGCCATATATTTTCCAATCGCTGATGAGATTCCATTTATGGAGGAAACAATCACAGACTAGGAAAAATTGATGCCAATGAATGTTCCTCCATCCAGCATCCCTACTGCGAAATACATCACTAAGTCATTTATGAAAGTGTCAGAACAGGCAAGTTGGATGGTCTGATTATATTCACAGAAAAATTGGGGGATTTCCAACTCTTTACAAAATGATAGCCTCAACACCATTAAGCATTCTATCAAGAAATCCAGGTAACACCCTATACAAGGACCTAGAATCAAAAGGGTGCATAGCTGGGTGTTCATGATGACCACATATTGCAGGGAGTGACAGATGGCCAAGAAACTGTCATAGACCATTGCAATGAGTAGCATGTTGTCTAAACTTCCTAATAATGTGAAAAATTACATCTAGTTGAGGCAACTTGCATAGGTTATGACACTCCTGTGCTTATCTATGTACATCAGCATCTTAGGGGTGGTGGAGGAATAAAACAGATGCCAACAAAAGAGAGGTTGGAGAGGAAGAAGTATATGGTTATGTGGAGGTGGGAGTCATTGATGGTGGCCAGGATGATGAGCAGGTCTCCAAAGATGGTGACAATAAACATGGACAAGAAGAGGTCAAACATAAGGACTGGAATTCTGGTTCTACTGAGAGTCCCAATAGAAGAAAGCCTAGAATTCATGTTTCATTTCCTGGCTACATCTGGTTAATGTGACTATCCAGAAATAGAGAAAGGACATGACTAATAATCCAAAACATAGGAGTTGCTAACAAATCCATAATTTATATTTTATAGAGTATAAATTAATTCCTAGATTTTCTTTATGTTACTGATCCCCTTTCAAAGGACCCTTTGAACATACTCTAACTCAAGTTCCCCGTCCTATTTTCAGTTAATTTCCCAAACAGTTATACATCGCATTGTTTCAAAGTGAAATTCAGCCATTCATTGGAGGAATGCATACCGAGTTCTGAATTTGTGTCTCTCACTGTCTAGCAAAGGGTATACAAAGTAAAAACAAAGTAAAAATCTTTTCCTGGGGAAATAATCATGGCATTCCCTATTGTTACAAGTGCCTCAAGGAAAAGAAAAGGTAAAAAAAATAAAGTAAAGAGGCCATGTTATTTATCACACATTGTTCAGGAAACATCATCATACAAAGCAATAAATTGCAGAGAACTCACATAAGAGAAAATGTGTCAATTAGGATATCTGGGGACTTATGTCCTCTTCAGTGGCAATATCAAGGGCAAAAGCACAAAGGAAATTGTTTAGGATGTTCAAGGTCACAAAGTAGCCAGTGTGTCAGGAGAATAAGTAAAGAGTTCAGTGATGACAGATGGAGTCTGAGAAGGTTAAAGAACCAGGTGATCTCACTGCTGCTGCTAAAACTTCAAGACACAGAAATTTCCTTCTTCGCGTATAGTACATCTTGCACTTAATTATGTTGCAAATGTAGCCCCCCAAATTAAAAGGAGCACTCTTATTGCCCTCAATATATTTGCATCTCAACTCAGGACTCTATGAGATAAATATTGACTTTAAGGAAAGTATAAGTCATAAGTCTAAGTCTTCATTGAGAAAGTTTGATGAAGAAAACCTACCTGGGTTCTGGGGCATTCCAACACATTTGTATCCCCTCAATGTCCAGAAAAAACTTTAAAAAATGCAAAACCTACTTAGCTAAACAAAAGTAGTAGTATCTTTTTACAATGCCAATACACCAAGTAGCCTCACCAGCCAATATTAAATTGATAAAAGAGAATAAAGAAATATCTCATAAATAAAATATAATAAGTACAAAAAATATTGAGAAATTTTAAGTTATGCACTAGAAAGCTTTTCGAATTTAAATGCAAATATTTGAAGTCAGATGAAGCTGAGTTTGAATCTTATATGTACCACATGTTTGCTGATTAACATTGATTGGAAATGAACCATTTTAAAAAATAATCCTATATATTGGGAAATATAGCATCCATTCTCCCAAAAAGGTTGAAAGATAGTTAAAATAGGTTAAAAGCTCCACACTGTTTCACCCTTCTCATAATTATGTGGACATCAATGTTAATGAAATTAGGTTGACTTTTTTTCAAATACCTTTTTCCATCCCTCATGTCCCCAAATCCATGATCCTTTTTCATTCCCTCATCACCTCTCCTATTAATCACAGAATGAGCACCCTTCAAACTGATAGTCATACATAGCCAGATATCTTCTATGTTACAAAATTAATGTTCAAATTCCATCACATGCAACCCCTTCAGGACAATGAAATAAATATTCTGCATCTTCAAACATAATCCCAACTCTCCACAGTCAACCTGCCAGCATTGCTTTTCACTGTCACCTGCCCTCATCCATTCTGATTTCCAAGATGTTGAACTTAACATGCACCTTTAAGAGAAGGCCATAGTTTCCATATTCAGTGACTTTATCTTTCTTCTTCCCTCTTCCTGGTATCTCTGCAACAGTTCCAGTTGAAGTTTTTTTCACTCCTGTTTTTTATGGAAACCTCTAAACTCCCTCAGGACAGGCTGGCATCATCTATTTTGAACCTTATTTTGTTTATCATCCTCACAGGTGCACATAATTTGGATGATAGGAACCTTGGTTTCATGCTGCTTTTACTAAAGTCTCTGTGTTTTTTCACTGCCAGATGTGAGTTCCTTGAGGGATAGAGCAGAAATCTACATACTCTCCCCCCAGACCTGTTCAGTTCATGCCTGTTTATGACAATGGGTCAATAAATATATATTTTGAGAATGAAGGAAAGAATGTAGTTTCACAGAAATGTCAATGATGGAAAAAGAAGAAGCTGAGGATTGCTAAAATACATGTAGAAGACATACTAACAGCATATTCTGTGACTAGATCCCATATGTGGGTCAATACTGTACTTTGTAAGAATTACAGAATAGAACAAAATATGCTATAAGGAATTAAAGTGTGACTCAAAGAATTAGGGACCCATTCCAAGTATTTTCATGCTTATACAAATGTGTCTGTGTGTGCTTTGCAGATCAGATCTAGAGAAGGAAAGCCACAGCTATTAAAAAATAGGACACAGGTGAACTGAAATGAAGCATGGTAAGTGAGAATGGCATGAGGTTGATAGAATTGATGGAATAAAGGTGAAAGGACCATCCATGGTAAACCACTGGAGAATTTTCTGTTTGGGTGCCTTTTCCATCATGTGCCCTTTTCTGTGTCTCTGAAGTAACTTTACACAAAATCCAATCTTCATTTTCCTCATTGTGGCACTTTATAGCCTCCTCTGGGTCAGCAAGAGTCCATCAGCGAAGCAAGATTTTTCTTGTTCCACTCATCAATGCCTCATGTAAGATCTCCCTGCACTTGAGGAGGTATCCAGAAACAAAAGGGTGTATTTTCTCTTAGGAAAAATCTGCTGATCCTGAGTCAAGGGACACACAGAGAGAGTTTAGATTTGAGGATGCCACAATGTTCCAGTGAAAAATAAGTCATGGCTCTGAATTGAATCAGACTATTCTAGGAAGCATATTGGGCATGATTTCAAATCCTGAGGGAAGTCATTCCTTCCTCATAAAGATTGAAGGGAGTTTTGAACAAAATGGTGATTAAAAAAATTGGATAGTAGAGAAAACAGATTTTTCATAAAAGTGCACTTCAAAGTTTGTGGAAAATGTAGAAAAAGGAGAGATTTTATTTAGAGTAATGGAAAATGTTATATTTTTCTCTTTGTGTAATATAAAACATGGAATTTTGTCATGTATTAAAATGCATATGCCCACTAACACAAAGACACCAAAGATGTCATGAAGTGACAGGTTGCTGAGGAAGAAGTGTGTGGGCATACGGAGGTGGGTGTGAATGATGGTGGCCAAATTGCTGAGCAGGTTCATGGACAGGAAGGGCACAGTGAAGAGGGGTGGCAATTCTGGTTCCTGTAGTCTTCTGTTTTTAGAAATAGTGTCATTCTGATATGTGTGAAATGATGCCACATTGCAAGTTTTTTTTTAATTTTTTATCTTTATTATTAAAGAAGTTTTAGATGACTGAAAAGTTACATTGAAAATATAGGGGATTCCCGTGTACCCAATCCTTCCCCATCTCACCTTTTCCCATATTAATAACATCTTACATATGTATGATATATGGTTACAATTGATGAACACATCATAAAGTGTCTATAGTTTACATTATTGGTAACATTTCACACCACCCAATTTTAAAGGCTTTGACAAAATGTATAGTGGCTGATATCCATTATTGCAAAAATGTGAAGAAAAAGTAGAATGCCCTAAAAATGCTCTTTATTCCAACTTTTTTTCCCTCTGCCTCCTCTCAGAAACTCTGGTAACCCCTATTGCCAGATCAATAGTAAAAGTCCTTCTGTTACTACTATAATAATTTTACCTTGGTCTATAGTTGCAACACACACTTATGTTTATTCATTCCTTAAACTTGAGGATCTGGGGATGGTGATACCTGATCTGCTTCAGGATGAGAGGGTGCTTACTTCCTTTGGGGTGACTGGGTGGAACTGTCTTGCTTGCAGTTGTAAATAGTCTCTGTTGTTTGGTAAGGGCATTGTCCATCATCTTCATTTTGTTTGTTATCCTTAGCAAGTCTGAAGAACTGGAAATTTAAGTGTTGATTGCAAGTCTCCTGAGATTTAGGGGTCAAGCAGCATATGTACAGAACAAAGACTAAGTCTCTGGTACGTATATTTAGTGGGTAGAGTGCTAATTATAGGTTCAAATAAAAGGAGAAGAATCAGGTGTAGGGAAATGATAAGTGAGTATCATTTATTTTATATTGAGGTGATAGGTTATCATATATTCCAAGGTAAAACCGATTGATAGCGTGCCGATTTCATAGGGTTGTCTGCCCTACCTTTAGTGTCTAGATGTCTCTAGTGCCTTTAGGTGCACCCTGTTTGAGGCATTCTTTGTTGTGACATTTGTGAAATCCACCTGAGATGTGCATTAATTATAAACTTTGGAATAATCTCCTGACTCATGCTGAAATTTCTTAGCCATAAAACTCTGTTGTATTTAAATTTTCTCCATTTGCCACTTATGAATAATGCTGCCATGAACATTGGTGCACATATATCTGTTGCCATCCCTGCTTTCAATTCTTCTAGGTATTATCCTAGTAGTGGGATTGGTGGATCATATGGAAATTCTCTTTGTACCTTCCTGACGTAATGCCAAACCATCCTACAAAGTGGCTGCACCAATCTACATTCTCACCAGCAGTGGGTGAGTGTTTCTCTTCCCCCACATCCACTCTAATACTTGTAGTTTTGTGTATTTTTTTTTCTATAGTACCCTGTCTAATGGGAGTAAGATGTCATCACATTATACTTTAGATTTAACTTTCCTCAATATCTAGTGATGCTGTGCATCTTTTCATGTGCTTTTTTAAAATGTATTTTTAAAATACATATATTACATAAAATGTTACATTAAAAGGATATAGGGGACTCCTGTATTCCCCACATCCCACATATCCAACTTTTCCCACATTAATAGGTTCTTTCCTTAGTGTACATTCATTGCAATTTATAAACACATGTTAGAGCATTGCCACAGAGCATGGATTATAATTTACATTGTAGTTTACACTCTCTCCGACTCCATTCGGTAGGATATGGCAAGATATATAATGTTTGGTATGTATCTTTGCAATGTCATTCTCAAAATTCTAAGTCCAAAAAGGCCTTCATATTATACCTCTTGTTCCCACTTCCTCCCTTCAGCAACTCCACTGGCCAAGGTGTCCACATCATTGATATAATTTCTACCATTTCTAGAATCACAATAAATTTATAGTATAATAGCAGTAAGTCCACTATAAACCATATTTTATTCCCCAATCCTGAGGATTCAGGATGGTGATGCCCACTCCCCCTCTAACTAAGAGAGAACTTTCATCCCATATGGCTGATGGATGGAAATCTCCTGCTTGTAGCTGTTGACACTTTCAGTTCCTTGATGTGGTGGTTGTCGATACTCACATCCTTGTTAGTTGTCCTAGGTGAGTCCAATGAACTGGAGAATAGGCATTGCAATTCTCCTGAGCCTCTGGCCCCAGGAGGCACACAGACAGCCCAGAGATTCAAGTCTCCTGAGCATACACCCTCCAACTCCTTCACCAACTGTATGTTCAATAAAATGGACCAAAAATGTGTGTGTAGAGAAGTCATATCTGAGTTTGACTCTGACACACTTGGAAGTACAAATTCCACAGTAAGGTCCACTGGTAATGCACCAGACTCCAGATTACCTGCCATGACCAAAGGACCTGGGTATCTCCAATGAATTCAGGAGCCCCACTATTTGGGCTCATAACTTCTTTTGCTGTCTATGAGATCCTGCTGAGACGTGTGTAAGTGTTAACATCTGTGATAACCTCCTGACTCATTTTGATGTCTTATAGCCATATAAACTCAATTGTATTTACTATTTCCCACTTTATTCAAGGTCTTTTGAAACCATTTGTATTTTTTCTTCATAAAGTGTCTTTTCCAGACTTTTGTCCATTTAAAAATTGGAATGTTTGTCTTTTTATCATTGAGTTGAAGGATCATTTTTAAAATACACTTGATATTAAACCTTTATTGTGTATGGTTTCCAAATATTTTCTCCCACTGTGTAGGCTGCCCTTTTCACCTTCCTGACAAAGTTCTTTGAAGTACAAGCATTTTCAAATGAGGTGGTATCATTTTTCAGTTTTTTTAGCTTGTTCTTGCTTTGTGTGTAACATCTAAGAAACCACCTTTTACCCCAAGATGCTGAAGATCCTTACCTACATATTCTTGAAGGAGTTATATAGTTCTGGCTCAAATATTTAGGCCTGTGATCCATTTTGAGTGTATTTTATATAAGGTGTGGGGACAGGAATTATTTCATTCTTTGGATATTGAAGTACAGCTCTCCCAGCAACATTTTTAAATTTTCTCTATAAGTTTAAAAAAAATTTTTGGTGATAAATGTAGATTCACATACAATTGTAAGAAATGATACAGAGAAATAGTACAGAGAAATGATACAGAGAGGTTTCATGTATGCTTTACCCAGTTCTTCCCAATATAACATCTTCCAAAATTATAATACAACATCACAACCAGCATGATATTGTTACTACCATGATACAGAACATTTTCGTTACCCCAAGGATCCTTCTTTTTTTTTTTCACTAGTGTGGTATATTCATTGCAATTGATGAATATATTTTGGATACTGCTACACCACATGGACTATTATTTACATTTTAGTTTACACTCTATCCAAGTCCATTCAGTGAGTTATGGCAGGATATATAATGTCCTGCATCTGTTCTGCAACGTCATTAAGGACATCTCCAAGTTCCAAAAATACCCCCATATCTAGCACCGTTTTTTGCAGATATTTCTCTGTCCCAGTTTGACTGACTGGTAGCCTTGCCACAAATCAATTGACCATAGATGTGAAGTTGTATTTTTGAACACTCAATTTGATTTCATTGATCAATTTGTTTATCTTGCATACAGAAAACTGCTAAACTTTGCTACAAGAAATCAAACATGGTCTAAATAAATGGAAGGACATTCTATGCACATGGTTTGGAAGACAATTTTGCCCCAGATAATTTAGATGTTCAGTGCATTCTTAAACAAAAATCCAACAGACTACTTTGCAGAAAAAGAAAAGACAATTATCATTTTTAAAAATAGGGAATTGGGGCACCAAACTGCACTTTAATTTTAAATGTTACATTCATTTTCTGTGAAATATGTACAATCTGGGCTTTAGTTCACTTTTTATTTTGAATGTGTGTATCTGATTGTCCCAGCTGCAATTGTTGTAAAGAACACACTTTCTCTATTGAATTGTGCTAACTCCTTTGTCTAGGGTCATTTGAATAGATTTGTGTGTGACTATTTTTAATTTTTTTGACATTACTCTATGTGTCTATTAAACCAATACAACCCTGCTCTTTCATGGTCTTTTTTTTTTTTTCTGAAAACTGCTTTATTTTTTTTTAATTGATTTTGTAAAAATATTACATTAAAAAAAAAATATGAGGTCCCATTCAACCCCACTACCCCCACCCCACCACTCCCCCCCCCCAGCAACACTCACTCCCATCATCATGACACATCCAATGCACCTGGTAAGTACATCTCTGGGCATCTCTGCACCCCATGGCCAACGGTCCACATCAACTCCCACACTCTCCCCCACTCCATCCAGTGGGCCCTGGGAGGACTCACAACATCCGGTGATTGCCCCTGAAGCACCATCCAGGGCAACCCCAAGCTGGTGATATGTGTCCTACAACTTTTTTCCTGTTCAATAGTTTTTTTAGGATTTCTAAGTCTTTTGCCTATCCATAGAAACTATAGAACTGGTTTGTCAATATCTCCAAATTAACATGCCAGTATTTAGAAGGAGATTGAATTGAATACATAGATCAATTTGGGAAAAAGCTGACCTTACCAACATTGAGTCTTATAATCCATAAAAATGGAATAACTTTACTTATTCATTCATTCATTTATTTATGTATTTATTTATTAACTTACTGTTTTAGTAACCTGAAAAAAACTCAAAATTCCTCATTTTATCCATTTTCATGTGTACAGTTTGGTAATATTAATTAAACCTACAATATTGTGTACCATCACCAATATCTAATACCAAAACTTTTCATCACATGATTCAAAATAACTGTTCACAATATATGTGGAATAAAATAAAGTCTAAGAGGATTTGTAGTGAAAATGGTTTCCTTAGCAAAATTCTTACACTTATGGACAAGAATAGCTAGCCAGCCAGAGAATCAAAGAGAAGGACAGGCATTTGGTTTCCCTGATATTTTCAGATAAAGAGCAGAACATCTATATATAACAAATAAATAAATAAATAACACATTTTTAGTACATTCCATTGCATTTATATTAATTTGGTTGTAGCTGTTTGGCTAACTTTGCTTTGCTGTGGTCACTGTTCTACCGTTGCATTGCATACATGGATTCAGAAAACCATACACAAATTTTAGAATTTGTCCTCCCATCTCAGAAGATACAAAAGTGCAGCCCTTCCTCTTTGGCTCTTCCTTTCCATGTAGCTGGTCACCTGCACTAGGAATCTGCTCATTATCCTGGCCATCGTTTCAGACTTCCACCTCGACATGACCATGTAATCGTCCTCTCTACCCTGTCTTCTACAGATACCTATCTCACCTCCAGCACTGTCTGAGGTATGCTGCTGAACATCTGGAATGAAAGCAAAATCGTATCTTATGGAAACTGCCTAAGGCAGATATATTTTTCAAGATTTTTTGCAGGATTGGACACTTTTCTCCTTTCTGCAATGGCCTATGACTCTTATGTTTATTTCTTTGTGTTTGTTTTTGATTTTAATAAATGTTCTGTTAAATTAGGTGGGCCCATATGTTGGAGACTTCTTGGAGGCCTAGGTGGAAAAGAGAGGACGTACATTTGATTTTATTTTGCCATTAGGAAACCAGAACAGATTAATGTTAAGTTTATACCTAGAGGGAAGCGGACTTGGCCCAGTGGTTAGGGCATCCATCTACCACATGGGAGGTCTGCAGTTCAAACCCTGGGCCTCCTTTACCCAGGTGAAGCTGGCCCATGTGCAGCTCTGATGCTCACAAGGAGTGCTTGCCACGCAGGGGTGTCCCCCACGTAGGGGAGCCCCATGCGCAAAGAGTGCGCCCTGTAAGGAGAGCCGCCCAGCACGACAGAAATTGCATTGTGCCTAAGAATGGTGCTGTCCACAAGGAGAGCTGACACAACAAGATGATACAAAAAAAAAGAAACACAGATTCCAGTGCTGCTGACAACAACAGAAGCAGACACATATGAAGACTCAGCGAACAGACACAGAAAACAGACAACCAGGGCGGGGGGTTGGGGGGAAGGGGGGAGAAATAAATAAATCTTTAAAAAAATGTTTATACCTAGACCTTTCATGAGCACTTAGGTGCTGAGATTTCAGACTTCCCACTGGCTTGTCATTCAGGGGGGGTCCCCATCTAGTAGCATTAAGGTCAGGGCAAATATGTATCTTGAACCAATTTTTGATTAATATGCTTATACCTATGTAAGCTTTAGAATGTAGCTATAATTCCAAGGATCTCACTTTTAGGCAGGAATCTCTTACCAGAGATTTCACTTGGGAGAGGTTCTTGTAGCATCTTCATATAAACTCTCTTCAAGAATATAGAATCTCAAGCTTTCCAGAGGTGAGAGTCTGGTAAGCCTACAGCAGGCATTTGAACTACTCTTCCTAAGAAGTTTCCTATTATTTTTATTTTATGGCTAAAATATTTTTAATATACTTTCTAAATTTTTTTAAAAAAGATACTTAGGTTACATGAATGTTACATAAAAAATAAAGGGTGTTCCGACATGCCCCACTTCTTAGCCCTCCCACATTTCCCATATTAACAACATCACTTATTAATATGGTACGTTTGTTAAAATTGAGGAACACATTTTGGAGCATTGTCACTAGGCATTGATTATAGTTTACCTTGTAGTTTACACTCTCTGCCACATATTTTTGTAAGTTATTACAGGATATATAGTGGCCTTTATCTGTCTTTCATTGCAATGTCATTCAGGACAATTCTGAATTCTCAAAAATGCCCCCACATTATATCTGTTTTTTCCCTCTCCATCTCCTCAGAAACTCCAATGACCCCTGACTACACATAAATGATAAAAGTTCTCTCATATCTGGAATCACTATAAGTCTATAATAGAATAACTGTAAATATACTCTAGTCCATTGTTCATTCCCTTATCCTGAGGATTACAGGATGGTGGTGTCCACTATGTTTCTAATTTGGAGGGGGATTAGATTCCATGGGGCAGGTGAATAAAAATATCTTGTTTGCAGTTCCAGACCCTCTCTATTCCTTGAGATGGTTTTTGCCCATCATTATCTCCTTGTTAGCTGTTCTGGGTTAGTCCTGTGAACTGGAGAGTTTAAGTGTTGCAAATCTATTGAGATTTAGGGCACAACTGGCACATGGACATCCCAAATATTTAAGTCTCCTGGACATATACCCATTAAATCTTGTACTAATTATAGGTTCAAATAGAAGGGGCAGAAGACCTATGCATAGTTACCGCATGACTGATTGCAACTCTGTCACACTGGGAGCATAAATTCCAAAGTAGGCACTACTGGCAGAACACCAAACTCCTGAGCAGTCTGAACCAGTCTATAGTGTCCAGATTTCTCCAGAGCATTCAGGATACCCATTATTTGGGGCAATATTTACCTTAGGAGTCAATGAGATCCTGCTGAGAGATGCATAAGTGTAATCTCTGGAATAACCTCATGACCCACCTTGGGTCTTTTAGCCATATTAACTCATTTACCTTTATGCTTTCCCCCTTTTGGTCTTTCTCCGGCTTCTTTGCTAGCTGATGCTTGGTAGTAATTCATCAATGCCAGGGAGGCTCATCAGTGGGATTCATGTCCCATGCTGCTAGGAATTTAATGCATTTATTTGCTGAGTTTGGCTTAGAGAGAGGATTGTGGCTAAATTAATTCCATATGTCAGGCTAGGTTAGGGAGAAAATTTAATGTGAAGGGAAATTTGTAGGTCTGGATGTCAATGTTAAAAAAGGAGAAAGATCACAAATAAATAGCAAAACTATAAATCTGGAGGTACTGAAACTGAAGGGGAACCTAAATCTAGTAGAAGCAAGGATATAAAAAGTTGAGATGGAGAGAAATGAAATAGAGAATAGAAAACTCTTGACAGAAACAAAGAAATTAAAATGAGATTGTTGGAAGTGTTCAAGAAATTGTAAAGATTTATTCATTTTGAAAAAGAAAATAAGGAGAGGATGAAAAATGCTAAAATCCTATATGAAATTGGGGACATTGTTAAATATTACAGATACTAGAGATTTTTAATTTTTTTTGTTTATTTTTCAATATGTTACATTAGAAAATATGAGATCCCAATATACCATCTACCCCCACACCACACTCCTCCCATATCAGCAACCTCCTTCATCAACATGGGACATTCATTGCATTTGGTGAAGACATTTTGGAGCACTGCTGCACCACATGGATAATGGTTTACATTAGAGTTTACACTTTCCCCCCATCTACCCAGTGGGCCATGGCAGGACATACAATGCTCAGCAATTGTCCCTGCAGTACCACTCATGCCTCTCCAAGTCCTGAAAATGCCCCCACATCATATCTCTTCTTCTCTCTCCCTACCCTCAGCATGAAAATAGTTTCATAGTAGAATATCAGGAAGTCCACTCTATTTTTTTCTGTCTTTATTTATTTTTTAATATTACATTAAAAAAATATGAGGTCCCCACATACCCCCACCCCCCTCCTCCACCCCTCCCCCCCAACAACAATCTCCTCCATCATCATGAGACACCCACTGCACTTGGTGAATACATCTCTGAACACCACTGCACCTCAGGGTCAATGGTCCAACATCACAGCCCACACTCTCCCACGTTCCACCCAGTGGGCCATGGGAGGACATACAATGTCTGGCAACTGTCCCTGCAGCATCACCCAGGACAACTCCAAGTCCTGAAAACACCTCCACATCTCATCTCCTCCTCCCATTCCCTAACACCAGCAGCCACCATGGCCACTTTCTCCACTCTAATCCATAATCTATTCCTCCATTCTGTGGACCCTGGGTTGGTTATGTCCATTCCATCTCTATATGAAGAGGGAGCTTAGATTCACATGGATGATGGATGTAATTCTCCGCTTACACTTGTAGGCACTCTTGACTCCCTGGTGTGCTGTTTGGGTTTCTTCACCTCTCTGTTAGCTGGCCGGAGTAAGTCCAATAAACCAGAGTATGGGAATTGCAAGTCTGCTGAGGCTCAGGGCCTCACATGTACAGTCTAGAGATTCTGGTCTCCTTATTATACATCAACCCCAGGGCCAAACACAGTTCAATAAAGTAACAGAAGAGGCATGTGTAGAAAGACCACATCTGAGTCCAACTCCATCACACTCAGGAACCCAATCTCCAAAGTAGGGCCAACTGACATGGCACTGAACTCCAGAGCCATCTGCCATAACCATAGAACCTGTGGGTCTCTGTAGCCCTCAGAAGAACCAATAACTGGGCTTGTATTTGCTTTGGCTATTTCTGGAACCCTAATGAGTCATGCATAAGTGCAACCCCTCTGATGACCTCCCGACTCTTTTTTTGGAGACTCATAGTCATATAAACTAATTTGTACTTTCCATTTCCCCCTTTTATTCGAGGTCAAAAAGCAGTTTTTAACACATGATATTATATGTCAGCTGAGATATTCTGCTTGTCTGAGTTGACCCTTTTATTCAAGGTCATTTACTAGTTACATCGTCAGCTGGTGCTTGGTAGTAATCACTCAGTGCCAGTGAGGCTTATCCCCAGGAGTCATGTCCCATGCTGGGGGAAGGTAATGCATTTACATGCTGATTTTGGCTTAGAGAGTGCCTATGTTCAGGTTGTCAGGAGGTAACTCTTAGACACCCTGCCACTCTTGGCCTAGTTCTTATTTCAGCCACACAGTCTCATAAGCATAGTCATTAGTATCAAGGGATCATTGTTGGACCATCCTTCTTTGTTGGTCTTTGTCATTGCATTTGAGAGATTGTTGCAGTTCCATTGGAGAATGTGATAAATCTCCCCTGGCTAGGAACTCAGCACTCTATCAGTTGTCATTTTTAACTGTAACCACTATGAATCTATCCAAATAGTCTTATGTACCCTGTATACATGCCCTGGAGATCTCCCTCCCAATCATGTGCGCCCCATCAATAACAACCCACACCAGTGTTCCTCCCCCGCCATAGTTGAACTTCTCTGTGGTCCAAAAATTCTTCAAAAAGGCAGCTTAATATATTGCCAGGTTCCATTAATAGTAAAATGGAATATAGTGATGTTTTTAAAGGTTAGATATAGAATACATACTAATTTATCAATATTAAATAAAGTAAAAATAAATAGAGATATCAAAAAATTTAAAAATGAAAAAGCTTTGTTTTTGATGTTTTGCCTTTCTTCACTCCAATAGGTATTGCCCTTCATGTACAGTGGCAAGGCAATGTCCTTCTTTTCTTCTTCAGTGTCTACATCCATTTTTGTCTTTTTTTCTAATTATTAAGTTTGTCTTCACAAAAGTTTTAGGTCACAGTAATTCATATATACAATATACAGTACTCCCACATATTCAACATCAAACACTTTGTCCCTTCCCCAACAATGATCTTTTCACATTCTCATATTATATTTTCTCCAGCTGATGTACAGATTTTGAAACCATAGCTTTCAAACATGGTTCCACTTGGTTTCACATTATGATTTATATTTAAGACTATATAATTTTCTAAATTTTTAGTTATTGTATGTTTTACAATATGGTTTACATTTTAGCCTATAGGCTATTCTACATATTTGGTATAATTTAAGATGTCCTGTATCCTTCTATGCATAATCTTGTAGAACATTTCCATTGCCCCACAGTTACATGGACTCCATATATCCAATACCTCTTTCCCCCTCCCTGCAGGGCCCACAGTATCAATCACTCTTCGTTACTTGAAGAACCACATTCAGAGATACCTGCAACAATGTTGAGGTCCCAACACATCCGCCTTCCCCAACCCATCAGGAACCATCAATTCTCTTGAGAGACACAACTCCCTATATCTGAGAGCATCAATTCTCCCCAGGATGTGAGTATACCTTCACTCTCATTGTATGGGTCTCCATTCAATGATATAATACACAATGACAAAATGAGTAATCACATAATCCCTGGAAATTTGCCCTCTGTCAGATGCCCCCACTTAAGCATCTTAAACAGGTATCTTTATTATATTTTCTAAAATATTTTCTCAACATTATAGTTTCAACCACATACCTGACAATCTCTTTTTTTATTGATTTTGTAAAAATATTACATTAAAAAAACAATATGAGGTCCCATTCAACCCCACCACCTCCACCCCACCACTCCCCCCCCCCCCCAGCAACACTCACTCCCATCATCATGATACATCCATTGCATTTGGTAAGTGCATCTCTGGGCATCTCTGCACCTCATGGTCAATGGTCCACATCATGGCCCATACTCTCCCCCATTCCATCCAGTGGGCCTTGGGAGGATTTACAATGTCCGGTGATCGCCCCTGCAGCACCATCCAGGGCAACTCTAAGTCCCAAAGGCGCCTCCACAGACAATCTCTTATATTCAAATGTTCTCCCCACCCTCCCCCCAATTTCTTGGGCCATCTTAAACATGCTCCCACCCAAAGGTATCCCCATGCCCCCATTTTATCCCTTCCATATACAAATACTTATCTCCAGCTTATCATAGATTTCACCCAGGTAGGTGTCAGCTATCAACTTTCCTCTGCCCTCCAAATTCCTTTAAGGCTATCATCCGGTCTCTAGCTCTCCAATTTTCTGTCTTTTCTTCACTCTTTATATTTTGTCTTTTTTTTTTCCTCTTCCCCTCTCTCCTGGACACACTGGTCTTTTAATTCATAATATATTCCTCCCCATATTCAGTTGACTGTCTCATTATAGGTACTCTACTTACTGTTATAACTCTGCACAGTTTACATGAGTCTAATATCCATTCTCCTAGATCTCACATGGTTCCTCTGTTAATATTTACAATCAATACTACTATTATATATTTTCTTTACTTACTCCTTTTGCTTTCTCTGGCCCTAATATTTTCCTTCAAGTGAACTTAGCCGACATCAAGGAAATTGAATAAGGACAACAAAGTGACAAAGAGAAGACTTAACATGCATGCAAAACAACAACTAATTAAACCCCAAACCTAGACAAAGAAGCTAAACAACTGATTAAATCAATCAAGATAAAATGATGACCAGCAGCAACAAGATGCTATAAACCAAACCAATAATTAGGAAAACATGACCCAATGCAATGAAGAAACTAAAAACAAGGAAGAGCAACAGAACCTCGAACAAGTAATTAAAGCTCTCAAAACGTATATTAGGGACTAATTTGATGAAATGAAGGAAGAGATTAAGAATATGAAGAAAATACTTGGAAAGAATACAAAAGAAATTGCAGTCATACACAAAAAGATAACAGATATGGTGGTGATTAACAGCACAATTCAAAAAATCAAAAATACACTCTCAGCAAATAACAGCAGACTCAAAGAGACAGAGGAAAGAATTAATGGTGTGGAATACAGTACATCTGAAATTAACAGATAGTAGAACTGATTCATAAAAAGGTAGAAAAAATCCAGTTGGTACTTAGGGACTTGAATGACACTGCAAAATGCACAAACATACACATATAGGCATCCCAGAAGTAGAGAAACTAAAAACCAGGAAGAGCAAGGGGACAGAAAGGGTTTTGGAGGAAATAAGGACTGGAAGCTTCCCAAATCTACTAAGGGAGATGGATGTACATGTCCAGGAATCACATCGCACCACAAACAGCATAAATCCAAACAGGCCTACCCCAAGACATATACTTGTCAAATTATCCAATTCTCAAGACAAAGAGAAAATACTAAAAGCAGCAAGAGAAAAGAGAACAGCCACATACAAAGGAGGTTCCATAAGATTAAGTGCTGATTTCTCATATGAAACCATGAAGGCAAGAAGACAGGGTATGACATAGTCAAGGTACTAAAAGGAAAAAAAAATCCCAACCAAGAATCCTCTACCCAACTAAGCTGCCATTCAAAAATGATGGAGAGTTCAAAATATTCACAGATAAACAGAAACTAAGAGATTATATCAAGAATCATGCATTTCAAGAAATCCTAAAGGGAGTTCCGCTGGAAGAAAGAAAAAAACAGGAAAGGCAGAGGTGGAATAGAGTGTAAGAACAACTAAAAAGACAAAAAGAGAAAAAAAACACAAAATATGACAAACACAAATCCAAAGAAAATATGGCAAATGTAAGTAATTCCTTGATAATAATTTTAACCTTTATTCAAGATATTAAATCTTTAAGTGAATACTATGAACAATTGTATACCATCAGTCTAGATAAACTGGAATAAATGAATAAATTCATAGAAACACACAACTACCTAAATTGACCTAAGAAGAAATATAAGCCCTTCATAGACTTATGATATGTTATCAGATTCAATCAGTAATCAAAAGCTTCTGGAAACAGAGAAGCCCAGATCCAGGCAGCTCCAAAGGTGAATTCCATGAAACATTCAAAGGAGAATTAATTTGAATACTTTTCAAACTCTTCTAAATTGAAGGTGAGAGATCTCTTCATAACTCATCCTATGAAGGTAATGCTATTGTGATACCAAAACTGTATAAATATCTATTAAGGAAAGAAAACCAAGGACCAATTTCCCTTATGGATATAGAAACACAACCCCTCAAGAAAAAACTAGCAAATAGAATTCACCAGAACATTAAAAGAAGTATCCATCATGGCCAAGTGGGATTCATCTGAATATGCAAGGGTGTTCAAAATCAGAGAATGATAAGTGTAATAGACTTCATTAACACAGAGATGGAGAAAATCGTATGATAATCCTGAGGCAGAAATGTATTTGATAGAATGCCTATTTCCAATAAATAAATAAATAAATAAATAAACTCAATAAATAAAAAAGAATAGAAGGTAGTTTCCTCTATATGGTAAAGAGCATATATATTGGGAAGCACACTTGGCCACAATGGATAGGTCATCTGCTTACCACATGGGAGGTCCATGGTTCAAACCCCGGGCTTCTTTTACCCGTGTGGAGCTGGCCCATGAGCAGTGCTGATGATGCACATTAGGAGTGCTGTGCCACTCATGGGTGACCCCGCATAGGGAAGCCCCACACACTAGGAGTGTGCCCAGCAAGGAGTGTGCCCCCTAAGGAGAGCTGCCCAGTGCGAATGGCGCCACACACGTGGAGAGATGACACAACAAGATGACGCAACAAAAAGAAACACAGATTCCTGGTGCCGCTGATAAGGATAGAAGCGGTCACAGAGGAACACACAGCGAATGGACATAGAGAGCAGACAACTTGCGGGGGGAGGGGAGAGAAATAAATAAAAAAAGAACGATCATATATATAAAATCACAGCTAATCTTTTATTGAATGCTGAAAGATTTTCAACTTTTCCCTGCAGTTTCGAGCAAGACTAGGATGCCTGCTTTCACTATTCCTATTCAGTATTGTTTTGGAAATCCTTGCCAATGAAATTAGGCAATGAAACTAAATATAAGCACACAAATTAGAGATACCCTGTGTTCATGGAAAAGAAGAATGCATATTATTAAGGTGTCAAAACTACATTAATAAACTTATAGCTTCACATCACGCCACTCAAAGTCCCAGGATCCTGTTTAAGCAAAATGGAAAAGGCAATCCTCATTCATATGGAATTATATTTTACAAGGAATAGTAAACCACATTTGTATAATGTTTTTATTTCCATGCATTTTGGCCTATTTAGATTGGGTGTTGTTTGAGAGCAGGCATAACATCTTACTTCTTTCTTGTTCCCCAGAACAAAGTTTAGTGCTTACCATACAGTATTCTGAATAAATATTTGTTGAATTAATGAGAAAACAAATAGAGTGAGTTGAACAGATATTCCTAACTATGGGGAAGAAAACAGAAGAAATGTGACAAGAGGAAATCCTGTTTAGAGAGGACAGCCTCATAAATGAAAGTCAATGCCAGATGAGACAGATCAGAGATATAAAATATTTTATTGTATTCAGAATCTCTCTCCAGAATCAGCGATAGGGAAATTACTATGGGAAACCTTGCAATATTAGATTAGACACTCAAACAGAGCTTACCTTCTCCTGGGAGTAAGGCTTCCACTGGGCTAAGAAATTAACACAGAGCTCCAAAGCTCTCTCTGAAAGGTCAAAACTGGCACAATTTTGCATTGTGGTTTTCTTTCTTTCCTCTAGGGAACTAAATATCTCATGGAGAAAAAAAGACAAAAGAATTATTCATTAATGATGCTTGTGGGTATATTATCCCTAAAGGAACAGAAACTCAAAAAGCTTCCCCTCCACTAAGTCTACTTTACTAATCTCTGGTGATGAAATAACACAATTATGTCTTCTGGAGACCAGGTAAGTGTTTCCATCTCTCTGCCTTCTTGGGGAAAAAGCTTCCAACTTCATTTCTCATTCAAGGAAGAATCTGCATTGGTGAAATCTGACCCTTCTTTGATAATTTCAAGGTAAGTCACAGAATCTTCACAGGTACTGGGGGAATGTGTTATGGCTTAAGGTAACCTTCTTATTGGTGATAGTTTGAGAAGTGTAATAGGGTATAAACATAAAGAAAGAAAAATCGTTCAAATCCTTTCCTATTTAAAAAGCTTGATTGGAGGTTGATAGTGGGTACAGTAAAATATCTTCCTTCTACTATCTGTCATCTCTGATGTTAGCACTTATTCATGGTGCTTCCCTCTCCCAGCAACCTTTTCCCTTGTTTTGCTGCATCTTCTTTCTCTACAATTGTTTGAGAAATCTGTTTATTCACTTTCATCCATTTATATATATATATATATATATATGTATATAATTGTATTAGAGAAGTTGTGAACTTATAAAGCAAGCATGCAAATGTGCAGAATTCCCATATAGCACTCGCCCAACAGCACCTTACATTGTTATAAAACATCTATTATAGATTGGGTTAATAATAGGGGCTTATGGAAAAAAATAAACCAAAAGGACACTATAGACCATAATTTGTGATGATGGTCTGATGATGTTTTCTCATCCATTTTTAAATTAGTTATTCAACAAACATTTATTCATCAAATACTTTATGTTATTCACTGAATATTATTCTTTAAGTAAAGAGATGAACAACACTTTGTTCTTTACATTAAAGAAAAAATACCTAATGGGTTTAAAAGAATAGAAATGAGTATAGGCCATATACTGACGTGGCTCTTTAATGTTTCTGAAGAATATCCAAAAGTTTGAACTCATACTGTGGATGTTAGTAAAAGTTTCAGAAGGGGCCTTCTAATTGTACTGAGACATGAAGGAGGAACTGGAGTCATTCCAAGAGTATCATGGGGTAGAAACATACCAAGAGAGATGACAAGGAAAGGATGCTGGGATCAAGGTAAACGAATATGTTGGTATTAGCAATACTTATTAATATTTGGTGAACAATGAAAGGCAGGAGATGATAAGGGGAACAGAATCCTTGATATGTTGGCAGTTAGCAGATAAAAGAGATCCTTGTGTTTTGCTCAGAAGATGGATAATTATGTTTGATGTTATTGGAGAATCAGTGCAGGGATTAGAAAAGTTCATGAAAGGGTTTGCCCATTAGAAAGCTCACTTTGGGTCTTTGTGACTATTCCTGTTCACAAATCCCCAGAGAGATGATCAACAATGGAAATAACACAGTGGATGTGAGGTAGGTGTGGGGAGTGAAACTGTGTGGGGTTGAATCATAATGTACAGATTTATCAATATTAATTCCTTTTCATTTCACTAATAATTTTGCTTCTTAATAAACTTGGTTTTTTAACTGTTAGATTTACAAAAAATTTAACAAGGATAGGAGAGAGAGTTTCCATAGCCATAGCCACTCACTTTCCCGTTATTGACATCACCAATCCAGAATATCATTTTACATTTTTTTATCATAAATTCTTAGTCCATTTTTGATGGAGACAGTTACTAAAACCATCTTTGTTTTTGATGAGCTGCATGGTTTGAGGTGTACCGGTCAGGCATTTTGTAAATTGTACCTCATGTGGGATTTGTCTGATATTTACTCATACTAGACGGATTATGTGTGTTTGGAGGATGATGCTAGTTAGAAAGTGCCATTTCCACCGCATCATATCCACGATGCGTCCTGTCAACATGACTTATCAATGCTGATGTTGACTTAAATCAACAGTGTTTCATGGTTCGCCCAGAGTAAAGTTCCTCATTTCTCTGCCTTTCCATATATCACCTTTGGAAAGAAGTCACTAGGTGAAGCCAAGGAATCACATTTATACTCCACCTCCTTGAGAGCTTAATAGCTGCATAAATTATTGGAATACTTCTCCATGGGAGATTTGTCTCTTTTTATTTATTTTGGCAGTAATTTATTCATATCAGCATGGATTGATGATATTTATTTTATATATTGGATGAGATGTAATACTTTTTTATTTATTCCATTCAATTTTTTTTCAATTTTTTTTTCCATGGGAGTTCTTTCAACTATGATCTGTGTCTCTCTGATATATCCCATCATTGAGGGTTTTATTTTACCATCTATTTCCTTTCTGGTACTATGAGATGCTCCAGGCTCTTCTTGTATATTTCCTTCCCCAGTCTTAGAGTCAGTCATTTCTCCAAGGTGCCTTGTATTGGATAATGGTGCATTAAAATCCAAGATTAGGGCCAAAGTTCTGCTCGTTTATTTATTTAATATTTTTATTTTATCTTAAAGAAGCTTTAGATTATATAACTGTTACCTAAAGAGTATAAGGGATTCCCATATTATCACTCCCTCCTCCTCCCACACTTTCCCACATTTACAATCTCCTTCGTGTGGTACATTTATTACAATTGATGAACATATATTGAAGCACTGCTACTAACCATGGACTACAGTTTACATTATAGTTTATACTTTGCCCCACAAAATTTTGTAAGTTATGACAAAATATATACAATGGCCTGTATCTGTCATTGCAGAGTCATGCAGAACATATGTGGGGTCCAGAAAATACCCCTATATTACAGCTATTCTTCCCTCTAGCACCCCTCAGAACCTCCGGTGGCCTCTGTCTTTACATCAATGATGAGAGTTCTTCCACTAGAATAGTAATGTGTATAGTCAATAATTAATTTTGCTCTTTGATTTTGGGGCTTCTAGGCCTTCTCTGCCGAAAGACTAAGGAAATATGTGTGCATTTACACATATCAATACATATTTCTACATGTAATCCTCTGCATCTATATTGAACTACACATGATTTCATATTGATATATCTACCTCTAAACCATTACCACATAGAAAAGTCTAACCTCCTTTCCTTGCTTATGTATGAACTTCCACTCCACAGTTGGAAGTATATTCCATCATCTGCATTCTACTCACTTCTTTGATTGATACAGATACAGAAGTAAAAGATTTGCTAACCCATACCGTGGTGGGATAATCTTATCAAGTAGAGTACAGGGCTTATGTACAGTGTGCTTTGACTTCCTTTTTCAGATGCTATTCATACCCAGTATTACTTCTTTCAGCACCTTTCTCTCATCCCTTATAGAAAGGGCATGTCATACATTGTAATACAGTTAGATGGTTTTGAATATTTTGCATTCCTTCCTGGCATTCCCTTAACCTTGTAAATTGATTTTTAAATTGCATTCGTCAAGGTTCACTCTTTGTGTTACAAATGTATAATGCCATGTGTCTACTCATACAGTGTTATACAGAATAGTTTCACTGCTCTAAAAATCCACCTGTGCTTCACCTATTCAACACACATCCACTTTCATTAAACCCTGTCAACTAGTGATCATTGATTCAGTCTCTATTATTTTGCCTTATCCAGAGAACAGTTTGTACCCAGGTACATATCATATCTATGGAATATATTTAGCTTCATTTATTTCAATTAGTAGCAGTCATTTGGAAGTCATCCTCCCTTTTGTGTCTAGTTGGAACATTTTTTTTTTTTTAATCTCTGAGCTATATTGCCTTGTATAAGTATAGCACAGTGTTTATTCACCTATAGGATGACTTATTGGTTGCTTATACATTATGGACATTATAAATATATCTGCTACAAACATTCACCCATGGGTGTTTGTGTGCACTTAAGTTTTCATATTAGCCACTTATGTACCTAAGAGCAAGTTTGCAGGATTGTATGGTAAGAATATTTAGTATTACAAGAAACCGCTAAACTCTCTTCTGCTTCTACCATTTGTACTCTCACTAACAGTGAACAAGAGCCTATATTGTGACACATTCTCACCAGCAATTGTTATTGTCCGTGTTTAGGTTTTTAACTACTCTAATAAGCATGTGGTGAAATATCATTGTGGTTATAATTTTGCCATTTCCTAATGACAAATGATTTGGGGCATCTTTTTGTTTACACTTATTAGCCGACACTGTACCTTGTTAGTGAGGATTATGATCTGATCCTTTGCCAATTTTTAAATTGAGTATTTGCTTTCTTAATGTTGGGTGTTAGGAGGTATTTACATTTTTTAATACAAAGAATTTGTCAGGTGTATGCTTTGTAGATGTTTTCCCAACCTGTTGATTTTCTTTTCATTCCCTTTTCAAGTCTTTCAAAGAGCAGCAGTTTAATATTTTAATAAAGCCTAAGTTATACATTTTCTTCTCTCTTGTATCATTTTTTGGCTATTATATCAAAACACTCATCACCAAATCCTGGTCCCTAGATTTTCTCACAAGTTTTATTCCAGAAGTTTTATACTTTTCATTACAGTTATAAGTGTATGATTCATATTAAGTTTTCCTGTAAAATTTGTTAATATTAATTACATTCATATGTGGTGCTATTGGGACATGGAGTTGTCCTAAATGTTGTTGCAGGGACAGATGCTGGACATTATATATCCTGCCATAACCCACTAAATGGACTGGGACAGTGTGTAAACTACAATGTAAACTGTAATCCAAGTGGTTCAGCAGTGCTCCAAAATGTATTCATCAAATGCAATGAATGTGCTACAATGATAAGGGAGGTTGCTTATGTGGGAGGAGTCCGGGGTGTGGGGTGCTGGGTATGTGGGAATCTTGAATTTTGTAATATAACATTTTTTGGGGATTCATGTATCTTAAAAAAAAGACAATTGAATAAAATTTATATATATTAAAAGAGAAAATAAAACACAATTAAAAATGTAAAATAAAAGTGGGGCTACCATCAACAATATATATTACTTCAACTTTTTCATCAAAAGGGAAAACATGACTGGTTAAAATAATTGTTGAATAAAATAAATTCTATGAGAATTTGTAGTGGAAAATATTGCCAGGAGTTATTTATTTCCAATTACGGGCAAGGATGACTAGTCACCAAAATTATCAAGGAGAAATGGGAACATCTGTTTTCTCTGACCTTTTCCATTAAAACATACTAGATCTATTTTTACCTAAGAGGAAATCATTAATTTAATGTGTTTACAAGCCATTGCATTTATGACAATTTGTGGGTCATTGCTTGTGACTGAATTCTCACTGTTCTGGAATCTTTCCTAGTAGTTTCCTCTGCTTCATGGAAAATGAAACACATGTTTTAAAATTTGTCCTCCTTGGTCTCTCAGAAGATACAAAGTTACAGCTTCTCCTCTTTGGACTGTTCCTGTCCATGTACCTGGTCATCATATTTGGGAACCTGCTCATCATCCTGGCTATCATCACTGACTCCCACCTTCACACACCCATGTACTTCTTCCTTTCCAACCTCTCTTTTACAGATATCTGTTTCACCTCAACCACTGTCCCAAAGATGCTGCTGAACATCCAGACAAAAAGCAAAACTATAACTTATGAAAACTGTCTCAGCCAGATGTTCTTTTTCATGCTTTTTGGGCAATTAGACATCTCCCTCTTGACTGTGATGGCTTATGACCGCTTTGTGGCCATCTGTCACCCTCTGCACTACATGGTCATCATGAACGCCCAGGTCTGTGGCCGCCTGCTACTGGCATCCTGGTTATTGAGTGTTTTTGTCTCCCTTTTGCATGACTTAATGGTTTTGCGATTGTCTTTTTGTACAGAGTTGGAAATGTCCCAGTTTTTCTGTGAACTTAATCAGGTGGTCCAACTTGCTTGTTCTGACACCTTCCTCAATGACTTAGTGATATATTTTGAAGCTGGACTTCTGGCTGTTATTCCACTCACTGGGATTCTTTACTCTTACTCTAAGATTGCATCCACCATTTTGAGAATTTCAACAATGGAGGGCAAATATAAAGCTTTTTCTACTTGTGGGTCTCACCTCTCAGTAGTGTCCTTGTTTTATGGTACAGGACTTGGAGTTTATTTTACTTCTGCTGCTAGTCAAAACTCAAGGGCAAATGCAATAGCCTCAGTGATGTACACGGTGGTCAGTCCCATGCTGAACCCCTTTATCTACAGTCTCAGAAACAAGGACATAAAGAAGGCCTTAAAAAAACTGAGAAACATTCTCGCTATAAAAGGACTCTTTGTCTCGAGTTGAGAAAAAAGTTCATAATTAACATGGTAAAACCCTAGGAGATCTAAATCTAGAAACTTTGTAAGTGAATGGAGAGATAATCTGTTATTTGCCCAATTTTTAGAATTCAATTTAAAAAATTTTTATATATCAAGGACACCTGTTCCTTCTAAATTATTATACATCCTAAGATCTCTTATTTTATTCCATGTAATCAGTATTGAAAGCAGAATCTGCTGCTTGGATTTTCATCAGTAAAATATTTAGCACAGGTAATTCTGTACATATAAAATTATAGCAGGTTGTGGAGGGATGAAAGTATATGGCATTCACTGCCAGATGAAAGCAACTAATTTTATTTTATGGTTTTGGAGAAAAATAATATCACATCACAGGCTGTATAGCAGCTTCCAGAGTTTTCATGCATTCACTCCAGAAAGAGGTCACATCCTGAACTGGAGACATCAACTGATTTGGCTTACAATAATTACATTCCAACTCCAATTTGCTCCTTTCTTGTGCTCATTTCCAATCATAAGTTAAGTGAAATTGTTTTTTGCAAAACAATCCCTGATTCTTCACATATTGGTGGTGTCAATAATTTCTGTGATTCTTTCAGCAATTTAAGGTTGCCCTTTAAAAATTATTTTCATAGGTAAGGACATTTCCAGGAACTTTCACTTGACACTTCCTATAATACTAGTCCACATTTACAGATCATAAAAAGCAATGTGCATTTTTCCCCACTTACAACTATGTCTTTTTCAACTATTCAACCGAGATAGTAGGATATATGTACTTGGTTATTTGTGAACACACTCTAAGGTGAATTTTCCATCCATTTCCTGATTCAAGGACCATCACCACAACTGGGAAATCAGAATGCCTTTTTGGGATTAGTGATTGCTCTGAGCTGGGGGCCATTTTGGGAAAATTTTTTAGTTGTTACTATTCACTTCACCTTCTTTAGCAAAGCTGTGATTTCAGTCTCATTTTGTGATTATTAGCCCACAAGTTTAGACTCTGTTTTTATGTCCTACCTATCCCATATCTGAACTGCAATATTCAGAGAAGGATATTTCATTCTTGCTGTCTTATAAAATTTCTGTGTTTTGATTTCACCATCATCTGAGAATTAAAAATCTTCAACATGTCATTTCTATCTGGAAGTCTCTCCTGTGCAAGTAAAAAAATTCGTATCACTCCACATTCCTTGAATTATGTGTCCTAACAAAATCATTTATCATATAAACCAGTTATTCAAAATAGTTCCTAGGCACTGTCTTTAGAGGTTACTGCAAACAATATAGAATGATTAAGGTAAATATTTTGCCTTTTAATTTGTCCAAAGCAGATATGATGTGAGGAATATGCACCACCAGAATGATTCCCCTGGCCACTTAAATCATGTTACAATGCAATTCGGGTTGTCAGCTCTCTCTCACCCTTCTTTAAAATAGACAATGCAGTAGAAACATGGGTCCCATCAATTACATGGATAAGTGAGGGAAATGAAGAAAGTCTTTCCCTGACCTTTAGGAAAAAGTGGGTTTTGTGTTTATTTGTTTTGGGGAGTGAGGTTTCTTTTTATTTCCTTTTTGGTTTTACTTTGAAATCTTAAAAAAAATTTTATACTGCAGGCTTCAGACTTGTTAGGCAGCAAGCAGATGAAGAACCAATGGAACAGTGTTCCAAACTCCTTGGTAGTTAAGAGGCTTCTACATGCATCACTGTGGTCCACAGAGCAGGCTGGATAAGGCTGCAAGGAGGTCCTCTATATGCCACTGCAGCTTTAAAACTAAGTTGGTGTCTCTTTGGACTTACACATTGTTTCTATGCAGTTTGTTTTATTTTTGTTTAAACAAATCAAAAAGAGAATTTTTCCCTTGTGAAAAATGTATTATGAATCATATTTCCCCAAGCTATACATACACTAGAGCTTTATATTTATCCTCTGTAAATAGTGTCATTGATGTTCTCACTCCCAACAATCTGATAAACTCCCAGATTTCTATCCTACAAGAATGTGCTTTTGCAATCAGTTTTTTACCGAAGAGTTTACCCATATGCCTTATATTCTTCAATTAGAAATTTCTTCCTGTATGGTTTATTTTCTTCATTCAGAAGTCTCTTAAAAAGCAGAAAGCTTTTTTAAGTATTTTTAGAAAATAATAGTAAGCATGCACACTCATCTTATTGAAGAAGCTAGAGTTATGGCTTTCAAGTAACTGGAAATATAGGAAACACTGGAAAACAGGCCAACATAGAAAGTTGATACTTCTGTTATCAGCAGGAACACTGAATACCCAAGAAGACTCCACTGAAATTGTTGACTCCACAAATATATCTCCTTTCTGCAATCAGATAGTAGGAGGCTCTTGCCTTACGTATTGTTTAACAGGCACCATACTTGCAAGTTCCTCATCTTCTGGAGAACAGCAATACAAATCAAAAAGAGGGAGAAAAGTCTGCTAAGAGAGAAGGGAAGGAATATTATTGATGTGGAGGCAGTGGCCACTGGAGTTTCCGAAGGCAGAGAGGGGGACAAACAGTTGTAACAAGGGGCCAATTTTAGGACTTGGGAATTGTCCTGAATGACACTACAATCACAGATACAAGTTCTAACATATCTTTCCATAACCTACAAAACTGAGTGGGAAAGAGTGTAAAATGCAATGCAAACTTTAATTAGTAGTTAGTGGCAATACTCCAAATTGTGTTTATCAATTACAATGAAAGTACCACACTAATGAAAGATTTTGCTAATATGGGAAAATATGGGAGGTGTGCGGAGAGGGCCATATGGGAATCCCCTATATATTCTGTTATATTTTATGTAATTGAAGTCTTTTTTAATTAAAAAAAATGAGAAGACAAAAAATAAAAAAAATAAATGAGCCAGCCCACCCTACTGACCTCACACTATATCATATAGAAAGAAAGGTAGATGACAAACTTCCTTATATTTTGAGTATAATTAAGAAGAGAGGGTGATTGTATTTCTTTCAAATCTCCTAAAAACCTTGTCTCTTTCCTTACTGATATACCTAGCTGATACCTTGTTTCTTAAGAAAAAATTTGAAGCATAAAATATGAGTGAGTGATGGAGACTGTTTCAAATCTGCTATGTTCTCCTACATCTTACTAACTTCCCATTTCCTGCAACTCCTATTTTTTCTGTCAGAAAAAAATAATATTTCTGGTTTTGTTAGTAGAATGATACTCTTCTCTAGGACCCAAAAATACGTGGAAACAATAAAGATTCATCTGAACTGAGAGTAAAAATTTGTTGTCTTGGAAATCTAAATTAATTCCTGAAGAATCTATAAAAGACTATAAGAAAAATATCAAATTGTCTGCCATCTGTGCATGTTAAGTGCAGTTTAGGGTTTTGTTTAAGGAAAAATTTGAGGAGAGTCCCTAAAAGATTGATTTCTGTTAAAGAAACATCTACAAATTGAGTGAGGGATAAATACCAATTTACAGAAGGAATTACTACTAATTAATCCTGGAGAAGTGGATGAAAGCCATGAAATGTATCTTAAACAGAAGGAGGAAAAGACTCATTCTGAGTGAGTTCTGTTCTGTTCAATTGTATTTTGTTGTACAAGTACAATAGTTATTTAGGTACCCTACCATGAAAAATTTAGAAAAAAATGAACACTCTCAATTGAAGAATAAATGTCCATAGTGAGAAAGTGATAATAAACAACTTCGGTATCCAAGGAACATCACTTAATCTAACACACAGTAAAAAGCAATTAGGATTACAAACATGCACCAGCTGATGATGTAACTAGAAAAAGACCTTGAATAAAAGGGTCAACTCAGACTAGCACAATATCTCGGCCTACATGTTATATCAGGTGTTAAAAATTGCTTTATGACTTTGGATAAAAGGGGGAAGTGGAAAGGACAAATGAGTTTATATGGCTATGAGTCTCCAAAAATGAGTCAGGAAGTCATCAGAGGGGTAATGCTTACCCATGCCTCAGCAGGGTCCCAGAGACAGCCAAAGTAGATAGAAGCCAAGTTACTGGTTCTCCTGAGGGCATTAGAGACCCACAGATTCTACTGTCATGGCAGATGGCTCTGGAGTTCAGTGCCATGTCAGTTGGCACTACTTTGGTGTTTGTGGTCCTGAGTGGGATGGATTTGGATTCAGATATGACCTTTCTTCACATGCCTCTTCTGATACTTTCACCAGACCTGTTGTTGGCGCTGGCGTTGGTGTATACTCAGGCAACCTGAATCTCTGGACTGTCCATGTGACAGCAAGGCCCTGAACCTCAGCAGACTTGCAACTCCTACCCTCTGGTAGGATTTATCCAGGCTAGCTAATGGGCAGAGAAGGCCAACCACCACATCAGGGAGCCAAGAGTGCCTACATCTGCAAGCAGGAGAAGTGCATCCATCATCCATGTGGAACCTAAGCCCCGTCTGGATTTAGAGAAGTGGAAATAACCATACCAGGGTTATGTCCACAGGATGGAGTAATAGAGTATGGACTAGAGTGGACTTCCTGATATTCTACTGTGGTACTATTGTGAGTAGTAATGGAAGAAATTGTAGCATTGATGTGGAGAACGTGGCTGCAGTAGCTGCTGAGGGTAGGGAGAGGGAAGAAGTGATATGATGTGGGGGCATTTTCAGGACTTGGAATTGTCCTGGGTGGTATATGTGGACAACTGCTGGACATTCTATATCCTGGCATGGCCCACTGGGTGGAATGAGGGAAAGTGAAAACTACTATGTAAACCACTATCCATGTGTTACAACAGTCAGTGCTCCAAAATATATTCACCAAAGGCAATGAATGTGCCATGATGATGAAAGAGGTTTTTAATGTGGGAAGAGTGGGGTAAGGAGTGTGGGAGGTATATGGGGACCTCATAATTTTTTAATGTAACATTAAAAAAAATAAAGACAGAAAATAAATCTCTCAGGAACATAGGCAGTGCCTAATTAAAGAAAGCAGGTTAAGAAAAAAAAAACATTTGGAGTTCTTACCTCTTATTATGCATGCTAGAATTGTAGACAGTGTCAAAGTGAGTATCTTTCAAGCATAAAGATGATGATTTCTTCCCCAGCTTCCAAGAGCTGAGTATCCAATTGAAGCAAATTCTGGAGTAACAGTATTGAATGAGAAGATCCTAGATTTACTCTCCTAGAGTCTTTCCCCAATTCCACCATCTTCATTTCCCCTCTATTCCAGATCACTCTTCTCAGAAGAATTGGAAACACCCTTGTAACTCTGAAGTACCTTGTCCCAAATATGGTTACATATGTTGTTCATTTCCTGGAGTTTCTAGAATGAAGGTTTTTAAAAATATATCTATTATCTATTATTATCTACTATCTATTAATAGAGAAGATGTCAGCTATAGGGAAGTCTACAGAAATAAATTTGACTTATTTTTAAACTTCTCTTTCAGTGTGGTGTTGATGTCTTTGATTTCCATTGCAGCTAAATTTCTCCCAATTCTACTACATGGAAATGTTAAATTTTCATCATTGTACTTTTCAAACTTAGAGGTTCTATGTGATTCATTATTGAAATGTATTTATGGAATTTTATATAAGATTTTAAAATTTTTTCTAAAACTCATTAAAAATGTTTCATATTTGATATCTGAATTATTTCCAAATCTGAAACAGTTAAATTCTTTTTCAGACTGTCTACTTTGCTTGTGGCTCTTTGTAAATGTAACTTGTTTCCTTAGTACCTATGGTGATTTTTAATATTGTCTTCTCTTTAATTTGTTAGACCGATATTTGTGAGAATTCTTGGAAGACTCAGTGGGAAAGAGAGCATTCACATTTGACTTTATTTTGCCATTAGCCAGCCAGAACAATTTGATGTTAAGTTTTCCTCCTAGAGCTTTCAAGGCCCAATAGATGCTGTGATTTCAGACTGCATGCTGGCCCCTAATTTAAAGGACTTTCTCACCTCGAAATGCCAGTGTTAGGTCAGGTGTCTATCTTGATAAACATCTGATTAGTGTGTATATTAATTGTTAACCTTTAAAATGTCATTATAATTCCTATGATTAACTTTTCTATTATGTTTTTATTTGTAATCAACCACTCTTTAAAAAGATTTATTTTTCAGTTACCTGCCCCCCCAGCTGCATGCTTGCTGTCTGTTCTCTGTGTCCATTCACTGTACGTTCATCTGTGTCTGCTTGTTTCCATGTGTTGCATAATCTTGTTGCACCCCATCAGCTCTCTCTGGGGCTGGGTCATCTTACTTTCACAAGGAGTTCCTGGGAAGTGAACCCAGGGCTTCCCATATGGTAGACGAGAGCGCACTCAGTTGAGCAAATCTGTTTCCCAATGATCCACTTTTATACAGGAATCTCTTCTAAGAGTGTCATTTTCATATGAAACCTAACACTAACATAGAATCTCAAGATCTTCAGTGATAACAGTGCCAAAACTGCAGCTTGCATTTGAAATTTGATACTCATCATGGTACATTTTATTACTTATTTTATGGCTAAATTATTTTTGTTAAGTTAGATTCGGGATGAATTTAAAGATTCCAGCAAATTTGTAAATGTGAATAACTACATTAAAAAATAAAACACAAATTAATACCCTTTCTGCAGATTTGCAGGTACTAGAAAAAGTAAGGTGAACTAAAGTTAAAACTAATAGTAGAAGGAAATAACATAGATTTAAGTGGAGAGAAATTAAATAGAATATAGAAAAGCAATTGAGATAACTACTAAAATTGTTCTTGGAAAAGAGTATTAAAATTACAAATGTTTTTTTTTATTGAAAAAGAAAAAAAAGAGGCGATGCAAATTACCAAAATTAAAAATGAAATTCAAGATGTTAATTGATATTCCTGACTTAAAAGATTATGCATGAATAATATGAACTACTGTCTGCCAAAAATCTAGAAAATCTAGAGAAAATGGAATAATTCCTAGAAACACAGAATTTACCTAACTTGACTGCAAAGAAATAGAAGATCTCAACAAAATTCTAACAAGGAAAGAAATTCAATTAGTTATCAAACACCTTCCGAAAATCTGAACTCTATTATCAGTTTCCATAATGAAATCTATGAAATATTCAAAGAAGATTTAATTTCAATTCTTTTCAAAATATTCCAACTTGATGTCAGTGTATCTCATTCAAAATTATTCTCTAAGGCTGACTTGATATAAAAGCCACATAAAGTAATAAAAAGGAAAGAAAACCAAGCATCAATTCCCCTTTAGAATCAAAAGCACGCAATACAGGCTAGCATATTGAACTCAATATAGCACTGATGTGGAGAAAGTGGCCATGGTAGTCGCTGAGGGTGGGGAGAGGGAAGAAGAGATATGATGTGGGGGCATTTTTAGGACTTGGAGTTGTCCTGCAGGTACTGCAGAGACAGTTGTTGGACATTGTATGTCCTGTCATGGCCCACTGGGTGGACTGGTGGAAACTATGAACTATAATGTAAACTATCATCCATTTACTGTGGCAGGGCTCTGGAGTGTATTCACCAAATGCAATGAATGTCCCATGATCATGAAGGAGGTTGTTAATGTGGGAGGAGTGGGGTGAGAGGGGTTTGGATTATATGGTGGCCTCATATTTTTTTAATGCAAACTTTAAAAAAAATGAAGAGAAAAAGAAAAAAATAGGCCTTGGATAACTGGATTTCCTTAAATGAAAGTGAAAAAGAGGGAGGATCTCAATCACACTCCCCAAGAATCACCTCCAATTGCATCAAGATCTAAACATAAAACCAGGAAAATTCATTGAAGATAAAGTAGGAAAACATCTTCAAGATCTTGTGGTATGTGGGGTTCTTTTAAACCTTACACACACAGCATTAGCAACAATGGACAATCTAGATAATGTCTGCACCAAAAAGTTTGAGATGAGAGTAAAAATCCAGTCTAACAAATGGAGGAAAATATTTGCAAATCACACATCCATCAAGGACTTAATATCCATGATCCATAAACAGATTCTGTAAATCAAAAATAAAAGATAAATGGACACAATTAAAAACTGTGCAAAAAGCTTGAATAGATATTTTTCTAAAGAAGAAATACAAAAGGCAAAATCTCATACAAAATGTTCCATAAAACTCGTTATTAAGAAGTGGAAATCAAAGCTACAATGAGATCTCATTTCACACTTAATAGAATGGCACAGTTGTTTTTTTTTTTAAGGAAAAAACAAGTGTTGAAGAGGAGTTTGAGTGATAGGAGTACTTATTCACTGTTGCTGGAAAGGTAGAATTTCACAGCCACTGTGGAAGTCTGCTTGGAAGTTCTTAAGGAAGTTAGATATTGATCTACCATGCCACCAGCAGTACCTTTATTAGGTGTATATTAAGAAGAACTGAAAGACGGGACATGAACTAACAGCAACACACTGATGTTCACAGTGGCGTTATTCACAATTGCCAAAAGATGAGAACAATCCAAGTGCCTACCAACTGATGAATGGATAAACAAATTATTGTATACACACGAGAAGGCCGTTATTCATCTGTTAGAACAAATGAAATCATGAAACATATGACAATACGGATGAACCTGGATGACACTATGTTGGGTGTAGCAAGCCAGAAACAAAAGACCAAATATTGTATTATCTCAAAATTATGAAGTGAATATGAACAAACTAATGGAGTTAATAACTAGAATGAAAGTCACCAGAAAATAGTGTGAGGTTAGATAATGAGAAGCTGAGTTTTAGTCTGTGCAGAATTGTTAAAAATGTATTTGTAAATATCTGGAAATGCATAGAAATGGTGAAAGCACATCATAGTGTTTGTAATTAGCCGCTCTAATGTACGAATATAATAACAGTTAAAATGGAAGCCAATGGTTGTGTATATCACCAGAAAGGAAGCTACAGAATGCAACATGGGACTGTATAGCATAACAAACACTCTTGTGAAAATATGTACTATCAATAGTCCATATATGAGAATGTTTATCTATGGATCAGAACAAATGAAGTTATAAGATGCTAATATCAGTGTGATATGTGGGCAAAAATTCAACCAAAATATATTATGGACAGTAATGTATAGTAATAGATTAATAACCATCCTACAATATTAAAAAAGGAGGTATAGTAAGTGAAAGAAATTAGGCAAAATATTATACATTGTTAGACTCTGTCTATAGAAAATGCAAATGCAAATAGATTATAGAGAAGAAAATAGATTAACAATTATGAATGACAGGAGAAGGATAGCAAGATTGAGAAGTGACCAAAAAGATGTAGGGTTTTCTGTGTTCATTTGTTTCATTTGTGTTGGTTTTTTCTTTCCTTTTTGGGAGTAATGGAAAAGCTCTTATATTAAATGAAGTGATGAGTGCACAATTCTGTAATTATACCAAATACCATTTATGGTACACTTTAGATGGATTATATGCTTTAAGAATATGATTCAATAAAATTGATTAAAGAAAGTAATTTGGGATTTTTTTAGAGAGTCAACTATGACTTTTCCAAGCATTAATCCCAGATATTAGGAAAGAGTATAAGACTTTTGTGGAGACCTACTGTTTTATTTGGGAACTTGATAAAGGCTAATATTTTGTTCCCCTTACTCCAGAGCTATCCCTTCAACTGGCAAACAAGAGAGGCATTTTGGGATTAATAATTGCTCGGAACTTTTACCAAACTTTGGGAAAAATGTCATCTGGCCATTTTCCTTTAATCACTTTATATTCTTTGGCAAAATTGCGAATTCAACTTACTACATAATTTATCAATCCACAGGTTCAGACCTATCAATCCACAGGTTCAGATTTTGAGTAATTTCCACATTTGACTGTAGTTTTCAGAGAAAATAGATTTGACTCATACAGTCCTAGAAGATTTCTGGTTTTTGATTGTGACTTAATCTGAGATTTAAAAATCCACAGCCTGTCATTTTTTAATAGTCTTTCCAGGGCAATTAAAGGAAGCAACTCAGTCCACATTTCTTGGATTGCGATTCCAAACAAAATGATTTATCACATAAACAAGTCAACTTGTCAAAATTTTCCCAAGGCACTGTCTTTATGGGTGAGTTCAACCAATATATTGTCAATTAGAATTGTCAATGTTATAAATACACTAGTGGTGTACATTTATCCATTAGAAATAGTGCCATTCCTGTTCTCTAAGCCAATAGCTTATAAATCAATTCCTAGCCTGGAGACTTGTGTTTGTGCAATCAGTTCTTTTAACAAATACTTTCTTGTATGAATAATTTTATTCAGGCAGAGTCTCTATTTCAAAAATACCTCTGAATGTTGAAAACAAACTTGGTGTGTATTCTGAATATTGCTGAAAATTCTAGATGTATGTCTTTCAAGTAAATGGAAGTAGAAAACACTGAAAAACAGTATAACCAAGAAAGCTGATACTTCTATTATCATCAGGAATATTTTATAATCAAGAAGATTCCACTGAAATTGTTGGCTTGACAAATATGTTGCATTTTCTGCAATCCAGGCAGTAGGACTCTCTTTCTGCAAGTATTGAGTAATAGGAATTGCACATGGCAGTTCATCATTCTCTGGAGTACTGGACTGTAAACCAGAAGGAAGAATTGGCTGCAAAGAACCATTCCATCCTACCCACCTCACACCATATCTTGTAGAGTTGATGGTGAATGCCAAACTTAAACTTTGTGTATATTTTAGGAGAGAGGGCAATTGTCGCTCTTTCAAGACTCATAAGACCTTTTTCTGTTTCCTAATACAGCTAGATGGTAGAATGATTCTTAAGAAAGACGTTTGTAGAGCATGTGCTTACTGAGTGATGCAGACCATTTCAACTCTGCCTTATTCTCCTAGACCTCTACTTACTTTATCATTCCTTCCCCTCCAAATTTTGTCTCAAAAAAAGGCTTCCTGATTTTATCAGTAGAATTTTATTCCTCTCAAGAACACTTAAAATATGTGATAGCAATAATGATTCACTATGAACTGAGGGTATAGATTTGTTCTCACAGAAAACTTAATTTTCTTCTTGAATAATCTAATACTGGCTAAAAGAAAATCTTCCTATTATTTGCTATTGGTGAAATACGTGAAGATTTGGACTTTGTTATATCTACACACAGTCACAAGAAAGAAACTAAACAAAGAACAATTTCCTTATGCTTATTGATGCAAAAACCCTCAAGAAAATAAGTAGCCTAACAAATCCATCAGAATATTAAAAGAATTATCCAACATGACCAAGGGAGATTTGCCCCAGGTTGCAAGGGTGTTGAGCATAAGAAATACAATGAATATAATATACCATGTTAAAACAAGGAAGGGAAAAATCATATGAATACCTTTATTGATATAGAAAATGATTTTAACAGAATTCAGTGCTCTTTCGTTTTGAAAAACACACAGAAAAATAAGATTACAAGGTATCTTCCTCAACATCATAAAAATTATATATTTTTATCTTTCAAATACTCAAATCTGAAAGGGTAAACACTTTCCTCTTGACGTTCAGAAGAAGACAAGGCATCTGATTTCACTATTGCTAGAGAGTATTGGACCGGAAACCTTTTTGTAGAGGATGGCTTTACACAGAGCTCCAGTAGACACCAATGTCTGTGCCACAGTCAAGGAGACAACTCACAGGAGAGACTCGCAGGTGGAAGAGGCTTTATACTTGCCTCTGGCTGATGAAATTCTCAGAATGGAAGGGACAAAATGAATATAGACTAAGAGGAGCTTATGAGAGGAAAAACACCTCAATCAGTAACGACAGAGAATTCACAGAATACTTTGATGAGGGTGCCAAAACAGGCAAGCTTAAGCACTTCAGTTACATCACAAAAATGTGTGATTTCAATATTTGTTCATAAGGATAGATTCAAGATGGGCAAGGTCTCAAACAGGATCATCAAGACAGGGAGACAACAGAGCCCAAAACCCACAGGACACAGAGCTGAGGTTCATGATGACCTTTATTGCAGGATGTGACAGATGGCCACTATTTGGTCATTTGTGACCCTCTCCCTCCCTCCACCCCCACCCCGCCCCGAGGCAGGGATCCACAAACAATGAACATGAATATCTCCATGAGGCAGCCTGCATAGGTGAAAATCTTTTCTTAGGTATGGAACTTTGCCTGCATTTCGGGGATGGTGTGGCAGTGAACTTGAGGTCAACAAAGGACAGGTTGGAGAGGAAAAATCACATGAGTGTGTGGAAGTAGGAGTCTGAGATGACTGTGGTGATGATGAGCAGGTTCCAGTGGAGGTAACCAAGTACTGGGACAGGAACAGATCAGGGAGAATGAGTTAAATCTCTGATTTCTCTGAAAATCCCCAAAACAGAAATTCTGAAACGCTTGTTTGATTTTCTGATTCCATGTGGATGATATACCTGCCAGGACAGAGACAAAACAAGAATAAATAATCAATAAACAGACCAAGCAAAAAAGTTATTGGCTTCCTCAATTTTATCAGTAGAATTTTGTTCTGCTGGATGTGAATAAATTTAAAAAGGCCTGTGTTTGTACATTTATCTACAGTTGGACAACATGATCCTATACTACCATATGTCCACTTTGTGAGATTCTTTTCTGTTTCATCAAACAATTTAGAAGACCTAAATACAGCTAATTTATTTTGGAGAATTTATAATTAACCATATTTCATTCAAAATAAGGTAGAATAGATTTGCAGCCAATGATGTAAATGATCAATCAATAAGAATTGTTTCCACAAATTACACCCCTGGGGATCTTTGCAGCAGACAGAAGAAAATTTTTCATTAAAATCATAAAGAAGATGAACATGTTTATTAGAACCACTCTTCATTATGGTTAAAAAGTCTTAAGATAATGAATCTAAATTAGTTGTTTTTCTAAAGGAAAGTCATCTCTTACAGATGGTGACAGACACCTGAAAACACTGATAGATAGTACTTGGGAAATTATCAAAGTAATAAAGAGAGGGATCTTGCAAGTGAAAGTCGTGTGTGGATCCAGTACCCAGGTCACTGGTATTGCACAGCTGTGGATGTTGGAGCTCCTGCTTGTGTCTGCTGTGCTATCCAATTTTCTCTCACATCTTTTTTTTGTCTTTATTTATTTTTTTAATGTTACATTAAAAAATATGAGGTCCCCATATACCCCCACCCTCCTTACCCCACTCCTCCCCCCCCAACAACCTCCTCCATCATCATGAGACATTCATTGCACTTGTTGAATATATCTCTGAGCACTGCTGTACCTCCTGGTCAATGGTCCACACTGTAGCCCACACTCTCCCACAGTCCACCCAGTGGGCCATGGAAGGACATACAATGTCCGGTAACTGTCCAAGCAACACCACTCAGGACAACTCCAAGTCCTGAAAAAGCCCCCACATCACATCTCTTCCTCTCACTCCCTACCCCCCAGCAGCCACCATGGCCACTTTCTCCACACCAATGCCACATTTTCTTTGGTTATAATCACAATAGTTCATCAGTAGACTATCAGTAAGTTCACTCTAATCCACACTCTATTCCTCCATCCTGTGGACCTCGGAATGGTTATGTCCACTCCTCATCTATATCATGAAGGAGCTTAGATTCCACCTGGATGCTGGATGCAATTCTCCTGCTTTCAGTTGTAGGCACTCTTGGCTCCCTGGTGTGGTGGTTGACCTTCTTCACCTCCATGTTAGATGAGTGGGGTAAGTCCAATAAACCAGAGTGTAGGAGTTGCAAGTCTGCTAAGGCTCAGGGCCTGGCTATCACATGGTCAGTCCAGAGATTCAGGTCTCCTGGGTATACACTAAGCCCCAGCACCAACTACAGATCCGGTTCTCTCACTTTTTGATTCACTGAACCAAACTGTTGTCAGTTCAGATGGTTCTATTCCAAAAATGAAAGCTTTAGTACATGAAGACCAACCAACCTTTTTATTTCACAGATCGATAACACTCTGCCTTCCACAAATTGTACAGAGAAAATTGGACAAGAATCTCTGACCCCTCATCCCTCCCCTGCTCTTCCTCTGTCCCAAGAGGAAGCTGATATCAGTGCAGATCCTAGCATAGAGAATGAGGATCTGATCACACTGAAAAATTCTCCACCCACAGCCAAAGACACTATGGTTTTTAAGAAAACCAGGGTTATGTGGACATGGAGCAGTGAGTGAAATCTATTAAGACCCCTTCCTCAAATATGGAAGAGGAAGACAGTCATTTCTTTGCTTTTTATTTAACTGTATCCAGCTTTATTAAAAGATAATTTTCATAAACAATCATGATATTTCATGCAGGACATGGGCAGACAATCATTAACAGTACACATCTTTAAAACTCCCTTCTTCAATGTCCTACCAAAATCAGATAGCCACCATAAAACCCAATGAAGTATTCATCTGATGCTCTAAACTGAGGAAGTTTAGAGAGAGGGTTGACATTTCACTTGTAGCATGATGTTTTAACAACTTTTCACAAGCAGACCCTGAGTTCCAGGAAATGAAATTATAACAGTAGAATCATCCACAGTCTAAAATACGGAACTGCTACTCTTTTGAGGGATGCCATTTCCATGGCATCACTGGAAAGTCCAGATTGTTTGAATCCTGTAACCATTTTTTTCAGGATCAGGCCCCAGCAAGTCTTGGGGTATAAAGGAGTCAAATCTGTGCTGAAGGCTGAGAAAAGTATAGGACATGTGAACATAAAAACAAATTTTCATTTTTCCACACCAAATGGCAACTGTGCTAAGGTGAATAATGCTTATCAACATCTTGGATCCCCTTTTACTGGCAGTAAAGAGGAAATATCTAAAAAAAATGTTTTTAAACTAGAGGGAAAGGTGTTTTTACCCACATCAATCCAGCTCACACATTCTATGAGTGATATTTGACCCTTCCTTCAAAAACAACAATGAAGTGTTCCTTGTGCAAATATAGCTTAGAAAAAAAAATAATGTAAAGCAAATTGAGCAATTTTTTAAAAATTTGATTAAAAATTATTATTTAAAACTGTGCAGTCACCAGAAGTATAGTTATCAAAAAATGCACACATGTCACCTGGCATCTCCAGCACCTACAGCTTTCTGTGCCTTGTCTGTTTTGGCGTCTTTGTATTCTGCAGGGTTATTCCCATCCTTGCCTGCATCAGCTTTCCCTTTTTTCCCTTTGGGTACTTTCTCTTCCTTCCTCGCAGGGGCCTTTTAAGGCATGTATTCTGGCTTTTGAGGAGAAGGTTTAGCAGATGTGGCTTGGCTTTATCTCCTTTATCATCCTCTTCAACCTTTCTCTTGATCATGGAGGTGGTGGCAGGATGTGGGTGCTGGACATGGAGATGCAGCACCATAGGGTCTTGGATGGGGCTGGGGGTCATTTTAGTTGGCTCTTCTTCACACTGCTTCTGTTTAACCTTTTGAGGAACTATTAATTTGCATTCCAACGTGGCTGCATCATTTCACATTCCCTGTAGCACAAGGTAATAAGAGTTCCAATTATTTCAGTCTCACCAAATTTTATCTCTGATTATAGTCACCTCGGTGGGGGAGAAGCGTTATCTCATTGTGTTTTGATTTGTTTTTCCCTGATGGCTGATTATGTTGAACATCTTTACATGTGTGTTTGTTGACCATCTGTTCTATTGTTTTTTGTTTCTTACAAAAACTGCAGAGATATCCAGAAGCATTTTCACAATTCATGTTATCTTTTCCATTGCCAAGGCAATTGTTCTGATGCTCTTTTCCTTGCTCTCTATGACATGCCATGCTCTGTGTTCTGATATATTTGCCAAACCATTCTATGTGACATTGGGCCACCCATCAATAATCATTTGATGCTTTCAAAATCTTCAGAATAATGCTACTGTTAAGAGTTTTTTAAAGCGATTTTTTTTTTCTAACTCCTTGAACTGCAGGTTGCCTTGAGTAATCATCATCCGGACTGTATCCATAATCTTGTTCTTGCTTCTTCTGTGACACTTTTGTTTCTTTGAATTGTTCCCTTGCCCAGTCCTTCAATTATTTGTGATCAGAATCATTTGGATCATGCCAAATTACTTGCAAAATCCATCTGTACAGAAGAAAAACTTGCTACCTTCTCATTTACCATAGTTCAGTAGTTATAGGCAGTGTCATCATTGGGTAGCTGAGGCATTCAAGCTGCAAGAGATCAAGAACCTCTGCCCACTGGCCCACACTATTGCAACTGCCCATTTCTTTATTTAATCTTATTATTTTTGCTTTTTTTGCTATTGTTTAAATCACTTATCCAAAAAAAGGAAGATGTTCCTTTCAGTTCAAAGCACGAAATGGCCTGATAGTCTTTGTTCCAAATCAGTGGGATATCATATAGACCAGAATGTTAATGAGGCAATGCCTTCTCTGAAGGTAATCAATGATTGTATTTTTTGAAATACCATGATGTGTGTTGTTATTACCTAATTATATCTGCTTGGCTCCCTCCCACCCAAGATTTCTCCCTCATCTATTTGCTCATTGTTTTTGCTTGTTGTCTGCTTATTTTTTTCTTTATGAGGCACCTAGAATCAAACCTGGAAATGCCCATGTGGGAAGCAGGCACCCAACTGCTTGAGCCACATCTGTACCCTGCTCTTTTTTTTTGCTCATTGTCTGCTTGATTTTTTATATGATATTGTTCAGATGTTTTCCATAAGCAATTGATACTAAATGAAGGGTAGGTCTCTTTATTTTGCTTGGTGCTTTAGAAATTAAAACATTACATAATTTTCCATCTACACTTCAAGAGCTGAATTCATTTAAGTGTCCACAATATGGAGCTAAGCATAAGTTAATATTTCCCTGTTTGTTTTAGATTTCTTTATCATACTTCTTCTGGAAGTATTAACAATGCTTCTTTTAAAAACATCACAAGCTTGTGACTAAATTCTCAAACATTGGGTGTTGGATTCAAATACCATGTTTTCTAGCACACATATTTTGTGCTCCCAAACTGTAATGTACAAGGACATAATATGATAATGATTTGCTTTTAAGTAATTTTTTTTTCTTCAAGAAACCTGCTGAGGATATTTTGGGTAATTTATACATAATTCAATATAATGATATTGCTCCATCTCACCACTATTTTAGGTAACACATTAATATGTTTAAAAATTCTGGAAATAGAGACTGGTGCAATTTGCAGTTGATGTAGATAAAATGCTATTAGAGATAGAATTTTCTTTGGTTTCAACTACTGAATAAAATTTAAAGATTGAAATTGTGATAAAGTATTAAAGAAACATACATTTGCCCTTAGCTAGCAACTGACCTTAGCATGGGTTTCCCCAAGCTTTCAAACTAGGGGTAGAGTTTAAAATTATATGAGATTTGTTCTCTTTTGCTTATTACATTATAGTATGTTTGAATTAATCTTAGAGTCCATTAACACTTAAATAATCTTATCTCCAGGTCCTTCAAATTAAAATTCTACCTGACTAACTTGTAGGTATACCAAAAGGATATATGTGTACAATCACATTTTTCATCCCTGCTTTATTTTCTTTGCTTAATTACAGGGATTGGAAATTATTTACTGTATTTCATTTTAGTTTATCATTCTACCATAAATAATTGATTAATATATACTTATGTAGTTTGAATCATGGTTGACTACAAGTGTACAACGTTTTAGAGAACATAATCCACTCCATGTTTTAAACACCTGCTCACAAATCCGAGGATGAGTTTGTTGGCATGCATTTAGTATAGCGATGGAAAAAGTAGATCTGGAGGTTAAAATTTATCCCAGGTGGAAATTTTACTGTCTTAATAAGGAAGAGTAATTCACCTGAACTGTCTTATTGCAGTATTTTCTTTGTATCTCAAATTGTATTATTTAATATTTTGAATAAAATTTTAGTAAAATAAATAGCAAAGATTTTTTAAAAAATTATGTTATGTTGGTATGAGAATATCCAGAAAAATTTCCAAAATAATTAGCTTTCATGTTTATTGCACTCATCAGAAAGGAGAAAGAATTGAAAAACAGTTTTTCTCAGAAAACAAACAAAAGGATTGTCCATTTATCAATAACCAGGTCTGACTACATTTATTGAGAGAAAGCTGTGCTTCTGGCCTATTGGACCGTGCATCTTTTCATGCATTATGTAATTTTATGATGGCACAACCTGATTATATAGGCAGTTATTTTTATTTTACTCATTTTACTGGTAAATATTTGCATCCAGTAAATGTACCTTGAATGAATAAATGAGGAAATGAATATGTGAGATCTCACTTGTGGGAAAGGGAGACAGACAGCAAGAAGAGACTGGCTAATTGAGAAATTCTCTGGAGAATATAGGTTCTCGATGATGAGGAAGGGAAGACAGTGATGTTGAAAATGTGAATGAACATGCCCAGAGTTGAGAGAAGAGAAGGCACTGAAGATACAAACACCACCCATAACCTCTGATTTAAACGACATAGGATTCTTAGCAAATAGGTTTTCACCTCTCTTTTTCTCACTCTGTCTACTGGGAATTACTGCTCATAAAAGCCTCCTCTTTTTCCTTACTGTGTCATCAGAAAGGGATGGAGACCATGCAGGTGTGGGTCAGCTGTCTGTAAGGCACAAGTGAGTTTATTCCATTTGGGATGCAAGGGTTCTAGGCAAACGCCATAGCATAATATTGTTAGCCTGTGGCTTCAGCAATTGAATTCTCAATTGTTTTTATTGTTTCTGTAGGTTCTAAGCACTTTTGCTTATTGTGAGCACGTTGTTCAAAAAAGCCAAGGATTTTCTTTAATTCATTAAATTTGAGTGGTGCTATTTTGGAACCAATGAATAAATCCTCAAGTTTAAGAGTTTTCATCTCACAAATGATTTTCTTTCTTAGATTGTGACATTCCTTATTTATAATTCCTGAAATAAATATATCTTTTTATTCATTTTTTAAAAAATAATACATTCAAATAATATGAAGTCCCATTCAACCCCAACACCCCCACCCCCCACTCCCCCCACAGCAACACTCTCTCCCATCATCATGACACATCCATTGCACCTGGTAAGTAAATCTCTGGATATCGCTGCACCCCATAGTCAATGGTCCACATCATAGCCAACACTCTCCCACGTTCCATCCAGGGGGCCCTGGGGGGATCTACAATGTCCCATAATTGTCCGTGAAGCACCACCCAGGACAACTCCAAGTCCCAAAAACGCCTCCCCATCTCATCTCTTCCTCCCATGCCCCGCACCCAGCAGCCACCATTGACACCCTTCCCACACGAACTGCACATTTTCTCTATGGACCTTGGATTGGTTGTGTCCATTGCACCTCTATGTCAAGAGGGGGATTAGATTCCACATGGATACTGGATGCAATCCTCCTGCTTTCAGTTGTAGGCACTCTAGGCTCCATGGTGTGGTGCTTGACTTTCTTCAACTCCATGTTAGCTGAGTGGGGTAAGTCCAATAAATCAGAATGTAGGAGTTGAAGTCTGTTGAGGCTCAGGGCCTGGCTATCATATTGTCAGTCCAGAAATTCAAACCCCTAGATATAATTTAAACCCCAGCACCAACTACAATTCCAGTAAAGTAGCATGAAAGTCTTGTGAAAAGAGATCCCATCTGACTCCAGTTCCATCATGCAGAAACACCAGCTCCAAAGAAGGGCCAACTGACATGGCAGTGAACCCCATGTGCCATGACCATAGAACCCGTGGGTCTCTTTAGCCCTCAAAAGAAATAATACGTGGGGTTGAATATACTTTATCAGTCTCTGAGACTCTGCTCAGGTGTGCATAAGGGCAATCCTTCTGACAATCTCCAGACTCTTTTTTAGAGACTCATAGCCATATAAACTCATTTGTCCTTTCCATTTCCCCCTTACATTAGGTCAAACAGCATTTTAAAGTCATGTTATTATATGTAGACTGGGCTATTCTGCTGATCCGCGTAGAACCTTTAATTCAAGGTAATTTTCTAGTTGCATCTTCAGCTGGTGTTTGGTAGTGATCCCTCAGTGCCAGGGAGGCTCATCCCCGGATGTCATGTCCCACGCTGGGAGGAATGCACTGCATCTACATGCTGAGTTTGGCTTTGAGACTGGCCAATTTTGAGTAACATGAAGGCTGTCAGGAGGAAACTCCCAGGCACAATGCTGCTCTAGACCTTGTTCTTATTTCAGGTGTATAGGCTCACAAGCATAGTCATTAGTATCAGGAGCCCACTGTTGGACCCTCATTCCTTCCTGGTTCTTACCGTTGCACCTGGGGGACTACCGCTGCTCCCCTAGGAACCAAGACAGAGCCCCCCGGCCAGGAACCCAGGACCCCCCAGCTGTTGTTTTTAATCGTTTCCACTATGAGTATATCCAAACATTTCCATGCACCCTGGACACATGCCCTGTGTAAATCCCTGTCAACCATATATAGCCTGTTAATAACATCCCATACCAGTATTCCTCCAATGCCATTGTTGAACCACTCTGTGATCCAAAACTTCTTGTAAAGCGAATCCCATTATAATGTCAGGTTCCCTTACTAGTAAAATGGAATATAGCGATGAGTTTAAAGGTTAGATCTAGAGTACGTATTGATTTGGAAAAATTTCTACATCCTATCTTTTCCTTTTCTTTTTTCCTAATTATTGAGCTTGTGTTCACAAGAGTCTTAGATCACAGTAATTCATATATACAATATACAGTACTCCCACACATCCACCATAAAACCTTTTCCCTTCCACAGTGATAATCTTTTAACTTATTCATATCATATTTACTGAAACTGATGTACAGACTCTGAAACAATATCTATCAAACAAGGTGACATCTGTGCATAAAATATGGTCAACACTTTAGGCTTTGCAGTTTTCTAAATTTTTTAGTTATCCTATGTTTTACATTATGGTTTACATTATTAGTCTGTCATCCCCTATATTTTTTTGGTGAAATATTACATATTTTATATTCATCCTCGTGTACTCTCGTGAAACTCCTCTCTTGCCCCACATTTACCTTGGTTCCATCCATTCAACACCCATTTTCCCCTCCCCTTGGGGCCCACCTTGACAGACAATCTCTGTTTCCTGAGGAGCCATGTCCAGAGATACTTGCAACAGTGTTCAGGGCCTGACTTGCTCAACTGCCCTAATGCCCTGGGAGCCACCCTTTCTCTCGGGAGATACAGTTGCTTCTATTTGATGGCATTAGTCCTCCCCAGGATGTGGGTCCACTCCAACTCTCAATTCTTGCATCTCTACCCAATGGTATAACCCACCCTGGCAAAATGAACATCCAGACATTCCCCAGGAGTCCGTCCCACATCAGACCATCCCTTCCGAGCATTCTAAAGAGGTAACCCTCCTAATTATATTTTGATATGATTTTCTCAGCATTTTACTCTCAACCAACACCTGACACTCTACTCTGTTCGTATGTTGCCCCTCCCTCCCCCCAATTTTTTGGGCAATATTACCCATCCGCCCAGCCCCAGGCCTCGTCAAACTCGCAAAGCCCCACCCAAAGGCAATCCCTAGCCCCCATTTTATCTCTTCTTTTTGCTCATACTTACCACCAGCTCATCATAGATTCCACCCCTGCAGACGTGGGCTCATATCCTTCCTCCACTTCCCGATTTCCTGTAAGCCTATTTTCCAGTCTCTAGCTCTCTGAGGCAGCTTGCTTATTTCATATAATTGAGATAGTGTAGTATTTGTCCTTCAATGCCTGGGTTGCTTCACTCAATATAAGGTTCTCAAGATTCATCCATGTTATCACGTGTGTTTGTAGTGTATTTGTTCTTACAGCCGAGTAGTATTCCATTGTATGAATATACCACATTTTATTGATCCACTCATCTGTTGATGGGCATTTGGGTTGATTCCAACTTGTGGCGATAGTGAACAATGCTGCTATGAACATTGGTGTGCATATATCGGTTTGTGTCCTTGTTTTTAGTTCTGTTGGGTATTGCTGGGTCATATGGCAAATCTATGGTTAGTTTTGAGGAACCGCCAAACTGTCCTCCAGAAAGGTTGGATGCTTCTGCATTCCCAACAGCAGTGGATGAGTGTTCCCCTTTCTTCACATCCTCTCCAACATTTGTATTCTTCTGTTTTTTTCATAGCTGCCAATCTTATGGGAGTAAGATGGTATCTCATTGTAGTTTTGATTTGCTTTTCCCTGATAGCTAGAGATTTGGAGCATTTTTTCATGTGCTTTTAAGTCATCTGTATTTCTTCTTTGGAGAAGTGTCTGTTTGCTGCTCGTGCTTTTGGTGTGATATTTATGAAGCCATTTCCTATTACAAGGTCCTGTAGATGTTTCCCTACAGTGCTTTCCAAGATCTTTTTGGTCTTGGCTCTTATATTTAGGTCTGTGATCCATCTTGAGTTGATCTTTGTATAAAGTGTGAGATGGTAATCCTCTTTCATTTCTTTCATTCTTCTACATTTGCTATCCAGTTCTCCAGGAACCATTTGTTGAATAGGCCATTCTCTCCCAGTTGAGAGGGTTTGGTGGCTTTATTGAATGTTATATGGCTATACATATGAGGTTCTATATCAGAACTTTCAATTCGATTCCATTGGTCTGTGTGTCTCTCCTTATGCCAATACCATGCTTTTTTCACTACTGTAGCTTTGTAGTATGTTTTGAAGTCAGGAAGTGTGATTCCTCCAATTTCATTTTTCTTTTTCAATATGTCTTTGGCTATTTCGGGACTCTTTCCATTCTGAATAAATTTCATAGTTAGTTTTTCTAGTTCCTTAAAGAAGGCTGTGTTGATTTTTATTGGGATTGCATTGAATGTGTAGATCAGTTTTGGTAGGATAGGCATCTTAATAACGTTCAGTCTTCCTATCCATGAACAAGGAATATTCTTCCATTAATTTAGATCTTCTTTGATTTCCTTGAACAGTCTTGTATAGTTCTCGGTGTATAAGTTCTTTATCTCTTTAGTTAAATTTATTCCTAATTATTTGATTTTATTATTTACTATTGTGATTGGTATTTGTTTCTTGATTTCCTACTGATCTTGCTCAGTATTGGTGTACAGAAATGCTGCTGATTTTTGCACATCGATCTGATAACCAGGGACTTTACTAAACTCATTTATGAGTTCTAGAAGCTTTGTTGTAGATCTCTCAGGGATTTCTATTTATAGGATCATGTCATCTGCAAATAATGAAATTTTGACTGCTTTCTTTCCAATTTGAATGTCTTGGATATCTGGTTCTTGCCTCAGTGCTCGAGCAAGTACTTCTAAGACAATATTAAATAGAAGCGGAGACAATGGACATCCTTGTCTTGTTCCTGAGTTTAGAGAGAAGGTTTTTAGGATTTCTCCATTGTAAATAATGTTGGCTTTAGGTTATTCATATATACTCTTTATCATGTTCAAAAAGTTTCCTTGTATTCCGATATTTTGGAGTGTTTTTATCAAGGAAGGGTGCTGTATTTTGTCAAATGCTTTTTCTGCATTTATAGATATAATCATGTGATTTTTTTCCTTCAATCTGTTTATATGGTGTATTACATTGATTGATTTTCTTATGTTGATCCATCTTTGCATACGTGGAATAAATCCCACTTGTTCGTGGTGTATAATTCGTTTAATTTTTATTGAATATGATTAGCAAGTATTTTGTTAAGTATTTGTGCGTCTAGGTTCATTAGAGAAATTGGTCTGTAATTTTCCTTTCTTGTGGTGTCTTTGTTTGGCTTTGGTACTAGGGTAATGTTGGCATCATAGAAGGAGTTAGGCAATGTTCGTTCTGTTGCGATTTTTTGGAAGAGTTTCAGCAGGATTGGTGTTAGTTCTTTCCGGAATATTTTGTAGAATTCACCTGTGAAGCCGTCTGGCCCTTGGCTCTTCTTAGTTGGGAGATTTTTAATGACTGAGTTTATCTCTTTGCTTGTGATTGGTTTGTTAAGATCATCAATTTCTTCTTTCATCAATATGGGCTGCTTATGTGTTTCTAGGTATTTGTCCATTTCCTCTGAATTGTCATTTTTTTTGGAATATAGTTTTTCTAGGTATCCTCTTATGATAGTCTTTATTTCTGTGGGGTCAGTGGTGATATCACCTTTCTCATTTCTTATTTTGTGTATTTGCATCTTCTCTCTTTTTTTCCTTGTTAGTCTCGCTAAAGGTTTGTCAATTTTGTTGATCTTCTCAAAAAACCAGCTCTTGGTCTTGTTTATCTTTTCAAGTTCTTTCATATTTTCTATTTCATTTAGTTCTGCTCTTATCTTTGTTAATTCCTTCCTTCTTCTTCCTGTTGGGTTACTTTGTTGTTGTTTTTCTAGTTCCTTCAAATGTGCAGTTAGTTCTTCAATTTTTGCTCTTTCTTCTTTTCTGATATATGAATTTATGGCTATAATTTTCCCTCTCAGTTCCGCTTTTGCTGCGTCCCATAAATTTTGGTATGTTGTATTATCATTATCATTTGTTTCATGGTAGTCATTGATTTCTTTTGAGATATCCTCTTTGACACACTGTTTTTCTAAGAGTGTGCTGTTTAATTTCCAAATCGTGGTGTGAAATCTGGGCCTCTTTCCCTTGTGAATTTCAAGCTTCACTCCACTGTGGTCAGTGATATTGTTTTGTAGGATTTTGTTCTTTCTGAATTCATTAAGACTTTCTTGGTGGCCTAGCATATCATCTATCTTGGAGATTGATCCATGTGCGCTTGAAAGAAATGTATATCCTGCTGTGTTTGGGTGTAATGATCTATATATGTATATTAGATCCAGCTCCTCTAATATACTCTTCAACTGTTTTGTTTTTTTAGTGATTCTCTTTCGAGATGTTCTGTCCAGAGTTGATAGTGGTGTATTAAAATCCCCCACTATAATTGTAGATGCATCTATTTTTTCACTTAGTTTTTCCAGCATTTGCCTCACGTATTTAGAGACGCCCTTGTTAGAAGCATAAATATTTATGATTCTTCGATCTTCTTGACAAGTTGTCCCTTTCACTAAAATGTACTATCCTGCTTTGTCTCTCACAATTATTTCACATTTAAAGTCTATTTTGTCTGATATTAATACAGCTACTCCTGCCTTTTTTTGGTTATTGTTTGCTTGTATGGTTGTTTTCCAGCCATTCACTTTCAACTTCCATGAGTCTCTGGGTCTAAGATGTGTCTATTGTAGACAGCATATAGGTGGGTCATATTTCCTTAACCAGCGTCCCAGTCTGAATATTTTGATAGGTGAGTTTAATCTGTTGACATTCAGTGTTATTACTTTCAAGGAATTATTTGTGGTAGCCATATTTTGGTTGGATTTGTGTTTGTCATATTTTGTTTGCATTTTTTTCCTTCTATTTCTGTTTTTTTTGTTGCTCTTACACTCTCCTCCAACTTTGCCTGTGCTGTTATTTCCTTTCTTCCAGCAGAACTCCCTTTAGAATTTCTTGAAGGGGAGGTTTCTTTTTGATATATTCTTTCAATTTCTGTTTATCTGCAAATATTTTGAACTCTCCATCGTTTTTGAATGCTAATTTAGCTGGATATAGTATTCTTGGTTGGAATTTTTTTTCCTTTCGTACCTTGACTATATCCTACCACTGCCTTCTTGCCTCCATGGTTTCAGGTGAGAAATCAGCATTTAATCTTAAAGAGCTTCCCTTGTATGTAATGTTTTTCTTTTCTCTTGCTGCTTTTAGAATTTTCTCTTTGTCTTGAGCATTGGATAATTTGACAAGTATATGTCTTGGGGTGGGCCTGTTAGGGTTTATGACCAGTGGAGTGTGCTGTGCTTCTTGGATATGTACATCTGTCTCTTTCAGTAGATTTGGGAAGTTTTCAGCCATTATTTCCTGCAACACTCCTTCTGACCCCTTTCCCTTCTCTTCTCCTTCTGTAATGCCTATAATACATATGTTTGAGCTTTTTGCATTATCATTCAGGTCTCTAAGTCCTAGCTGGATTTTTTCTATCTTTTTGTCAACCTATTCTACTATCTGTTTGATTTCTGATGTACTGTCTTCCACATCACTAATTCTCTGCTCTGCTTCTTCTAGTCTGCTGATATTTGCTGCAAGTGTATTTTTGATTTCTTGAACTGTGCTGTTTATTCCCATCATATCTGGTATCTGTTTGTGTATGTCTGCAATTTTCCCTCCAAGTGTTGTCTTCATGTTGTTAACCTCTTCCTTTACTTCATCAAATTTGTCGGTGATAAATGTTCTGAGATCTTTCATTACTTGTGCGAAGTTCTGCTCCCCTTCCTGATTTTTAGTTTGTTCATTGGATTCAGCCATGTTTTACTGATTACTGGTTTGGTTTGTAGATTTTTGTTGCTGTCTGGTAATCATTTTATCTTGACAGGTTTAATCAGTTGCTTACCTTCTTTGCCTAGTCTTGGAGATTAATTAGCTGTTGTTTTTGCATAAGTGTTATATTTTCTCTTTGTCACGTTGTTTTTCTTATTCTAATTTCTTATTGCTGGTTGAGTTCACTTTAATTTAATGTATTAGTGCCAGGGAAAGGCAAATGTGTAAGCAAGGATAAAGTGTAAAGTAGTGTTGGTGATATATTTTAACAAAGCAACAATATGAGATCTGGGAGGATGGAGGTTAGATTCATGTAAATTGGGTAGAGTTATAGTAGTAGGTAGAGTACCTATAATAAGGTAGTTGACTGAATATGGGAAGAATATGGTATGAATTAAAAAGCTATTGTTTTCGTGAGAGAGGGAAAGAGAAAAGAAAGGCAATAGTTTCTAGAGTGGATAACAGACAGAAAACAAAATAAAGGTATTAGAAATTAAGATTTAGACATTTTGTGGATCAAAGAAAGGGTGATGGAATATAGGAGAGACAGTGGATGATGGAGGCTATCAAGATGTAGGGGAAAGGGGTTAGTGTAGATAGCCAAAATCTATTCACACAGAAATGAGGTAGTGGAGGATGAGGAAACCCAGCAAATGTAAGGTGTTCCCTGCAGCACCTATTTTATAGTTAAGATAGAATAGAATAAGAAGAAGATGAGGGTCAAGAGAAAGAGAAGGAAAAAAAAAAGAGAGAGAAGAAAGGAAGAAAGAAAAAGGGGGTGGGTAAAGGGCGGGGAACAGATAGGGAAAAGAGAAAAAAGATGTACACCATCCACCACATCCACAATACCAATAAAAAAAAAAACCTAAATAACTGAAAAAAAAAAGACTTTGGGGGATACGCTAGGAGAAAAGACTAGGAGATAATGCAATGTTAGCAATCAGAACATTAAAAAAATAAAATAAAAAATAAAATAGAATAAAAACAAAAACAAAACAAAACAAAAAAGAAAAGAAAAAACGCAAACATTGAGGGCTAGGACATTCAAGGACCTCAGATGGACCTCAGGGCATGATGGATTCAGGGATGGAAAGTCTGAGATATTGAAGACTCAAGAGGTGTGAGTCTCTGGGATGTGGGCCACCAGGGTTTAAGGGTCTCAGACCTGGCAACCTCAAATCTGGTTAACAGGGAGCCTGGGAGCACTGCAGTGCAACACAGCCTTCAGGGATCCCTGCAGCTGGGTGCCAGCCCTATGGGTGAGGTCACATCCACAAGCTCTATCCTGTGTTCTGTACCCCAGAATTCACTCACTCACTGGGGTCTATTCTGTGGATGTATCTTGAATTGACTTCATGACCCCTCCCACCCTGTGATCCCCTGGAACAGCCACCTGGGGGCGCCTCTAGACTGCAGCCAATTTAATGACGCAGATCAATAATCAGGCCCGGGGGTGGGGCTCCAGCCAGAAATGCTAATAACAGAGTCCAAACCCGAAATTCCCACGCTTTGCAAAATATTCCCCTAATCAGCTTCCAAACGTCTCCCACCCTGCCAGACCCTGGTAGCGTCTCTTTATTGCTATCAATTTAAGTCCACTGTAGATCGGCAGCCAGGTTTGGGGGAGGAGGACAGGACTGTTGGTGGAAGTGCTATTGTTTGTGTCCGCAATCAAAAATTCCCCCTGCTTCGCAATAAAACTCCCGTTTGTCTCCCCAAATCGGTCTGCAAGCTCCTCCTGTCCTATTAACCCCCCAATAGGCCGCTCAGGGCTTATGAATTCCCCAGTAGTGCAGAGCCTCAAAAAAAAACAAAAACAAAAAAGAAACACCGCGGCAGCACCTGGTGCTGCGGCTCCGCCCACCCAAGGAGGGAGTTTTTCACGCGCAGCTGGGGGCCTCTATGTATATTTTTTAGATATATTTTCTCTGTTACCTTCCCACCAAATTGATGTCCAGATACCTCCTGACCTGCAAAAATCCTGAAACAACATGGTCCCGAAGAGCCTCCAACGCGGCCCAGCCACTTCTTTGCAGGAGATATTATCAGGTAAGCTCACTCAGCCACCATCTTGCCAACTCTTGAAATAAATATTGACAGAGACCTTGAGCTACACTCAGGAAATGAAGCTGACCTTAGTTCAAGGTCACTAGGACACACTACATATACCCAGAGATGTGGAGATGTCACCTGAACACACCCAGTGTCACCGGGAACCCCCAGGATCCTCCCACCACTGCCACTGATATCTTCTGAGTGCAGACTCAGAACCAGGGAAATCATTGTGTTGGGAGAGAGAAAAGAACAGCTGACTGTCCAGCTTCACAGCAGACCACCTGGAGCATCTCCCACTTCACATACGTCCCCCTCCAGGATGTGGTAATAATGCGGCCAGGTTACAAACTTCAGGGAGGGGGACAATTATTTTTATGGAACTCATGCATGATTGATGCTTGGAAATCACAAGTTGCCCTGGAAATATGCACAGACAGACCCTTCAACAGTTTCAAATCAAATCAAAGCAGGATTAGATGACTCAATACCTGGAGCCACCAAAATCATGTTAAAAATAGAGGAAACTACTTAGAATTTTGGTAGCGCATTTCTCCTGTCTTCACCACCAGAGCCCGAAGTTTCTTGTCAAGAGCTGGGCTTTGCACTTTTCCCAGGCCATGGTTTTCTGATGTTTTATGCATGACCCGTGCATCTCAGGGCCATTATATAGGGCCCTGCCTCCCCCGCCCTAGGAGGTGGTCCCTGTGTGAGGTCTTCAGCTCATATTAAGACATAGTTAAAGAACCTTGAAATTTATTATTGTTTCTTTGAAGTGACTGAGATGAAGACGTTGCTCATTAGATGACACAGAATGTCCTATTCAGGAGGGAGATGTGTCTTTTTTTTTTAGCATTGATATATGGAATTGTGAAGTTTCTATTAGAAAAGCAGTTTGCTTTAATATTATGGACACTGTAAAACTAGTAATAAATACTGGTGCCAAAGATTCCTTCCCCAATATATCTGTTCTTCTTTACCTTATTAACTGACTCATCAACCTTGATTGTTCCCAAGAAGTCAAGGTTAATAAAAGCTTTCCTTTTCCCCAAGCCCCATGAACATAGGACTTGCCAGCAGTGGCTTCTCCCAACAGTGTCACCAGAAGGACTTGGCTCTACAGGATTGTCCTTTTCAGACAATGTGAGCAGGAAGTCCAAGGACGTGGTAGGCAGTGTTAGCAGCAGTGAAAGGACATTGTGCAGAGCCTCAGGGGGATTCTCCTAGCCTGGCCTGGTGCCCATAGTGCTGTGGCTCAATGAGAATTTATAGTCTCCGGGGATCCAGAGGCTGAATTCTCAGTACTACTCATTGAACATAGTGTTTTCTTTTACTTGATATGCTTAGCAATTGAGTTCCCTGGAGGACCAGAGGCCATATAAAAGTAAGAATTTCTACCTGTTCTGTCCCTGAGGGCATATGTTTGAAGCTAGATGCATATTCCTTCCCTATCAATAGAGCCATTCTGCCTGAAAAAGGCCTCCCCATGAAGATCTTACGTCTCCTGTAGGGCACACCACAAGGGCCCTTCCTGAGACTCTCACTGCTGTAAGCCACCCTGAGTCCCCACACTTGACTCAGAGATGTGGCAATGTCCCCTGGCCACAACAAACCCAAACAGGGTCCTCCCTTTTACATCATCCTGACCTATAGTACAAATCCTGCAACAGGGGAGTTAAAACAGTCTCACTTTAGGTTAAAGAGAAGGAACTTTCATGGCACATCCCCAGGTCCAATTCTTCCATCTTTCCATCTTGGGTAAACACATGATGTGTGTGTGTGTATATATATATATATAAAAACCCAGGTAAGATTTCAGAACATAACATTGAAGAGAACTTTGTATATATTATCAGACCATGGCAGTGACTTGGAATATAAGTCAGCAGCCATTTTTATGTAAATGGCTAGATGGTAAATATTTTAGACTTTTGGAGCCATACATTGTTCTTGCTTCTAACTACTCATCCCAGTGGTGTATGTAAACACAGCTTTCTGCTATACGTCAGGCGTGAGCTGTTTGCATTAATGTCCTGTGTCTTCTGTAAAAAAAAATAACCATAAATTTGGTGGCTTGAAGCAACATTAATTATTCTCTGGCAGTTCTGTGAGCCCAGATCCCAAGAGCAAGGGGTCTGCAAGGCTATACTAATTCTGAAATTGTTGAGGTGAAAGCATCCATGCCACCCCAAAACTCTACAGACTCCCATAGTCCTTGGCTTGTTTGATGAATCACCCCAATATCTGCTTGTCTTCACATGTTTTTCCCCTCTTCCTTCTCTATGTCTCCTCGTTCCACTTACAAGGACACTCATCATTGGATTTCAGATCCACCTAGATAATTTGGATTTTCTTATTAGAGACCCTTCCATTTATAACTGGAAACACCCATATTCCAAATAAGTTCTCTGTTACTGGCTCCACAGGGGATATTAGAATGTGGACATATCTTTAGGGCTCCAGGAAAATCAGCAGACTGTGTTCTAACAAATCTTTGTACAGATACAGATGAGATGGGTTATTGCCAGCTGTATTTGGGTTACCCTTAACTTAGAGAATCTCAAAGCTGGGATAAAACAAAGGACACTGTAAAATTAAAAGTACAACCACATGCTTCCATTTGTCTTGTGGGATTTGCCTACATGAAGGTCCATGATGATCCTTCTCCTAGGAGCTTGTCTGACTCCCTTTTCGAACACATTTAATTGTCAGACCCTCCATGCAACACAGTTGCTTCCTGTGGCAACCTAGGTCCTCAAATCTTAACTTCAGGAGAAGACATTGTACTTACCCAACCAGGAGGGATCCTTTGACTTTTTTGCTGATGGTTCCAGTAGCCTCAGAAGAAATTCCCTTATTAAGGATTTGGATAGAGTCCTTCATGTCCCCAGAGCAAAGCTTAAGGCATGAAGAAGACATGGAAAAAAAATATGGCCACACTGACCACCCCTGTGTCTAAGGGGCAGCATGTGATCTCTGAACCCAGTCTCCTTATCTGTTAATGAGAATGAACATACTTTGTACCCTTTAGGTAAAAGTGAATCTTCAGAGAAGATGTGCAGGTATAAGTGTTGGTACCTTGCCTGGACATACCAGCATTCCCAAAACCTGCTATTTCAGACCTATGGGTGCAGGTGCACTTTCTCCAGCTTGCTTGGTGGATTCTTTGCTCCTCCTGGATTAATTCAGTCAGCTGGATGGCTTTGCTCTTGGTGCTACATTAGTGGGCAGCCAGGGTCTGGTCTTCCCATTTAAGTGACCAAGTCTTGAGAGAGCAGTGGAAACATGAAAAGTGTTCTGAGGACCCAGCTCAGAAAAATTATGCTGGCACATACAGACACATGCCATTAGACAAAAAGGCTACATGGAATCAGAAATTATCAGGGAATTGACCCTTGCATGTTTTGTGAGAATGAGTAACAGACTCCACAATGTCTACATCTTTTATTAGCACTTTTTTAAAAAGACTTATTTATTTATTTATTTCCCCCTCCCCCCCCCCCCCGTCCTGGGTCCTGGTTGTCTGTTCTCTGTGTCTATTTGCTGTGTCTTCTTTGTCCGCTTCTGTTGTTGTCAGTGGCATGGGAATCGGTTTCTTTTTGTTGTGTCATCTTTTTTGTCAGCGCTCTGTGTGTGAGGCACCATTCCTGGGCAAGCTGCAATTTCTTTTGCGCTGGGCAGCTCTCCTTATGGGGCGCACTACTTGTGCATGGGGCTCCCCTATGCGGGGGACGCCCCTGCATGGCACTGCACTCCTTGCGCGCATCAGCACTGCTCATGGGCCAGCTCCACACGGGTCAAGGAGACCTGGGGTTTGAACCGTGGACCTCCCATGTGGTAAACAGACACCCTAACCACTGGGCCAAGTCCACTTCCCTATTAGCACTTGTTATTTATGATATATTATTTTATTGTTATCATAGTCATTTATATTTGGTTGAAATCCCCTGTTAAAAAGCTTCTGTACTTTCTAGCTACTGTCATTGGGAAAACAAAGTATATTGTCTTGTTAATGCTGTGTAAGCAACCAGTCCTACACAAAGAGGATAGAAACAATGACCACTCCGTGGATTTTTTTACATTAATTGTTTCTAATCAGTGAGGTCATACAACATTCGTACTATTGGGTCTGAATTCTTTCATCCAATATGTTGCCTTTGAGCTCATCCATATTGTTGCATGCATCAGGGCTTCAATTTTAATGGCTGAAAAGACTCCATTATTTGAATATACTACATTTTATTTGTCCATTCTTTGTTTAATGGGCATTTGGGTTGCTCCCATCTTTTGCCAATTGTGAATAATGATACTATTAAAATTGTGGCTCAGATATTTGTAATGATTTTTGATATTGGTGATGCTAGCACAATATTGTGCATGCAATTACCTGCACTGACTAATACATTTGAATGTGGTTCAAAGGGGAAATTTTAGTTATATATACAGTATTAGAACAAAAGTTTGAAAATAATCTATGAAACTGTACAACACAAACAGTAAAACTAAGTTTAATCATGGACCAAGTTTAAGATTAAATGTAAAAAAATTTGCTTTCACCAAAAGTAAAAACTATACCACATCAAAGCAAGGTGTTAATAAAGGGTGGTATATGGGAATCCTGTATTTTATGCAGGATTTTTCTGTAAACCCACAACTTTCTAACATACGAAAAAGACAAAAAAGTAATAAAAAAGAAATTATATATCCATAGAAATTAGGCCTTTTTAAGAATTCTAAAACAACATATATGGTTTGTGTAATTTTGATGTTAGAAACTATGTAGATGAAGGAATTCATTAAATACCATCAATCTGCAAAAGTCATTTGGGTCAGTATGCTGGAAAATTTCCAGGACTTTATAATAGCAGTGTAATCAAAACAATTTAGAAAACAGCCTATGTTTTTTTAAGTTAGTAAATTATATATTTATTTTTAGTTTAATGACTAGTTCTTCATTAGAATAACAAGTGTACATATTTAATAAAGAATAGATTGTTAAGATTGGCAGATCTGTGTGAAAGAAAAATTCAGTGTAAATAGCATTTGCAAAATACACTTTTGTAAAGAGGAGTAAGAATTTTAGATGTTCTTTACCTTTCTGAGCAAGGCATTTCCACATTCTTAATTTTTTAAAATGTTTTTAGAGATACTTAGATTACATAAATGTTAGATAAAAATATAGGGAATTCCCATATGCTCCACTCCCTATCCCTCTCACACTTTCCCACCTTAACAATATCCATCATTATTGTGGCATATTTGTTAAAATTGAAGAAGAGATTTTGGATCATGCCACTAAGTGTAGATTAGAGTTTACTACATAGTTGACACTATCCCACATGACTTTGTAATTTATGACAAGATAAATAATGGTCTATATATGTCATTACAATGTCATTCAGGACAAATCCAATATCCCCCAAATACCCCCATATTACTCGGATTTTCCTCCTCTTTCTCCCCTCAAAACCTCTGGTGGCCACAGCCTCAACACTAATGATGTAATTTCTTCCATTTCTCAAATCACAGTAAGTCTATAGGAGAATAACAATAAGTTTACTCCAGTCCATTTTTCATTCCTCAATCCTGAGGATTCAAGATTGGCAATGCCCACTCCACCTCTAATTTACAGGAGGCTTAGATACCGTGGGGCAGATGGATGGATCTATCTTGTCTGCAGTTTTAAAGTTTCTCTGGAATGGTCATCGTCCATCATCACCTCCTTTTTATTTATCCTGGGGGAGTTCAAAGAATTGGAGACTAGGAGTTGCAGCTCTGTTGAGATTCAGAGCCTGACTGGCACATTGAAAGACCAAAGATTTAAGTCTCTTGGACATAAATCTTTCAACTATAATACTAACTGTAGGTTCAAATATAAGGGGCAGAAGATCTATGTGAAGGGAAACCACAAGTTAGTCCAAAATATCACAGTAGGAACAGTCTCATACACACACACACACACACACACACACACACACACGAGAGAGAGAAAGCAGGGACCTACTAAAGGAGATATATGTTGAATGGGAGATGCTCTTGAGTCATCTAGGAGGGTATTGGAAAGATAAGTAGCCAAAGGAAAACCATGAGTTGCTCATCCTTGTAGTGAAAACTGCACATATATCCAAACTCAAGTCAAGTAGCCTTGGTGTCCATGGCACCCTGCTGCCAATGGATTGTGAAAGGATGTTCACTTTCTTATAACTACGAATAGTCAATAGGATTTGAAACTTTTGAATGATTGTTAATAAATAGGATTCATTTTCATATCTTAACTGAATAATTCTAAAACATTTCTGTCCTTGTCACTCATCTACTATTTCCTTAATATGAATTTCTATCATAATTTAGGTATAACCATTATAATTAATTTTATAAGACACAAGAATGATGCTGGTATGATGTGGCCTTCTTGGGGAACCTGCTCATCATCCTGGCTGTCATCTCAGACTCCCACCTCCACACTCATGTAATTCTTTCTCTCTAACCTGTCTTTTACAGATATTTATCTCATCCCAATTACTGACTCAATACTGTTGAACATCTGCACAGAAAAAGAAAATCATAACTTCTGAAAACTGTCTGAGCCAAATACATATTTCATGAATTTGTAAGAGGAGATATGATGCAGGTGCATTTTCATGACTTGCTTTCCTAGGTGGTACTGCAGGGACAGGTGCTGGACATTGTATGTCCTGCCATGGCCCACTGGGTGAAGTGGGGGAGAGAGTAAACTACAATGTAAACCACAATTCATGTGGTAGAGCAGTGCTCCAAAATTTATTCTCCAAACACAGTGAAAGTCCCACGATGATGTAAGAGGTTGTTGATTTTGGAAGAGTGGGGTGAGGGAGTTGTGGGGTATATGGAGACCTCATATTTTTTTAATGTAACATTAAAAAAAATAAATATGGAAAAAAGAAACAAGAGAAAAATTGGACAAACTAACTCTGGTTCTTTGAGAAGATTAATAATATTGACAAATCATTAGCTAGACTAACAACAACTACAAAAAAACACACAGGGGATTCCTGTATGCCCCATTCCCCACATCTTCCTCCATTTTTCACATTCATAACTTCTTTCGTTAGTGAGGTATAGTGGTATATTAATTTCAATTGATAAACCATTTTGGAGCATTGTCACATATCATGGATTACGGTTTACATTTTAGTTTACACTCTCTCTCAAGACATTCAGTAGTTAATCACAGGATATGTAATGTCTTGTCTGTGTGCTTGAGATGTCATTCAAGAAATTCCAAGTCCCAAAAATGCCCTCATATTGCACCTCTTTTTCCTTCTTCCTCCCTTCAGCAATTTCAGTGGCCAATGTTCCCACAAAAATGTTAAAATTTCTTTCATTGCTAAATTCACAATAAGTCTATAGTAGGATACCAGCAAGTCCAGTCTAGTCTATATTTTATTCACCAATCCTGAAGATGGTGATGTCCACTTCACAGGTAATTGAGAGGTGTTTTCAATCCCTTATTGCCTATGAATGGGACTTGTTTGCTTGTAGGTCTTAAACCTCTTGGTTCCTTGGTATGATGGTTGTTCATCCTCACCTTCTTGTTAGTTGTCTTCGGTGAGAGCAATGAACTGGAGAGTAGGTGCTGCGAATCCACTGAGGCTCAGGGCCAGCTGGCACATGGACATTCCGGAGAGTCTCCCTGGGATATACCCACAAACTCCAGCACCAACAATATGCTCAGTAAAAGGGATAGAATCGGTGTCCATAGAGAAGTAACATCTGAGTCGATCTCTGTCACACTTGGGAGCACAAACTCCAAAGTCAGGCCCACTGAGAATGTACCAAAGTCCAGAGTTATCTTCCATAACCGTAGGACCAGGGTATCTCCAGTGCCATCAGGAGGCTCACTATTTGGGGTAGTATCTACTTTGGCTGTCTATGAGAATATGCCAAGATGGGAATAAGCATTACCTTTCTGAAGACCTCCTGCCTAATTTTGAAGGCTCTTAGTCATATAAACTCATTTGTATTTACCATTTCCCCTTTTATGTAAGGTATTTTGATCTATTTGCATTTTTTCTTCAGAAAATGTCTTTTCAGAACCTTAGCCCATTTTAAAATGGGATTTTTTTTTGTTTTAACAATGACCTTAAAGATCTTTTATTAAATATCCTTGATATTAAACCCTTATTGGATTTGGTTTCCAAATATTTTCTCCCATTGAGTACACTGGCTTTTTCACCTTCCTGACAAACTTCTTTGAATAACCATTTTCAATTTTGAGATGGTCCCATTTTACTATTTTTTAAAGTTTTTTCTTGCTTTGGGTGTAACATCTAAGGAACCACCTCTTACACAAAGATGTTGATGATGCTTCCCCACATTTGCTTCAAGGAGTTTTAAGGTTCTGATTAAAATACTTAGGTCTGTGATTCGTCTTGAGTTAATTTTGTATAAGATGTAGGGATAGGGGTCCTCTTTCATTCTTTGGATATGAAAACACAGCTCTCCCAGCAACATTTTTTCTTCTTTGTACATATTTAAAATGTTTTATTTTGAAGTAATTGTAGATTCACATACAATTATAAGAAATGACATAGAGAAATTATACAGAGAGTTACTATGTACCCTTTACCCAGTTCTTCCCAAAATAACATCTTGCAAATCTGTACTTCAATATCACAACCAGCATATTGTTATTACCATGACACAGGACATTTCCATTAACTCGAGGATCCTTCATGCCAATGTTTTGTTTTATTAGTGTGGGACATCCATTGCATTTGATGAATGCATTTTGGACATGGCTATGTAGAATGGATTAGAGTTTACATTTTATTTTACACTCTCTCCCAGTCCATTCAGTGGGTTATGGCAGGGTAAATAATGTCCTGCATCTGTCCCTGCAACATCATTCAGGACTACTCCTACTTCGGAAAATGCTCCCATATCTGGCACCATTTTATTGAAGAGATTTCTCTGTCTCAATTGTGGGGACTGGAGGCCGTGGCAAAAATCAATTGACCATAGATGTGAAGTTGTATTTTTGAGCTCTTAATTAGATTTCATTGATCAATTTGTCTATGTTGCACACAAAAAACTACTAAAATTTGCTACAAGAAATCAAATAAGGTCTAAATAAATGTTAGGACATTCCATGTGAAAGGGTTGGAAAACTTAATATTGTTAAGATGTCAATTCTAGGCAAATAAGTTTACAGATTCACTATAATCCCAAACAAAATTCCAACAGCCTACTTCATAGAAAATGAAAAGCCCATTATCACATTTATGTTGAAGGATGTGGGGCAACACACTACCTTGTAATTTTAAGTGTAATACTCATTCAAATTTTAATCTGTGAAATATGTACAATCCTGGCTTTAGTTCAATTTTTATTTTGCATGTACGCATCTGATTTTCCCAGCAGCAATTTTTGAAAAGATCAGACTTTCTCTACTGAATTGTACTTAATCCTTTTTCTATGATCATTTGAATACATTTCTCTGGGCCTATTTGTGAGTTTTTTTGACATTAGTCTATGTGTCTATTAAACCAATGCACACTGTTTATTGCTCTTTTATAGTAAGTCTGATTACATGTGTCTTACAAAGTTGTTCCTGTTCAATAGATTTTTTAGGATTTCTGAGTCTTTTGCCTTTCCCTAGAAACTATAGAAATGGTTTGTCAATATCTAAAAAATCACTTGCTGGTATTTAGAAATAAATTGAATTGAATATATAGATCAGTTTGGAAAGAAGCTCATCTTACCAATATTGAGTCTCCCAATCCATAAAAGTGGAATAAATTATTTATTTATTTATTTATAAACTTATTACTGCAGTAACCTTCATAGAACTCAAAATTTCCCATTTTATCCATTTTCAGATGTACAGTTTGGTGATATTAGCTATACTCCACATTTTGTGCTACCATAACAAATATATAATACCATAACTTTTCATCACATGGTATAAAATATATGGTAACAGCAAATGTTGAATAAAATAGTCTAAGAGAAATTTTAGTTGAAATTGGAGCATTTGGAAAATACTTCCCCCTATGGACAAGGATGGCTACTAAGTGAGTTAATCAAGGAGAAGAAAAGGCATTTGGTTTCCCTGATATTTTGAGGTAAAGAAGACAACATCTAAATATAAGAAATAAGTAACTTAACGTGTTTTTTGTACATACCATTGCATTTGTATTAATGTGCTTTTAGCTGTTTTGACTACCTTTTGCTGTGGTCACTTTTCTAGCAGTTTAATAACCTACATGGAATCAGAAATCCACACACAAATTTTAGAATTTCTCCTCCTGGGACTCTCAGAAGATACGGAACTCCAGACTTTCCTCTTTGGGCTGTTCCTGGTCATGTACCTGGTCGCCTTCACTGGGAACCTACTCATCATCCTGGCCCCCATCTCAGACTTCAACCTTCACATACCCAGTAAATCTTCCTCTCTACCCTGTATTTTACAGAAATCTATTTCACCTCCACGACTGTCCCAAAAGTGCTGCTGAACATCCTGAAAGAAAGACAGCCTCAGCCAGATGTATTCATTCATGCTTTTTGCAGGATTAGACACGTTCCTGCTATCTACAATAGCCTATGACAACTTCGTGGCCATCTGTCACCCTCTGTGCTACAGAGTCATCATGAAACCCAGGCTCTGTGGTCTCCTGCTGCTAGCATACTGGTTATTGAGCATTTTACATGATTCAATGATTTTGTGATTGTCATTTTGAACAGAGTTGGAAATCTCCCTCTTATTCCATGAACTTTATCAGGTGACCCCACTTGCTTATTCTGACATCTTCCTCAATGTCCTAATGTATTTTGTAGCTGGACTTCTGGGTGTTATTCCACTCACTGGAATTGTTCTTTCTTACTCCAAGACTGTATCTTCAGTTTTGAGAATTTCAACAGCTGAGGACAAATATATATCATTTTCTACTTGTGGGTCCCCTCACTCTGTACTGTCTTTGTTTTATGGTACAGGTGTGGGAGTGCATTTTAGCTCTGCTGCTACCCCAATTTCAAGGGTAAATTAAATCACATCAGTGATGTGCACAGTGGTCATTTCCAGGCTGAACCACTTTATCTACAGTCTTAGAAGCAAGGACATAAAGCAGTTCTTTATGAGGCATTCTCTCTATAAAAGATACTATATTAGACATTTACTCCTGATTAGCAGAGATCAGACACTAAGAAATCCATATTTACATACTTTTAACATTTTATAGAAAAGTAATTTGCTATTTTCATAGTTTGAAAAACTCTATCTACTTAATTTTATACAACAACACACTGTTCTGTCTTTCTTTAAAAAATCATTTCAGGTTTTCATGTATTTCCTGGCTATAGTTTGGAAGATGGAATGTGCTCCCTAAATTTTCAGCAGTAAATTATTTAATACAGGTAATTGGGTATCTGTACAATTATAAAATGTGCTGGAGAAATGAACATGAACTGCATTTTTCTGTCAAAAGAAAGCTACTGTTCTTGGGTCATGTGCATTTGGTGCAAAATAATTTGCTGTGCACCATATGGCTCTACTCCCTCTTTTATTTGAACCTATAATTAGCACTTTACTTGATAAATATATCTCCTAGAGACTTACATCTTTGGTTCATCTATGTGCCTTTTGAACCTTGAATTTCAGCAGATTGCAACATGAAATTTCCAGTTAACTGACTCATTGAGGAAAACTACCAAAGAGATGATGATGGAAAATGCCTATCTCAAGGAACAGAGAGTATCTGCAACTGCAAGCAAGATAATTCCATTCATCTGCCCCATGGGATCCAAGCTCCCTCTTAATTAGAAACAGAGTAGGTATCACCAGCCCCAAATCCTCAAGATTGGGGAATGATCAATGGTCTAAAGTATAAGACATTTTTGAGACACAAGTTACCTGCATGAAATTGCAGTGATGGATATAAGCCATAGTATTTTTGTCATAACCTACAAAATTTTGCAGGACAGAGTGTAAACTACAATGTAAACTATAATCCACACGTAGTGGCAATGTTCCAAATTTGGTCATCAATTGTAATAAATGTTCCACACTAAAGAAGAATGTTGTTAATGTGGAAAAAGAGTGTGAGGTGAGAATGTGGGGCATATGGGAATCCCTTATATCTATTTTTTTATGTGACATTTATGTAATCTAATGCTTTGTTTAAAACAAAAGAAAATAATTATTTTTAGAAAGCCTGTGTAACAGCTACACATTTGTTTTAATTGGATCCTGAAAGGGGTCATGTCCTGAATTGAATTCACCATATGATTAGTTTTACTATCATCCACTTTCCATCTCCTGTATGTGCCTTTCTACTGCCCATTCCCCAATATTAGTTCTTGAGGATACAATAGATATTATAACCCCTGATTCTGCAGACATTTGCGGTGTCATTAATCTCTGGGATTCTTCTAGTGATGTACAGTTGCTCTTTAAAATTATTTTCATGTGCTGGACATTTTCAGGAAATTTCTCATCACGCTTTCTACAATAATACCTCTCATTTACAGATCATAACAGGTAATCTGCATATTTTGCCCACTGCCAGCTGTGTATTTTTCAACTATTAATCCCAGGTATTAGGAAATAGCAGCAATTTTATGTATACCCTCTGTCCTCTCTGTGAGGTAGACTTAGGTGAATGGTTCATTCATCCCTGACACAAGGGCAATCACTTGGATTGGTAAAAGTGAGTTGGAATTTATCTTAGTGATTGCTCTTAGCTAATGTACGAGTTTGAAAAAAAAGAAAGAGATCTGGTCCTTTCTTCTGTTTCTTTTTTTTTTAATATATAGCCAATATTTATATTTTCGATACTATAATTAAACAGATACAAAATAAGCATTACTTAAGTCTATCAAGATTTGGTTAATTCTACCACAGAAAAAAAATAAAACACAAATTGTAAAAGAATAAGCCATTCATTTCCAAACTCAATGCAAATTCTAAAAGCCTACAGAAAATTTTAACAGCATGCATTTTTAAGCACTAAACATAGACAACCAGTAGGAATCTTTCAATATGTGTTCATCAGCTGTAACAGATGTACCACACTAATGAAGGATGTTGTCCATATGGGAGAGTGTGGGAAGGGGAGGGGGTGGGGCATCTGGGAATCCCGTATGTGTGTGTATGTGTGTGTGTGTATCTGTGTGTGTGTGTGTAAATATATATGTATATACTTTTAATTTTCTCTTTATTGTTTTTCCTCAAAATTTTGATGTATCATTTATGTAATCTAAAGTTTCTCTAAGCATAAAATACAAAAACTCTATGTATTCATATTTTTTAAAAAGGAGGATCTTTAAAATAGGGAAGGTGTATTTTATATAAAGAGGAAATTCTATGTTAATTGTTAAGTTTTTCTGCAGAGAATTAGAATTATTTCAATAACTGGTATCATGACTGTTTTTGTTACACACAATATAAAATGAAGATTGGACTTAAAACAAGGATATTGGGCCATTTCTTATTTAGAAATATCAATTTGTCATTAAGTGCAAATTTATGACAGTTATTTTGTATGATGGGTGAGCATATCCTGGTCTCTGATAAATGGCCAGTTTGCCTTCACCAGGAGGCTCAGCATCCTGCGTCTTATGCCAGTTTTGACAAATCTTCCTTTCCTGCTGTTTTCCTTTTTTCTCCTTCAGTTCCTCTCTCCAACTTTCCTGACATCTCTCCATTCTTCTCTTCACTGCTCTGTGCTCCCAAGAGGCTAATTATTATGCTCTGTGTCAAATAGATTTCCTAATACTCTAGGTACCTGGTAAGTTCAGCCAATTTGAGACACTGGCAGAGGGCAAGAAGGTGGAAGTGGAGAGAGTTCAGCTTATTTATTCCCATGGCTCTCTCTCTATGGAGTAGTATGTAGACAACAGGTGCTTTGCTTTTCCTGCTGGGCAGCTCTCTCCTAAGGCTTAGGTATTGCTAGATTCTAGTAACTTCTCCTTTTTGCCCTTTCAGGCACATGGGTGTTGGTGGTTTTCTACTGCTGCAAATTCTAATATTAGACTTCCTTGGTCCAATGTAATTTGCTCAGTCATTTTATTCTTGAGTCACTGTCTGTTGGTGTACTCTCTATTTTCTACCAGAATCTTGGCTGATTGATTCATCTCCCCTCTCTTAATTGATTATCTCATTTCTTCAAATGTCAAGGGGCAAATAAGTTCATCTTATAACTAGACATAAGCTGATGTGCTAACTCTGGCTCATGCCTTTATTATTTATCCTATAAACAAGCTCAAGTCAGAGAAGCCTCTAACAAAACTTTGACCTCATTCCCTCTATTTAATTCGTTTCACCTTTCTATTCCCCTTAGTCAAAACTGCTCTAAGAAAGTTCACATTTATTATCCCTGCTCTCCCTAATCTTCTTTATTCCTCATGAAATGCAACCTGTCTTCTTCACCACCCCTTTGAAATCGTTCTGGAAAAGTAACTCATAACCTCTATATTGCCACATTTAGTGACCACATACAGCTTCTCTCACTGCACCAACATTGAAACCAGTCACCGATTTTTAAATTTTCTTCTCCCTTTACTTTTATGAAATTTTCTGATTACTTACTTTTCTAATTCACTTCCTTTCTCTCCCCATTTGGAGTTGGATATTGTTCAAGGTTGTCTGTTCACTGTTATTTCAATTATACCCAAATCCGCTAGGGGATTCCATTCATTCCCATTTCTTCAAATTTTACCTGCACAGAGATGACTTAAGTCATATTTGTATGGTAGGCTTCTCTGGCAAATTTTCATTGTGTTTCTTACCATTAACTCCTTTGCAAAGAGATATTTGCATCATGCAGGCATCTCAAATTTAAGATATCAAATTAACATATTAACCTTGTTTCCTTCAACCCAAGATGTCACTGATTGTAAGATCATCATTTTATAATCTACTAAGAAAAATTATACAAAGTAAATTGGTAAGATTCCATCAATTATAAGAATCATCCAAATTTCAGAGATATTGAAATGTAACAAAAGTCTATCTTTGAGCCTGTGAAATGGAATATATTTCTCTGTCCTTCTCCACCCTAATCCATTCTTCACCATGTGTTCCCTATATTAAATATTAGCACAACCATTCACTACTTCTCCCAGTTCAGGACCCTGGAAATCATCCTAACCCTTTCCTCTCCCTCCTTCACAATCAATACTTAATGTGTTTTAATATCTCCTAAATGTATTCTCTCCTTTCATAAGGACAGACTTGGTTTATGTCATCCTTCTTGGTTTTGACTGTAACAACCACAACAACTTATCTGATATTAATCTAATTCAAATTTTCCTCACCTTCAATCCAGGCTTCAGATAATTTTAAAAGGATATTTCTAAAATACAAGTATAATTATATCTCTCTTTGGCTGTAGACACTTCACTGATTTCTCATTGCTTACAGGATGAAGTCCAATTTTCTTATTAGTACATATAAATCCATTCAAGGTTCTGAACTATCCGCTAATTCCTCTCACTCTCATACTGATTTCTCAAGCAACAGTGAAATTGCTAAGAATAAATTAAAATATAAATAAATAAAAATACAAAAAAACACAAAAAGACTAAAATAAAAAGCAAAGAACAGTCAAAAATAAAGAAAAAATTCAAAACAAATGAACAAAAAAATGAACATGATATCTTATGCTTCTATGTTTTGCACATCCTATTCACTTGGCAGAAATTTTGCTTACTCTTTTCCAAGTCTGCCTGAAATACTCTTTTTAATATTTATTATTTTTATACTGGAGATGTTGTTGTTTTATAGAAGCATCACTTTAAAAAGTACAGCATTCCTTTATATACTCTTTTGTTGGCATGTTGCATTAGTGTGGTGTCATTATTACAACGGATGAAAGAATATTAAAATAGTACAATGAGGTATAGTCCATAATTTAAATTGCTTGCATTTTCACCATATTCCACCCTATTATTAACACACTCTATTAGCATAGTACATTTGTTATAATTCATGAAAGAACATTCTTATACTTATACTATTAATTCTAGTACATTGTCCACAACAAGTTTCACTGTATTATACATCATTCCATCTCCCACACTTTCCCACATTTTCAACATCCTTCATTAGTGTGGTTCATTTATTAAAATGGATGAACCCATATTGAAGCATTGTTACTAACCATGTACTACAGTTTACATTAAAGTTTATAATTTGTCCCACACAATGTTGTAAGTTTTGACAAAATATACAATGGCCCATATCTGTCACTGTAATATTGTGCAGGACAGATCCAATGTCATGAAAATATCCTTATATTTCAACACTTCTTCCCTCTTGCATCCCTCAAACCTCTGGCAGCCCCTGCCTTTCACATCAATGATGAGAGTACTTCCATTGCTATAATAATATAGTCAAATAATCAATTCTAGTCTTTGATTCTGGGGCATCTAGGCCTTCTCTGCTGAAAGGCTAAAGACATATGTGTGCATATACACATATCAATACATATTTCTGCTTGTAATTCTCCAAATCTATATTATCCTTCATGTGAGTTAATACTGATGTATCTACCTCTAAACCACATAGGAAAGTCAAGCTTCCTTAATTTGCTTATCTGTAAACTTCCACTCCAAGGTTGAAAACAAATTCCTTCATTTGCAATCCATTTACTTCTTTGATTGACACAGATGCAGAAGTAATCAAAAATTTAACTCCTACCCTAGTGGGATACAACTTAATTAACTAGAATACAGTACTTTGGTAGAGTGTGCATTGACTTTATTTTTCAGATACTACTCATATCAAGTATAACTTCATTTAAAAATTATTTGTCTTTATATAAAGATACATAGGACACAAACAATGTTATATTAAGAAATATAAGAAAGTATAACTTCTTTCAGCACCTTTTGCCCATCCTCTATAGAGAGGGTATGCCATACATTCAATGCAGTTACATGGGTTTTTAATATTTTGCATTCCATCCTGGGATTTCCTTAAGCTTTTAAATGAATTTTTATTTGCATACATCAAAGCTCATTCTTTGTGTTACAAGTGCATAATTTCATGTTTTACAATTATAGTATGATTCAGAATAGCTTAACTGCTCTAAAAATCCACCTGTGCTTTACTTATTCAGCACTCCCCGCCTTTCAGTAAACCCAGTCAACCACTAATTATCGATTTTTTCTCTGCTATTTTGCCTTATCCAGAAGGCAATATGTCTCCAGATACATATCATATTTATATAACACTTTTAGCTTCATTTATTTCAATTAACAGCTATCATTTGAGATTCATCCTTCCTTTCGTGGCAAGATGGAGGTTTTATTTTTTTAATCTCTGAGCTTTATTGCCATGTGTCCATATAGCACAGTGTTTATTCACCTATGGAATGACTTATTGGTTGCTTACAGATTTTGGAGATTATAGATATATTTGCTAGAAACATTCACCCTTGGGTGTATGTGTGAAATTATGTTTTCATATAAACCATATATGTACCTAAGAGCACAAATGAAGTCTTACATGGTAAGACAATATATAGTTTTACAATAAACCACTAAACTGCCATCTGCTTGTACCATTTTGTTTTATTACTAACAATGAAAGTGAACCTGTATTGTGCTACATCCTCACCAACAATTGTTATTGACAGTTTTTAGGTTTTTAGCTATTCTAATAAGCATGTGGTGAAATATAATTATGGTTTTAATTTTTCAACTTCCTAATTATGAATTATATTGGACATTTTTCTTATTTTTCTTATATCTCCCCCTCCCCACCTCCATTGTCTGCTCTCTGTGTCCATTTGCTGTGTGTTTTTCCATATCTGTTTTGTTCTCATTTGGCAACTCCAGAAACCCATCCTGGGACCTTCGTAATAGGAGGGAGGTGATCATTCTTTTGCTCTAACTCACCTCCTTGTGCACTGTCTCATGGTCTCTTTTTGTGTTTCTTTTTTGTTGCATCATCTGTTGCATCAGCTCTCTGTGTGGGTGGCATGATTCCTGAGCTGCACTCCATTGAGGGGGAACCACTCCTTGCATGGGGGTGACACTCCTTGCACGCACCTTGCAGGCAGCAGCACTCCACATGTGCCAGCTCACCACACTGGTGTGGAGTCCCTGGGTATGAAAACCCTGGACCTCCTATATGGTAAGTGGAAGCTCTATCCATAGACCCAGATCTGCTTCCCTGGGCATCTTTTTGTTTATGCTGATTTGCTGACACTATATCCTTTTGTTAAGGATTCCGTTTAGCTCTTTTGTCAATTTTTAAATTTAATATTTTCTTTCTTATTGTTGGGTATTAAGAGGTCTTTATATTTTTGAATATAAACAATTTATCAGATATGTGTTTTGCAATTATTTTCCCAAGCCAGTTTATTTTATTTTTTCTTTTAATACCATTAACAAGTTTTTCAAAAAGCAGCAATTTCATATTTAAAAAACAACCAAATTACAGATATTCTTCTCTCTTATATCATGCTTTGGGTGTTATAAAAATACACCCATCACTAAACCACAGGTCCCTAGATTTTCTTGTATGTTTTATTCTAGAAGTTTTATACTTTCCATTTTATTTACACGTGTATGGTTTATACGGAGTTAATTTTTCTGTAAAATTTGGTAATATTAATTCCATTCAAATGTGGTGCTACCATCACCAGTATATATTACAACTTTTTGTTCAAAGGGTACAAAATGATTGGTTAAAATGTTTGCTGAATAAAATAAACTGTAAGAAAATTTGTAGTGTAAAATATTGACATGACTATATATTTTGAATTATGAACTAGGAAGACTAGTCACCAAAATTATCAAGGAGAAGCAGGAACATTTGTTTCCTCTAAAATTATCCAAGAAAGCATACTAGATCTATTTATATATAATAAGAGGAAATCATTAATTTAATGTGTTTACTAACCATAGCATTTATGATAATTTGTGGGTCATTGTTTGTGGCTAAATTCTCATTATTCTGGTCTCTTTTCTAGTAGTTTCATCAGCCACATGGAACACGAAACACATGTTATAGCATTTGTCCTCCTCGGTCTCTCAGAAGATACACAATTGCAGCCTCTCCTCTCTGGGCAGTTCCTGTCCATGTACCTGGTAATCATTTGGGAACCTGCTCATCATCCTGCCCATCATTACTGACTCCCACCTCCACAAACCCATGTACTTCTTCCTCTCCAACCTGTCTTTTATAGATATGTTTCACCTTATTCAAGTGGAGGATACAATCTTAGTTTAAGGGGAAAAGATGCAAAGTTTACATTTAAAAAGGAAAAAATATCTAACATTCATGATCTAACTGCACATTTGGAAGAACTAGTAAAAAGCAGCAAATTAATCCCAAACCAAGTCAAAGGAAAGAAATAATAAAGATGACAGAAGATCCTACCTCAATACATCCATTTACATCTTCTCTAACCTGTCTTTCGCAAATGTCGGTTTCACCTCCACCACAATTCCACAGGTGCTCATGAACATCTAAACAGAGAGTGAAATCATAGCTTATGAAAACTGCCGCAGACAGATGTATTTTTTTATTTCACAATCTTATGAATAAACTAAAACCCAGTAGGAGAAGCAGAACATTGAACAACTAATCAGACCTGTCCAAACAAATATCATGGACAAACTTAAAGAAGTTGAAGGAAGAGATTAAGGATTTTTAAAAGGACACTGGAAGAACATACTGAAGAAATTGCAAACATACATTAAAAGAAAACAGATATGATGGTGAAGAACAGCACAATCCAAGAAATCAAAAATATGACAGCAGATTTGAATAGACAGAGGAAATAGACAGCGAGGTGGAAGATAAAACATTTGAAATTAAACAGAAAGTAGAACAGATAGCTAAAAAGATGGAAAAAATCCAGCAGGGATTAAGGATTTGAGGATAACACAAAATGCACAAACATAGGCATTATAGGCATTCCTGAGAGAAAAGACAATGAAAAGGGGACAGAAAGAGTGTTGGAGGAAATAATGTCTGGAAATTTTCTACCCTTATTGAGAGAGATGGATGTCGATGTCCATGAAGTGCAGCACACCCAAAAAAGTATAAATCCCAACAGTCCAACTCAAAGACATACACTTTTCAAATTTCCCAATGCTCAAGACAAAGAGAAAATACTGAAAGCAGCAGGAGAAAAGAGAACCATCACATAGAAGGGAAGTTCAATAAGATTAAGTGCTGATCACACATCTGAAAACTTGGAGGCAGTAGGGCAGTGCTATGACACTGCTAAGGTACTAAAAGAAAGAAACTCAGAAGCAAGAAATCACTACCCAGCAAACCTGGCATTCATTCAGAAATGATGGAGAATTCGAAATATTCACAGAAAAACTGAAGTTAAGAGAGTATGCCAATAAGAGACCTACCCTTCAAGAAATACTAAAAGGAGTCTGCAGGTTGAAATGAAGAAACAGGGGAGAGAGAGTTGGAGGAGAGTGTAAGAAAAACTAAAAAGACAAAAAGAGAAATAAATTTATGACATACATCAATCCAAACAAAATATGGTAAATATCAGTAATTCCTCGAGAGTAATAATGTTGAGTGTTAATGGATTAAACTCACCAGTCAAGGGACACCAGTTGGAAGAATGGATTAGGAAATATGACCCATCTGTATGCAGTCTACATGAAAACTGACTTTAGAACCAAGGATTCAAGGAGGCTGCAAGTGAATGGCTAGAAAACAATCTTACATGGAAAGAATAACCAAAAAAAGGGTAAGAATAGCTGTACCAATATCAGACAAAGTAGATTTTAAATGCAAAGCTATTGTAAGGGACAAAGAAGGAAATAACGTTTATAGTGGAACTAAATGAAATAGAAAACACTAGAAAAAATAAACAAAACTGAAAGCTTTTTTCTTCAAAACGAACTCAACAGAAGAATCACAAGAAAAGAGACAGAATCAGTCATCCAAAACCTCCCTACTAAGAAGAGCCCAGAATCACATGATTTCACAGGTGATTTCTTCCAAAAGTTCTGGAAAGAACACAATACCTGCTTAAATTCTTCCAAAAATAGAATTAGAAGGAACTTTGCCTAAATCATTCAATGATGCCAGCATTACCCAAATACCAAAGCCAAAAATCTTAACATATGAAAGTTTAAGTACAGACCAATCTCTCTAATGAACCTAGATACTAAAATTCCCTGCAAAATACTTGCTAATCATACCAACAGCACGTCAAGTAATTGTACACTATGAACAAGTGGGTTTCATCAAGGGCTTACAAGGATGGTTTAACATAATAAAATCAATATAGTATACCTCTTAAACAAAGTGCAAGAAAAAATCACATGATCATTTCTATAAGTGCCTAAAAAGCAAATGACAAAATACAGCACCATTTCCTGATTAAAAAAAAAAAAACACTGCAAAAGATAAGAATAGAAGGAAACATTCTGAACATGATAAGGGTATATATGAAGAAAAAAACACAGCTAATGTCATATAAAATGGTGAATTCCTAAAAGCTTTTCCTCTAAGACTGGAAACAAGGCAATGATGCCCACTATGCCTGCTTCTCTTTAAAATTGTGGTAGAAGCAATTGTGGTAGAAGCACTTGCTTGAGCATTTAGGCAAGAAAAAGCTATCAAAGGCATCCAAATTGGAAAGGAAGAAATAAAAATTTCACTATTTGCAGACAACGTGATACTATACATACAAAGCTCTGAGAAATCTATAACAAAGGTTTCAGAAATTATAAATGAGTCACAGGTTACAAGATCAGTGCACTAAGATGGAGTTGAAGAAGGACAACCACCACACCATGGAGCCTAGAGTGCCTACAACTGAACACAGGAGGATTGCATCCAGTATCCATGTAGAATCTGAGCCTCCTCTTGACATGGAGGTACAACAGACACAACCAATCCAAGGTCCACATAGAAAAGGTGGCATTGGAGTGGGGAAAGTGACCATGGTGGCTGATGGGTATGGGGAATGGCAGGAAGAGATGAGATGTGGAGGCGTTTTTGAGACTTGGAGTTGCCCTGGATGGTGCTTCAGGGGCAATCACTGGACATTGCAAATCCTCCCAGGGCCCACTGGATGGAACGTGGGAGATTTTGGGCTATGATATGGACCATTGACCATGAGGTGCAGAGATGCCCAGAGATGTACTTACCAAATGCAATGGATGTGTCATGATGATGGGAGTGAGTGTTGCTGGGGGGGCAGTGGTGGGGTGAGGGTGGGGTTGAATGGGACCTCATATTTATTGAATGTAATATTTTTACAAAATGAATAAAATTTTAAAAAAAGGAAAAAAATAGTCAGTAACATTTCTGTACATCAATAATAAATAATCTGAGTTGGACATCAAGAAAAAAATTTACAATAGTTACTAAAAGAAACAAATACCTAGGGATAAAATTAACTAAAGATGTAAATGACTTATAAAAGAAACAACACCACACTGTATAAGGAACTGAAAGAAGACTTAAATAAATGAAAGAATATACCCTGTTATTGGATAGGAAAACTAAACACCATTAAGGTGTATATCATACCCATACTGATCTATAGATATACTTCAATCCTAATAAAAATCAATACAGCTTTTGTATTACTGAATTGGAAAACCTAACTATGAAATTTATTTGAAAGTGCAAGAGGCCTCAAATAGCCAAAGGTATTGAAGGAGAAAAATGAAATTGGATAAACCACACTATCTGCTGTCTACAAATCTACAGTGGGCAAAACTGCAGGTTATTGACACAAAAATAGATAGACATGCCAACAAATGGAACTGAATTGAGAGTTCTGATATAGATCCTTGCATGTACAGTCATCTGATATTCACCAAGGCATCCAAACACTCTCAAATGGGAGAGAATGGCTTCTTCAACAAATGGTGCTTGGAGAACTGGATATTCATATCAAAAAAAAATGAGAGAGGAACAACATCTCACTTCTTATAGAAAAATTACCTCAGTATTGATCAAAGATCTAAATATAAGAGACAAGACAATAAGACATTGGCAGATAATGTGGGCAAGCATCTGCAGAACCTTTTAATAGGACATGGTTTTATGAACTTTACACCCAAAGCACAGTTCATGGAATTGTGGGGAGGGTTGGGGGAGGGACCAGGTGAACACTGGGGATTGGCATGCGTGTGTTTGAAAGTACAAAATTGGGAAAGCTTTTATGGCAATTTAACAAGAAGTTTACTGGTTTAAGGTGTTGAATGGGGGGGCATTTGAGACAAGGTCACTTGTTGCAGGCTTCTAGGGAATGTGTGAATGATCAATTTGTAATAACGTGTTGCATCAGTCGATGGAGACCCACATAATGAGCAAGAAGGATTTGGAATACCATCCTTAGGAGGAATACTATGTGCTCAAACAGAGGGGCAGGAGTCTCTCAAGAACATAGTTCCTAGTAGGGCAGAACAAACCAGTGTGTCAAGACCTCAGTGCTGAAGCAAGTAACTCTGCATCTTGTCATCTAAGGAGTGAAGCCTGATGGTCACAGTGTTCCATGTGGAGGGAGATGGAAGAATGGAATAGATGGATGCGAGGGTAGTTAGTGGGCAATGGAAGTGATTTTGTGATGATGGAGGCAAGACATGTTAAAAAACATCAAAATTTATAAAAATGCAAGGTCTAAAATGTAAACCATAATGTAAACCACTGAGTATGGTTAGTAGCTGTGTTTCACTATTTATTTACTTTTTATTAAAAAAATTTTAAAATATACCTAGATCACACAAAATGTTACATTAAAAATATAAGAGGTTCCCATATATCCCACTCTCCCAACTTCCCACTACCCCACATTGACAACTGCTTTCATTAGTGTGGTATAGTCACTGTATTTTATGAGTACATTTTGGAGCATAGCTACACATCATGGATTATAGTCTATGCTGTAGTTTATAGTTTAAACTATTTCACTATTTCTGTATCAGTTGTAAGAAATATACGATCCATATATAAACAGGTATTAATATGAGAATGGGTAACGGGGGAGGATGTTGGGTATATGAGAATCCCCTCTTTCCACATTATCTCATTGACATGTCAGACTATGGCCTGAAATAGCAGTGTTCCAGAAGCCTCTGGAGACATCCAGACACTACAGGCAGGGTAGACAGCTCAGGGGTTTGACACCCTGAAAGTGGGCCCTACCTTGGCATTTATTATCCCCAGTATGACAGAGTTGGAATCATCTGTGGTTTCCCTTCATATGGCTATTCTGCCCCTTCTATATGAACCTATAATTAATACTAGACTTGAAAGGTGTATGTCCAAGAGACATAAATCTTTGGGTGGTCCATGTGCCATTTGGCCCCTGGATCTCAACAAAATTGAAATATACTATGCAGTTTATTCGACTCACCTAGAAAAATTAACACGATATGATTGTCATCTCAAAAGAAACTGTAGAGTCTACAACTGTAAGCAGGATAATCACATCAATTGAGAGGGATATTAGCCCCCTCTCAATTAGAGGTGGAGTAGGCATCCACTCCCATTATGCTGAGGATTGGGAAATGAAAGAGGGACTAGAGTGGACTAACCATCATTCTACTATAGACTTATTGTTTCCCTAGCAATGGAAGAATTTTATCATTGATGTGGAGGCAGTGGCCACCTAATGATTTGAGGGGAAGGAAAGGAAAAACTCTGTCCATTATGGAGAATTTTTAGGAACTTGGAATTGCCTGAATGATGTTGCAATGATAGAAACAGACCAATATATAATTTGTTATAACCTACAAAATTGTGCAGCAGAGTATAAACTATAATGTAAACTTTAATCCACAGTTAGCAGCAAAGCTCCAAATATGTTAATCAATTGTAACAAATGTACCTGTGGTATTTTGATATGGTTTATGAATTCCAAAATTAGATATTGGATTATGTTTGTAAACTATTCTGTACCTGGGCATGATTAAATTATTATTAGTGCTATGATTGGGCCACATCAGTAGGACATTTAGTCCCCATGCCCTTGGTAATTCTTCTGTAGTTGCTTCCTGCTGCATAAGGGCAGTGGTCCCTGCCTGATGGTGTGTGAAACTTCCTGGCTATTCTACTAAGGATGAGGGAAGGTATGTCAAGCAACATGGTTGAAACTGGATGAAATCTACACATTGCAAACATTTTTTAGAATCGAACCCAGGACCTTATATATGGAAAGCAAGCATACAACCACTGAGCTATATCTGTGATCTGCTCCTCGGATAAATTGTTTATTTTGTGTTGTTTGTTTTGTTTTTAGGAGGTACTGGGGATAGAACCTGGGATGTTGTACATGGGGAGCAGGTGCTCAACCAATTGAGCTATATCTGCTCACCCATTTTTAACATTTACCTCCTTCTCTTTTTCCCATCATTAAAAGTTTCTGTGAAACCACATTCAGCCATTCACAATATGTATATTTATCCATCTATTCTGGTAATGGTATTCTGGTATCTATTCAGATAATGCACATTGTAGGTTTCCAATATTTTTAATTTATTGAGACTTGTGCATAATGAACATTGTCTGTCCTACAGAGTGAAACTTGTGCACCCAAAAAAACTGTGCAAAATGACCTTGAATAAAAGGGTCAACTTGGACCAGCAGAATATCTCAGTCTACATATAATACCAGGAGTTAAAAATGCTTTTTGACCTGAATAAAAGAGGGAAATGGAAAGAACAAATGAGTTTATATGGCTATGAGTCTCCAAAAAGAGCAGGGAGGTTATCAGAGGGGTTGCCCTTATGCACACCTCAGCAGAGTCTCAGAGACAGATAAAGTAGATACAACCCCAGGTATTGATTCTTCTGAGGGCTACAGAGACCCACAGGTTCTACGGTCATTGAGTTCAGTCCCATGTCAGTTGGCCCTTCTCTGGAGTTTGTGTTTCTGTGTGATGGAGCTGGACTCACATGTGATCTTTGTCCACAAGCCTCTCTTGTTATATTTTAAACAAAATGTGGTATATGTTTAAATGTACTATTGCTCAGCTGTAAGAAGATATACAGTACTAACACCTGGCATAACATGGATGTATCTTGAGAACCTTATGCTGAATGAGGCTAGCCAGACTTTGAAAGACAAATACCACATGACCTCTCTGATATGAATTAAGTAAATCAAGCTGTCTCAGAGAGCTAGAAACTGGAAGATAGGCTTATGGGAAATGGGTAGGGGATAGTTGTGAGTCCATTCGCTCATGGGTGAAATCTATCTAAATTGGAGTTAAGTAGTTGTGCACTGAAGTGATAAGATGAGGGCACAAATAATCAATTGGGTTAAATTTTGCAGGCTTGAGGCGGGCATGGTTGGGAGGATGGGTCAGATGGTTGAAAGAATTTGATGGAGGATTGGGGGAAGCAAGTGAACCTGGGAGACTGTTAGGCATGTGGTTGAAACTATAATATTGAGAAATCTCTTTAGATAATATAATAAGGAAGGTTTACTTGTTTAAGGTGTTTGACAAGGATCATCTAGCACTGAATGCACCTCGGGCAGTCTTCATGGTGTCATAGTGTGTTATTTCAATGTGTAGATATGCATACAATATGTAGGAAGATATTTGTCTCCATCCTGGGGAGGCCAGATGTTCTCAAACAGAGGGAAGTGTGTATCTCAAGAGCATGGGTGGTTCCTAATGGGTAGGACAGACTAGTTTGTCAAGCGTTCAGCATTGTTGCAATTATCCATGAATAGTGTCCTTCGAACATTGAAGACTGGTTGTGACTGTGGGCTCTGAGGGAAAGGTGGGAGATGAAAATAATTAAAAGCAAAGGTAAGTGGGGAGCAATGGAATTCTTCTGCATGATCCTATAATAATGGATACAGGCCATGTTAAATATCTCTAAAAATGTATAAAGTGTATAAGCTGAAATATAAACCATAATGGAAATCATAAAGGAAACATGGTTAGTAGCTATGTTTCAATATCTGTACATCAGTTACAGAAAATGTAACATTAAAAATATCAATGCTGGGTAATGGGGGTTTTGAGCATATGGAAGTTCCCTATATTCTATATGTGACTTTACTAAAACATTTTCAAGACATAATTTTAAAAAGGATGTGGGCACTGAGGAAGAAATGAAAGAAAATGCCTTGCCACTGTACACACATGGAAACACCTATTACAGTGATGAAAGGCAAAATGTAAAAAAAAAAATTATGACATTTTTCACTATTAATATCCCAATTTATTTGTTACTTCATTTTACTTTTTTTCTAAATTGTTAAGTATTGTATTTCTTGTCAAAACTATCATTACTATTTCATTTTGCTATTAGTTGAATTTGGCAATATATTAGTCTTCAGGTTTGAAAATGTTTCTGATCAGAGAGGGTTTCAACTATGGCAAGGGAGAAGCACTCATGTGCTGTGTCATTGATGAGAAATGCATGGGTGGGAGGGAGTTCTCCAGGACATGCATATAGGGTATATAGATATGTTTGGATGTTCGCTGGGTATTGACATAGTGGGTAGTTTCACAGGACAACTGACGGAGTACTGAGTTCCCATTCTGGGACAATCTGTTGCACTCCCCAGTGGAACAGCAACAATCCCCCAAGTACAAGGGCAAACACCAGTGAAGGATGGTGCAATGATCAGCACTTGATACTGATGACTATGCTTGTGAGCTTGTGTGCTTGAAATTTCAAATTTGTCTAGAGCTGCAGGATGCCTAAAAGTTACCTCCTGAGAACCTCCATGCTGCTCAAAAATGGCCAGTCTCTAAGCCAAAATCAGCATATAAGTGCATTACCTGCCCTCCAGCATTAGACATGACCCCCAGGGATGAGCCTCCCTGGTGCTGAAGGATTACTCCCAACCACAAGCTGGTGATACAACTAGAAAAAGACCTGGAATAAAATGGGGAAATTGTAAAGACAAATGACTCTATATGCTTAAGAGACTTAAAAATGAGATGGGGGAGGGTGGGGCAAGATGGTGGTTGTGTGAGTGCACCTGATAGTCTCTCCTGCAAAGAAGTGGCTGGGTAGCGTTAGAAATTCTTCAGGACCAGGTTGTTTCAGGATTTTGCAGGGCAGGAGGTGTCGGGACATCGATTTCATGGGAAGGTAACAGAAAATTCGTGTTAAAGATAAAATTCAGCCTCTCTTACATGGAGTTAGGGGCTGCGTGCAGGGCTCCCTGCTTGGACGGGTGGAACCAGGGAACCGGCGCTGCGGCGGTGATTCCTGGAGGCTCTGCAGTACTGGGGAATTCATCAGCCCTGAGTGGGTTATTAAGGGACTAACAGGGCAGGAGGCCTTCACAAACCGATTGGGTGAGACAGACGGGAGTTATTTGCGAGGCATTGAATTTTTGATTTCTGACACGAATAATAGCGCTTCTGGCTAGAGCCCCACCCCCAAGGCTGGCTGCTGATCTGCACTGGCCTTAAATTGCTCGCAGTAAAGAGATGTCACGAGGAGACTATTTCAGGGGATTGCAGGGTGGCAGGTGGCTGGAAGCCGAATAGGGGAATCATTTGCAAGGCGTGGGATTTTTGGTTTTGGACACCGATACAGTGCTTCCGGCTAGAGTCCCGCCCTTAGGCCTGGCTGCGGATCTGCAGTGTCCTTAAATCGGCTGCAATACCGAGGCGCCCCCAACTGGCTGTTTTGGGGGCTTGAAGGGTGGGAGGTGTCCTGAAGTTGAATTGGTAATACAGCCACAGAAGAAGCCTAGTGAAAGGGGGAATTGCGGTTTTCGGAAACATAGGTCAGAGTTTGCGGATGTGACCTCCCCCATAGGGCTGGCACCCAGCTGAGGGGATCCCTGAAGGCTGTGTTGCACTGCAGTGCTCCCAGGGGCCCTGTTAACCAGATTTAAGGTTGCCAGGTCTGTGTACCTTAAACCCTGGTGGCCCACACCCAAGAGACTCACCCCTCTTGAGTCTGCAATATCACAGACTTTCCATCCCTGAATCCACCATGCCCTGAGGCCCATCTGAGGTCCTTGGTTGTCATAGCCCTCAACGTTTGGGTTTTTTTTTCATTTTCATTTTCATTTTTAATTTTTAATTTTTTATTGTCCGGTTTGCTAATATTGCATTATTTCCTAGTCTTTTCTCCCATTGTATCCCCCATGGTCTTTTTATTTCATTTATTTAGGTTTTTTTTTGTTGTTGCTGTAGTTGGTGTTCTATATTTTCTTTTCTTTCCTTACTTGTTCCCCTCCCTTTTCTTTACCCACCCCCATTTTCTTCTTTCTTTCTTTCTTTCTTTCTTTCTTTCTTTCTTTCTTTCTTTCTTTCTTTCTTTCTTTCTTTCTTTCTTTCTTTCTTTCTTTTCTCTCTTTTTTTCTCTCTTTTCTCTTGTCCCTCATTTTCTTCTCATTTTATCTTAATTATACAATAGGTGCTGCACGGAACACCTCACATTTGTTAGGTTTCCTCATCCTCCGTTTCCTCATTTCTGTGTGAATTGATTTTGGCTACCTACACTATCCCCTTTCCCCCACATCTTGATATCCTCCATCATCTACTGTCTCTTCTATATTCCACCTCCCTTTCTTTGATCTCCAAATTGTCTAACTCTTAATTTCTAATACCTTTGTTTTGTTTTCTGTCTTTTACCCACTCTTGAAACTATTGCCTTTCGTTTCTCTTTCCCTCTCTCACGAAAACACTAGCTTTTTAATTTATACCATATTCCTCCCATATTCAGTCAACTACCTCATTGTAGGTACTCTACTTACTGCTAAAACTATACACAACTTACATGAATCTAATATCCATTCTCCCAGATCTCATATTGTTGTTCTCTTAACATGTATTACCAATATTAATTTACACATTTTCCTTTCTTAAACAATTGGCTTTCCTTGGCCCTAATACTTTCCTTCAAAGTGAGCTCAGCCAGCAATAGGAAATTAGAATATGAAGAACAAAGTGACAAAGAGAAGATATAACACTTATGCAAAAACAACAGCTAATTAACCCCCAAGACTAGACAAAGAAGTGAAGGAACTGATTAAACCCATCAAGATAAAATGATGAGCAGACAGCAACAAAAATCTACAAACCAAACCAGTAATCAGGAAAACATGGCTGAATCCAGTGAACAAACTAAAAACCAGGAAGGGGAGAAGAACTTTGCAAAAGTAATTAAAGATCTCAGAACATACATCATCGACAAATTTAATGAAGTAAAGGAAGAGGTTAACAATATGAAGACAACAATTGGAGAGAAAATTGCAGACATATGCAAAAATATAACAAATATGATGGAATGATCACCACAGTTCAAGAAATCAAAAATACACTCGTAGCAAATAGCAGCAGATTAGAAGAGGCAGATCAGAGAATTAGTGATGTGGAAGACAGTACTTTGGAAATTGAACAGATAGTAGAATTGATCGATAAAAAGACAGAAAAAATCCAGCTAGGACTTAGGGACCTGAATGACAATGCAAAATGCACAAACATATGTATTATTGGCATCCCAGAATGAGAAGAGAAGGGAAAGGGATCAGAAGGAGTGTTGCAGGAAATAATGGCTGAAAACGTCGCAAATCTACTGAAAGAGACAGATGCACATATCCAAGAAGCACAACAAACCCAAAACATCATAAACCCAAACAGTTCTACCCCAAGACATATAATTGTCAAATAATCCAATGCTCAAGACAAAGAGAAAATTCTAAAAGCAGCAAGAGAAAAGAAAACCATTACATACAAGGGAGACTCCATGAGATTAAGTGCTGATTTCTCATCTGAAACCATGCAGGCAAGAAGGCAGTGGTATGATATAGTCAAGGTACTAAAAGAAAAAAAATTTCCAAACAAGAATACTCTATCCAGCTAAACTAGCATTCAAAAATGATGGAGACTTCAAAATATTCACAGATAAACAGAAACTGAAAGAGTATGCCAACAAGAAACCTCCCCTTCAAGAAATTCTAAGGGGAGTTCTGCAGTAAGAAAGGAGAAAACAGGACAGGTAGAGTGGGAGGAGAGTGTAAGAGCAGCAAAAAAGACAAATTGAGAAGAAAAAACAAACAAACAAACAAAACATGACAAACACAAGTCCAATCAAAATATGGCTAACATAAATAATTCCTTCAAAGTCATAACACTGAATGTCAATGGATTAAACTCACCTATCAAAAGATTCAGACTGGGACATTGGATAAGGCAATATGACCCATCTATATGCTGTCTACAAGATACACATCTACGTGCTGTCTATATGCTGTCTACAAGAGACCCAGAGATTCATGGAGGCTGAAAGTGAATGGTTGGAAAACAATCTTAAAAGCAGACAATAACCAAAAAAAAAAAAAGGTAGGAGTAGCTATATTAATATCAGAAAAAATAGACTTTAAATGCAAAACAATTGAGAGAGACAAAGAAGAATACTACATATTAGTGAAAGGGACAATCTGTCAAGAAGAGCAAACAATCATAAATATTTATGCTCCTATCAAGGGAACCTCTAAATATGTGAGACAAATGCTGGAAAAACTAAGTGAAAGAATAGATGCATCTACAATTATAGTGGGGGATTTTAATACACCACTATCAACTCTGGACAGAACATCTCAAAAGAGAATCACTAAAGAAACAAATATTTGAACAGTATATTAGAGGAGCTGGATCTAATAGACATATACAGATCATTACACCCAAACACAGCAGGATATACATTTTTCTCAAGTGCACATGAATCATTCTCCAAGACAGACCATATTGTAGGCCACAAAGAAATGCTTAATGAATTCAGAAAGATCAAAATCATACAAAATAATATCTCTGACCACAGTGGAGTGAAGCTGGAAATGTGCAAGGGCCAGAGGCCCAGATTTCACACCAAGATATGGAAATTAAACAGCACACACTTAGAAAAACAGTGGGTCAAAGAGGAAATCTCAAAAGAAATCAATGACTACCTTGAAACAAATGATAATGATAACACAACATACCAAAATTTATGGGATGCAGTAAAAGTGGTACTGAGAGGGAAATTTATAGCCATAAAAATCAAACATCAAAAAAAAGAAAGAGCAAAAATTAAAGAACTAACTGCATTTTGGAGGAATTTGAAAAAAACAACAAAGTAAATGCACAGGAAGATGAAGGAAAGATATAACAAAAATATGAGCAGAACTAAATGAAATAGAAAATAAGAAAGCATTTGAGAACATAAACAAGACCAAGAGGTGGTTTTTGAGAAGATCATTAAAATTGACAAACATTTAGCAAGACTAAAAAAGAAAAAAAGAGAGAAGATGCAAATACACAAAATAAGAAATGAGAAAGGAGATGGCACCACTGACCTCATAGAAATAAAGACTATCATAACAGGATACTTTGAAAAACTATATTCCAACAAAAACGACAATTCAGAGGAAATGGACAAATTGCTAGAAACACATAAGCAGACTATATTGATGAAAGAAGAAATTGAAGATCTCAAGAAACCAATCACAAGTAAAGAGATAGAATCAGTCATTAAAAACCTCCCAAGTAAGAAGAGCACAGGGCCAGACGGCTTCACAGGTGAATTCTACAAAACGTAACTGAAAGAACTATCACCAATCCTGCTGAAACTCTTCCAAAAAATCGAAACAGAAGGAACATTGCCTAAGTCATTCTATGATGCCAACATTAACCTAGTACCAAAGCCTAACAAAGATGCCAAAAGAAAGGAAAATTACAGACCAATTTCTCTAATGAACATAGACGCAAAAATACTTAACAAAATAGTTGCTAATGATATTCAACAACACATTAAATGAGTTATACACCACAACCAAGTGGGATTCATTCCAGGTATGCAAGGATGGTTCAACTTAAGAAAATCAATCAATGTAATACACCATATAAACAGATTGAAGGAAAAAAATCACATGATTATATCTAAAGATGCAGAAAAAGCATTTGACAAAATACAGCACGCTTTCTTGATAAAATCACTCCAAAAGATCAGAATACAAGGAAATGTTGTGAACATGATAAAGAGTATATATGAAAACCCACAGCCAACATTGTTTATAATGGAGAAATCCTAAAATTCTTCCTTTTAAAGTCAGGATCAACACAAGGATGCTCACTCTCTCCCCTTCTATTTAACATTGTCTTAGAAGTACTTGCTTGAGCACTGAGGCAAACATCAGATATAAATGGCATTCAAATTGGAAAGGAAGAAGTCAAAATTTCATTATTTGCAGATGACATGATCCTATACATAGAAAACCCTGAGAGGTCTACAACAAATCTTCTAGAACTCATAATGAATTTAGTAAAGTCCCAGGTTATAGGATCAATGCGTGAATTTCAGTAGCATTTCTGTACACAAATAATGAGCAAGATCAGGAGGAAATTAAGAAATGAATACCATTCACAATAGTATGTAAAAAAATCAAATATTTAGGAGTAAATTTAAATACAGATGTAAAAAACTTATACACTTAGAACTATACAAGACTATTCAAGGTAATCAAAGAAGACCTAAATAAATGGCAGAATATTCCCTGTTCATGGATAGGAAGACTAAATATTATTAAGACGTCTATCCTACCAAAGCTGATCTACACATTCAATACAATCCCAATAAAAATCAACACAGCCTTCTTTAAGGAACTAGAAAACTAACTATGAAATTTATTTTGAAAGGAAAAAGGTCCCGAATAGCCAAAGACATATTATAAAAGAGAAATGAAATTGGAGGAGCCACACTACCGGACATCAAAACATACTACAAAGCTCAAGTAGTGAAAACAGCATGGTATTGGCATAAGGATAGACACACAGGTCAATGGAATCGAATTGAAATTTCTGATATAGAAGTTCATATATATAGCCATATAATATTCAATAAAGCCACCAAACTCTCTCAACTGGGAGAGAATGACCTATTCAAGAAATGGTGCCTGGAGAACTGGATAGCCATATGTAGAAGAATGAAAGAGGATTACCATCTCACACCTTATACAAAGATCAACTCAAGATGGATCAAAGACCTAAATATAAGAGTCAATACCATAAAGACCTTGGAAAGCAGTGTAGGGAACATCTACAAGACCTTGTAATAGGAAATGGCTTCATCAACATCACACCAAAAGCACGAGCAGTGAAAGAACTAATTGATACATCGGACTTCCTCAAAATCAACACCTTCTGCACCTCAAAGGAGTTTGTCAAGAAAGTAAAAAGGGAACCTATACAATCGGAGAAAATATTTGGCAACCATATATCCAATAAGAGACTTATAACTTGCATATATAAAGAACTCATATATCTTGAAAATAAAAAGAGAAACAACCCATTATAAAAAATGGGGAAAAGATTTACACAGACACTTCTCCAAAGGAGAAATGCAAATGACTAAAAAGCATATCCAAAAATGCTCCATATCTCTAGCTATCAGGGAAATGCAAATCAAAACTACAATGAGATACCATCTTACTCCCATAAGATTGGCAGCTATGGAAAAAAACAGAAGAATACAAATGCTGGAGAGGATGTGAAGAAATGGGAACACTCCTCTACTTCTGGTGGGAATGCAGAAGGATCCAACCATTCTGGAGGACAGTTTGGCGGTTTCTCACAAAAATAACCATAGATTTGCCATATGACCCAGCAATTCCACTGCTGGGTATATACCCTGAAGGCAGGGACACAAACCGATTTATGCACACCAATGTTCATAGCAGCATTTTTCACTATCGCCAAAAGTTGGAATCGACCCAAATGCCCATCAACAGATGAGTGGATCAATAAAATATGGCATATACATACAATGGAATACTACTCGGCTTTAAGAACAAATACACTGCAAACGCATGTGATAACATGGATGAATCTTGAGAACCTTACTGTTGAGTGAAGCAACCCAGGCATTGAAGGACAAATACTATATGACCTCAATGATATGAAATAAGCAAGCACCACATAGAGCTAAAGACTAGAAGATAGGCTTACAAGAAATCCGGGGGTAGAGGAAGGATGTAAGCTGACATCTACATGGGTGAAATCTATGATAAGATGGAGGTAAGTATGTGTACAAGGAAGGGATAAAATGGGGGCATAGGATTAACTTTGGGTGGGCTTTGGGGGTTTGAGGGGGCTAGGGATGGGCGGATGGGTAATATTGCCCAAGAAATTGGGGGGAGGGTGGGGCAGCATATGAACATAGGAGATTGTCAGGTGGTGGTTGAGAGTATAATGCTGAGAAAATATTTTCAAAATATAATTCAGAAAATTACCTGTTTAAGATACTCAAAGGGGATAATCTGATGCAGGTCAGACTCCTAGACAATATGTGAATGCAAATTTTGCCAGAGTGGGTTATACCATTGGGTAGAGACCCATATAATGAGAGTGAAGGTAGACCCACAACCTGGGGAGGACTAATACCATCCAATAGAGGTACCTATATCTCTCAAGAGAAATGGTGGCTCCCAGGGAATTAGGGCAGTTGAGCGAGTCAAGCCCTCAACACTGTTGCAAGTATCTCTGAACATGGTTCCTCAAGAAATGTAGATTGGCTGTCATTGTGGGCCCCAAGGGGAGGGGGAAATAGATATTGAATAGATGGTACCAAGGTAACTGTGAGGGGAAAAGAACTGTTTCACAGGATTACACAAGGATGGATATAAAACATGTAATATTACACCAAAAACAAACAGGGGACAACAGACTAATAATGTAAACCAAAATGTAAAACAGGAAAACTAAAAAATTTAGAAAACTCTATAGCTTAAAGTATAAACCATAATGTAAACACAAATGTTATCTTGTATGAAAGCTTTTGTCTCAATATCTGTACATCAGTTTCAGTAAATGGGATATGAATAATTTAAAAGATTATCGCTGTGGAAGGGAAAAGGTTTTATAATGTATATGTGGGAGTACTGTATATTGTATATATGAATTACTGTGATCTAAGGCTCTTGTGAAGAGAAGCTCAATAATTAGCGAAAAAGAAAAGAAAAAGATAGGATGTATAATTTTTCCAAATCAATATGTATTCTATATCTAACCTTTAAACTCATCGTTATATTCAATTTTACTAGTAAGGGAACCTGACATTATACTGAGCTTCACTTTTCAGGAAGTTTAGGATCACAGCGTGGTTCAATATTGGCAGCAGAGGAATACTGGTATGGGATATTATTGACAGGGGACATATGGTTGACAGGGAGTTATACAGGGCAAGTGTCCAGGATGCATGGACATGTTTGGATATACTCATAGTGGAAAAAATTAAAAACAACACCTGGGGGGGGTACTGGGTTCCTGGCTGGTGGAGCTCTGTTGTGGTCCCTAGGGGAGCAGTGGCAGTCCCTCAGGTGCAACAGCAAGGACCAGGAAGAAATGAGGGTCCAACTGTGAGCCCCTGATACTAATGAATATGCTTGTGAGCCTATACACCTGAAATTAGAACAAGGCCTAGAGCAGCACTGTGCCTAGGAGTTCCCTCCTGACAGCCTTCATGTTACTGAAATGTGGTCAGTCTCGAAGCCAAACTCAGCATGTAAATGCAATGCCTTGCCCCCAGTGTGGGACATGACACCCAGGGATGGGCCTCCCTGGCACCGAGGGCTCATTACCAAGTACCAGCTGATGACGTAACTAATAAATGACCTTGAATTAAAGGCTCAACGTGGACCAGCAGAATTTCCTTGTCTACATATAATAACAGGATTTAAAAATGCTGTTTGACCTAAAGTCATGGGGAAATGAAAAGGACAAATGAGTTTATATGGCTATGAGTCTCTAAAAAAGTGTCTGGAGGTTTTCAGAAGGATGCACTTATGCACACCTGAGCAGAGTCTCAGGGACAGATAAAGTAGATACAACCCCAGGTATTGGTCCTTTTGAGGACTAAAGAGACCAAAGGTTTTATGGTCATGGCTGATGGGGTTCACTGCCATGTCAATTGGCCCTTCTTTGGAACTGGTGTTTTGCGTGATGGAGATTGAGTTTGAGAAAGAGGAAATAGAGGAAACAAAAGCAAGCCAGCAGCACAGTTTTAATTGAGCAATATCTTTTGCTGCACTCTCTCCATATTGATGACCTGAAGCATCATGCTTTGTGGGTTGCCAAAGTGGCTTATTCAGGCAGGATTTTGTCCCCACTCAGCCATTTTTTGTAGGAGAGATAATGTGGGTGTACTTCCTCCAAAACAAAGTTGCCCTCCCCCCATCAGTTTTGAATGCCAGCTTTGCTGTATAGAGAATTTGTTTTTGTTTTTGTTGTTGTTTCTATTAGCACCTGAAATATTACCACTGCCTTCTTGCCTCCATGGTTTCAGATGAGACGTGAGCACTTAATCTTATTATACTTCTTTTGGATGTGATGGTTCTCTTTTCTCTTGTTGCTTTCAGTATCCTTTCTTTCTCTTGAGCATTTGACAATTTGACTCGTATGTGTCTTGCTGTAGGCTTGCTGAGGTTTATATTGTTTGAGGTGTATGCACTACCTGGACCTGTGCATTGATTTTCCTCAATATGTTAGGAAATTTTCAGCTATTATTTCCTCCAAAACCACTTCTTTCCCCTTTCCTTTATGTTAACCCACTTGAATGTTGACAATGCATATTTTTAAGGATTTTGTGTTGACATTTAGATCTCTAAGTCCCTGCCGGAATTTTTCTATCATTTTATCCATCTGTTCTGCTATTTGTGTGATTTCAGATGTACTTTCTTCCACATCACTAATTCTTATTTTGTTTTCAAAAAAGTTTTATTTTATTTCTAATTTTTTAATCTAATTGACTTTTTTTTAAAGAGACACAAAGATCACAAAAAATATTACATTAAAAAAATAAGAGGTTCCCATATACTGCACACCCCATCATATAGCATTCTTTCCACATGAACAACCTCTTTCATCATTTTGGCATATTCGTTGCATTTGGTGAATACATTTAGGAGCACTGATGCACCACATAGATGATAGTTTACATTGTAGTTTACACTTTCCCAAGTACATTCAGTGGGTTATGACAGGATATAAAATGTCCAGAATCAATCCCTGCAATATTCTTTAGGACAATTACAATTCCCAAAAATGCCTGCACATCACATCTCTTCTTCCCTCTCCCTGCCCTCAGCAAATATCTTGGTGACTGTCTCCACATCAATGATACAGTTTCTTCAATTGCCAGAGTCACAATAGTTTTATATTAGAATACTAGTAAGCCCACTCTAATCCATATTTTATTCTTCCATCCTATGGGCCCTGGGATGGTGATGTCCACTCCACCTCTAAATTTGTGGCGGCTTAAATTCCACATTCTTGAAGGATGTAATTCTCATGCTTGTTTTCCTGGTGTGGTAGTTGACAATCTTCATGTCCCTATTAACTGACCTGGGTAAGTCACCAGCAAATGGAAAGGTAGAAGTTGCAACTCTGCGGAAGCTCAGTGTCCAGCTCACACATAGTCAATCCAGAAACTCAAAATCTCCTGAGTATACATCAACCCCAGGGCCAACCACAGGCTTAGTTAAAATGTAGAAAAGGCATGTGAAGAAAGGAAACATCTGAAGAAGAAAGGAAACATTCTCCATTCCATGATTCTCAGTATCACAAATTTCAAAATAGGGCCCACTGAAAAGGCACTGAATTCCAGAGCCATCTGCCTTGACCATGGAACTTGCTGCTTTGTGCTTCCATTGTATTTTTTATTTCTTGGATTGTAACTTTCATCACTATCAAATACATTATCTTTTTACTTATGTTTATATTTTTTCAATATGCTCTCCCATTGTCTTCTTAAAATATTTACTATTTTCTTTCACTTCATTAAGTTGGTTCATGATATTTGTTTGAACAGTTCTGATTATTTGTTCCATGTTCTACATCTCCTCCTGGCTTTTAAATTGTTTTTTGGACTGGGCCATTTCTACCTGCTTCTTAGTATGAATTATAACTTTTTGTTGGTGTTTAAGCATATCTTTACATTGATGGGTTTATTCAGCTGATTATTTTCTCTCTCTATGGTTTATTTAGTTGCTATTTGTGTGTGGGTATGTGGTAAGTTTTCTATTGAACACTATGTTACTCTTATTCTATTTCCTTGATTTTGTCTATGTCCCTTGAAAAAAATTTTGAGTCCAGAGAAAGAGAAAGAGGTAAGAAGAGAAAAAGGATAATAGTAATAATAGAAGTAAGAGGTAGAGTAGGAACCATAGAAGACCAAGGGAAATGAATAATTAAGTCATGTATGAAGTACAGAGGAATAAAAATTAAAAAGTGGTATGCAAACAATGAAATGAAAAACTGAATAGAGAAAAATATCTAGAATGAATTAGAAGGCCAGAATAATAAGAAGAATGGGAAAGAGAAATGTAAAGGCAGTAAGAAAAAAGTTTTAATAAAGAAAGAAAACAGAATATAGGAGATAGAAATAAAAACAAGCTAATTTGAAGACTAAAGAGAGTTGGAATGTACGAATAAAAACAGTAAGCAGAAGACAGAAAGATGACAGAAGGAAAATAAATAGCATATGCGGTCACCCCTCAGGCTGAAGTGTGGTTTGCTGGCCTAGCGGGGGAGCAGCCGCGGCAGGCCAAGTCGCTGCCCCCATAATAGGGTGGCTGGTCGGACTCACCGCCACCCCTGAAGGAAGCTCGGCATGGGCGCAGAGTGCCCTCGGGTCTCCCCTTCTCGGCAGCCATGCTTCCGCGGCCACCCCTCCTCCCGGATGGCGCCACACAATGCCTGTGGGACTGCACCCTTCTTCTTCGTTCTCCCTGCTCAGGCGCAGGATGGAAAATTCCAGTCTGCCCTTTTCCCCTCCCCCGACAGCAACAACAGCCAGGCGTGGGCGGAAAAATCCAGCCCACCCTTTTCCCTTCCCCCGACAGCAGCAAAAGCCAGGCGTGGGCGGGAAACTCAAGTCTGCCCTCCACCCCAGCAACAGCAGCCACCAATCCCTAAAACCTGCCCCTTCCCCCAGTAACAGCAACAGCCAATCCCTAATCACCACCCCTCCCCCGTCCAGTACCGCCCACTGACCTTTTGCCGGCAACCAATCAGAACAGGGGGTGGCTTCGACCAATCAGCCTTCCCCAGCCCCTATAAAACTGTTGCCTCTCCCTCAATAAAGTGGACTTGCGTGTTTACCTTGTCTCCGCGGTAGTTCTTCTGCCATGCGCCCTCCAGTCCTGAGAGCCCCCGACAAGGGCCTGGCCTCCCTTGTCCCCAGTTCGTCGCCTGCTTCTCCGGGCGACCCCTTCATCGCTTGCTTCTCTGGGCGACCCCTTCGTCGCCGGCTTCGCGGGGCGACCCCGTCAGCCGAACCGTGCAACCCCTGTGAGACCGATCCCTCGTCTGCTGCCGGACCGACCCCTCGTCCCAAGCGGGACCGACCCCTCGTCCCAAGTGGGACTGACCCCTCGTCCAGAGCTGGACCGACCCTTCGTCCACAGCCAGACCCCACCTCTACCGACCGAGCAAGCCGCCGCATTTCAGGATGAACTCATGACATTTATTTTATACTTTGGGGTGTGACACAATACAAATATTCTTATTTTTGTTTTTCAATTTTTCCACTATTGACCATGGGAGCTCTTTCAGTCAAACCCTGTTTCTCTTTAATACTACCCCATCATTGAGTGGTTTATTTTAGTGATTATTTCCTCTTTGATACTATAAGATGTGCTATGTGTTTCTTGCATATTTGTTTCTTAGAGTCAGCAATTTCTCCAAGAAGACATTTATTGGAGAATGGTGTTCAATTCCAAGATCTGGGCACTATCTGTGCTCCTGCTACTGTGGCTTCTGGGCACTCTCTCCAGAGAAAGTATATGCATGTATACTAATCTTCTACATACTAATGTCTAAAATTATATTTACATACAACGGTCATTACCTATATTAACCTAAACATGAGTTGATATTGTTGTATCTAACTCTTAATCACTGTCACAAGGAGCATTCTAGACTCCTCCCCTTTCTTATCTGTAAGCTCCCACTTCACAGTGAGAAAAATATTCCCTCATCTGCCATCTCTCTATGGATTTCTTTATTCCAGTCTACATGATTAGAAATATCAAAATTATTAATCCATACAGTATAGAACCCAACTTTATTAGCTAGAGTAAAATATTTATGCACATTTTATTTGACTTCATTGTACAGGCTTCATTCATATCCACTATTATTTTTACAGCACCTCTGTACTCAACCCCTCCTTTCAGGGCAAATTATGCATTTGTGATATTTTACATAGATTTGCAACATTTTCATTCTCTCCAGTATCTGCTTGGCCTTGTAAATGACTTTTTTCCTGTCTTTATTTTATTTTAATGTTACATTAAAAAAATATGAGACCCCCATATACCCCCACCCCCGTCACCTCATTCCTCCCACATCCACATCCTCTTTAATCTTCTTGGCATGTTCATTGCATTTGGTGAATACATTTTGGAGCATGATTTTTTACTTGCATACATGAAGTTCACTCTGTGTTGTCAAGTATAAAGGATTTTAAAAAGGCCTAATGTCATGTGTCTACAATTATATTGTTACACAAATTAGAGTCATTGCTCTAAAAATTTCCCTGGAAATCACCTTCTAAACTCTCCTTCTCTCTCCTCAGTCCTCTGGCAACTAGTGAACATTCTATTGTCTCATTGTTTGCCATTTCCAGAGTTAGATATAATTGATATCAACATATGCAACATTTTAATACTGGCTTCATTTAATTAGAAATAATTATTTAAGATTCATCCATATCTATTTTTTTTGGCTGGATGTTACATTTCTATTTATCTCACTAATGTTCCATTGCATAGTTATAGCACACTGAGTTTACCTATTAAAGTACTGAACACCAATTTTTTTTTTTCACCAGGCAATATTTTTATTGTGGAAATGCTATCAGATATTTTTCTGGGTTGTAAATTACCTTAGTAGTTGATAAAATTTCTGGAAAATGTCCATTTGGTCACCTCACAGTCCTTTAGGATTTTTTTATTATCACTTTTTAAAAGATACCTCTCATAAAAAATATTACATTAAAAAATATAAGAGGTTCCCATATACCCACTTACTACCTCTCTCACTCCTCACACACCAACAACCTCTTTCACCAATACGTTACATTCACTTTATTTGATGAATATATTTTGGAGCACAGCTACACTGCATGGATTATAGTTTACACTGTAGTTTACACTCTCTCCCAATCCATTCAGTAGGTTATAGCAGGATATATAATGTCTGCATCTGTCGCTGTAATGTCATTCAGGACAGGTCCAAGTCCAAAAAATGCCCACATATCACACCTCTTCTTCCCTCTCCTTGCCATCAACAACACCCATGGCCACTGTCTCCACATCAATGATACAATTTCTTCCATTGCTAGAGTCACAGTAAGTCTATAGTAGAATACCAGTAAGTCCACTCTAATCCATATTTTATTCTTCCATGCAACAGACCTTGGGAAGGCGATGTCCACTCCACTTCTTAACCAAAAGGGGGCTTAGATCTCATATGGCTGATGGATGGGATTATCCTGCTTGCAGTTGTCCACTCTCAGTTCCCTGTTATGGTGGATGGCAAATATCTTGTTTGCTTTCATATTTGGAGACTACAAATATAGCTGCTATAAACATTCATGTGTGGGTTTTTGTGTGGACTCCAGATTTCATATCATTCACATATATAACTAAAACAAAAATGCTGGATTGTATGGTAAGACAATGTTTAGTTTTACAAGAAACTGCTAAATTGTATTGGGGCAGAATAATTTTGAGTTCTCACTAGCAATGAATGAGAGGTGTACTGTTCCATATACTCAACAGCAATTGGCATTGTCAGGGTTTATTGTTTTTATCTCTTCTAATAAGTGGTGATGATATATCATTGTGGTTTAAATTTTGTAACTCCCTAATAACAAAGATGTTTTAACTTTTTAAAAGATCTTTTATTTATTCATTCATTTATTTATTTACATTTTTAACATAGGTTTAGATTACATTAATGTTAACCAAAAATATAGGGAGTTCCCATATGCCCCATAAATTTTCCCTCTCATTCTTTCCCATATTAACAAATCTTTCATTAGTATGGTACATTTGCTACAACTGATGAACACATATTGCAGCAATGTTACTAACTACGGACTATGGTTTATATTAGGCAGTCTTTCCTGTACAAAAATATATAATGGTCTGTATCTGTCATTGCAATGTTGTGCAGAACAATCACAATGTCCTGAAAATGTCCCTATTTTACACCTATTCTCCCCTCTTCATTCAGAACATCTGATCACCACTGCCTTTATATCAATGACAAAAGTTCTTCCATTGCTAGAATAATAATGTCTATAACGAAAAATAATAAGTCTACTTTACTCCATTTTTCATTCCCCAATCTTGAGGATTTTGTGATGGTGATGACAACTCTGGTTCTAACTGAAAGGGGGCTTAGATCCCATGGGGCAGATGGATTGAACTATCTTGCTTGCAGTTGCTGACACTCTTTGTTCCTTGGGTTGGACATTGTCCATTATCATCTCCTTATTAGTTGTCCTGGATAGGTCCAGTGAACTGGAGAGTAGGTAGTGAAACTCTGCTTAGATTCAGGGCTTTTTGCACACAAAAAGTGCAAAGATTTAAGACTCTGGGACATGCATTTAAAAAATATAATGCCAACACATGGCTCTTCTGTAAATAAAATGTACAAAAGAGACACATGTTGGGAATCTTCAAATGAGTCTAACTCTTTTTCACTGAGGAACAGAAATTCCAAAGTAAGGCCCACAGACAGGGTGCTTAAATCCTGAGATTTTCTGCACTGTTTATAGTGTCTAGATGTCCCTAGAGCCATCAGGAGCCCTGCCTTTTGAGGCAATGTTAACTGTAGCAGACAGGGAGATTCTGCTGAGACATGCCTAAATGTAACCTCTGGAAGGACCTCAAAACTCACTTTGAAATCTCTTAGTCATAAAAACTCATCTCTACTTATTATTTTCCCCTTTGGGTCAAGGTCTTTTTCCAGATGCATTGCAAGTTGGCACTTGGCAATAATATCTAGGTGCCAGTGAGTTTGAAATACTTTTTGTATTCTTATTTGGGAAGTGTAATCTTATATTAGGATACTTTTCAGATCCTAATTTTTTAACTCAATATTTTCTTTCTTATTTTGCAGTGTTAATAGTAATTTTATTCATTTTTATACAAATCATTTGTCAGATGTGTTTTGTAAATATTTTTCCAAAACTGTAAATATTCTCTGCAACACTTTATCAATGTTTTTCACAGAGGAGAGATTTTACATTTGAATAAAAATTATAAATTTTAATCTTTCATGGATCATGCTTTTGTTGCTATGTCTAAAAAACTCATTATCATACTAGGGGTCCCTAGATTTTCTTTAGGTTTTAGTCTAACACTTTTAGAATGTATTTTACTTTAAAGTTATACGATTCAGTTTGATTCAATTTTTTGAAATGAATACAATCAGTGCCTAGCATCCTTGTTTGTTTGGCATGAGTGCATCTTGTTTTCCCAACACAAATTCTTGAGAAGACCATACTTTCTACATCGATTGGCCTTGTCCTCTGTGCAACATCAGGAACCCCATTTGTGTGGGGTCATTTGTCCACTTCAGCAATAGGATTCTCTTTAAGTATTGTGTGTTTATACTGAGTGTTACAACAAGGTAATATGGTTCATAAAACGTTCTTCTCTACTATTTTGTTCACAGGGTTCAAAAAGACTGGGCATAATGTTTGTTATTTAAAATAAAGCATGAAGGAAAAAATAAAATAAATAAAATAAAAAAGTCTAAGAGAATTTATCATGGAAATATTCACTGGGCAAATTGTTTTCTATATCTATTAAGGACAAGGATTTCTAGTAGGCAAATGTATCAAGGAGAAGTAGAAACCTGTTTTCCCTGACATTTTCAGATAAGGATACTAGATCTACATAAAATTAATAAGATATTAATAACATATTTACAATACAAACCATACAGCTTACTATATTTTTCTACTCACTGCTTGTGGATAAAATTGCATTGCTCTCATATCTCTTCCAGGAAGTTCATTATCTACATGGAAACAGAAAACCAAACATATGTCTTGCAATTTATCCTCCTGGGGCTCTCAGAAGATATAGGAGTGCAACCCCTCCTCTTTGGGCTGTTTCTGTCTATGTATCTAGTCACTTTCATTGGAAATATGCTCATCATCATGGCCATCATCTCAGATTCCCACCTCCACACACCCATGTACTTCTTCCTCTCTAACCTGTCTTTTACAGATATCTGTTTCACTTCCACCATAGTACCAAAGTTGTTGCAGAACATCCAGAGAAGCATCAAAATCATAACTTTTGAAAACTGTCTCACCCAGATGTATTTTTTCTTACTTTTTGGACATTTAGATAACTCCTTCTTGACTGTGATGGCTTATGACCGTTTCGTGGCCATCTGTTACCACCTGTATTACAGAGTCATCATGAACACACGATTCTGTGGCCTTCTGCTGCTGACCTCTTGGTTATTGAATGTTTTATTCTCCCTTATAGAATGTTTAGTGGTTTTGCGATTGTCTTTTTGTACAGAGTTGGAAATGCCCCATTTTTTCTGTGAACTTAATCAGGTGATCAGACTTGCTTGTTCTGACACCTTCCTCAATGACTTAGTGATGTATTTTATTGTTGGACTTCCGGATGTTATTCCATTCACTGGGATCCTTTACTCTTACTATAAGATTATATCGTCCATTTTGAGAATTTCAACAACTGAGGGCAAGTACAAAGCATTTTCTACCTGTGCTTCTCACCTCTCAATAGTGACCTTGTTTTATGGTACAGGTCTTGGAGTATATCTTAGTTCTGCTACTACCAAAAACTCAAGGGCAAATACAATAGCCTCAGTGATGTACACAGTGGTCACTTCCATGCTGAACCCCATTATATACAGTCTTAAAAACAAGGATATAAAGGGGACCTTAAAAAAGCTGAGAAACATTATCTATATAAAAAGATACTTTCAAGTTTACACAAGTGCTCAGAGTTCAAACACTAGGAGATCTTAATCTAGATACTTACAAGTGAATGGAGAGATAATCTGTTATTTTCCTAACAACAGAATTCTGTTTCTTTAATTTTTATATATCAAGGATACCTGTTTCTTTTGTATTATTTTACATTTTTTCTATCATTATATTTCCCATCACCAGGATTGAAAGCAGAATCTGCTGCCTGGATTTTCAGCAGTAGAATATTTCATGTAGATTGTTCTATATTTATAAATGTACAGGTGCTGGATGGATAAAGGTGTACTGCAGTCACTGCCAGATGAAAGAACTGCTTGTGTTTCATGGTTTTACTGAAAAATAAGCTCTCATACCAAAGTCTGTTTACCAGCTATCAAGGTTTTATTCATTGTTTCCTGAAAGAGATTACATCCTGTATAGTAGACCTGATCTGACTGCTTACAGTAATCCACATTCCATCCCCAATATATGCCTTTCTCCTGCATATTCCAAATTATAAGTTAAGCAAGGATGCAATCAATAACACAATCCATGATTCTTCAAATATTGATGGTCTCAATAATTTCTATCATTCTTCCAGTGACATCACGTTGCCCTTTAAAAATTGTTTTCGTAGTTAAGCATATTTTCTGGGAATTTTTCTCAGAACTTCCTACAATAATAATACACATTTATAGATCATAAAACCAATGTAAGTGTTTTCCTCATTTTCTACATATCTTAATCTACTATTAAATCCAGATATTAGGACATAATTTCAGATTTTTATGTAGGCATACTGTTTTCTTTCTGAAGTAGAATAAGGTGAATACATCATTCATCAACTTATTTCTGTGTCATAACTACAAATGGCAAACAGAGTGGCATTTTGGTATTAGTGATGTCTGAATTAATGGTCATTTTTTAAAATATTAATAAATGTTTATGTAGTTGTATTCATTTCACACTCTTTCGGAAAACTGAATTCATTTCCATTTGTAATGTATTATCACACAAGATCAGGCACTTATGTGAGTCATTACTAGTTCAGAACTGCAATTTTAAGGAAAGATATTTCATTCATGCATTCTTATAAAATACTGTGTTTTGATTGCAAAATAAACTGAGAATTAATAATCATCAACTTGTCATTTCTTTCTGGAATTCTCTCCAGTGCAAGTTAGAACCCCACCCTATTCAAAATTACTTCATTTAGGATTTACAGTAAAATCATTTATCACATAAACCAGTCAGTTTGTAAATAATCTTCTCAGGTATTGTCTTTAGATATTACTGCAAACAAAATATTGCGAATCATTTTTTCCAAGCTATTTATACACAATCTTGTACATTTATCCACTTGAAATAGTGTCATTGGTGTTCTCACTCCCAACAATTTGAAGTACCAATTCCTAGACTGCTACTCTGCACGACAGTTTTTTGCAAAACTGTGTTGTACAAAATAGTTTATATGAAAGGGTTATTTCAAGCAGAAATCGCTTTCCAAATAAAAGCTTTTCAAGAATTTTGACTTTGATCTCTGTTCATTATAATAAGTAGACATTATTATTCCAGCAATTAAAGAATTTTACCATTGATATAAAGAGAGTGACCAACAGAGGTTTTGAGGAGAGGGACAGGGATGATTATGTACAGTGTAAGGATATTCTGGAGACAAGGGGATTCTCCTGCATGACATTTCAGTAGTAGAAACAGGCCATTATACATATTGTCATAACCTATAAAATTGTGTGAGACAGATGGTAAACTATATTCTAAACTATATTCCATGGTTAGTAGCAATGCTTCAATAAGTTTTCTTCAATGTTAACAAATGTGCCACAATAATGAAACATACTGTTAATGTGATAAAGTGTAGGAGGTTAAGGATGTGGAGCATACAGGAAAGTTCTGTATTTTTTATGTGACATTTAAATAATCTAAAGATTCTTTAAAAATAAAAATTCACTGGGAGAAGGTGGAGTCAGAAAATCAACAAGGCCTCCCATAGCACACCTAAAGGAGAGGGACTGTAGGAGCTGCTTTCCAAGCTCCCAGTAGCATCCTTGGGGTTCCTGGTGAGGTGTGAGTGTTCTCTCTCTAGAAATTAAGCGTCATTGTTTTCATTGCAGAGCTGATTCAACAAGGACCCATTTGAATCTCCTACCAGACCTCTTAGGCAGCTTTCCTGCTGCTTGGGAGAGAGGGAAGTGAGGAAGGAAGAAAGTGGAAAACGTCAGATCCCTAAGTGTTTTATTTAAGTACAAACAGAATTCCTAGCTTGAAACCTTCCCTAGTATTTGGTTGGTTTTTCCTTGTTTTTCCTTCCTCTTCATCCCCTCAAGGCCCCTTTTTCTTTCTTTTTTTCTTTCTTGCCTTTTTTCTTTTTCCTACTTACTTCCTGACTCCCTGTTGTCCCTTTTTTGTCCCCTTTCTTCCTCTGATTTATTATTCTTCATATATTATGTGCTGCAGGGAGAGCTTCACATGTGCTGTATTTTCTCATTCTCCATGTACGCTTTTCTGTGTGTATTGATTTTGGCCATCAACACTATTCCTTTTCCTCTACATCTTTCTATCCTATATCATTGATTGTTTCTCTTACATTACACTTCTCTTTGTTAGCCCCCTGATTTTTTCTGGCTTTTTGTTACTAATACCTTTGTTCTGTTTTCTACTTTATATTCACTCTTTATATTATTGCCCTCTCTTTTCTCTTTCCCTCTTTCCTGAACACACAGGACTTTTAATTCACACTGTCTTCCTTCCCATATTAATATTTTTATCTAATTTACTTTTCTTACTGTTATAACTCTACATACCTTACATGAATCTAATATCCCTTCTCCTATATTTCACATGGTTCCTCTGTTTACTATCAATACTACTATTATTCATCTTCTTTTCTTACTCACTATGCTTTCACTGGCCATAATATTTTTCTTTAAGAGAACTTAGCCAACAAGGAAATAGAATAAGAAGAACAAAGTGATAAAGAGAAGACTAACATGCATGCAAAAACAACTAATTAAACTCCAAACGAGAAAAAGAACCTAAGCGAGTGACTAAACCTGTCAAGATAAAATTATGACCAGACAGCAACCAAAAACTACAAACCAAACCAATAATCAGGAAAACATGTCACAATCAAATGAACAAACAAAATACCAGGAAGAGGAGCAGAACATCGAACAGGGAATTAAAGATCTCAAAAAATATATTAGGGACCAATTTGATGAGGTGAAGGAAGAGATTAAGACTATGAAGAGAACAATTGGAGAGAATGCAGAAGAAATTGCAGTCATATGCAAAAATATAACAGCTATGATGATGATGAACAGCACAATTCAAGAAATCAAAAATACACTCTCAGCAAATAACAGCAGACTTGAAGAGGCAGAGGAGAGATTAAGTGATGTGGAAGACAGTACATTTGAAATCAAACAGAGAGTAGAACTGGTCGATCAAAAGATAGAAAAAACCAAGCAGGGGCTTAGGGAACTGAATGATAATGCAAAACGTGCAAACATATGTATTATGGGCATCCCAGAAGGAGAAGAAAAGGGAAAGTGGACAGAAGGGGTGTTGGAGGAAATAATGGCTGAAAACTTCCCATTTTGAGGGAGATGGATGTACATGTCCAGGAAGAACAACGCAACCCTAACAGCATAAATCCTAACCGGCCTACTCCAAGACATATATTTGTCAAGTTATCCAATGCTCAAGACAAAGACAAAATACTAAAAGCAGCATGAGAAAGGAGAGCCATCACATACAAGGGAAGCTCCCTAAGATTAAGTGATGATTTCTCACCTGAAACCATGGAGGCAAGAAGAAAGTCAAAGTACTAAAAGAAAAAAGAAATCCAACTGATAAAACTCTATCCAGCAAAGTTAGCATTCAAAAATGATGGAGAATTCAAAATATTCACAGATAAACAAAAACTAGGAGCGTATGCCAACAAGAATGCTACTCTTCAAGAAATACTAAAGGGAGTTTGGCAGAAAGAAAGAAAAAAACAAGAGTGATAGAATTGGAGGAGAGTGTAACAGCAACTAAAAAGACAAAAAAAAAAAGAATATGACAAATACAAATTCAAAGAAAATATGGCTAATATAAGTAACTCCTTGAAAGTAATAACAGAGAATGGCAATGGATTGAACTCACCTGTCAAGACACTGAGATTGGAAGATTGGATAAGGAAATATGACCCATCTAAATGCTGTCTCCAAGAAACACATCTTAGACCCAGGGATTCAAGGAGATTATAAGTGAATTGCTGGAAAACAGTCTTAAAGGAAACAATAACCAAAAAAAGGGCAGGAGTAGCTATAATAATATCAGACAAAACAGACTTTAAAAGCAAAACAATTGTGAGAGACAAAGACGGACACTACATATTAGTGAAAGGGATAATCTTTCAAGAAGAAAGAACAATCAATAACATTTATGCTCTTAACAAGGGTGCCCCAAAAAATGCGAGGCCAATACTGGAAAAACTAATTGAAGGAACAGATGCCTCTACAATTATAGTGGGGGACTTTAATACACTATTATCAACTTTGGACAGAATATCTCAAAAGAGAATCAATAAAGAAACAAACATTTGAACACTACATTAGTGGAGCTGGACCTAATAGACATATACAGAACATTAGACCCTTTCTTGATAAAAACCCGGCAAAAACTGGAAGAGAAGGAAACTTTCTGAACATTATAGAAAGTGGCCATGGTGGCTGCTGGGTGTGGGGAATGGGAGGAAGAGATGAGAGTGGAGGTGCTTTGGGGACTTCGAGTTGTCCTGGGTTATGCTTCAGGGACAGTTACCAGACATTGTATGTCCTCCCGTGGCCCACTGGGTGGAACTTGGGAGAGTGTGGGCTATGATGTGGACCACTGACCACGAGGTGCAGCGGTGCTCAGAGATGTATTCACCAAATGCAATGAATGTCTCATGATGATGGAGGAGATTGTTGCTATGGGGGGAGGAGTGAGGTGAGGATGGTGAAGGGTATATAAATTAAAAAAGGAGTATATATGAAAAACCCACAGCCAACATCATTTACAGTGGTGAAATCCTAAAATCTTTCCCTCTAAGATCAGGAACAAGACATAGATGCCCACTATCACCCCTCCTATTTAACATAGTCTTAGAAGTACTTACTTGAACTCTGAGACAAGAACCAGACATAAAATGCATCCAAATTGGAAAGGAAGAAGTCAAATTTCACTATTTGCCGATGATATGATCCTATACATAGAAAAATCTGAGAAGTCTACAACAAAGCTACTAGAACTTAAAAATGAGTTCAGTAAAGTCGCAGGTTACAAGATAAATGCTCCAAAATCAGTACCATTTCTGTACAACGATAATGAGCAAACTGAGGAGGAAATAAGGAACCAAATAACATTCACAATAGTAAATAAAAAAATAAAATACCTAGGAATAAATTTAACTAAAGAGGTAAATGACTTACACACAGAAAACTACACAACACAGTTCAAGGAAATCAAAGAAGAACTAAATAAATGGTAGAATATTCCCTGTTCATGGATAGGAAGACTATTATTAAGATGTCTCGCCTACCAAAACTGATCTTCAGTTTCAATGCAATCCCAATAAAAATCAACACAGCCTTCTTTAAGGAACTAGAAAAACTAACTATGAAATTTATTTGGAAAGGAAAGAGGCCCTGAATAGCCAAAGACATATTGAAAAAGAAACATGAAATTGGAGGAATCACACTACCTGACTTCAAAACATACTACAAAGCTACAGTATTGAAATGGCATGGTATTGGCACAAGGATAGACACGTTGACCAATGGAACCGAACTGAGAGTTCTGATATAGATCCTCATATATACAGTCATATCTTATTTGACAAGACCATCAAATACTCTCAACTGGGAGAGAATGGTCTCTTCAACAAATGGTGCCTGGAGAACTGGATATCCACATGTAAAAGAATGAAAGAGGATTACCAACTCACACCTTATACAAAAATCAACTCAAGATGGATCAAAGACATAAATATAAAACCAAGACCATAAAGACCTTGGAAAGCAGTGTAGGGAAACATCTGCAAGACTTGTAATAGAAAATGGGTTCATGAACATCACACCAAAAGCATGAGTAGCAAAAGAACAAATAGATAAATGGGACTTCCTCAAAATTAAAGCCTTCTGCACCTCAAAGGAGTTTGTTCAGAAAGTAAAAAGAGAGCCTACACAATGGGAGAAAATATTTGGTAACTATATATCTGATAGGAGACATATCTTGCATATATAAAGAACTCCTATATCTTGAAAATAAAAAAAAAACAACAGCCCATTTAAAAAATGGGATAAAAAGATTTGAAGAGACTCTTCTCCACAGATGACATACAAATGGCTGGAAAACACATAAAAAATGCCCCAAATCCCTAGCTATTAGGGAAATGCAAATCAAAACAACAATGAGATACCACTTACTCCCATAAGACTGGCAGCTATCAAAATATCAGAATACTACAATTGTTGGAGAGGATGTGGAGGAATGGGAACAAGCATCCACTGCTGGTGGGAATGGAGAAGAATCCAACCATTCTGGAGGACAGTTTGGCAGTTATTAAAAAAAACTAGCTATAGATTTGCCATATGACCCAGCAATTCCACTGCTGGGTATATACCCAGAAGATCTGAAAACAGGAAACAAACTGATATATGCACATCAATGTCCCTAGCAGCACTATTTACTATTGTCAAACTGTGGAATCAACCCAAATGCCCATCAACAGATGAATGGATAAATAAAATGTGGTATAGACATACAATGGAATACTACTCAGGTATAAGAACAAATACAGTACAAACAAATATGATAACATGGATAAATCTTGAGAACCTTGAGTTGAGTGAAGAAACACAGGCATTGAAGGACAAATACTACATGACCTCTCTGATATGAAATAAGTAAACCAAGCTGTTTCAGAGAGCTAGAAACTGAATGATAAACTTTCCGGTATTTGGAGGGTAGAGTAAGGTTGTGATGTGACACCTACTTAAGTGAAATCTATGATAAGCTGGAGGTAAGTATTTGTACAAAGAAGGGATAAATTGGAGGCATAGGGCTAACTTTGGGTGGGATTGTGTTGGCTTTGTGGGCCCTTGGGTTGGGAGGATGAGTCAGATTGCCCAAGAAATTAAGGAAATGGTGTCGGGAACATTTGATCATGGGAGATTGTCAGCTATGTGGTTGAAATTGTGGTGCAGAGAAAACTCTTTAGAAAATGTAATATGGAAGTTTGTACATTTGGGATGCTTAAGGTGGGGCATCTGACACAGGGCAAGCTTCTGGGGCATGTGTGAGTGCTCATTTTGTCATAGTGGATTATATTATTGGGTGGAGATCCATACAATGAGAGTGAAGGTTTACCCACATCCTGGGCAAGACTGATGTTCTCAAACAGAGGGAATTGTATCTCTTGAGTGAATTGGTGGCTCCCAATATGTTAGGGCAGTCAAGAATGTCAAACTCTCAACATTTTCGCAAGTATCTCTGAATATGGTCCCTCAAGTAATGAAGACTGATTGTCATGGAGGGTCCTGAATGAAGGGGTAAAGAGGTGGTGAATATATGGCATCAGGGTTACTGTGGGATAATGGAAGTGTTCTAAAGAATCATACCATGATGGATATAGGTCATGTTAAATTACACTGAAAAAGTATAAAAGTCTATAGTTTAAAATGTAAACCATAATATAAAACATAAGATAACTAAAAATTTAGAAAACTTTACAGTCTAAAATATAAACCATAATGTAAACCCAAATGAAATCACATTTGAAAGCTATTGTTTCAATATCTGTACAACAACTGCAGCAAATATAATATGAACATGTAAAAAGATCACTCTTAGGGAAGGGGGAAAATGTTTGATGTGGAAATACACGAGTCCCGTATATTGTATATACTAATTTCCTCAAACTTTTTTGAAGACAAAATTAAAAATGTTAAAAAAAGGATGTAGACAATGATGAAGAAATGTTAGAAATTTCCTTGCCACTCTACATACAGGTCAATATCTATTACAGTAATGAAAGCCAAAATGGCAAAAACAAAGTTTTTTGATATTTTTCATCTTTTAATACCCCAGTTTATTTTTACTTTAGTTTTTCTAAATTAGTATGTATTCTATTTCTAATCTTTAAACTTATTAATATATAATTTTCCTTTTACTTGAATCTGACAATAAAACAGGCTCCATTTTTAAAGAAGTTTTGGACTAAAGTTGGATTCATCTATGGCAGGAGAGGAACTCTGGTGTGGGTTTTATTAATGGAGGACACAGGGTGAGGAGGGAATTCTCCAGGGCATGTATATAGAAAACATAAAATATTCAGATATTCATTAGGTATTTTCATAGTAATTACAGTTACAAATGACAACTGAAGGCATGCTGAATTCATAGCCAGGGGAGCTCAGTCACATTGCCCAAAGGAACAGCAACAATGCCCCCAAGTGCAGGGGCAAAGATCAGCCCAAGACAACGATGACTATGTTTATGAGCCTTTTTGAATGAAATTTCAACTAGGCTTAGGCTACAGGGTGCTTAAGAAATACCTCCTGAGTGTCTCCATGTTGATCAAATATGGCCAGTCTCGAAGCCAAATTCAGCATGTAAAGGCATTAACTTTCCCCAAGCATACTACATGATTCCCCGTGATGAGCCTCACTGTCACTGAGAAATTACTACCAATCACTAACTTGGGATGAAACTAGAAAATTACCTTGAATAAAAGGGTGAAATGATAAAGAAAAAAGGGTTTATATGGCTAAGAGTCTTCAAAAAAGAGTCAGGATGTCATCAAAGGAGTTGAGCTTACGCAAGCCTCAGCAGGACCCCAGAGACCACCAAAGGAGATGAAATCCCAGGTACTGGTACTTCTGAGGGTTACATAGAGAGACAGGTTTTATGGTCATGGCAAATGGCTCTGGAGTTCAGTGCATTGTCAGTGTGCCTTAGTTTGTAATTTGTCTTCCTTAGTGTGATGGAGCTTGACTCACATGTGACCTTTCTTCACATGCCTTTTCTGTCACTTTTACTGAACGTATGGTGTTGCTGGGGTAGGTGTATACATAGAACAATTGTATCTCTGAGTGGCCATGTACCACCTGGTCCCTGAGACTCAGGAAAGTTGCAAATCCTACTCTCTAGTTCATTGGGCTTACTGAAGTCAGCTAACAGGGAAGTGAACATGGTTAACCACCACACCAAGGAAACGAGAGTTCCTTCAATTCCAAGCAGGAAAAATGCATCTATCATCATGTGGGAACTAAGTCCCCTCTTGATGTAGAGGTGGAGTGGACATCACCATCTCTGGTTCCACAGGATGAAGGAATAAAATATGGGTTAGAGTGGACTCACTGCTATTCACTCTAGAACAATCGTGATTAATAATGGAAGAAACTACAGCATTGTTGTGGAGAAAGAGGCCATGGTAGTTGTGGAAGGCAGGGAGGGGGAAGAAGAGATGTGATATGGGCATATTTGGGGGATTGGAGGTGTCCTAAGTGGTATTGCAGGGACAGATGCTGGACATTATATATCCTGCCGTAACACACTTGAAGTACTGGGGGAGAGTGCAAAGTTCAATGAAACCTATAATTCATGTAGTGCAGCAGTGTTCCAAAATGTACTCACCAAATGCAATGAATGTGCCACAATGAAGAAGGTTGTTGATGGGAGGAGTGGGGGTGTTGTGTTTGGGGTTGATGAGAACTTCATATTTTTTAATATAACATTTTTTGTAATTTATGTATTTAACATTTTTTCTAAATAATTTATAAAAAGCTATAAAAAGAAACAACATTTTTATTGATGAAACTTCTAAAAAATGTTACATTAAAGAAATATGAGGTCCCTATGTACTGCCTTACCCCCTCACCCCATTCCTTCCACGTCCACAACCTCTTTATCATCATGGAACACTCATTGCATTTGGTGAATACATTTTGGAGCACTGCTGCACCACATCGATAGTGATTTACATTGTAGTTTACCCTCTCCCTCAATCCACCAGTGGGCAATGACAGGACAAACAATGTCCAGCATCTATCCCTGCAATACCACCCAGGACAACTCCATGTCCTGAAAATGACCCACATCATATCTCTTCTTCACTTTTCCTATCCTCAGCAGCTACCATGGCCACTTTGTCCACATCAATGGTACAATTTCTTCCATTACTAATTACAATATTCCATAGTCGAATATCAGTAAGTCCACTCTAATCCATACTCTGTTCCTCCATCCTGTGGACCCTGGGATGGTTATGTCCACTCCCCCTCTATATGAAGAGAGGGCTTAGATTCCACATGAATGATGACTGCAATTTTCCTGCTGGCAGTTGTAAGCACTCTTGGCTACCTGGTGTGGTGATTGAACATCTTCACCTCCCTGTTAGCTGGCCAGTGTAAGAAATTGGGAGGAGGGTGGGGCGAATATTAGAGCATAGGGATTCTCAGGTATCTGTTTGAAATTATAATGAAGAGAAAACTATTTGGAAATTATAATAATGAAGGTTGCCTGTTTAAGATGCTTAAGGGGGTCTTCTGACACAGAGCAAGATTCTAGGGAGTATATGAAAGCCCATTTTCTCATAGTGGGTTATATCATTGGTTGGAGACCCATTCACTAAGAGTGAAAGGATATCCACATCCTGGGAAGGTCTGAAGTTCTCAAACAGAGGCAATTGTTTCTCTCGAGAGAATTCGTGGCTCCCAATGGGTTAGTGCTGTCGAGTATGTGAAGCCCTCAACATTGTTGCAAGTAATTCTGAGTATGGTCCTTTAAGTAGTGAAGATTGTCACTGTGGGCCTGAGGGGAGGGGGAAAGAGATGTTGAATAGGTGGAATCAGTCTAACTGTGGGGCAGTGGAAGTGTTCCACAAGATCATGCAATGATGGATATAGGACATGTTAAATTACAGCAAAAATTATAAAGGTCTATAGATTAAAATGTTATTGGTGAAACTTAAGTGTAGTTTAGGGATTTTATTTTTAAGGGAAAACTTGAAGAGAGTCCCTAAAATATTGATTTATGCTAAACACTCCAATAAAATCAGTGAGTGATATACACCCGGTTGATCAAGGAGATACTGGTATATTTCATGGACAATTTGGGAATTTGCTTACTGTCTGAAAGGCATGAAATATACATTATATATAAAGAGAATTAGACTCATTTTGAGTGAGCTCTCTTTGATTCAATTGTATTATGTTCTTTGAGTCGAGAATTATTTTGGGACCCTATCATGAGAAATTTAGAAAAGATGAACACTGTAAATTGCAGATTAATTGCTTGGAGTGGGGGAAGTAAGAAGAAACACCCTCAGTTCCATGGAACATCCTTTGAACTAAGATAGAAGAGAAAGCAGTAATAGAGCCCTTACATTTTTATAATGCATTGTAATAATGTAGTCACTGTCTAAGTGAGTATATATATATATATATATAGAAACATGGGAGCAATGAATCCTTCCTCCACTGCCAAGAGCTGAGTGTACAAAAGAAGCACAATCTAGAGTAACAAAATTGGATGAGAAGGTCCTAGATTTCACCTCCTAGGGTCTTTCCCCAATGCCACTCTTCCCATTTCTTCTCACTTCCAGAACACCCTTCTCAGAAGAATTGTAAGCACCCACATATTAATAAGTCTGAGGTATATCATCCTAAGTGTGGTCATATATATGTTTCATCTCCTGGAGTTTCCTGAATGAAGATATTTTGTATTTATTTATAATCCAAAGAGGAAACCATCAGCAGAACAATACATTATGGAAATGAATTGTGGTTCTGTTTTACTGTGGAAATAAAATATCATGAAGGGGAATGTTTTACTGGCAGTAAATGGAGGGACACAAAGAATGTGTCAAATTTACTAAAGTCCACGGATATAAATTTGGCTTATTTTCCAATTTCTCTTTCAGGGTGTGAGGGCCTTGGGTATATATTGAATTTTTAAATTTTTAAAAATACTTATATTACACAAATATCAGTGAAAAAAGATAGGGAATTTCCATATGCCCTGCTCCTCACGACTCCTGCAATTTCACACATTAACAACATCTTTCATTAGTGAGGTTCATTCATTGCACTTGAGGAACATATTTTGGAGTATTGCCCCTAAACAAGGATTAAAGTTTACACTGTAGGGTTACACTCTCTTCCAATTCTGTAAGTTATGGCAAGATATATAAAGACCTGCATCTGCCATTGCAATGTCCTTCAGGACAATTACCAATTCCTGAAAATGTCCCTGTACTACACCAGTTTTCCCTCTTCTTGCCCTCAGAACTTCCAGTGACCACTACCTCCACATTCTCTACATGTGGCTTTTCTGCTTTTTTATTTGAACCTATAATTATTACTAGAGTTGGTAGGTGTATGTACAGGAGACTTAAATCTTTGGGCTGTCCATGTGCCAGGTGGACTCTGAGTCTCAATGGAGTTGCAACACCTACTCTCCCACACATTGGTCTAGCCCAGGACAACTAGCAAAGAGGTGATGAAGGACAACTACCATATCAAGGAACCAAGAGCGTCTACAACTGCAATCAAGAGAGTCCCATACATCAGCCATAATGGATCACAAACCCTCTCAACTAGATGTGGAGTAGACATACCATGCCAGAATCTTCTAGTTTGGGGAATGAACTTTGGACTGAAGTAGACTTACTGGTATTCTACTATGGACTTATTTTGATTCTAGCAATGAAAGAAATTATAGCATTGATATATTGATTTTTTATATTGTGTTCTGTTTAATTTGTTGAGCCCATATTTCTGTGAATTCTTGGATGTCTTGGTGGAAAAGAGAGATTCACATTTGACATTATTTTGAAATTGCAAATTAAAATAATTTAAAGTTGAGTTGTGCATGAAGAGTCTTATGGTGACATAGGGGCTGTGATTTCAGAATGCATGCTGGATCCTTATTCAGAGGGCTTTCTCACCATGATCAGGAGAAGTGCGTCTCCCGATACCCATAATTGATTAATGAATTTACATTGTTAACATTTACGATGCAACTACAATTCCAAGGATCCACCTTTAAAAAGGAATCTCTTACCAGAGTTTCCACTTAGGGGAATTTTTTACTTCATTTTCATATGAAACATATTCAGTGATATTGAATCTCAAATTCTTCAATGATGACAGTCTCTCAAAACTGCAACTGGAATTTGAGCTCCACTAAGAATCACAGTCAATTCTATTATTTATTTGTGGCCAAATTAATTCATTCTGTTAGGTCAAATTAAGAATGAATTTAAAAGACTCAGAGAAGTTTATAGGTGTGAATCCTCATATTTAAGAAATAACACATAATACCTTATCTAATGATTTCTGGGAAATAGAAAAAGAAAGGAAAACTGGACATAAATCTAGTAGAAGGAAAGAAATAATATAGATTTGAGTGAGGAGAAATTAAATAGAGATAGAATTGAGTGAGCCAATGAAATTGTTTCTTGAAAAGATCAATAAAATAGCACAGGTTCATTTAGGTTGAAAAAGAAACAATAAAGAGGATGTAAACAGCCAAAGTAAAAAATGAAATCAGGGAAGTTGCTAGATATCGCTGAGATTAAAGGGATTATTCATGAAAATTATGTACAATTGTCTGCTAACAATCTAGAAAAAGTAGAAGAAATGGAGAAATTCCTAGAACCATGCAATTTACCTAAATTGACTGAAAATAAATAGATCTCAACAAAATTATAACAAGTAAAGAGATTCAATTAATAATCAAAAACCTCCCCAAACAAGTCGAGGATCGCACAGCTTCAATAATGAAATGTATGAAATATTCAAAGAGGAATTATTTGTGATAATTCTCAAACCTTCCAATTTGAAGTCAAGCTATATATAGCTTCCAAACTCATTCTATGAGACTAAAGTTATTTAGATACCAAAACTAAGTAAGACATAACAAGGCAAGAAAACCAAGGACCAATTTCTCTCATAAATATAGACAGAAAACACTCAGGAAAAACTAACAAGCCAAATCCAAGGGAATAGTAAGAGAATTACCCAGCAAGACAAAATGGGAGTTGCCCTGTGGTTGCCGCTGGAATTGGTGTATACTCAGGAGTCCTGAATCTCTGGACTGTGCATGTGACAGCCAGTTCCTGAGTCTCAGCAGACTTGCAACTTCTACACTCTGGTTCATTGGACTTACCCTGGCCAGCTAACAGGGAGGTGAAGAAAGTCATCCACCACACCAGGGGGCCAAAGTACCTAAAACTGCAAGCAAGAGAATTGCATCCCTCATCCATGAGGAATTTAAGGCCACCCTTGATATAGAAGTGGAGTGGACATCACCATCCCAGGGTCCACAGGATGGAGGAATAAAGTATGGATTAGGGTGGACTTACTGATATTCTACGATGGAATATTGTTATTAGTATTGGAAGAAATTGTAGCATTGATGTGGAGAAAGTGTCCACAGTAGCTGCTGTTCTATATTTTATTGGAATATATTTCAATTTTTTCTTGTAAACTTCCTCAGATGCCCTCAAGCATGACTCCTTATATTCCTCTAAGAAACATATCTGCTCTTTTAAAATATGTAAACAGGAAATAGCAGGTGAAAGAATAAACTATGTACTTAGAAAGACACTATTTATCATACCTGCCTCAAAATTGTCTTCAAGCCTCATGATCAAAGGATGGCTCACATAAGAGTTTTAATTCCTGCCCACAAAATACCCCTGGTAATGGAGACTTCAGATGCATTGTCACTAGTTACGCAGGCAGAAATATGAAGATCTTTCCAAATTCCCCTAGTTATCTGGAAGCTAAACTTATTGGTGGTTATTTTTAAGTGAAGGTATTTAAAGAAAACTTGAAAATCCAGAGGAATCTCAATGATCTTCAAATGTTTGAAAGAATGCAAAGACCAAGAAGAATCAGGTTAACTGAATATATGAAAGTCTAAGGAACATTCAGACTGATCTGAATGTTAATTACTGTGCTGCATAGCCATTGCAGCATACCTGAGTCACAAAATGGTTAAAGATGATGATTTTTTTATTCAATGGGAATTTGTTTTTTAATTCTTTAAATCTCTTTCCTCTTCTTATGTGTCTGTGGTCAGGTGTGAGTCAACTCATGATGCTTTGATCTTTTTTCTTGTGCTCTCTCACATATGTTTGGCCTCATAATCTTTAGACTGGTCTAGAATTGCCTTAACTCTGACACTGGCCTTCCTTACACATGTCCTCTCAACTTCCTGCAGACCAGACTGGAGTTGTTTGCATGGCTGAATTAGGAATGTAAGACTGAAAAGCAGAAACTCACAGAGATCTAATGAGACATTCTGTCAGTAACACCATATTCTGTTGGCCAAATCAAATAAAAGATCATCATTTCCACCTTTATTCAAAGATGGAGAACGGGATTTCACCTCTTGGATGGAGCTGCACTGTCCTATTGCAAAAGATGTTGATAAGAGAAAGTTGGAGGAATGGGACCATCTATTCAGTGATTCTACAACAGGCACACATTTTGGTTCAAATAAGTTTTATTGGGATATTCTATTCCAGAAGGACATGGCACTCTGAGACGTAAATATTCCAAACATGCCCCTAATGTGTCTTTTGCAATTTCTAGGATAAGACAAAATATCAGCTTTTTTTCCCCCTTGACATTCCCGGTTATATCCTAGGAACTCATGTTTGGCTTACTGATTACCAGAGCATTGTACTTCTTGTTTCACTACTACCAGCCAGTTCTCATGTATATATTGTCACATTTGACTGAGCTGCTCATTAATGTGTGCGTGTGTGTGTGTGTGTGTCCATATATAAAGATTTCAATTCTAGTAGTGGTAACTGGGGATGTTGGGTCCTACTGGGAGGATGTGATGTTTCAAATGGAAATAGACAGCAAAGAAATAGGAATTGGAAAAATGGAATAGTTTTGAAATACTGGGTCAATTCTTCTGACAGAATTAGACCGTTTCCAAAATGCAAGTATTAAACATAAATGGGTTTGAGTAGAGCCTGGGCAGTGGACACTCCAATGTTACCAGCAGAGATGGCTTGAAGTGAAGCTGCAGTACTTCTCTTATGCAAATTATATGTTTCCTTGAATTCTTGAGGCTTTTCTATGCCATGTGTTTGTATTTTCTTCTATACTATACTGTCTTCTGTGGAAGTATTATGATTTACAAGAAATTACTTAGTGTGTAACAGCATTCAAAGGATACTATCCAGTAAATGCATTTATTATCATACATTTTACAGGGAATAACTATTTTGATTCTTTTGTAACTCTTTTATGGGTGATACAAGTTAAAAATATTCTATAATTAGTGAATCAGTTAGGAATGGAATTCATCTGCAAGGTAAAAAAGTTCAAACATAATAATGCTTTTTAGGAATTAAGGCTTTATTAACCCACAAACCACGAATCTATATTTAGGGACCCCTGAACTAGGATAACAGCTCAATGAAATGTCTAGGGTCTCAGTATTCATTAAATTATTGCGTTGTTTTCATTCTCATGAACACAGAATATGAGTTAACCTCTAAGCACTGATCCATATCCCAGAAAGGAAGATTGGGGAAAGAATCATGGGCGTAGTCAAATATACTGAAAGATGAATTTTTTTGGAAATGAAATATTATTTTCCATAGTGGTTACACCACTTTATATCCCCACTAACACTCTTCCAGTGTTCCATTTTTTTTTTCCTTATCCGCAACACTTGTTATTTTTCCTGAATTTATTAAAATAGTCCTTCTTTGGGCTCAAAGTTGTTCATTGTAGCTTTAACTTTCATTTCCCTAATGGCTAATGATGTTGAGCATCTTTTCATGTATTTTTTACCCATTTATATACCCTTTTTAGAGAAATATCAATTCAAGTTCATTGACATACTTTTAATTGGATTGTTTTCCTTTCTGTTATGGCAATGCACATGTAATTTATATATTCTATATATTATGCCCTCACCTGCTATATATTTATTTTATATATTTTTTTAAATTTCTCCCCTCTGTTCCCCCCATTGTCCACTCTGTTTCCATTCATTTTGTGTTCTTCTGTGTCTACTTTTGTCTTTTTTAGGCAGCTCTGGGAACTGATCCTGAGAACTTCTGGTGTGTGAGAGATGCAATTTCTCTCTTGTGCCACCTCAACTCCCTGTTTTGCTATGTCTTCTTATTTTTCTTCTCTTCTGCATCTCTTGTGTAATCCTTCAGTGCCAGCTTTCAGGATGAGTTAGCACTCCCACGTGGGGTTGTTTCCCTGCATGGGGCAGATTCGAGCATAGGTCAATACTCCATGTGGGTGAGCTTGCCATATTGGCCAGCTTGCCCTCAGTAGGAGGCCCTGGGTATTGATTCATGGTCCTCCTATAAGGTAGATGGGAGCCAATTGGTTGATCTACATCTGTTTCCATCCAGTATCTTTTGAATCTATTTTGCCTCTTCTGTTGGTTCTCTTTTCACTCTCTTCATAATATGATTTGATGAGTACATTTGAGAAAATGATATTAATATATTACTTATTTGTTGCCTGTGCTTTGGAATCATATCCAAGAATATATTTCCAAATCTTAGTTCATGAAGCATTGTCCCTATATCATCCTCAAAGAGTTTTATAGCTTTAGATCATATATTTAGGTATGTGATCCAATATGAATTTATTTTTTGTATACAGTGTGAAGTAGATGGTTAACATCACTCATCTGCATTTATATATCCAGCTTTCCCAGAACCATTTGTTGAAAAGATTATATGTATATACATGAACATTGTATATACATGAACATTTATCAAAAGTAAATTTCTATCCAGGATATGTTTTTCATGCAAAAATAGAAATGGTTAAAATACATCATAATGTTTGTTACTAGCAGAGGTATTAAAGGAGTATGACAGTGATTGAAAGGGCAAGTCTAAGGGCATGTACAGTACTAGAAGGAAAGATAAAAAATATAACAGAAATACATAATACAGTGAAACCACATGTGAAATATAAGTAGGAGTGATTTTGCACATATAAAGCTGTTTATACAAAATATAAATACAAATAAACTAGAAAAATAGAAACAGAGATTTTGGGAGGAGATGAGTTCTTTGTCTGATTTTTACTATTATAAATATTGAAATAAAAATGATCTAATAATAATTGAAATAATGAATCCACAATGATGTGATTATACCAGATCCTGTAGAATGAAATAGTTTTATAAAATTTTTCACCCAAAACAAAAGCAATGAAAGAAGAAAATAGATAAAATGGTCCTTTTAAAAAATTATAGCATATTACACTTCAAAGGTTTTTGTTAAGAAAATGAGAAGGGAGTCTACGAATGATTGAAAATATTTATGACTCATTTCTCTGATGAATTCCTAATATCCTACATTTATAGAGATCCTACATCTCAAAAATGAAAAGACATTCAAATTAAATTAATTTTTTAAAGAAAGGGCAGGATATTTGTATAGAAGCTTTTCCAAAGGGGAATACAAATGTCTAAAAAGCACATGAAAAGATACTCAACATCACTACGTAGATACAAAAAGCAAAATGTAAACCAAAACTACAACGAGATATCATCTTATACCTATTAGACTGAATCCTCTTTCATTCTTTTAGATGTGGATATCGAGTTTTCCAAGCACCATTTTTGAAGACATTGATCTGTCCCAGTTGAGTGGTTTGTTGGCCGTGTTGAATATCAGTTTGCTGTGTATATGCTGGACTATATCTGAACTTTCAAAATGGTCTCTTTGGTCATTATTTCTATTCTTGTGTGTATATCATGAAATTTTGACCATTGTAGCTTTGTAATATACTTAAAGTCAAGTAGTATGATCATTCTAATTTCATTTTTCTTTTTAAAGATGTTTTTTTGGCTATTTGGGAGCCCTTACACTTCCAAACAAATTTGGTAATTTGCTTTTCCAGGTCTCTTAATAAGTCCTGTTGGAACTTTTATTGGAATTGTTTTGAATCTGTAAATCAATTTGAAAAGGATTGATATATATATATATATATATTTATTTATAACTTGTTTTTTTCTCTATTTTTTATGATACATTAAAAAAATATGAGGTCCCCATATACTCCCATCCCCCTCACCCCACTCTTAATTATATTTGATCCTCCAAGCCATCACTGTGGAATATGCTTGCATATATTTAGGTCTTATTTGACTTCCTTTAGCAATGTTAGGTAATTTTCTGTCTACAAGTCCTGTACATCCATATTTAAGTTTATTCCCAGATATTTGATTCTTTTAGTAGTTGTTTTAAATAGAATTCTTTTTCTTGATGTCATCTTCAGATTGCTCATTACTGGTGTGGAGAAAAGTTGCTGATTTTCCTATTCATCTTATACCTCTGCCATTTTACTGAAATACTTTATCAGCTCTAAATGCTATGCTTCAGTGTTTGTTTGTTTTTTACTTTCTATATGTAGAATAATGGCATCTGCAATTTATGAAAGTTTGTCCTTTCCCAACTGGAAGCTGATTTTTTTTCTTGCCTATGTTTCAAGTAAGTACTTCTAATCCAATGGTAACTAAAAGTGGGGACAGTGGGTACTCTGTCTTGTTTCAGACCTTAGAGAAGAAGCCTATAGCCTTCCCCATTGAGTATGATGATGGCTGTGGGGTTTCATATATGCCCTTTATAATGTTGAGGAAGTTTCCCTCTAATCTTATCTTTAGAGGTAATTTTATCAAGAAGGAGGCTGTGTTTTGTTGAACGTCTTTTCTGTGTCTGTTGAGATGATCATGTGATCATAGACTAAGTCATGTAATGTTCCCTCCTTTCTAATTTCTGGAAAAATTTAGGCAGAGATTTTATAAGTTCTGTGGGAATGATTGATAGAATTTGCCCATGAAGCCATTTCATCCTGGGCCTTTCTTTGTTTGCAGATTTTTATGACAAGTTCAATCTCATTTCTAGTAATTGTTCCGTTTGGTTCTTCAATTTATTTTTCCTCAATGTAGTTTGATGTGTCTTTCTAGAAATTTGTACCTTTCATCTAAATTGTCCGTATTTTTGGCATAAATTTTCAATGTAACCTCTTAGGATACTCTATTTCTTTGGGTCCAATGGTGATTCACTCTTTCATTAATTTATTTATGTGCATCTTCTTTCTATTTCTCCTTGCTAGCTTAGCTAAAGGTTATTCAATTTTATAAATTTTCTCAAAGAATCAGCTTTGGTTTTGTTTATTGTTTCTACTTTTTCTTATTCTCCACTTCATTTAAATCTGCTGTGCTCATCATTATTTCCTTCCATCTGTTTGCTTTGGGATTCATTTTATGTTCTTTTTCTATTTCCTCCAGGTGTCTAATTAAAGTTTTGGTTTAGATCTTTTTTTTTTTCTTTTCTAATGTATGTATTTAAGACTGTGAAATTCCAGGGGGCTGAGCAAGATGGTGGCTGAGTGAGCTTACCTGATGGTCTCTCCTGCAAAAAAGTGGCTGGGCAGCATTGGAGGTTCTCCAGGACCATGCTGTTTCATGATTTTTGCAGGGCAGGAAGTGTCTGGACATCAATTTGGTAAGAAGGCCCACCCCAAGACATATACTTGTCAAATTATCCAACGCTCAAGACAAAGAGAAAATTCTAAAAGCAGCAAGAGAAAAGAAAACCAGCACATACAAGGGAAGCTCCATAAGATTAATTGCTGATTTCTCATCTGAAACCATGGAGGCAAGAAGGCAGCGGTATGATATAGTCAAGGTAATAAAGGAAAAAAATTTCCAACCAAGAATACACTATCCAGCTAAACTAGCATTCAAAAATGATGGAGTGTTCAGAATATTCACAGATAAACAGTAACTGAAAGAGTATGCCATCAAGACAAAGAGAGAAGGGGAAAAAAAAAGGGAACAAAATATGACAAACACAACTCCAATCAAAATATGGCTAACAGAAATAATTCCTTGAAAGTAATAACACTGAATGTAAAGGGATTAAACTCACCTATCAAAAGATTCAGACTAGGACATTGGATAAGGAAATATGACCCATCAATATGCTGTCTACAAGAGACACATCTTAGGCCCAGAGACTCATGGAAGTTGAAAGTGGATGGCAGGAAAAAAATCATACAAGCAAACAATAACCAAAAAAAAGCAGGAGTAGCTATATTAATATGAGACAAAATAGACTTTAAATGCAAAACAATTGTGAGAGACAAAGAAGGATACTACATTTTAGTGAAAGGGATAATCTGTCAAGAAGATCGAACAATCTAAATATTTATGCTCTTAACAAGGGTGCCTCTAAATACATGAGGCAAACACTGGAAAAACTAAGTGAAAGAATAGATGCATCTACAATTTTAGTGGGGGATTTTAATACACCACTATCAACTCTGGACAGAACATCTCAAAAGAGAATCACTAAAGAAACAAAACATTTGAACAGTATATTTATATAGATCATTGCACGCAAACGCAGCAGGATATACATTTTTCTCAAGCGCACATGGATCATTCTCCAAGATAGACAATATGCTAGGCCACAAAGAAAGGCTTAATGAATTCAGAAAGATCTAAATAATACAAAATAATAACTCTGACCACAGTGGAGTGAAGCTGGAAATTTGCAAGGCTCAGAGGCCCAGATTTCACACCACGGTTTGGAAATTAAACAGCACACTCTTAGAAAAACAGTGGGTCAAAGAGGAAATCTCAAAAGAAATCAATGACTACCTTGAAACAAATGATAATGATAATACTACATACCAAAATTTATGAAATGCAGCAAAAGCAGTAGTGAGAGGGGAATTTATAGCCATAAAGTCATATATCAAAAAAGAAGAAAGACCAAAAGTGAAGAACTAACTGCACATTTTGGAGGAAATAGAAAAACAACAACAAAGTAATCCAACAGGAAGATGAGGAAGGAAATAACAAAGATAAGAGCAGAACTAAATGAAATAGAAAATAAGAAAGCACTTGAAAAGATAAACAAGACCAAGAGCTGGTTTTTTGAAAAGATCAACAAAATTGACAAACCTTTAGTAAGAATAACAAAGAAAAAAAGAGAGAAGATGCAAATACACAAAAGAAGAAATGAGAAAGAAGATATCACCACTGACTCCCAGAAATAAAGACTATCATAAGAAGATACTTTGAAAAACTATATTTCAACAAAAATGACAATTCAGAGGAAATGGACAATTTCCTAGAAAAACATAAGCAGCCCATATTGACGAAAGAAGAATTTGATGATCTCAACAATCCAATCACAAGTAAAGAGATAGAATCAATCATTAAAAACCTCCCAACCAAGAAGAGCCCAGGGCCAGATGGCTTCATAGGTAAATTCTACAAAACATTCCGGAAAGAACTAACACCAATCCTTCTGAAACTATTCCAAAAAATTGAAACAGAAGGAACATTGCCTAACTTCTTCAATGATACCAACATTACCCTAGTACCAAAGGCAAACAATGACACCACAAGAAAGGAAAATTAGAGACCAATTTCTCTAATGTACCTAGATGCAAAAATACTTAACAAAATACTTGCTAATCGTATTCAAAAACACATTAAACGAATTATACACCACGACCAACTGGGATTCATTCCAGGTATGCAAGGATGGTTCAACATAAGAAAATAAATCAATGTAATACACCATATAAACAGATTGAAGGGAAAAAAATCACATGATTATATCTATAGATGTAGAAAAAGCATTTGACAAAACACAGCACCATTTCTTGATAAAAACACTCCAAAAGATCGGAATACAAGGAAATTTTTTGAACATGATAAAAAGTATATATGAAAAACCTACAGCCAACATTATTTACAATGGAGAAATCCTAAAATCCTTCCCTCTAAAGTCAAGAAAAAGACAAAGATGCCGATTGTCTTCCCTTCTATTTAACATTGCCTTAGAAGTACTTGCTCGAGCACTGAGGCAAGAACCAGATATAAAAGGCATTCAAATTGGAAAGGAAGAAGTCAAAATTTCATTATTTGCAAATGACATGATCCTATACATAGAAAACCCTGAGAGATCTACAACAAAACTTCTAGAATGCATGAATGAGTTTAGTAAAGTCAAAGGTGAAAAGATCAATGCACAAAAATTATTAGCATTTTTGTACACCAATAGTGAGCAAGATCAGGAGGAAATCAAGAAACAAATAGCATTTAAAATTGAAAAAAAAAAATCAAATATTTAGGAATAAATTTAACTGAAGATGTAAAAAACTTTTACACTGAGAATTATACGACTGTTCAAGGAAATCAAAGAAGACCTAAATAAATGGAAGAATATTCCTTGTTCATGGATAGGAAGACTGAATATTATTAAGATGTCTATCTTACCAAAACTAATCTACACATTCAATGCAATCCCAATAAAAATCAACACAGCCTTCTTTAAGGAACTAGAAAAACTAACTATGAAATTTATTTGGAAAGCAAAGAGGCCCCGAATAGCCAAAGACATGTTGAAAAAGAAAAACGAAATTGGAAGAATCACACTACCTGACTTCAAAACATACTACAAAGCTACAGTAGTGAAAACAGCATGGTATTGGCATAAGGATAGACACACAGACCAATGGAATTGAATTGAAATTTCTGATATAGAACCTCATATATGTAGCCATATAATATTCGATAAAGCCACCAAACCCTCTCAACTGGGAGAGAATGGCCTATTCAACAAAAGGAGCCTGGAGAACTGGATAGCGATATGTAGAAGAATGAAAGAGGACTTCTATCTCACACCTTATACAAAGATCAACTCAAGATGGCTCAAAGACCTAAATATAAGAGCCAAGACCATAAAGACCTTGGAACGCAGTGTAGGGAAACATCTACAGGACCTTGTAATAGGAAATGGATGCATGAATATCCCACCAAAAGCACAAGCAGCAAAAGAACTAATAGATAAATGGGACTTCCTCAAAATTAAAGCCTCCTGCACCTCAAAGGAGTTTGTCAAGAAAGTAAATGGGAACCCACACAATGGGAGAAAATATTTGGCAACCATATATCTGATAAGAGACTTATAACTTGCATATATAAAGAACTCATATATCTTGAAAATAAAAAGATAAACGACCCATTTAAAAAATGGGAAAAAGATCTAAACAGACACTTCTCCAAAGAAGAAATACAAATGGCTTAAAAGCACATGAAAAAATGCTCCAAATCTCTAGCTATCAGGGAAATGCAAATCAAAACTACAATGAGATACCATCTTACTCCCATAAGATTGGCAGCTATGAAAAAAACAGAATACAAATGCTGGAGAGGATGTGAAGAAAGGGGAACACTCATCCACTGCTGGTGGGAATGCAGGAGAATCCAACCATTCTGGAGGACAGTTTGGTGGTTTCTCAAAAAACTAACCATAGATTTGCCATATGAGCCAGCAATACCACTGCTGGGTATATACCCAGCAGAACTGAAAACAAGGACACAAACCGATATATGTACACCAATGTTCATAGTGGCATTGTTCACTATTGCCACAAGTTGGTATCAACCCAAATGCCCATCAACAGATGAGTGAATCAATAAAATGTGGTATATACACACAATGGAATACTACGCAGCTGTAAGAACAAATACACTACAATCACACGTGATAACATGGATGAATCTTGAGAACCTTATGTTGAGTGAAGCAACCCAAGCATTGAAGGACACATACTACATGACCTCAATGATATGAAATAAGCAAGCTGCCTCTGAGAGCTAGAGACTGGAAAAGAGGCTTACAGGAAATTGGGGGGTGGAGGAAGGATGTGAGCTGACGTCTGCAAGGGTGGAATCTATGAAGAGCTGGCGGTACGGTATGTGTGAGCACAAAGAAGAGATAAAATGGAGGCAAGGAGTTGCCTTTCAGTGGGGTTTTGCGGGTTTTAGGGGGGCTGGGAATGGATGGATGGGTAATATTGCCCAAAAATTGGGGGGAGGGAGGGGCAACATACAAACATAGGAGAGTGTCAGGTGTTGGTTGAGAGTAAAATGCTGAGAAAATCGTATCAAAATATAATTGGGAGGGTTACCTATTTAGGATGTTCAGAGGGGATGGTCTGATGCAGGATGGACTCCTGGGGAATGTCTGAATGCTCATTTTGCCAGAGTGGGTGGCACCATTGGGTAGAGACCCAAGTAGTGAGAGTGGGGGTGGACCCACATCCTGGGGAGGACTACTGCCATCAAATAGAGGGAACTGTATCTCTCTCGAGAAAGGGTGGCTCCTAGGGAATTAGGGCAGTTGAGCAAGTCACGCCCTGAACACCTTGCAAGTATCTCTGGACATGGCTCATCAGGAAATGGAGGTTGGTTGTCACTGTGGGCCCCAAGGGGAGGAGAAAATGTATGTTGAATGGATTGAACCAAGGTAAATGTGGGGTAAGAGAGGAGTTTCACGAGAGTACACAAGGATGGATATAAAACATGTAATATTACACCATAAACATATAGGGCATGACAGACTAATAATGTAAACCATAATGTAAAACATAGGATAACTAAAAATTTAGAAAACTGTATATCCTAAAGTATGGACCACAATGTAAACACAGATGTCACCTTGTTCGAAAGCTATTGTCTCAGAGTCTGTACATCAGTTTCAGTAAATATGATATGAATAAGTTAAAATATTATGGCTGTGGAAGGGAAAAGGTTTTATGGTGGATGTGTGGGAGTAACGTATATTGTATATAAGAATTACTGTGATCTAGGGCTCTTGTGAAGAGAAGCTCAATAATTAGGAAAAAAGAAAAGAAAAAGATAGGATGTAGAGTTTTTCCAAATCTATTTGTATTCTATATCTAACCTTTAAACCCATCACTATATTCCATTTTACTAGTAAGGGATCCTGATATTATATTGGGCTTCACTTTTCAGGAAGTTTTGGATCACAGAGTGGTTCAACAATGGCAGCAGAGGAATACTGGTATGGGATGTTATTGACAGGTGATATATGGTTGACAGGGAGCTCTACAGGGCATATGTCCAGGGTGCATGGTAATGTTTGGATATACTCATAGTGGCAACAATTAAAAACTACAGCTGGGGGGTACTGGGTTCCTGGCTCGGGGTGCTCTGTCGTGGCCCCTCAGGGAGCAGCCGCAGTCCCCAGGTGCAAAGGTAAGGACCAGGAAGGAATGAGGGTCCAACAGAGAGCCCCTGATACTAATGGCTATGCTCGTGAGCCTATATGCCTGAAATAAGAATAAGGCCTAGAGTAGCACTGTGCCTGGGAGTTTCCTCCTGACAGTCTTCAAGTTACTCAAATGTGGCCAGTCTTGAAGCCAAACTCAGCATGTAAATGCAATGCCTTCCCCCTAGCGTGGGACATGACACCCGGGGATGAGCCTCCCTGGCACCGAGGGATCACTACCAAGTACCAACTGATGATGCAACTAGAAAATGACCTTGAATTAAAGGTTCAATGCAGACCAACAGAATATCCCTGTCTACATATAATAACAGGAGTTAAAAATGCTGTTTGACCTAAATTAAGGGTGAAATGGAAAGGACAAATGAATTTATATGGCTATAAGTCTCTAAAAAACAGTCTGGAGGATATCAGAAGGATTGCCCTTATGGACACCTGAGCAGAGTCTCAGAGACAGATAAAGTAGATAAAACCCCAGGTATTGGTTCTTTTGAGGGCTAAAGATACCCACAGGTTCTAGGGTCATGGCAGATGGGGTTCACTGCCATGTCAGTTGGCCCTTCTTTGGAGCTGGTGTTTCTGCGTGATGGAGCTGTACACAGATGGGATCTCTTTTCACAAGGCTTTCATGCTACTTTACTGGAATTGTATTTGGTGCTGGGGTTTAAGATATATCTAGGGGATTTGAATCTCTGGACTGACAATATGATAGCCAGGCCCTGAGCCTTAACAGACTTCAACTCCTACACTCTGATTTATTGGACTTACCCCACTCAGCTAACATGGAGTTGAATGTCAACCACCACACCATGGAGCCTAGAGTGCCTACAACTGAAAGCAGGAGGATTGCATCCAGTATCCATGTGGTCTAAGCCTCCTCTTGACATAGAGGTGCAATGGACACAACCAATCCAAGGACCACAGAGAAAATGTGGCATTGGTGTGGGAAAAGTGGCCATGGTGGCTGCTAGGTGTGGGGAATGGGAGGAAGAGATGAGATGTGGAGTTGTTTTCGGGACTTGGAGTTGTCCTGGGTGGTGCTTCAGGGACAATTACCGGACATTGTAGATCCTCCCAGGGCCCACTGGATGGAACGTGGGAGAGTATGGGCTATGATGTGGACCATTGACCATGAGATGCAGCGATACCCAGAGATATACTTACCAAATGCAATGGATATGTCATGATGATGGGAGTGAATGTTGCTGGGGGGGAGTGGTGGGGTGGGGGGTGGTGGGGTTGAATGGGACCTCATATTTTTTGAATGTAATATTTTTACAAAATGAATTAAAAAATTAAAAAATAAAGACTGTGAAATTCCTTCTTGGCACTATTTAGCTGCATCCCATAAATTTTAAGATGTCTTTTATAATTTTCTTTTGCTTCAAGGTAGCTACAATTTTTTCTGGAAAATTCCTCCATGACAAACTGATTGGTAAAGGGTGTGTTTAACTTCCATATATTTTTCCAAGTACTGTTCCTCATCTGTCACTGATTTCCAACTTCATTTCACTGCAGTCAGAAAAAGTGCTTTGCATAATTTCAATATTTCTAAAGTTATTGAGACATGTTTTATGATCTTGCATGTGGTCTACCCTTGAGATTGATCCATGAGTACTCAAGGAGAATAAGTATCCTGATGTTTTCGGATTTAATGTTCAGCATAAATCCATTAGATCTAGTTCCACTAACATATGATTCAAGGTCTCTGATTCTTTAATGTGCCCGTTAGGATGACCTGACTAATTGTGATTTTCGTGTATAGAAGTCCACCACACTGATTTTAGAGGCATCTCTTTCTCCCTTAATTTTGCCAGTTTTTACCTCAAGTATTTTTGGTACACAAATATTTATGACTGTTCTTTCTTCTTGGAATATTTCCCCTTTTGTCCTTCTCTGTCTCTTAGAACAATTTGCATTTAAAGTCTATTTTATAGACTTTAGTATAACCATTCCTGCCATATTTTGGGCATTGTTTCCATGTAACAGTGCTCTAATTCCTTTCATTTGCAACCTGTTTTGTGTCCTTGAATCTAGGTTGAGTTTCTTGTAGATAGCATATATGGATGGGTTATATTTTCTTAGCCATTCTGCAAATCTGTGTCTTTTGATGGTAGAGTTTAATCCATTAGCATTCAATTTTATTACAGTTAAGGCAGTACTTACATTAGCCATTTTACATTTAGCTTTATAAATGTTATATTTCGTTTTTTTTTCTTTTTATTATTTTAGTTATTCTTAATAAATATACTTACTTCCTATGCTATCCTCTAATCTTTTCTTTCCTGTTTCTTTAAACTAGCAGAATTCCCTCTAATATTTCTTGATGGTGAAATATTTGTTGACAGATTCTCCAAATTCTCTGTATCTATGAATAATGTGCACATGAACTCATTTTTGACTTCCAGTCATACTATCCAAAGTGATCTATAGTTTCAACATAATACCTATAAGTCCCCCAGGTGTACTCTCAGGATCAAGGAAAAAGCTGATCCTTATCCATATGTAATTGTAATTTCACCAGGACTACAATATCACTATCTGTTGTTACATTAATTTATTTCATGACCTTTGGCTGTTTTTTTCTATTAGCTGCTTGAAAGAAGCCACAATACGGAACCCGGTTTTTTTTCCCACCCCAGAACATAGTTTAATGCATAACATCTAGTATTGCTGAATAATATTAGTTACATGAATGAGAAAACAAATGGTTGATTGAGGAAAACAGACAGTGCTAACTATGGGGGGAAATGGGAAAAAGTGAGATCAGAGGAAATCTTGTTTAGAGAGGGCAACCACATATATGAGAGTCAAATACAATGGGTACAGGGCTACTTTAATGTATTCAGAATCTCTATCTATAATCAGAGATAGGGAAATACTTTTGGTAATCTTTGCCATACTAGAGCCCATACGTAAAGAGAAGTGACTCCTTATGGGTGGAGGGTATCTACTGGGATAAATGATTGAATATGGAGCTCCAAAGCTGTCTCCCAAGGGTCTAGGTCAGCACAAGTTTGCAGGGTGATTTTCTCTTTCCTCCATAGAACTAAAATCTCAGGAAGTAGAGTGATAAAAGAATTCTTCATTAATGATGCTCATGGGAATTAAATCCCTAAAGGTATAGAAACTCTGAATGCTTCAGCTCCAATATCCCTAGTCTCCTTTACTAATCTCTGGTGATAGAAAAGACAATTGTGTCTTCTAGAGATCTCATGAGTGGTTCCATCTCTCTGCCATTACTGGGAGCAGGGTTTCCAACTTCACTCTTCAATTGAGGACGAATCTGCATTGGTGAACTAAGACCCTTCTCTGATAACTTCACTTTGAATCACAGAAACTTCACAGGTGCTGGGTAAATTTATTATGACTCTATGGACCTCTTTTATTGGTAGTAATTTTAGGGCAGCAACCGGGTACATATGTAAAGCAAGCTTAATTACACAGTGCCTTACCTACTTTAAAAGTCTGATTGTGGAGGGAGATAATGGGTACACTAAAATAAAATTTTTTCCCAATATGTCTAGTCTCTAAGTCTCAACTTAGACTCAAGGAAAAAATGAGTTGTCACTCATTCACTTGGTTTCCTTCTTTCAGCAGCATTTTCCTTGTTTCACTATTTCTTCTTATTCTACAATTATAGGAACTATCTCTATAACCACATTCATTCAATTCTTCTTTTAGACATTCAGCATTTAGTCATAAAATACTTCAAGGCAGCCACTAAATATCATGCTAGGATAAAAAAAATGACATGTCATTTTTCTTTGTATCAAGGAAATTACATCTCAATAGCATAAGGCATATTCAAGTGAGTACATGCAATATCCTGAGATGTCTGGAAATCTTGGTGAAGCAGATCCAATTTTTGAATGTACCTTGTAGAGGTTAGTGAAAACTTCACAAGGAAGCTGCCAATTTTACTGAGGTTTCAATTAGGAATTGGAGTAAGGCCAGGAGGACAATTTGTTAGAACCAGAACAAGAAGAAATGACAGGGACAACAATATGGGATCATCCAACCTTATGGTATGGTTAGGTTTTAAAAGCACCATCCCAGGGACCATAGGATGGAGGAATAAAATATGGGTTAGAGTGTACTTACTGATATTCTACTATGAAACTATTGTGACTAGTAATGGAAGAATATGTAGCATTGATATGGAAAAAGTAGCCGGGGTAGTTGCTGAGGGCAGAGAGCGAAGAAGAGATGTGAGGTGGGGGCATTTTCAAGACTTGCAGTTGTCCTATATGACATTGCAGGGACAATTGCTGGACATTATATATCTTGCCATAACCCATTAAATGGATTGGGGGAAAGTGTAAACTACAATGTAAACTATTCTCTATGTGGTTCAGTAGTGCTCCAAAATGTATTCACGAAATGCAATGAATGTGCCACAGTCATGAAAGTGGTTGTTGATGTGAGAGGAGTGCAGTGAGGGGGATGTGGGGTATATGGGAGTCTCTTATATTTTTTGATGTAACATGTAAAATAAACAAATTAAATTAAATTAAATTTTAAAAAGTACTTCATTTATTTGATGATCATTGAAGTGAAAGGGAGTGAAAAGTGGAACATGAGTCAGACAAGTTTGGCAGCAGCTACATAACAGAGAGCCTTGTGCTTTGTTCCAAGTATGTATCTTCATGCTTGAAGTTTTTGGAGCATTAATGCAGCTGTTTTAGATGATTTTGTTCATGAATAGTCTAACCCTGCCAAAAGCGCTCTATGGATCATGTGAATATTTCAGTTGTCAAAACACCAGAGAGATGATGAGGACTGGAAACAGCACAGTAGACGTGGAGAAGGAAATTTGGGGTTGAGTCTGGGTGAGGTTTAATCAATATTTTAAAATATTTCCTATTAAATCTAAGCACAATGCCAGACATTTTATATTCATTGTTTTATTTAATTACTTTATGAAATGGCTTCACCATTCTGTTCTAATTGACAAAGAATGGCAGACTCTCAGCAGTGTGATATTCTCGTTCAAGACATGGAATTGTTTTTGGAATGACTTGGAGTTTGATACACATAGAATTTTGCATTTCATCAATACTTTTATTTCCTAATAAACTATCATTTAGAATGGTATTAAATGTATTTAAAAATTCAAGAATAGTAGAGTCTCCAAAATTGCTCACCCATTTTCTCCTATTATTGCCGACTCCCATACAAAATAAATGATTGTTGTGGAAAAATGATTTTCTAAAGTCATTTACTGAAGGGGCCGAATGCAAGATAATGGGAGGTATTTCCTGGCATTCTCTATCTTCATCCTCTTCTGTTTGCAAAGGTTCTAAAACAGATTTAATTACAACAAAGTGGGTGAGATAGGAATAGGAGCAGAACACCTCATACAGGTAATTTTTTAACAATTTTCCCTTTTTTTCCAGTCTCCTAATTCTAAACGCCCTATTGTTAGGAAGCATGAGCAATATTGTTCTATAATCTGTAAGAGTTACAAAATACAAGGCTCAATTACCTTAGCTCCTTTTCCTTTTAAAAGTTGTTTCAAGAGACATAAATATGGGTGATATTTTGTTGAACTGTCTCTGTTTCCAATCATAACCCTGCAAAACCACACCAGATAGTCCTTACTTATTGAGGACTTGGAATGCTTTCTGTGCCCCTCCTGGCTTTATGCTATTACACCAAATTTTAGTTTCACCCAAATGAGCCTTCTTCCACATTGGTCACCAGTTGCTGAGGACCAGCTCAGCAATAGGTTTGGTTGAAGGAAAGGTGATATAGAACTTACAGAAATAAAGGACAAAGAGAAACACGAGAGAGGAACCAAGGATGGAAGCAGGGGACTCACAGCTTCTGGAACTGAGAACCTTGACCCTAGTTTCCACATCATCTTTATTAGGAACTCCAAAGCAGGTGTTCCTCATCAGCATGGCAATGTTTACAATAACTGGGGACAAATGCAACAAATAGGGAACAGATAAGCCAGTTTCCCACAACAAAAATTACATTTACTTGTCATAAATTCTTACTTCCTTTGTGATGGGGACAACTTCTCAGTTTTCATGACTGGATAGTTTTGAGAAGTTTGGCACAGGTCTTTTTAAATGTATCCCTCATTTGGAATTTGTATGATGTTCTTCTCAAGCTTAGATTAGAATTATTTTTGGAAGGAAAACTCCAGAGATAAAGTGCCATTTTCATCACATCATATCCAGGTTGCATCTTAGCAACATGATTTATCACCTTCGATGATAACTTTGATCAACAGTGTTTTGATCAAATTTTCTTCAGTTCTCTGCCTTTCCCTATATCACCTGTGAAAAGAATTCACTATGTGAAGCCCACATACAGGAGTGAATTTATGCTCCACATCCTTGAGCATGCAATGTCTACATAACTTATTGAAATTCTTCTGCATGGGTAGTTGCCTCTTAGTTATTTAATCAACTATTTGTTTATATCAGTATTTACTCATGACATTTATTTTATACTTTGGGTTGTAATACAATATAACATTTTTCTTAATCTGTTTCTTCCAATGTTGGCCATAGAGGCTCTTTCCTTCATGCCATCAGTACATTTGAGATATACCTACAATTGGGCGCTTTATTTTAGCTCTTGTTTAATTTCTGGTATTGGAAGGTGTCCAGGCCCTTCTTGTACAATTCTATTCACAATCCTGCAATCAGTTATTACAGCCAGAGAGCTCTTCTTAGAGAATTGTGTTAATGTCCAATGTTTGTGATTTATATGCAACATGCTACTGATCATACCCGTGGAGACTGTAAGGAAATATATGTGTGTGCACTATCATGTGTATATACATATATCTAAATATTTCAATGTGCAAGCCTCTCTATCTCTATTCACATTCACGAGTTCATACTAATGTGTCTAACTCTAAACCATGTCCACATAGTACAGTCCAGCTTCCTCCCTTTGTTTATCTGTAACTTCCCATTCCACAGTGAGAAATGTATTCCTTCCATCTGTTAGATATTTACTTCACTGCTTGATATCAATGAACATATATAGAATTAGAAGAGTTGTTAATCCAAATCATGGGGGGATATAACTCTATAGCTAGAGTACAGTACTAACACACCATGTCCATTCACTTCATTTTACAGACTCAATTCATATCCACTGTTATTATTTCAGCAGCTTTTTCCAGCATAAACTCCCAAGAGTGTATGTCATAGACTGTAATACAGTTAGGTTGTTTTTGAATATTTTGCATATGATCATAGAATTCTCTTGAACTATTGAATATATATTTTTCATACATTAACATTTACTCCTTGTATTGTCATGTTCAATTTGTTTTTACAAGTGCACAATATTGTTGTTTGACAATTAAAGTATTGTACAGAATAGTTTCACACATCTAACAGCTCTTGTATACTTCACCTTTTCAACCTTTCTTCTCTCTCCCTAAGTCCCTCACAACCATTTTATTTTTGGTTCTTCTGCCTTATCCAGGTCATGTAATTGAAATTATATATATATATATATAATCCATTTTTAGAGTAGTTTCTTTAACATGAATCATTTGAGATTCAGCCTTTCTTTTGTGATTGGATGGACTGTTTCATTTTAATCATTGACTAATATTACTCTTTAAGAGATACAGCACAGTGTGTTTATCTACTCACTTACTGAAGTAAAACTTCATTGCTTTCAGGTTTTGGAGAGTATAAATAAAATGCCTATAAAAATTCATATTTTTTTTGTGTGGGGAATTGTATTTCCAAATAATCTTCATGTATAACTATGAGGATGATTGCTGGGTTGTATGGTAAAATTGGGTTTAGTTTTACAAGAAATTGCTCAACTATCTTCTGTCTGTAACATTTGCTTTATTTTGTATTTTCACTAGCAATGAATGACACTCATATTGCTTCATATCATCATAAGCAATTAGTATTGTCCATGTTTATGTGTTTATCTATTTTAATAAGCATGTGATAATATATCATTGCAGTTTTAATTTTACATTTCATTAATGACAAATAATTTTGAGCATCTTTTGGCATATGTTTATTTGACAATTATGCATGTTCTTGGTTAAGATTCTGCTTAGATATTTTGCCCATTTTTAAAAGGCTGTCTGCATTCTTACTGTTGTGTGTTACGTGTTCTATGTATTTTTAATACCAATAATTTATATGTGTTTTGCAAATATTTTCCAAGTCTATTGATTCTCTTTTCATTCCCTTACCAATGACTTTCACAGAACAGATGTTTTGCATTTTAATAATGTATAACTTACACAGTTTCTTTTACCATGCATAATCCTTTGGGTGCTATAACTGAACACTCATCCACAAACCAATGACACTCGATTTTCATTTATGTTTCCTTCTAGAAATTTCATACTTCACATTTTACATATAATTGTGTCATTCACATTGAGTTAATTTATGTAATATATACAATCTGTGTCTACTTTCCTTTAAGTCTGCACATTTGCATGCCATTGTTCCAGCAAAATTTGCTAAAAAGCCTATGCTTTCTCTTTCGAATTGACTTTTCTCCTTGTCACAGATAACCAACCAGACAGCATTTGTCTGTATCTATTTCTCGGCTCTCTAACATTAGTTTATATGTTTATTTCAACAAGGCAATAATGTTGATCACTTTATTATAGTATATCTTGATAGCAGTTAGTGTGAAGAACAATATTTTTGTTCTTCAGTATTGTTTAGGCTAGCTAGGAAGTATCAGGTAAAATATTTCCTAAACTTTCATTATCTTCTTCAGTGTTATATTAGTTTTCTATGTTTTTTTATCTTTTCATGTGAATTTTAGAATTAGTTTTTCAATATCCTAAAAATTATTTGCTAGCATTTAGAACTGGTTTGAATTGAACATAAGATCAGGTTGGACTGAATGGATTGGGAGAGACTGTAAACTGCAACACAGTCTGTAATGCATGTTGTGTAGCAGTGCTCCAAAATGTATTCATCAAATGCAATGAATGCACCACACTAATGAAAGAAGTTGTTGATTTGGGAGGAGTGGGAGGTGTGGGGATTGGGGTATAAGGGAATCTCATATTTTTTAATGTAACATTAAGTGTGATCTAGGTTTCTTTTTTAAAAAAGATCAGTTTGGAAAGAAACCGCATCTTTATAATACAGTGTTTATTTTACTTAAACCAGATTACCTCTAATCATTTAATTAATTACTTTCATCTTTTTATTGTACTAAATTATATAGAAATTAATATTTCCCTTTTTATTCATTTTCAAGTTTTCAATTTTGTAATATCAATTATATTCAGAATATTGTGCAAACATCACTAATATCCATTACCCCAAGGTTTTCTTCACAAGGTAGAAAATGAGCATTCAAATTATTTACTGATTATAATCAATTCTAAAAGAATTTTTAATGTAAAGTATTGACGTGAGAAGATGTTCACAATTATGGACAAGGATAGCAAGTTAGAAATAGAATTAAGGAGATGAATGAGTATTTGTTTTCTCTGGTATATTCACGTAAAGGGTTCTACATATTATCTCTTTTTCTTTCTATCTTTTTATCTATCAATCTATCTATATATCTAATAAAAAATCATTAACTTAATGAGTTTGCAAACTTTAGAAGTTATGATAATTTGCTGCTTCCTGCTTGTGGCTAAATCTGCATTTCCCTGTTCTCTTTTCCAGTAGTATCATCAGCTACATGGAACCAGAAAAACAAACACATGTTTCAGAATTTATCCTCTTGGGTCTCTCAGAAGATACTGAAGTGCAGCCATTTCTCTTTGGACTGTTCCTGATCATATACATGGTCACCTTCATTGGTAACTTGCTCATCATCCTGGCCATCATCTCAGCCTCCCACCTCCACACACCCATGTACTTCTTCCTCTCTAACCTGTCTTTTACAGATATCTGTTTCACCTCCACCACTGTCCCAAAGATGCTGCTGAACTTACAGACAGAAAGTAAAATTATAACTTATGAAACCTGCATCATCCAGATGTATTTTTTCATGCTTTTTGGACAATTGGATAGCTTCCTCTTGACTGTGATGGCCTATGACCGCTTTGTGGCCATCTGTCACCCTCTGCAATACACAGTCATCATGAACCCCCAGCTCTGTGGCCTCCTGCTGCTGGCATGCTGGTTATTGAGTGTTTTAGTCTCTCTTTTACATGGCTTACTGGTTTTGAGGTTGTCTTTTTGTACAGTGTTGGAAATCCCCCATTTTTTCTGTGAAATTAATCAGGTTATCCAACTTGCTTGTTCTGACACCTTCCTCCATGAATTAGTGCTGTATTTTGCATTTGGACATCTGGGAATTATTCCACTCACTGGAATCCTTTTCTCTTACTCTAAAATTATATCCTCGATTTTGAGAATTTCAACAGCTGGGGGAAAGCATAAAGTTTTTTCTACTTGTGGGTCTCACCTCTCAGTAATGTCCTTGTTTTATGGTACATGTCTTGGGGTGTATCTTAGTTCTGCTGCTACTCAGAACCCAAGGGCAAGTGCAATAGCCTCAGTGATGTACACGGTGGTCACTCCCATGATGAACCCCTTTATCTATAGTCTTAGAAACAAGGACATAAAGCAGGCCTTTAAAAAAGTTGACAAACAATCTTCCTATAAAAGAATCATTTGTCTCAAATTTAGAAAAATGCCCCTGATTAACAGAGTTGAAAACTGAGAGATCAAAATTTAGATACTCTCATAAGTGTATAGAAAAAATGTTACTTGCCAAATTTTCAGCATTCTACTTCTTTAAATTTTATTTACCAAATCCACCTCTTTCTTCCATATTTTATTTTGAATCAAATAGTGTCTCTTATAGTATTCTCTAGAATCAGTATTAAAGTCAGAAACAGTTGCCTGAATTTTCAGAAGCAAAATAGTTAATAGATGTAATTTGGTATTTATAAAATTGTCAGAGATACCAGAAGGATAAAGGTATACTGCAGTTGCTGCCAGGACAAAGCAACCACTTTTTTAAAAAGTATCAAAATCGTTTTTGTAGATACATATTGACAAACTTACAATTCATTCAATTTCTAAAATCAACTGTATTTGCTATAATCACATAATTGCGCATTTACCACTTTTATCATTACTAGAGCATTTTCATTATTTAAATAATTCTAATAAAAAACAATGAAACAATAGAATTCCACACCTCTCAATCCCTATATATTTCCTCCACAGCATAGAGCTGATGTTTCTAGTTATTCTATCCAAAGTGTATAATCAATGGTTTTTAGTATTATCTCAGTGTTGTATATTCATCATCTCAAAAATTTTAGAACAATTTCATTAAACCAGAACGGAATATTCCACACCACTTATCATTCTTACCTCAGATGTCCATAACCACTACATGCATCTTTATAAATTGAATTATAATTACATTTTATATAAGTGAAATTATACCATATATAGTTTCTGGTCTCCACTTATTATAATGTTTTGAGCTATTTTGTATGATATTGATAATTTGTACTGTATACTTACATTTGTACAGCGTGAAAGAATAATGAACATATATATGCAATTCTACTCATATTCATTTCTCATAATATATTTATACTTCACATGGTTAATTTAGTTCATAATAGGGCAATCATAAAGCATTTGCCCTTTGGTGTTAGGCTTGCTTCACTCAACATAATGTCCTCCAGGTTCATCCATGCTTCCATGTTTCACAACTTCATTTATTCTTAGTGCTACACAACATTCTATCATTTGTATAATCCACAATGTGTTTATCCATTCTTCAGTTGATGGACACCAGGGTTGTTTCCATTTTTTGGTTTTTGTGAATAACACAACTAGGAACATCGATGTGTAGATATCTGTTCATTTCACTGCTTTCCATTCTTTTATGTATATACCTAGCAATGGTATTGCCAGGTACCATGGCAAGTCTATATTCAACTTCTAAGGGAACTGACAAACAATCCTCTACAGTGGCTGTACAATTCTACATTCCCATCTACATTGAATAAGTATTCATATCTCTCCACATCCTCTCCAACATTTACAGTTTTCTAACTTTAATAGCGGCCAGTCTAATAGCTGTTAAGTGATATCTCATTGTACTTCTGATTTGCATTTCCCTAATCTCCAGCAATATTGCACATTTTTTCATGGCTTTCTTTGCCATGTGTATTTCTTCTTCGGAAATTTTTTTTCAAGTTTTTTGCTCAATTTTTGATCAGATATTTTCTCTTTTTATTGTTGAGTTGTATGATCCCCTTATAAAGAATGAGTATTAAGCCCTTATCAGATATGCAATTTCCAAATATTTTCTCCCACTGTGTTGCCTATTTTTTCAACATTTTGCAATGTCTTTTGAGGTTGAAAAGTTTTGAAGTATGAGGATGCAACATCTATCTTTTTTTTTTTTTTTTTTTTTGGTGCTCATGCTTTGGGTATAAGATTTAAGAAACTACCACCTACCACAAAATTTTGAGGATGTTTTCCCAAATTTTCTTCTAGGAATTTTATGGTTGCTGTTTTCATATTTAAATCATTGTTCTATTTTGAGTTAGTTTTTGTGTAAGTTGTGAAATCAGGGTTTCCTTTCTTTCTTTTGGGTAAGTATATCCAGTTCTCCCAGAAACATTTATGGAATAGCATGCTTTGACCCAGTGAGTGAGCTGAACAGCCTTGTCAAAATTGTTGGACTGACAGTAGAAATGAGGTTCAATTTTTGAGTCTTGACTCAGTTCCTTTTGTCTGCCTGTTCTTATGGCAGTTTCATGTTGTTTTTTCCCATTGTAGCTAAATAGTATGTTTTAAAATCATGAAGTGAGAGTCCTCCAACTTTGTTCTTTTTAAGGACACTTTGGCTATTAGGGGTCACATATCCTTCGAAAACATTGAATACTACCTTTGTGGTTTCCACAAAAAAGATTGTGGTTTTTATTGGGATTACATTGAATATGTAAATCAGTTTGGGTAAAATTGATATTTTAATATGTATTCTCCCAATCATGAACACAGAATGTCCTTCAATTTAAGTTTTCTTCAGTTTCTTTTAGCAGTGATTTGTAGTTTTCTGAATACAAGATTTTTATGTCCTTGGTTAATTTTATTCTTAAAAATTTGATTATTCACTGTAATAAATAGAATTATTTCTGATCTCTTCCTCAGATTACACATCAGTAGTGTACAGAAACACTATTGATTTTTGCATTTTAACCTTGTATCTGACCACTTTCCTGAACTTGCTATTAATTCTAGTAGCTGTGATGTGGTTTTTACAGGATTTCCTAGATACAGGATCATGTCTTCAGAGAATAGTGAAAGTTTTACTTCTTTTCCTATTTGGGTGCCCTTTATTTCTTTGACTATCCTAATTGATCTAGCTAGAAATTCTAGCACAGTATTGAATAACAATGGTGTCAGTCAGCATCCTTAACTTGTTCCTGTTCTCAATGGAAAAGCTATCAATCTTTCACCATTAAGCACAAAGTTAGCTGTAGTATTTTAATATATGCACATCAACATATTAAGAAAGTGTCCTATTCCTATCTTTTAGAGGGCTTTTATCAAGAAATTGTACAGTAATTTGTCAAATGCCTTTACTCCATCAATCGAGAGGATCATGTGATTTTTCTTCTTCAATTTGTCAATGTGGTTTACTGAAATAATTGATTTTCTTGTGTTGAACCACACTTGCTTACCTGGGATAAAGCCAAATTGATCATGGTGTATAATTTTTTTAATGTGCTTTTGGATTCTGTTTGGAAGGTTTTTGTTGAGAATATATCCATCTATAATTATTAGAGATATTCATCTGTAATTTCCTTTTTTCATAGTATCTTTATCTGGTTTAGGTATTAGGGTAATGCTGGCTTCATAGAATGAGTTTGGTAGTATTCTTCCCTGTGCAATTTTTGGGAAGAACTTTAGAAGGTCAGTATTAGTTCATCTTTGAAGGATTGGTCGACTTCATCTGTGAAGCCATCTGTTTCTCAGCTTTTCATCTTTGGGAAGTTTTTGATGACTGCTTCAAAGTCTTCACTTGTGATTGGTTTGTTGAGGTCTTCTATTTCTTCTATACTCAGTGTAGGTGGTTCATGTGTTTCCTGCAACTCACCAATCTCATCTACATTTTCCAGTTGTTTTTTTTTTCTTTTTGGCATACAGTTGTTCATAGTATCCTCTTATGACCTCTCTTTTTTCAGGGGGTCAGTGATAATGTTCCCCCTCTCATTTCTCATTTTACATTTGTGCTTTCTCTCTTCTTTTCTTTGTCAGGCTGGATAAGGATTTGTTAACTTTGTTGAATTTCTCAAAGAACCAACTTTTGGCTTTGTTATGCTAATGTCTAATTGCATTTAATTTTATGTATTTCTGTCCTGATATTTTCTACTTATTTACTTCAGCTTTGTTTGGGTTAGTTTGTTGTTATTTTTCTAGTCCTTCCAGATGTGTATTAGATCATCAATTTTAACTCTTTCTTCTTTTTATTGTTTTTATTTTTATTTTTTTATTATTCAATTGCCTTTTTTAAGGTACATAGATCACCAAAACTATGAGGTTCCAACATACTACGTACCACACACTACCCCGTTCTTCCCACCTCAACACCATCTTCATCATTGTGGCACATTCATTTCATTTGGGGAATACATTTTGAAACACTGTTAATGTAAGCATTTCAAGGCTGCAAATTTCCCTTTAACACTGTCTTTGCAGTGTCCCATAAATTTTGATAGGTTGTGTTCTCATGTTCATTTGTCTCAACCTATTTACTGAGTTATGTTCCATTTTATTTTTTCACCCCCGATTGTTGAAGAGTGTGTTGTTTAACTTACATATATTTAGTTGTTTTCCTTTTTGTCTGTCCATTATTGATTTCCAGTTTCATTCTGTTATGATCAGAGACAGTGTCTGGCATAATTTCAATCACTTTAAATTTTTTGAGACTTGTCATGTGATGCAACATATGTTATATCTTGGAGAAGGATCCACGAACACTCGAAAGGAATCTATATCCTGCTGTTTTGGTGTGCAGTGCTCTATAGATGTATGTTAGGTCTACTTCATTCATCATATTATTTGAGTTCTCTGTTTCTTTATTTATCCCCTATCCAGATGTTCTATTCAATACTGAAAGTTATGTATTAAATTATCCAACTGTTATTGTAGAGACATCTATTTCTCCCTTCAGCTTTGCCAGCATGTGCCTCATGTGTCTTGGGGCTATTAGGTTAGGTGTATAAATGTTTAGTATGGCTAGTTCTTCTTTGTGAAGTGCCCCTTTTATTAATACATAATGACCTCTTTAATCCCTAATAGCAGTTTTGCATTTAAAATCTAATTTTTTCTGCCATAAATATCACTACTCCAGCTCTCCTTTGGTTACTATTTATATGGAATATCATTTTCCATCCCTTCTCTTTTAACCTGTTTGTGTCCCTATTTCTGAGGTGAGCCTCTTGAAGACAAAATATAAATGACTCATATTTTTTAATCAATCATATCAATATGGGTCTTTTGATTGGGGTGTTCAAATCGTTAACATCCAATGTTATGACTCTAACGGAATTACTTATTTCATCCATTTTGATGTTTGGTTTTCTGTTGTCATTTCATATACTATAGTTTAGGTTTTTACTCTTTTGAATATTCTTCATTTCTACACTCCTCTCTATATCACTCATCTTGTTTTTACTTACAGGCTGCAGTACTCCTTTTAGTATCTCTTATAATTCTGGTCTTTTGGTAACATATTCTATCAGGTTTTGTTTGTCTGTGAATAATTTGAACTTCCATTCATTTTTGAAGGACAGTTTTGCCTGATCCAGAATTCTTGGCTAATAGTTTTTGTCTCTTAATAGTTTGAATACATTGTACCACTTCTGTTGCAGTTTGATATTATTGATGAATTCAAAAAAGTAATATTGGATTATGTTTTATACTGGTCATTTCCTCTGGGCATATAAGATTATATTGGTTTCAGAGGTTTACTTGATTAAGTAATTAGATATACCTTATGTGCCAGTAGGGAATTGAGCCACCACTCTTGATTGGTGTTGACTCACAGACAAAAGACATGGCAAAGGACAGAGTGGGAGGTTTATTGATATTGGGGCTTTGATGTTGGATTTTGATGCTGAAGTGTTAATCTGGAACCCCAGGAAGTTAGCTCACAGAGGAAAGAGAAGCCAACCCTAGGTAAAGAGAAACACTGAGCCCAGGAAAAAGAAGTCTGAGGAAGGATGAACCCAGGAAGGATGAACCTTCACAGATATCGGCAGCCATTTTGCTCCAGAAAATAAAAATCGACTTTGGTAAGGGAAGTAACTTATGCTTTATGGCCTTGTGTCTCTAAGCTCCTACCCCAAATAAATACCCTTTATAAAACACAAGCAATTTCTTTTATTTTGCATCAACACCTTTTTTGGCTGATTAATATAAGTTCCATCTCTCCTCCATGGTTTTTGATGAGAGGTTGGCAGTTAATCTTCTGAACTTCCCTTGAATGTGATGCTTTTCTTTTGCTCTTTCCAAAATCTTCCCTTTATCACTGATATTTCTCATTCTGAATTGTAGGTGTCTCAGGTAGGCCTGTTCTGTTTCCTGTGCATTTTTCTTGGATATTGATATTTATATCTTTCATAGGGGTGGGGAAGTTTTCAATCATTGTTTCCTCAAAATTATTTCTTCCCCTATTCCATTCTCTTATTCTGGGATGCCAATAATGCATATATTTTTGCATTTTGCATTATCATTCAATACCTTTCTCTTCTCTTTCTGTTCTCCTTTTATTTTCCAGTTCAGAGGTTCTGCCTGCAAATTCACTAATTCTGTTTCTGAGCATTTCAAATCTGTTCTTATTTCTTTCCAAAACATTTTAATATCATCCATCATGTCTTTTATGACCATAATGTCACTTAACCTTTTTTTGAAGATGTTCAAATTGTTCTTAATTCACATCCCGTGTCTTCTTAATATTCTTTATCTGTTCAGTCATATATTTTTAATTCTTTAAAATGATTTGACAGTATTGTGTGACTACTCTGGATTAATTGTCTCAAAGCCTGAATCTCTTCAAGGTATTTGTTTTGTTCCTTCGGTTGGGGGCCATCTCTTCTTGTTTCCTAGTATGCCTCATAATTTTTTTGCTGATATCTAAGCATTTGATATGTTTGTAAATTTACTCTGATGGCCAATTTCTCATTCTTGCCTATAGTTATTATTTTTTCTCAGCTCCATGTTATTTGATATAACTTCTCCTAAGTCTTTAATATTACCAGCTTAAGTTATTAAAACTCTGCCAGAAACTAATAATGTGTTGCAGACTCTCTCCCAGAGATGCAGTAAGGAAAGCTCTAAAAGTAGTTTCTATCCATATGATTTCCAGGCCTGCTAGCAGATGGTGCTTGTTGCAGCACCTTTCCACAGAGGTGTATCTCTTTTTGTTTTCTCTGTTTTTTTCTGGCCAGAGCCAAAATTCAAAGTGGTCACTGCTGGCTGAATTCACTGAAGAAAAGTACTCCTTTTCCCTTGTAACAGTTGGCAAGGAGGATGAAATGAACATGGGTTCTGCTCCCACACTTTATCTGGGTGGTGGAGGGGAACCCTTTCTGTTGGCTGAGATATTTTGTAACTGACTGTTTGCTGTTTGGGTTTCTTCATCTCTCTGTTTCTCATCCTCCTGGGAGTTGTGAAGCACCGTCCTGGTTTGCTGGCCCTCAAAGTGTGTCCCTCAGGTGGGACTTTCTGCCTAATCTGTTGCCATTATCCCACAATTCTAGCAACAACCTTTGATATATGGTTTTGGGTGAAACATAATTTCTCATATAAAACTGTGTTTTTGTTGGCAGTGTGTGTAAATTGGCTCCAGAGTTTACACCATGAAATTGAGTCACCATCCGATTAGGTTTACAGTAATCCAAATTCAATCTCTAATAGGTGCCTTTGTCCTTCACTTTCCCTATTATAAGTTAAGTGAGCTTGTAATTTATAACCCCTGATTCTTTAAACACTGACGAGCTCACTAATCTTTTAGAGTCTACAAATGAAGTAAGGGTGCTCTTTAAAAATTATTTTGTTAAGAGAACATAGTCCAGAAATTTCTCTTGGCCTTTCCCATGATAGTTGTCTTCAAGTACACATCGTAAAAAAAAAAAAGCAAAAACAATATGAAAAGAATTAAAACAAGATCTAAACACATGGAGGGATATTCTCTTTTCATGGATTAGATGATTAAAATCTATGAAGATGTCAGTGCTACCCAAACTGATTTATAGATTCAAGGCAATCCCAGTCTTAATTCCCAAAAGTCTAATTTACAGAAATAGAAAAGTTAATTATCAAACTTATTTGGAAGGGGCAGTAGCCCCGAGTAACCATAAACATCTTTAAAAAGAAGAGCAAATTTGGAGGACTCACGGTTCCTGATGTTGAATTATAATACAAAGTTACAGTGATAAAAACATTACAGTATTGGTATAAAGATAAACGCATTGATGAAAAGAATCAAATTGAGCATTCAGAAATAGGCCTTCAACTGTATGGACAACTGATATTTGATTTCTTTAAAATCCACTTTACTGGTTCTATATACACTATTCAACAATGGCCCTTGGAGTACTAGATATCCCTAACCAAATGAATGAAAAGTATCAACTACAAAGGGATGAAAATCTAAACATAAAATCCAGAACCATTAATCTCCTAGACGATAATGTAAGGAAATATCTTCAATGTCTTGTGGGAGGTGTTCGTCCCTGAAATCTTACATGCAAAGAACAAGCAACAACAGAAAAATAGATAAATGGGACTCCCTTTAATTTATACACTTTTGCACATTTAGAACTCTGTGAGTTAGGTATAAAGTTAACCTACTCAGTAGGTAATTGTTTGTAAATTACACATCCAACAAATTGCAATATTCATGAAAAATAAGAGAACCTCCAAATCAACAATAAACAGCCAAACAGACACAATTTAATAATGGACAATAGATTTGATTAGACATTTTTCTAAAGAAGAAATACAAATAGCAATAAAGCACCATGCTAAAAAGTCCTATATTACAAGCAACTATGGTAAAGCAAATCAAAGCTACAAAGAAATATCATTTCACACCTAATAGCATGCTCAGTCTTAGAAAAAGCAAAACTGCAAGTGTTAATGATGATGTGGTGAAATCGGAATGCTTGCTCACGGTAAGTGGAAATGTAGTGTGGTACAGTGGCTGTGGTACTCTGTTAGCCAGTTTCTAAGGAAATTAGATAAAGATCAGCCATGTCACCTGTACTACCATTATTAGATATTAACCAGAAGAACTGAGGAAAGGGGCACAAAAAGACTCCTGAACAATAATGTTATTTTGGACATCATTCACAATTGCCAAAAGATAGAATAAATCTCAGTGGCCTTAAACTGAAAATGGATAAACAAATTGTGGTGTATACATACAGTGGACTATCATTCAGCTTTGCAAATAAATGAAGTCATGAGGCATATGTCAACATCTGTTCCTGGAGGACATATATTGAGTGAAGCAAGTGAGACACAGAAGGCCATATTTTGTATGATTTCACTATTTTGAACAGAATATAATGAGCAAACTTGTGGAATCAGTAGTTAGACTATAAGTCACCAGAAAACAGAATGGTGTTAGAGAAAGGAAAGATGAAGTTGATTTGTACGGAATTGGTAAAGTCTATTTGCACATGTTTGGAAATGCATAGAAAGGGTGAAAGGACATCTGAGTGTTTGTAATTAGCAAACCTAATATATGGGTATAATAGTGGTTGAAAGGGAGGTTCAAATGTCTTGTATAATACTGGAAAGAATGGTATAAAACAAAACAAAACATGGGACTATATAGTGAAACATCTTGTGAAAAATGGGTATGGTTAATAATGTATATATAAGAATGTTTTTGTATGAACTAGAAAAATTTACATTAATGTTGCAATATATTAATATCAGGATATATTTTGGGAAAATACAGCCGAAGCAAACTATGGGCAGTGGTATATAGTAATGTAATACTAACCTTCCATCAACAATAAACAAAGCACATATGCTAAGTAAAAAACTGAAACCAAAGTTTAGTACATATTGTTAGAGTCCATCTATATAAAATGAAAATATAAATAAATTATAGAGTTGGAAATAATTTAGCAATTTTGTATGGCAGGAAAAGGATAGAGAGATTAATAGAGAACCACTAACAAGTAGTGTTTTTTGTTTTCATTTGTTTTCTTGTTTTTTTGTCTTCTATTTCTGGAGTAATGAAAGTGCTCTAATATTAATTGAAATGATGAATGGACAACTCAATAATTATACCAAATACCACTGATTGTTCACTTTAGATGGATTATGTGGTGGTTGTTTCTTTTGAATTTTTAAATTTAATTGCCTTTTTTAGAGATATATAGTTCAAAGAAATGTAACATTAAAAAATATAAGAGTTTCCCATACACCCCACACCCACACCACCTAGCTCTACCACATCAACATACTCTTTCCTCATTGTGACACCTTCATTGCATTTGGTGAATACATTTTGGAGCACTATTGCAACACATGGAATACAGTTTACTTTGTAGTTTACATTCTCCCCCAGTCCATTCAGTGGGTTTTGGTGGTATATATAATGCCCAGCATCTGTCCTTGCAATATCATTTAGGAGAACTCCAAGTCCCCAAAATACGCCCACATCACATCTATTCTTCCTCCCCTACCCTCAGCAACTAACACGGCCTCTTGTCTCCACATCAATGACACAATTTCTTCAATTGCTCTAGCCACAAACAATTGTTCTATAGTAGAATAACTGTAAGTCAACTCTAATAAATATTTTATTCCTCCATCCTGTAGACCCTGGGATGGTGATGTCCTCTACCTCTAAGTCAAGAGGGAGCTTAGTCCCACATAGTTGATGGATATGATTCTCCTGTTTTCAGTTTAGACACTCTTGGCTCCCTAGTGTGGTGGTTGACCATCTTCACCTCCCTGTTAGCTGACCCGGGCAAGTCCAATGAACCAGAGAGTAGAAGTTGCAACTCTGCTGAGGCTCAGGGCCAAGCTGGCACATGGCTGGCTGGTCCAGAGATTCAAGTGTCCTGAGTATACACCATCCCTAGTGCCCACCACGGGTTCAGTAAAACTGAGAGAAGAGGCATGTGTAGAGAGGTCACATTTGAGTCCAACTTCGTCACACTCAGGAACACGAATACCAAAGTAGGGCTTAATGACAAGTCACTGAACTCCAGAGCCATCTGCCGTCATTGTAGAACCTGTGTCTCTGTAGCCCTCGAGAGCACCTGTACCTGGGTTTGTGTCTGCATTGACTGGATCTTGGAACCTACTGAGAGGCATGTAAGAGTGACCCCTCTAATGACCTTCTGAAACTCTTTTTTGAAGACTCTAAGCCTTAGTAACTCATTCGTCTTTATCATTATCCCCTTTTATTCAAGATCTTTTTCTAGTTGTGTCAAGTGATAATTTTTGGTAGTATGGTTTTTTAATATGTTTCAATAAAATCGATTAAAAAACAATGTGGATATTTTGTACCCTGCCAACTGTGACTTTTCCAGCTTTTAATGCCAGATATTAGGAAATGATATCAAAAATTACGTGTAGACTTACTTTATTTTCTATAAGACAGAAAAAGAGTAATTATTCACTCATCAGCTGATTCAGATCCATCACTTTGACTGGCAAACCAGAGTGGCATTTTGGGATTAGCAATTGCTCTGATGTAGTGTTGAATTTTGAGAAATAAATGTGATCTGGTCATTCATTTTCAATCACTTCACATTCTTTGTCAAGCTATAAATGCCTCTAATTTTGTAATTTATCAAACCACAAAATCAGTTTCTAATTTTCAGTCATCCCCACATCTGACTGTAGTTTTCAGAGGAAAAAGACCTTTCACTCATGCTTTCCTTGAAAATTTCTGATCTTTTATTGGGCCCTAATTTGAAAACTAAAAATCCTCAGCATGTCATTTTTGTTAATCTCTCCATTGCAACTGAGACCCAATTCAATGCACATTTCTTGAATTATGATTCTAAACAAAATCTTAATCACATAAACCAATTAGAGTGTCCAAATCTCCCTGAGCCACTGTCTTTAGTAGTGAGTGCAAACAATATATTGTGAGTCATATTTGTCATTGTTATACATATACAAGTTGTGTATATTTATCCAGTGGAAATAGTGCCATTCTTGTTCTCACACATGATACTTACATATCAATACCCAGATAACTAGTCTGGAAGTTCTGTGTTTATGCAATCAATTCTTCTATGCAATATTTTATCTCTATGCATAATTTTATTTAGGCAGATTCTCATTTTGAAAAGACATCTCAATTTGTCCATTGTTCATTCCTCAGTCTTGAGTATTTGGGGATGGTGATCTGTTTCTAACTGAGAGAGGGCTTAGATTTCATGGGGCAAATACATGGAATTATCTTGCTTGCAGTAGCAGACATTCTCCGTTCTGTGGGATGGACATCTCCTTATTAATTGTCCTGCATGAGTCCTGAGGGAGTGTTGCAACACTGCTGAGATTCAGGTAGCAATGGACTAAACTAGATTTATTGTTATTCTATTATACACATACTATTATTCCAGGAATAGAAGAATTTTATTATTAATATATAGATGGTGACCCCAGAGTTTCTGCAGGGAATAAGAGGGAATGATAGGTGTAACATGAGGTCATTTTCAGGGCATTGGGATTCTCCTGCATGGTACTACAATGGTGGATACAGGCCATAATACCTTTTGTCATAATCTATAACAATGCATGCGACAGAGTATAAATTCTAATAACAATTCTTCAATATGTGTAGATCAATTATAACAAATGTATCACAGAAATGAAAAATGTTAATGTGGGAAAGTGTGGGAGTGGGAAGTGATGGGATATACAGTAATCCCTTATGAGTTTTAGTAGATTTTTTATTTATTTTTTAAAGATCCATAGAACATACAAAATGTTACATTGAAAAATATAAGAAGTTCCCATATAGCCCTTATGTTTTTATCTATCATTTATTTAATCTAAAGTTTCTTGAAAAGTTAAAAATAATAAAAATCCCTATTGGAATGCCTAGAACAAGCTTATTAAACATGTACTTTGAATATAGTTGGAGAAACTAGAGGTACGCTTTTCAAGTATTTTGAAGCACAAAACACCGTAATTTTTTATTGTCAGGAGCATTTTATAAATAAGAATAATACACCGAAATTGTTGGATCTTCAAACATACTGAGTTTTCCAATTCCAGGTAGAAAGATACTGTTGTCATGAGTTTTGCTTAAATCATTGCCCCTTTTAGTTCACCATCCTTTGAGTTCAGGAATGCAAAGCAGAAGGAGGGATAAACGGTTGCCAAGTTCCAATACACCGATCTCATACCATATCATGTACTTTTGACAGAGAATTCCAAAGTTACTATCACTTTGTGTCATTTTAGGATAAAGGCCAATTGTATCTCTTTCAAATTCACAAGACATTTTCCTGTTCCCTAATATAACCAGTTAGAAATCTCGAAGGAGGAATTAGAGATATTAGGCAGTAGGAGAAGGTAGTTGAAGCACATGAAGAAGAGATTTAAGGGTCACAAATGAAGGCTAAGTATAACCATAATATGTGTTGAGATATTAAATATAAATCTTAATATCTGATGAACAAGGAGGGACAGGATGGGGAAGTGAAAGATGAGATTGTCCAGTTTGTTAGCAGCCAGATAACAGAGATCCTTGTGTTTTCATCACAACATGCATATTTATGTTTGAAGTTATTGGAGAGAAAGTGCAGGATTTATTGAAGGTGATGTTCATGAAAAGTCTTGTCCTGTGGAAAGCTCACTCCAGGTCAGTGTGAGTAATGCTGTTGTTAAAACCCCACATTGATGACAAGGAATCAAAATAGCACAGTGAATGTGTGAATGGAGATGGGGGATGAATCTGTGTGGGTTGAGTCATAATGCATAAAATATTCTCTACTGATACTGGGCACAATGCCCAACATTTTATGTTCTTTTTTAAATTTATTTCAATGAGTCTGTGAAACTGTTTTCACTACTCTGGTTCAGTGGATAAAGAAAGTGATATTTACAGCATTGTGATATTCTTTTGCAAGGCAGGTAGTTGTATCTGAAATGAAGGTACTAGTTGGCTGTGTCCTAAGTTTTTGCTCTTCATGAATATTTTTCCTGTCTAATTAATTTAATCTTTTAGATCAGTGTTATATTTACAGAAAAAATGCAAGTATAGTAAAGAGATTCTATGTACACCACACCTATTTTTCCTATTAACATCTACCATCAAGAATAACAAATTTACTTGTCATGAATTCTTAGGCCCCTCATTTTCATACTCACGTTGTTTTGACATCCCAAGAAATTTTGAAGGGTGCAGGCAGTGTATGTTGTAAAGTGTCCCTCAGTTGGACTTCAATGTTCTTCTCCTGATTAGATGGCTTTATGGGGTTTTGGAGGAAGATGCCGGAAGTTAAGTGATATTTTCATCACAGGGTTCATGCTATCAACCTAACTTATCACTGTTGAAGTTGAACTTGATCAGCAGTGTTTGCAGACCCCCCCACTATAAAAATCCTCATTTCTCTACCTTTCTATATATGATGTTTGAAAAGAAGTCACTAAGTGAAGCCCACACTTCAAAAGTGGGAGTTTTGCTCTACTACCTTGGGAGAGCAATTACTATATAAATTATTGGAATACTTCAGCATGGGAGGTTTATCTCTTATTTACTTAATCAATAAATTATTTATATCAAAATGGACTCGATGTATTTAATTTATAATTTAGATTGTGATACAATATTACTTTATTATTTCTAGTTGTTCAGTTTGTTTCAATTTTGACCATGGGGACTCTTTCAGCTGGGCCCTGTATCTTATTACTACACACTATCATTGAGGAGTATATTCTAGCATGTATTTTAATTTTTGATACTGCAAGATACCCCAGCTGCTTCTTGAATATTTCTTTCCTGGATTTAGCTATTTGACAAGAAGACTTATTGGATAATGTTAAATTCTAAGGTCTGGACACTATCTGTTCTCCCTGCTACTGGGGCCTCTAGGTCTTCTCTGTGGACAATGTAAAGAAACTTATGTGTGTATTGAGTTGGGTATATACATTTGTCTACAAATAGATTAGCATACAAGCCTCTCTATCTACATTTACCTACAAATAAGCTCACACTGAAATGTCTATTTCTATACCATTATCACATGTTTATATGTGATTATATATGTGAAAATTTTAGCCTCCTCCCCTTGCTTATCCGTAACCTCTCCCTTCAAAGTGAATATCTATTCTGCCATCAGTCATCCATCTATTAATTGCTTGATTTCAGTATACAAGTACAGAATTTTTAGAATTATTAATCCATACCATGATAGGATACACCATTATCAATTACAGTAAAGTATTTATGCAAGTTAGCTTTGACTGCATTTTACAGACTCTATTCATATCCAATATTCCTTCTTTCAGCACTTTTTCCCCATCCCCTCCTGTCAGGGCATAGCATACAATTCTAATACAGATAGCTAGTTTTGCTATTTTTCATTCTATCCTTGGACGCTCTTAAACTTGTAAGATTTGCATACAGATGGTTCATTCTTTGTCTTTTCAAGGTTGGTGTGTTTTAACAAATGCATGATGTACTTTGTCTACAATTCACATTAACACTATTGTACAAAATAGATTCATCCCTTTAAAAACTCCCCTGTGCTTTACCTACTCAATCTTCCTTCTCTCTTGCCAATCTCCTGGCAACAATCGATCATTCTATCATCTCATATTTTTGCCTTATCCAGAGGTCATCTAATTGATATAATTCACATTGCATTTTTAGAATGGTCATTTGTGAGTGTTCCTGGCCTTCTGTGGAGGAATGGAACATTTCTGTCACTGATTAATATTTTAATGAATAGATATACCACAGTGTTTGTATTTATTCACCTATGTAATGATATCTTTGTTGGTTTCAGATTTTGCAATTATAAATACAGCTGCCATAAACAGTCATGTGCTTTGTGTGTGTGTGGGGACTTAAGATTTTATATCTCCACAGATATACAAAAGAGCACAATTGCGGGATTGCATGGTAAGATCATGTTTGGTTTTACCAGAAACTGCTAAACTATCTTCTGTTTACAACATTTTGTGTTCTCACTAAAAATGAATGAGAGTTGTATTGCTCCACACTCTCACCGCGGAATAGTATTGTCAGTATTTAGGTTTTTAGCCATTCAAATAAGCATGTGATGATATATAATTTTGATTTTAATTTTGCAATTCCCTAATGATAAATTATATTGGGCTTCTTTGGGTATGCTAATTTATGAAGGGGATATATATGTTTTAGCTTTGGATTTTGTTTAGAACTTTACAATTATGTGTTTGTGTTCTTATTTTGGGATATTGGGAGTTCTTTGAATATTTGGATAAAATCATTTCTCAGGTGTGATTTGCAAATATATTCTCCAATTTTCTGAATCTTCTTTTCAATCCTTTATCAATGGGTTTCACAGTGCAGAAATTTGACATTTCAATAAATCCAACTCATAAGTTTTCTTCTATCTTGAATCATTCTATATCTAAAAAGTCATTATCAAGTCATGGGCTCCTATGTTTTTGTGTATTTTTCCTAGAAGTTTTACTTTGCATTTTACTTTTATTTTGTATGAGTCATTTACATTTGATTTGTATAAATTACATACAATCTGTGCCTAAGTTCATTTTTTGTTTGGCAAATGTGTGTTCCATTCTTCCAGCACCATTTTTTCAAAAGCCACAGTTTCTCCAGGAAATTGCCTGTCTCTTTTGTGATAAATTGGTTGATTGCATTTGTATCCATTTACCTGGTCACTTTCATGGGAACCTGCTCTTCATCTTGGCCTATATCTTAGACCCCCAACTCCACACTCTTGTGTACTTCTTCCCCTCTAACCTGACTTTTATAGATATCTAATTCATCCCCACTACTGACCAAAAAATGTTGTTGAACATCTGGACAGAATGTTGGATATGTGGGAGCACTGTGTATTGTATATATGAACTACTGTGATCTAATACTGTTGTGAAGATAAGCTTAATAATTAGAAAAAAATGAAAAGTAAAAGATAGGGTTTAGACGCTGAGGAAAAGACATAAGTAGTTGCCTTGCCAATTTGCATAGAGGGCAAAACTTATTGCAGTGATGGAAGACAAAACATCAAAAACATTTTTGCATTTTTAATTTTTTGATACCCCAATTTATTTTTACCTTAATTTTTCCAAATCAGTATGTATTCCATATTTAACCTTTAATCTCATCAATATATTCCATTTTACTATTAATGGAACCTGGTGATATACTGGGCTTCACTTTTCAGGAAGTTTTGGATACCAGAGAGACTCAACAATGGAGGGGAGGAATACTGGTGTGGGATGTTATTGACAGGGGACACATAGTTGGCAGGGAGTTCTCCGGGGCATATATCCAGGGTACATAAAAGTGTTTGGATATTTTCATAGTGGAAACAATTAAAAACAACAACTGTGGGAGTGCTGAGTTCCTAGCCATGAAAGGTCTGAGATTTCATTTCCTTATGTCTTCTTACAATCTCAACATTCTATTTTTCGGTCACTTCCAGACCACCCTTCTCTGAAGAATTGGAAGCACCCACGTAGCTATGAAATACATCATCCAAACTGTGGATACATATTTGTTTCAACTCACTGAGTTTCCAGAATACACAAATTTTGTATTTCTGCGTGAATAGCCAGTGGAACAAAAATGTCACTGGAATGAACCAGAGAAGTTCTGTTATGCTCTTGGAAAGAAATATAATGGAAGGAAATGCTTTACTGATTGATGGTACAGATGCAAGAGTGTCCTTTGTTAGCTGGTGCAAATGTACATCACTATTGCATGGTGGTGGGAATGTAGAGAAGCATAGAGATATAACTGGAGTGACCAATGGACTGTGGTTAGTGGTAATAATATAATATACTTGCATCTATGCCAAAGATGTGCTGTGTTGATAATGTATTGAAAATGTATGCCAGATGTTATTTTATTATTTGTAACAAATTTTCCACCACAGTGTGATGTGTTGATAGAGCAGAGTTGTTTGGGAATTCTGCACATGTACATGATTGTTTTATAAGTTTACAACATCTGTCATAAAAATAAACTTGAAAACCATTAATAGGGTGGGTTGAGGGAAAAATACACCAAATGTAAGATAAGGACTATAATTAGTAGTAAGATTTTGACAATATTCTTTCATTATTTGTAAGAAACATCTCACAACAACGCAAGATGTCAGTGGAGTGTTGATGTATGGGACCCCTGTATGATGTTATGCAGGGTTGCTTTGTAAGTTCACAATTTTTCCTATACATTTATTGTTCCTGTATGTTCATATATAAATGATATAAAGATAATAAAAATAATGAGGACTTTGTGGGAAAATACTTTGCTTAGTAGTGATGTTATGCTAATGCTCTTTAATTATTTGTTTAAAAGTTTTAACAACAATGTAAGTTATTAGTGGTAGGGTAAGGTGTAAGAGTACTGTATGATGTTATATCCGACTGCTTTGTAGGTTCACAACTATTACTGTACACTTTTTGTTTACGTATGTTTATTTATGAGTGATATACTTTAATAAATTTTAAAAAACAGAGCTAATCATACACTCAATGTTGAAAGATAGAATGAATGTTTTCACTAATCCTATACCGTATTGTATTTAAGGTCCTTGATAAGAGAATTAGTCAATAAAACTAAGTAAAAGGCTTATGATTTAGGAAGAAGTAAAATTATCTGAATTCAGCAATGGCATGATCCTTTATTTAGAGAATCACCAATCGTCCACAAGAAAATTTCTAGAGTCCATAAATGAAACCATTCAAATGCAAGCTATGAGACTGACATGCAAAAATGTTTTATATAAACTACCAAAGAATATTCCAAATAGAAATTTTTAAAAAATCACTCACAAAGGAAACTAATGGAATAAAATACATAGGAATAATTTTATATGACTTATGTACTGAAAACTACAAAACAGAGTTGCAAGAAATTACAGAAGACCTAAGTAAGTGGGACAACATCCTGTATTCATGGATAGGAAGAATTAAATCTCTTAACATGCCGCTTCTATCCAAAATGGTCTACAGGTTCAGCCTAATCCCCTTCATTGACATGGGAGTGATTTTGGCAGAAACAGAAAAGTGAATCCTAGTTCATATGGAATCACAATTCACCAGGACTGCAGTATACTTTAGGATGTTGCCTTTATTTTCATTTCTCTTGGCCTGTTTGGAGAATGAGCAGTTTGAAATGATGCAAAACATGTTAACTTTTCTTCATCTCCAGAACATATTTGAAAACTTACCATACAGTATTGCTGATTAAATATTTGTTGAATGACTGAGGAAGAAATTGGTTGTGTGAGTTGAACAGATATCGCTGACTATGGGAGAGAAAAGAGAAGCAGTAATACAAGGAGAAATTCTCTTGAGAGAGAGCAGTCCCATATATGATTACCAACTCCAGAGGAGACGTATTAGAGACAGAAAGAGGATATTTTAGTGAACAAAGAATCTCTCTCCAGAAAGAGATAAGGAAATCATTTTGGAAAATTGTGCGATATAAGAGTTCACCTCTAAAGAGAGGTGACCTGAAAGAAGAGATGCATTTTTTTTTCCTCCAGAGAATTAAATATCTCACAGAGTAAAGAGACAAAAGAATACTTTCCTCCAGAGAATTAAATATCTCACAGAGTAAAGAGACAAAAGAATACTTCGTTAATTTGACTTATGGAGTTTAAATCCTAAAGGCACAGAAACTCAAAGTGCTTCCTCTACATGCTCTGAAGTTTGCTTGACTAATCCTTGGTCATAAGGAAACCCAACTGAGTCTACTAGAGACCACATGAGTGGATCTATTCCCCTTCTCTTACTGAGAACTGAGCTTCTAACTTCATCCTTCATCCAAGTAAGATTCCACATCAGAGAACTCAGACCGTGACTTGATAATGTGGTGAGTTACAGGATCTTCACAGTTGCTGGGGGAATGTATTTGGCACATCAACAGGTTAGGCATGTAAAGAAAACCTAAAATACAAAGTTGTGCCTTTAAAAACCTGATTGTGGAGAGATATAACAGATACAACAAACTACCTTTATTATGTCTCCTCTGGCATTAGCCCTCACCCATGGAACTTCCCTCTCTACGCAGCTTCATTTTTTGCACTGCTTCTTTGTATACGATTGTTGCAAGCATCTATTTAATCACATTCATTATTTTTTAATTTTAGTCATTCAACAAGTTTTTATTCATCAAATACTTCATGATAGGCACTAAGTATTATTTGGGGAATAAAGAAATGAGTAAGACATTTTTCCTTATCTCAAAGAGATCACATGTAAGAGAAATAGAAATGCATATGTGCAATATCCTGTGGGGGCACTGGCATCCTGGTGAAGTGATCCAAACATTTGGATATAACCAATGTGGAGGTTGGTGAAGGCTTCACCAGGAAGCTGGTAAGTGAATTGAGATGAGAAGTAGGAATTGGAGTAATTCCATTAAGTGAAAGAGGTAGAAGCACACCAAGAGGAGATAACAGAGACACAAATGTGGGATTAATATAACCATAATATTTGGTGAGGTTTGAGTAATAATTCTTAACACCTGATGAAAAAAGGAAGGTCAGAGAAAGAAAAATGTTACATGAGCCTGGCAAATTTGGGAGCAGCCAGTTAACAGAATATATTGTGTTTTGCCCACAAGGTGGATATATATGTTTGAAGTATTAAGAATCAGTGTGGCGTTTATAACATGTGATGTTCATGAAAAATCTTCCCCTATGGAAATCTCACATTGGGTGTATGTGTCTATTAATATTGCCAGAAACATGCAGAGAACAGTGAATCTGTGTAGGGTTGAATGACAATGAAAAAAATTATTATACCAGAGACAATGTCAGACATTTTATATTCGTTATTTTATTTAATTCCTTAAAATACACGATGAAATTTTTTTCACATTCTGATTTAAGGGAGAAAGAAAGGGCAGCTTACAAAATTGTGAAATTCTTGTCAAGGCATGCAATTGTGTCTGGTCTGAATCTTGGAGTTAGATGTTTCTAGGATTTTGCATTTCACTAATGATTTATTTCTTAATAAACTTAATATCTTAGAGTAGTGTTAGATTTACAGAAAAATTGCAAGGATAGTTAATAGGGCCTAAGAACCTCTTACCTACTTTCCGCTGTTCTTAATATCTCCCATCCAAATAACACATTATATTTATTTGGCATACAAAAGTTCTTGGGTCCTTCCTGGCAGTAACAGCTTTTCAGAATCTTCTCATTTTTGGTGACCTGGATGTTTTTGATCAAGCTGGTCAGATATTTTGTAAAATGGCCCTTAAAATGAATTTTTCTGATGCCCTTCTCATGATTAGACTGAGTTTATGGGATTTGTAGGAAGATACCAGACACAAAATGGCATTTCATCACATGATATCCAGGGTACATCCTATCAATGGAACAACATTGTTGACGTTGACCTTGATCAACAGTGTTTTGAGGTTCCCAATTATAAGGTTCCTCATTTTTCTGGCTTCCATACAAAAATCTGGAAAGTTGTCACTATGTGAAACTCACATTTAGGAGTGGGATTTTTCCTCCATGGCCTTGAGAGAGCAATACCAACATAAAGTATTGGAATTCATCTGCATAGGAGATATAGCTCTTATTTTTTAATCAATAATTTATTAATATCAAGATTGACTCAAAACATTTATTTTATTCTTTTGGTTGTAATACATTATCATTTTATATTGTTGTTTAGCTTGTTCCAGTTATTGTCATGGGACCTCTTTCAGCTGTGTCCTTTGTCTACTTGATATTATCCCCATTATTGAGGATTTTATTTTAGCATCTGATACTGTAAGAGGCTCCAGGCTCTTTTTGTGTATTTCTTGCCCAAACTTCTGCAGTCACCTATTTTTCCAAGTAGACTCACAGTTGAGAATGACATTAAGAACCAAAGTCTGTGTGTGGTACTTGCTACTGGGTCCTATCCAGGGAGTTTGTAAGGAAATATATCTGTGTATACTCTCCTGTGTATGTACACATTCCTCTAAATATTTCTACATGCAACCCTTGTGTATCTGTATTCATCAATACAACAGTTCATACTGATGTGTCTAACTCTAAACCATTAACAAAAAACCGTTCCATCAACCTCCCCTTGTTTATAACGTCTGACTCAACAGTGAGAAGCATAATCCTCCCCGCCCCCCGCCCCGGCTATGCCATCCATTTACTTCATTGCTTGATACCGGTGTACATCTATAGAAGTAAAACAATTGTTAACCCATATGCTGGTGCTGGTGGTATACAACTTTACCAATCTGAGTACAGTATATATGTACCGTGTCCATTGACTTAACTTTAAAATCTCCATTCATATCCAATATTAATATTTCAGCAACTTTTCTCTCATACTCTTCAGAGGGAGTATTTCATACATGTGAAATACTTTTTAGTTTTTTTTAACAATTTGCATACCTTGATAATGAATTTAATTTGCATACATTACAGTTCCCTACTTTGTCAAATTCAATGAGTTTTGACAAGTGTAATGTCATATGTTTACAATTACATTATAATACATAATATTTACACTGCTCTAAAAATTCACCTGCCCTTCACTTAGTCATCCCATCTGCTCTCGCCCTAAACCCCTAACATCCAGTGATCATTATATCGTCCTTGTTATTTCATCTTATCCAGAATTTCATAAAATAACTTGATATACATAGGTAGCATTTTAGACTGTGTTTTTTAGCAACAACGATTTGAGATTCACACTTGTCATTTTAGTATCTTTTCTGTGCATGCTTGATTGTTATCTGTACATCTTCTTGGTTAGGATTCTCTTCAGATCCTTTGCCCATTTATAAATTGGGAATTTGTTATCTTATTAATGACTTTAAAGATTTATTTGTATTTTAGAGTACAAATATTTTACTGGATAACTGTTTTGGAAATATTTCCCCAAGTCCGTTTACGTTCTTTTCATTCCTTTTTCAATGTCTATCACTGGGCAAATGGTTTACATTTTCATAAAGAAAAACTTATAAATTTTATTCTGTCATGGATTATGCTTTGTGTACTATATCATAACACTTATCACCAAACCACTGACCCCTTGATTTTCGTGTGTGCATTATTCCAGAAGTTTTATCCTATGCCTTTAACTTGTAAGTGCATGACTCATCTTGGGTTAACTCTTTTTGGAATGTATGCAATCTGTGCCTATTTTCCTTTTTGTTTGGCATGTGTTAATCCCATTTTTCCAGAACCATTTGTTGAAAAGACAACACTTTCTCCATTAAATCGTCTTTATCCTTTGACACATATCACTTGACTACATTTGTGTAGCTCTATTTCTGGGTTCTCCAACATTAGTTTATGTGTCTATTTCAACAAGACAACACTGTTGACTATTGTGTTTTTTAGTAATACTTGAAATCACCTAGTGTGGTGCCACAACTTCAGACTTCTTCCTCAGTATTGTTTGGCTATCTAGGTAGTATCAAGTAGAAGAAGTCCTACTACTTTGATCTTTTTCTGTAATATTATATTGGCTTTCTAGGATTTTTGCTTTCCATATAAGCTTTAGAATTAGTGTATCAATATCCTCAAAATAACTTAGTTGTATTTAGAACTGGTTTGAGTTAAATGTAAAGATCAAGTTTGAAAGAAATGACATTTTAGTAATATTCTGTCTTATATACTTTAAAACCAAACACCTCCAATTAATTATTTAATTATTTTAAACTTGTTATAGTAACCTATATACATATTAGAATTTCCCCTTTTATTTACTTTCAAGTATAAAATTTGATAATATTAAGTACATTCAGAATGTTGTGTTATAATCACCAATATCCGCGACATCAACATGTCATCGAAGGTTAAAAAAGATCATTCAAAATATTGAATAAAATAAATGCCAGGAAAATTTCTAGTTGAAAGTATTGCCATGAGAAAATCTTTACAATTATGGACAAGGGTGACTAGTCATAAACAACATCAAAGGGGTGCAGGAGAATTTGTTTTCCCTGGTATTTTCAGATAAAAAGAATTCGATCTATCTACATATAATAAGAAATAATTAATTCAATGTGTTTGCAATCTGTTAGGCCCAGGACTCCTCTCCTACACTTCACTTTCCCTTAATAATCAGTCATTTTATCTTAAGACAAAATTGCCTTCTTTAACCTTAACAATAAAAACACAATCTGTACACTGTACACACGTAAGTTACCAAAATGATTTTGGGAACTTTCTTCAAGTAAACTTTTTAAACCTACAATTACCATTAACACTAAACAAACTTTTCAGGATAATGAGGCAATTGGGTTATATGCAAACACAACTTTTCTCTTTATTTCAAATACTTAGTAGCATGCACTATTAAAAACAATTTTTTTGGAGTCAAGTTGGCAGTGGAGGCTGGCTTCCATAAGGACTAAGCAATTAGTCTATGAGGATGAAGCCATTTAATTGTAGGCTTACAAAGCAGCTAGCATTTCTGCTGTTTTACTTTCGTACTTTTCCTGTTCAAAAGTTGCAAAGCTTTATTATCACTAAATTTTCAATGTGGCTATTTAGACCCAATTAGAATAAGCATGGGAAAAAAACAGAGAGCACTTCTGTTGTTAAGCTTTTTACTTCTCCAGCAGCTGCACTAATTCTATCAGCTCAACACCATCCAGGTGGCGGGTGGGTTGTGTAGTTGTTGCTGGAGTGTTTTTTTTTTTTTGTTTTTTGTTTTTTTAATTTCAATTATCACTTTAGCAGAAGTTTTTTTTTCACAAATATGTTTTCACTGACAAACTCTCATTGTAGCATGCCAGTTTGTGTGGGATATTGTATCTGTGATTTACCTTTTTTCAAGTTTCTGAGCATTGAATTCAGTGGCTACCTGTTTACTTGTGTTTTCTAAATTCGGATCAAAATAAAATGTGATTTAAACTTAAAATATAGCTGAAGTAGCATTTCATTTTGACTTCAACTCTGATTGGTTTTGTGGTGGGTGGCAGTGATAGGAATTTTAGTATTTTTGATTTTCAAATTGACAGTGTTTGGCATAAAAAAACGGAGAGCATGGGAGGACATTGGAAATAGATCTATCAGACAAAGGATGCCACATTGGCTTTGAGGAGAAGGGACGAGTAATTGTGCTCTGAGCCTTGTTAAAATGTTTCTTTTATGGATTGGAGTCAGAAGGTGGGGGAGCATTAAAAATAGAATGGGTGAACAAATGTTATTTTAGTGGGTATGGTAAAAGAGGAGTCATTAAACTATTTCATTTACAGACTCTTTTGAGATTGAGGAGTTAAGCTTCCAGGGAATTCAGGAAGGACAGAGTAAGTGGTTTCCATATTAATAAGAAATGGAATTGGCTTACCTCCAACCATCAGAGTTACCTGATGGTCTCTTTGTAGTGGGTTTGGAGAACTGCATGGTCCCTGGGCATCTTCAATCATCCATTGCTAGTCCCAGAAGGTCTGGGAGGTTGAAAATGGAGTTGGGTCTGACTGGGTAACCAGTGCCCTCTTTTGAGAGGCCTGGGGACAATCAGACTTCCAGTGGATCCCCTGCTTGCCCAGTGCGCACAGCTCTGGAGGAGGTTGTGTGTTTGGGCACTCCTTGGTACAGTGCCCAGGCTTTTAACATTTGAAGCATTACCCTAATATTTTCTTTCCCACATGCCTGGAGTGGTGCAGCCCCTGGGAATTCTGGAGTGTGGATGATTTACAACTAATCTTTTTACAGGCTACTGCCATGGCTCTGACAGGGCTATTGGCAGCATTTGGTTGGTTTAGAGTATTTGCATGGGTCTGGACTGCAAGCCACATACATTCTTTTTCTTCTGGGGATAAAAGGTGAAAAGAATGATATAGAGGTTTTGCCAAGTAAGGTCATAAAGGCATTTAGTTATTGAAATTATTTGATAAAATGAGAAGGATCAGAGGAATAGGGTCCAAGATGTTGTTTAATCTGAGAGAGATCAGAGAATGAGAAGGGAACATGGACACATATAGGGTTTGGTGACTCTCACTTGGAAGTAGAGTCAGGGGCTAGGTGAGTTTCTAGAATGAGGTAGAGAAGCAGGAGGGGCAGAAAGACCCAGAGTAGCTGGCCGAGTGGGCACATAGGTAAGCGAATAGAGTTGTGCCCTAGATCAGTTTTTCATGAGGCATTAGGGGAGCAGGGATATTTTGAAAAGAAAAGTGAAGAAGAAGAATTTGGAAAGTGGGACAGAAATGACAAAAGGAGGGGTGATTGCACAAATCTAAAATGGCTTGTTCATATGGAACCTCACTCCCCTTGTTCAAGCATTGACAATAATTGTTGAGGACTGAAAGAATTTGGGGATCTAAGGTCCCGATTTTTGGACAGATGGATTTATTGTTAAGTGGGTTATGACACCAGGCAGGATTACAGTAAACGATGAGACTTTTCAGCCAGAGATCAGATTTGAGACCAAGGTCTAAAAGACTTTGGAAGATGTGCCACAGAGGTTTGGTTTTAGGGGTTTGGATTGGCTGTTCCCCATGGGTTTAAGGAGATTTCACCAAGTCCTGAAATGTTGGAGGATCACAGAGCAGGGTCTCACCCTGTGTCTTTTCAGACAAGATATGGAGAAAAGGATGAGAGGGAAGCATCCCTTCGTCTAGTCATTCCATGGAACAAAGGGCCCTGGACCCCGAGGCAACCCTCTACTCAGGGCTGGTCTTTTTGAGACAGGACATATTGTTCTAGACAACAGAGCACAGAACACAGCAGAAGAAGGTGCTGGAAAGACGGGAAAAGGTGTGAAGCTCTTCCCCCAGTTTTCTGTGAGAGTTTACCTGGACAGCTGAGAATGGAGGAGGGTATCAGAAAGAACAACCCTGCCAGTGTGGATGGAACAGGGATCAGACAAGTGGGCTCCCTTGATCTCTGCTTCCTGGGTTTCAGCACAAAAATGTTTGTTTTGGAGGCAAACTGAGGAAAGGAGACATCTTAGTAATCAGACCTGGAGCTGAGATACAATCAAACAAAGCCATTAATGAGCTTATCAAGTGGGCTGCATTAGAAATTTATGACTCTTCTGAAGCTAGAGTAATGCGGAGCTAGTTTGTGATAGTTTATTCTAGCTTTGCAGTTTTAAGTTCAGGGCTCCATAACTCATATAGGCTTTATAGATCCATCTGTGTCCCTCAGACATGGGTAGCTTCTATCAGACTGGAATGTTTAGGGAGGGAGCTGGGAAGGAGCAGGGTAGGAGCTCTGGTTCCATAACAGTTAGGAATCTGCACCTATAGAAAGAGGGGTAGTGAGCGGGGCTGAAGAGATCCCGGGGCGTAACACAAACCATAGCATTTATGTTAATATGGTGATAGCTGCTTTTGACTAAATTTGCATTGCTCTTGTCTCTTTGCTAGATGTTTCATCTACATGGAACCAGAAAACCAAACACGTGTTTCAGAATTTATCCTCCTGGGTATCTGAGAAGGTATAGATATTCATCCTCTCTTATTTTCGACATTCCTGTCTATGTACCTGATCACTGTCTTTGGAAACCTGCTCATCATCCTGGCCATCATCTCAGACTCCCACCTCCACACACGCATGTACTATTTTCTCTTCTACCTTTATTTTACAGATATCTGCTTCATATCTACCACCACCCCAAAGATGTGGTGAACATCCAGACAGAGAGCAAAGCCATAAGTTATGAAAACTTCCTCAACCAGATGTATTTTTTCCTGCTTTTTGCAGGATTAGACAACTTCCTTTAGACTGTGGTGGCCTATGACAACTTCAAGACAATATGTCACCCCTTTCACTATACAGTCATCATGAATCCCTGACTGTGTGGTCTTCTGCTGTGGCATCCTGGTTAATGAATATTTTGGACTCTTTCTTACATGACTTAATGATTTTGAGATTGTCATTTTGTACAGAGTTGGAAATTCCCCACATTTTCTGAGAACTTAATCAGGTTGTTCAACTTACTTGCTCTGGAAACTTCCTTAAAAACTTAGTGATATATTTTGCAATTGGACTTCTGGGTGTTATTCCAATCACTAAGATCCCCTTATCTTACTCTAAGGTTGTTTCTTCCATTTTGAGAAATTCAGTAGTTGAAAACAATTACAGAACACTTTCTACATATGTGTTTTACCTCTCAGTTGTGACCTTGTTTAATGGTACAGGTCTTGGAGAGTATCCTAATTACTCTGCTACCCCAAACTCAAGGGCAAATGCAATATCCTCAGTGATGTTCATGGTGGTCACTCCCATGATGAACCTCTTTAGCACAGTCTTAGAAACAAGGATTTTAAACAGTTCTTAAGGAAGCCTTCCAGGTAAGAAACATTATTTGTAAAAAGAATCTTTTGCCTCAAGTTTAGAATGTTCTCCTGATTAACAGAATTCAGACACTGGAAGATCTAAATCTAGATACTTTTATCACTACATAGAGAGATAATCTCTAAATGTCTACTTTATAGAAATTTTTTTCTTCTGTAATTAATTTTAAATCATTTGACCTCTTAGATTGTATTGCCTCTTACACTATTGAAGACAAAATCTCCAGCCTGAGTTTTCAGGTCTAAACGTTTTACTACAGGAAATTGATACATGTAAAATTATAGTAGGTATTGGAGGAATCAGTGTGCACAGCAGTCACTGTCACATGAAAGCAATTGTTCCTGTGCTACATGAATTTGGTGAAAAACAATATTTCATAGCAAAGGTTTTTATACTTGTTGCCAAGGTTTGTGCTAACTGACTCCAGAACTAGATCACATCCTGAACTGAGGTTAACATCTGATTAAACTTGCAGTAATCCACATTCCACCTCCCATATGTGCCCTTCTTTTGAACATTCAACTCTAATTAGGTCAGATTGTAATCAAAGTTAAATTTCTGATTACGCAAACATTAATAATGTCACCAATCTCAGTGATTCTTCCAGAGAATCAATTTTGTGGCTAAATATTATTTTGATAGGCAGAAAATTTTCTGGAAATTTATCTTGGAGTTTCCTACAGTAATAACACTCATTTATAGATCATAAAATGCACCATGAATAGAAATCATAGAAGACCTAAACAATTGGAAGAATATTCTCTGTTCTTTAATTAAAACATAAATATCATGAAGATGTCAGTTCTATGGAAACTGATTTTTATTTTCCACGCAATCACAATCAAAATTCTGAAAGCTTACCTAACAGTACACTAAAAGTCAATTTGCAAAATTTTTGGAAGGGACAGGGGACCCAAACAGCCATGACCATACTAAAAAACAAAAGGGAAGCTAGAGGACTCACTTTCTGATGTTGAGTCATATTCAAAGTGACTGTCATCAAAACAGTAAAATATGGGCACAAACATGGGCATATTGGCCAATGGATGATTCCACTGGAGTATTCAGAAATAGGCCCTAACATGTTCAGTCAACTGAGTTTTGTTTTTTTGTTTTTTTTTGCTGCAACCATTTTTTAATTAGCATGCTGAAGAGTTTTTAAAAATGTGCCTCTCTCTCGTCTACTAATGGAATAACAATAATAACCACTTCTGCTCCAGTTCAACTGAGTTTTGATAAGCCTACCAAGTCCTCTTTACTGGGACAGAGCATTCTCTTAAAGACATGGGTCCTGGAAGAACTGGAACGAAAGAATGAAAGAGGACCTCCATCTCTTTCCAGAATATCACCTCCAAATGGATCAAAGATCCACACATACAGGCTGGGGCACTTCCTAAAAGATAATATACAAGAAAATGTCAAGGTTTTTGTAATAGGTGTGTTCTCTTAAATATTATACCTAATGCATGAGCAACAAAAGAAAAATTCCATCAAAATTAAACACATTTGCACCCAAAAGGACTTTGATAGGGTGGTTAAAAGACAGCCTATTAAATGGGTAAAATATTTTAAGTCACACATCCAACAAAGGTTTAATATCCATGATATATATGAAGAGATCCTACAAATCAACAATATAAAGACAAATGGACATGGTTAAAAAATGGGGAAAACTCTTGAATAGACATTTCTCTAAAGAAATTATAATGCTGAAATATCTTCAGAAAATGTCCAACCACACTAGCTATTAGGGAAATGCAAATCAAAGCTACATGAGATGTCATTTCACACATAACTGAATAGTCACAATTTTTTAAAAAACTACAAATTTTGAAGAGGATGTAGAGAGAAAGAAATGATTATTCAATATTGTTGGAAATCTAGAATATTAGAGCCACTGTTGACATCTGCTTTGAATTTCCTAAGGAAGTTAGACATATATATACCATGTGACCAATCATACCATTCCTAGGTGTAAACAAAGAACTGAAACCAAGGACACAAACAGGCACCCACATACCAATGTTTACAGTAACATTAGTCACAATTGCCAAAAGATGGAAACAGACCAAGCATCTATCAAATCATGATTGGATAAAAATTTGTTGTGCGTATACAAGAAGAACTTTTATTTAGCTGTTAGAACAAATGAAATCATGAAGTATATGGCAACATGGGTGAACATGGGTGGCATTAAGTTCAAAGAAGCTAGTAAGATATAGATGCCCAAATATTATATGATTTTCTATTATGAACTAAATATAATGAGAAAACTCGTGGAGCTAATAGCTAGAAAATGTCACCAGAAAATGTGAAGTAAGAGAATGGAAAGGTGAGTTTAATCTGAGCAGAACTGTTAAAAATGAATTTGTAAATATTTGGAAATGCATAGAAATGTCGAAAGAACATCATACTGTTTGTAACTAGCAATCCTAATATATGGATATGACAGTAGTCAAAAAGGAAAGAATGATTTCTATTATTAGGAGGATAGCTAAACAATGAAGCTTTGGACTGTATAGAATAACGAACTATCTTGTGAAAAATCAGTATATTAATTTCACAAATAAGATTGTTTTTCTATGAAACAAAACGGATATATGTTAATACTACAAGATGTTAATATCAGGGTGATATCTGAGCAAAAATTCAACCAAAGCAAACTATGACTAGTAGTCTATAGTAAAATATTAATAACTTCCATCAATGGTAAAAGAAGGATTTATGCTAAGTGAAAGAAACTAGACAAAAATTACTACATATTATTACACTCTGTTTATACAAAATGTAAATACAAATAAATTTTAGAGTTAGAAATAGATTAGAAGAAATGAATGGCAGCAGAATGATTACATGATGAGAGGTGAAGAAGGGGTATAGTTTGTTTTGTTTTAGTTAATTTTTTCTTTTCTTTTTTGGAGTAATGAAATACTCTAATATTGTTTGAAGTAATGAAAGCAAAACTCCAGTTGTACCGCATAACATTGATTGTATACTATAGATGGATTTTATGGTTTATGATTAAATTTCAATAAAATTAATTAAGAAAAGTGATTTAGAGATTTTTTCCACTGCCATGTATGACATTTTCAAATGTTAACCTCAGATATTAGGAAATAAAATGAAGGTTTTTACGTAGACATGCTGTTTCTCTGTGAACTAGAAGAACACTAATTCTTTGTACATCACCTGACTCCAGAGCCATCACATCAACTGGTAAATGAGAGTGACACTTTGGAATTAAAAATTGCTCTGTTATAATGTCCAATTTTGAAAAATAAACATGATCTGGTCATTTATTTTTATTCACTTCACATTCCGTGTCAATGTCTTCATTCACCTTATTTTTAAATTTATCAGTTGCATAGGATCAGACTATGATTTCATTGATTGATTGATTGATTGACTGATTTTGTAAAAATATTACATTAAAAAAATATGAGGTCCCATTCACCCCACCACCCCCACCGCACCCCTCCCCCCCCCAGCAACACTCACTCCCATCATCATGACACATCCATTGCATTTGGTACATCTCTGGGCATCTCTGGGCATCTCTGCACCTCATGATCATTGGTCCACATCATGGCCCACACTCTCCCCCATTCCATCCAGTGAGCCCTGGGAGGATTTACAATGTCCGGTGATCACCCCTGAAGCACCATCCAGGGCAACTCCAAGTCCCAAAGGAGCCTCCACATCTCATCTCTTTGTGCCATTCCCCTTACGTATCAGCCAACATGTCCACTTTTCCCACTCCAATGCCACCTTTTCTCTTGGATTGGTTGTGTCCGTTGCACCTCTATGTCAAGAGGAGGCTCAGATTCCACATGGTTACTGGATGCAATCCTCCTGCTTTCAGTTGTAAGCACTCTAGGCTCCATGGTGTGGTGGTTGTCCTTCTTCAACTCCATCTTAGCTGGGTGAGGTGAGTCCAATAAATCAGATTGTAGGAGCTGGAGTCTGTTGAGGCTCAGGGCCTGGCTATCATATTGTCAGTAAAAAGAGTCAATCCCCTAAATATATCTTAAACCCCAATACCAACTACAATTCCAGTAAAGTAACATGATAGTCTTATGAAAAGAGATCCCCTCTGGGTCCAGTTTCATCATGCAGAAACACCAGCTCCAAAGAAGGGCCATCTGACATGGCAGTGAGCCCTATCTACCATGACCATAGGACCCATGGGTCCCTTTAGCCCTCAAAGGAACCAATACCTGGGGATTGTATCTACTTTATCTCTTAGACTCTGCTCAGTTGTGCATAAGGGCAATCCTTCTGACAGCCTCCAGACTCTTTTTTTTTAAGAGACTCATAGCCATATAAACTCATATCTCCTTTCTATTTCCCCCTTACATTAGGTCAAACAGCATTTTAAAGTCATATTATTCTATGTAGACAGGGATATTCTACTGATCCACATCGAACCTTCAATTCAAGGTCATTTTCCAGTTGCATTATCAGTTGTTAGTTGATAGTGATCCTTCGGTGCCAGGGAGGCTCATCCCCGGGTGTCATGTCCCACACTGTGGGGAAGGCATTGTATTTAGATGCTGAGTTAGGCTTCGAGACTGGCCACATTTGAGTAACATGAAGGCTGTCAGGAGGAAATTCCCAGACACAGTGCTGCTCTAGGCCTTGTTCTTATTTCAGGCATATAGGCTCACAAGCATAGTCATTAGTATCAGGGGCTCACTGTTGGACCCTCATTCTTTCTTGGTCCTTGCCACTGCACCGGGGGACTGCCACTGCTCCCCTAGGGACCATGGCACAGCACCCCCGGCCAGGGACCCAGTACCCCCCCAGCTGTAGTTTTTAATTGTTGCCACTATGAGTATATCCAAACATTACCATGCACCCTGGACATACACCCTGTATAGCTCCCTGTCAGCCATATATCACCTGTCAATAGTATCCTATACCAGTATTCCTCTGCTGCCATTGTTGGACCACTCTGGGATCCAGAACTTCCTGAAAATTGAAGCCCCAATATAATGTCAGGATCTCTTACTAGCAAAATGGTATATAGCGATGGGTTTAAAGGTTAGATATAGAATACGTGTTGACTTGGAAAAATTCTACATTCTATCTTTTTCTTTTCCTTTTTTTTCCCCCTAATTATTGAACTTCTCTTCACAAGAGCCCTAGACCACAGCAATTCATGTATACAATATACAGCACTCCCACACATCCACCACAAAACCTTTTCCCTTCCACAGCACTACTCTTACAACCTATTCACAACATACTTACTTAAAGTGATGCACAGAGTCTGAGACAATAGCTTTCAAACCAGGTGACATCTGTGCTTACATTGTGCGGCATACTTTAGGACATGCAGTTTTCTAACATTTTTAGTTATCCTATGTTTTACATTTTGGTTTACATTATCATTCTGTCATCCCCTATATGTTTATGATGTAATATTACATGTTTTATATCCATCCTTGTGTACTCTCACGAAACTCCTCCTCTTACCCCACATTTACCTTGGTTCCACATATTTAACATCCATTTTCCCATCCCCTTGGTGCCCACAGTGACAGCCAACCTCCGTTTCACGAGGAGCCACGTCCAAAGATACTTGCAACAGTGTTCAGGTCCTAACTTGCTCAGCTGCCCCAATGCCCTGGGAGCCACCCTTTCTCTCGACAGATACAGTTCCCTCTATTTGATGGCATTAGTCCTCCCCAGGATGTGGGTCCACCCCCACTCTCAGTACTTGGGTCTCTACCCAATGGTATCACCCACTCTGGCAAAATGAGCATTCAGACATTCCCCAGGAGCCCGTCCCGCATCAGACCATCTCCTCCGAGCATCCTAAACAGGTAACCCTCTTAATTATATTTTGATATGATTTTCTCAGCATTTTACTCTCAACCAACACATGACAATCTCCTGTGTTCGTATGCTACCCCCGAACCCCCCACTTTTTGGGCAATATTACCCATCTGCCCATCCCCAGCCCCCCTCTAACATGCAAAGCCCCACCCAAAGGCAACCACTTGCCCCCATTTTATCTCTTCTTTGTGCTCATACTTACCACCAGCTCATCATAAATTCCACCCCTGCAGACGTCGGCTCACATCCTTCCTCCACTCCCCGAATTCCTGTAAGCATATCGTTCAGTCTCTAGCTCTCTGAGGCAGCTTGTTTATTTCATATCATTGAGATCATGTAGTATTTGTCCTTCAATGCCTGGGTTGCTTCACTCAACATAAGGTTCTCAAGATTCATCCATGTTATCACGTGTGTTTGTAGTGTATTTGTTCCTACAGCCACGTAGTATTCCTTTTTGTGTATATACCACATTTTATTGATCCACTCATCTGTTAATGAGCATTTGGGTTGATTCCAACTTTTGGCGATAGTGAACAATGCTGCTATGAACATTGGTGTACATATATCGGTTTGTGTCCTTGTTTTCAGTTCTGCTGGGTATATACCCAGCAGTGGTATTGCTGGGTCATATGGCAAATGTATGGTTAGTTTTTTGAGAAACCGCCAAAGTGTCCTCCAGAATAGTTGAATCCTTCTGCATTCCCACCAGCAGTGGATGAGTGTTCCCCTTTGTTCACATCCGCTACAGCATTTGTATTCTTCTGTTTTTTTTATAGCTGCCAATCTTATGGGGGTAAGAGGGTATCTCATTGTAGTTTCAATTTGCATTTCCCTGATAGCTAGAGATTTGGAGCATTTTTTTCATGTGCTTTTTAGCCATTTGTATTTCTTCTTTGGAGAAGTGTCTGTTTAAAGCTTTTTCCCATTTTTTAAATGGGTTGTTTATCTTTTTAGTTTCAAGATATAGGAGTTCTTTATATATGCAAGTTATAAGTTTCTTATCAGATATATGGTTGCCAAATATTTTCTCCCACTGTGTGGGCTCCCTTTTTACTTTCTTGACAAACTCCTTTGACGTGCAGAAGGCTTTAATTTTGAGGAAGTCCCATTTTTTCTATTAGTTCTTTTGCTGCTCGTGCTTTTGGTGTGATATTCATGAATCCATTTCCTATTACAAGGTCCTGTAGATGTTTCCCTACACTGCTTTCCAAGGTTTTTATGGTCTTGGCTCTCATATTTAGGTCTTTGATCCATCTTGAGTTGATCTTTGTATAAGGTGTGAGATAGAAGTCCTCTTTCATTCTTCTACATATGGCTATCCAGTTCTCCAGGCACCATTTGTTGAATAGGCCACTCTCTCCCAAATGAGAGGGTTTGGTGGCTTTATCGAATATTATATGGCTATATATGTGAGGTTCTATATCAGAGCTTTCAATTCGATTCCATTGGTCTGTGTGTCTCTCCTTATGCCAATACCATGCTGTTTTCACTACTGTAGCTTTGTAGTATGTTTTGAAGTCAGGTAGTGTGATTCCTCCAATATGGTTTTTCTTTTTCGATATGTCTTTGGCTATTCGGGGTCTCTTTCCTTTCCAAACAAATTTCATACTTAGTTTTTCTAGTTCCTTAAAAGAAGGATGTGTTGATTTTTATTCGGATTGCATTGAATGTGTAGATCAGTTTTGGTAGGATAGACATCTTAATAATATTCAGTCTTCCTATCCACAAACAAGGAATATTCTTCCATTTATTTAGGTCTTCTTTGGTTTCCTTGAACAGTCCTGTATAGTTCTCGGTGTATAGGTTTTTTACCTCTTTAGTTAAATTTATTCCTAAGTATTTGATTTTTATTTAATTTCTATTGTTAATGGTATTTGTTTCTTGATTTCCTCCTGATCTTGCTCATTATTGATGTACAGAAATGCTACTGATTTTTGCGCATTGATCTTATAACCTCCGACTTTACTAAACTCATTTATGAGTTCTAGAAGCTTTGTTGAAGATCTCTCAGGGTTTTCTATGTATAGGATCATGTCATCTGCAAATAATGAAATTTTGACTTCTTCCTTTCCAATCTGAATGCCCTTTATATCTGGTTCTTGCCTCAGTGCTCGAGCAAGTACTTCTAAGACAATGTTAAATAGGAGCGGAGACAGTGGGCATCCTTTTCTTGTTCCTGAGTTTAGAGGGAAGGATTTTAGGATTTCGCCATTGTAAACAATGTTGGCTGTAGGTTTTTCATATATACTCTTTATCATGTTCAGAAAATTTCCTTATATTCCAATCTTTTGGAGTGTTTTTATCAGGAAAGGGTGCTGTATTTTGTCAAATGCTTTTTCTGCATCTATAGATATAATCATGTGATTTTTTTCCTTCAATCTGTTTATATGGTGTATTATGTTGATTGATTTTCTTATGTTGAACCATCCTTGCATCACTGGAATAAATCCTACTTGGTCGTGTTGTATAATTCGCTTAATGTGTTGTTGAATACAATTAGCAAGTATTTTGTTAAGTATTTGTGCATCTAGGTTCATTAGAGAAATTGGTCTGTAATTTTCCTTTTTGTGGTGTCTTTGTTTGGCTTTGGTACAAGGGTAATGTTGGCGTCATAGAAGGAGTTCGGCAATTTTCCATCTGTTTCGATTTTTTGGAATAGTTTCAGCAGGATTGGTGTTAATTCTTTCTGGAATGTTTTGTAGAATTCACCTGTGAAGCCGTCTGGACCTGGGCTCTTCTTAGTTGGGAGATTTTTAATGACTGATTCTATCTCTCTGCTTGTGATTGGTTTGTTAAGATCATCAATTTCTTCTTTCGTCAATATGGGTTACTTATGTGTTTCTAGGAATTTGTCCATTTCCTCTAAATTGTCATTTTTGTTGGAATATAGTTTTTCAAAGTATCCTCTTATGATAGTCTTTATTTCTGTGGGGTCAGTGGTGATATCGCCTTTCTCATTTCTTATTTTGTGTATTTGCATCTTCTCTCTTTTTTTCTTTGTTAGTCTCACTAAAGGTTTGTCAATTTTGTTGATCTTCTCAAAAAACAGCTCTTGGTCTTGTTTATCTTTTCAAATGCTTTCTTTTTGTTTTTTTTTATGTTTTCACCATTTTTATTCAGTTTCACAATCAACCTTTTTACCAATCCTGCACAGGTTAAACCTCAGCTTTCCATTCTCTACATTCATACTATTCTCTGGTAAACTATTCTAATTATTAATTCCATGAGTTTACACGATATATTCAGATCATGATAGCACAGTCATACAGTATTTGTCCTTTAGTTTCTGACTTGCTTCACTTAACATGATAGGCTCCAGCTTCATCCATGTTGTCATATGCTTCACTACTTCATTTCTTCTTAATATTGTATAATAATCTATTGTTTGTATGCACCATAACTTCTTTATCCACTCCTCAATTGATGGACACCTGGGTTGTTACCAATTTTTGGCAATCATGAATAATGCAACTATGGACATTGACGAGTAAATGTCTGTTCTTGTATCTGCTCTCCGTGCTGCTAGGTATATGCTTAGTAATGGTATTGCTCGGTCGCACGGAAAGTCTTTATTCAACTTCCTTTGGAACTGCCAAACAGTCCTCCACAGTGGCTGTACCATTCAACATTCCCTCCTACAGTAAATAAGCATTTCCATCTCTCCACATCCTCTCCAACAATTACAGTTTTCCCACTTTTTAATACTGGTGTGTCTAGTAGGTGTGAGATGATATCTTATTGTTGACTTGATTTGCATATCCCTGATTGCTAATGGCATTGAATTTTTTTCCATGTGTTTCTTTGCATTTTGAATTTCTTCTTTTGCAGTTATCTTTTCAAGTTTTTAGCCCATTTATTAAATCAGATAATTTGTCTTTTAATGGTTGTGCTGTATAATTTCCTTATATGGCATGGATATTAAAATATTATCAGAAATGTGATCGCCAAATATTTTCTGGTTCTTGGTTTCAGATTTAGGTCTTTGATCCATTCTGAGTTAATTTTTGTATAAGGTGTTACATAGGGTCCTCTTTCTTTCTTTTGGCTATGGATATCCAGTTCTCCCAGCACCATTTTTTGAATAGAGTGTTCTGGTCCAGGGGGTAGGGCTTGACTGACTTGTCAAAAATCTCTTTACTGTAGATGTGAGGGTCTATTTCTGAGTTCTGAAGTTGTTTCCATTGGGCGATATGTCTGTCTTTATGCCACTCTTATGCCTTTTATACAATGCATCTAAGTAATATTCTTTAAAGTCCAGAAGTGAGAGTCCTCTAAATTCTTTCTTCTTTTTAAAAGATATTTTGGCTATTTGGGGTCTCCTTACCTTCCTAATAAATTTGACAATTAGTTTTTTCATTTCTGCAAAAAGGCTGTTGTGATTTTTAAAAAAAAATTTTTAATTGATTTTGTAAAAATATTACATTACAAAAAAATATAAGAGGACCCCTTCAACCCAACCACCCCCACCCCACCACTCCCCCCCCCCCCAGCAACACTCATTCCCATCATCATGACACATCCATTGCATTTGGTAAGTACGTCTCTGGGCACCTCTGCACCTCATGGTCAATGGTCCACATCATGGCCCATACTCTCCCCCATTCCATCCAGTGGGCCCTGTGAGGATTTATAATGTCTGGTGATTGCCCCTGAAGTACCATCCAGGGCAGCTCCAAGTCCCTAAGACACCTCCACATATCATCTCTTCCTGCCATTCCCCATACCCATTAGCCATCATGTCCACTTTGCTTTATTATTTTCTATTTCATTTAGTTCTGCTCTTATCTTTGTTATTTCCTTCCTTTTTCTTCCTGTTGGGTCACTTTGTTGTTGTTTTTCTAATTCCTTCAAATGTGAAGTTAGGTCTTTAATTTTTGCTCTTTCTTCTTTTTTGATATATGAATTTATGGTTATAAATTTCCCTCTCAGTACTGCTTTTGCTGTATCCCATAAATTTTGGTATGTTGTTTTATCATTATCATTTGTTTCAAGGTAGTCATTGATTTCTTTTGAGATTTCCTCTTTGACCCACTGTTTTTCAAAGAGTGTGCTGTTTAATTTCCAAATCGTGGTGTGAAACCTGGGCCTCTGTCCCTTGCAAATTTCCAGCTTGACTCCACTGTGGTCAGAGATATTGTTTTGTATGATTTCAACCTTTCTGAATTCATTCAGCCTTTCTTTGTGGCCTAGCATATGGTCTATCTTGGAGAATGATCCATGTGCGCTTGAGAAGAATGTATATCCTGCTGTGTTTGGGTGTAATGATCTATATATTTCTATTAGTTCCAGCTCCTCTAATATAGTGTTCAAATGTTTTGTTTCTTTAGTGATTCTCTTTTGAGATGTTCTGTCCAAGGTAGATAGTGGTGTATTAAAATCCCCCACTATGAATGTAAATGCATCTATTATTTCACTTAGTTTTTCCAGCATTTGCCTCATGTACTTAGAGGCACCCTTGTTAGGAGCATAAATATTTATGATTGTTCGATCTTCTTGACAGATTTTCCCTTTCACTAAAATGTAATATCCTTCCTTGTCTCTCACAATTGTTTCACATTTAAAGTCTATTTTGTCTGATATTAATATAGCTACTCTTGCCTTTTTTTGGTTATTGTTTGCTTGTATGATTGTTTTCCAGCCATGCACTTTCAATCTCCATGCGTCTCTGGGTCTAAGATGGGTCTCTTGTAGACAGCATACAGATGGGTCATATTTCCTTATCCAATGTCCCAGTCTGAATCTTTTGATAGGTGAGTTTAATCTGTTGTCATTCAGTGTTATTACTTTCAAGAAATTATTTGTGTAAGCCATATTTTGATTGGATTTGTGTTTGTCATATTTTGTTTGTATTTTTTTTTGCCTTCTAGTTTGTCTTTTTTTGTTGCTCTTATACTCTCCTCCAACTCTGCCTGTCCTGTTTTTTCCTTTCTTCCTGCAGAACTCCCTTTAGAACTTCTTGAAGGGGAGGTTTCTTGTTGGTATACTCTTTCAGTTTTTGTTTATCTGCGAATATTTTGAACTCTCCATCTTGTTTGAATGCTAGTTTAGCTGGATAGAGTATTCTTGGTTGGAATTTTTTTTCCATTAGTTCCTTGACTCTATCATACCACTGCCTTCTTGCCTCCATGGTTTCAGATGAGAAATCAGCACTTAATCTTATGGAGCTTCCTTGTATGTGATGGTTTTCTTATCTCTTGCGGCTTTTAGGATTTTCTCTTTGTGTTGAGCATTGGATAATTTGACGAGTGTAAGTCTTGGGGTGGGCCTGTTGGGATTTATGACTAGTGGAGTGTGCTGTGCTTCTTGGATATGTACGTCTGTCTCTTTCAGTAGATTTGGGAAGTTTTCAGCCATTATTTCCTGCAACACTCCTTCTGACCCCTTTCCCTTCTCTTCTCCTTCTGGAATACCTATAATATGTATATTTGAGTGTTTTGCATTGTCATTCAGGTCACTAAGTCCTAGCTGGATTTTTTCTATCTTTTTATTGACCCCTTCTACTATCTGTTTGATTTCTGATGTACTGTCTTCCACATCACTAATTCTCTGCTCTGCCTCTTCTAGTCTGTTGATATTTGCTGGAGGTGTATTTTTGATTTCTTGAATTGTGCTGTTCATTCCCATCATGTCTGTTATGGTTATGCATATGTCTGCAATTTCCCCTCCCAGTGTTGTCTTCATGTTGTTAACCTCTTTCATTACTTCATCAAATTTGTCGGTGATAAATGTTCTGAGATCTTTCATTGCTTTTGCGAAGTTCTGCTCCCCTTCCTGATTTTTAGTTTGTTGATTGGATTCAGCCATGTTTTCCTGATTACTGATTTGGTTTGTCAATTTTTGTTGCTTTCTGGTCATCATTTTATCTTGATGGGTTTAATCAGTTCCTTAGCTTCTTTGTCTAGTCTTGGAGATTAATTAGCTGTTGTTTTTGCATGTTATATCTTCTTTTTGTCACTTTGTTCTTCTTATTCTAATTTCTTGTTGCTGGTTAAGTTTACTTTAAAGGAAAGTATTAGTGCCGGGGAAAGGCAATTGTGTAAGCAAGGAAAAAGTGTAGAGTAGTATTGGTGATATATGTTAACAAAGCAAGAATATGAGATCTGGGAGGATGGAGGTTAGATTCATGTAAATTTTCTAGTGTTATAGCTGTAGGTAGAGTACCTATTATGAGGTAGATGACTGAATATGGGAGGAATATGGTATGAGCTACAAAGCTATTGTTTCCGTGAGAGAGGGAAAAAGAAAAGAAATGTAATAGTTTCAAGAGTGGATTCCAGACAGAAAACAAAACAAAGGTATTAGAAATTAAGAGTTAGACACTTTGTGGATCAAAGAAAGGGAGGTGGAGTTGTAATATAGGAGAGACAGTAGATGATGGCAGATATCAAGATGTAGGGGAAGGGGGATAGTGTAGGTAGCCTAAATCAGTTCACACAGAAATGAGGCAGTGGAGGATGGGAAAAGCCAGCAAATGTGAGGTGTTCCCTGTAGCACCTATTGTATACTTGAATTAAAATAAAATAAGTGGAAAATGAGGGACAAGAGGGAAAGAGAAAACAGAAAAATAAAAATAAAATAATAATAAAAAAAGAAAGATGTGAAGAAAGGAAGAAAATAAAGAGGGTGGGCAAATGGTGGGGAATAGGTAGGGGGAAGAGAAATACAGGTATACACGAACCACAATTGCAACACTAACTGCAACACCAATGAAAAAACCCCTAAATAACTGTATAAAAAAAGGACTTTGGGGGACACGCTAGGAGAAAAGACTAGGGGATAATGCAATATTAGCAACCAGGGCATCAAAAAGAGTAAAAAATAAGATAAAATGAAAATAAAAACAAAACAATATGAACCAATAAAGATAAAATGCAAACGTTAAAGTCCAGAGCACTCAAGGACCCCAGGTGGACCCCAGGGCATGATGGATAAGGGGGTGGAAAGTCTGAGACACTGAAGACTCAAGAGGTGTGAGTCTGGGGTGTGGACCACCAGAGTCCAGGGGGCCCAGACCTGGCAACCTCAAATCCGGTCAACAGGAAGCTTAGGAGCCCCGCCGTGCAACACAGCCCTAAGGGATCCCCATAGCTGGGTGCCAGCCCCATGGGGGAAGCCAGATCCACAAACTCTATATTTAATATCTGAACCCTGCAATTCACCTACTCCTCAGGGTTCCTTTTGTTGGTATATCGTCAATTCAGCCTTTGGACAGCTCCCATCCTGTGCTCCCACGCAACGGCCACTTGAGGGCACCTCAAACCACAGCCAGTTTAATGACCCAGATCCCAAGCCCCGCTGGTGGGCTGGGCTTCAGCTGGAAATGCTAAAAACAGACTCCAAAACCAGAACTCCCAAACTTCGCAAAATATTCCCCAATCTGCTTCCAGACGTGTCCCCCTCCCTCACTGCACCCTGCAACAATCTCCCAATTGTGTTCCCTTATTGCCAAAAATCCAATTCCATTGCAGACCGGCAGCCAGATCTGTGGGGGCGGGGCTCCAGGCGGAAGCACTACCACCCCGGTCCGCAACCAAAAACGTCCCCCGCTTCACAACAAAACACCGTCTGTCTCCCCAAATCGATCTGCAAAGGCGTCCTGTCCCATCAACCCCTCACCAGTCTGCCCAGGACCAGCGAATTCCCCAGCACAGCAGAGCCTCCAAAAAAAGGAAAAAAAAAAACCCTGGCACGGCGGCTCCCGAGCTGCAGCAGCACCCGATACCGCGGATCCACCCACCCATGGAGGGAACTTTCCACGCCCAGCTGGGACCTCCGTTTATATATTATAGACGTATCCTCTCTGTTACCTTCCCACCAAATCGACGTACAGACACCTTCTGACCAGCAAAAATCCCCGAAACAGCGCAGTCCCAAAGAGCCTTCAACGCCGCCCAGCCGCCTCCTGCAGGAGACACTACCAGGCAAGTTCACTCAGCCACCATTTTGCCCCAACTCCGCCCCCCCCAGACTATGATTTTGAGGCATACCAACATCTGACTGTAGTTTTCTGAGAAAATAGATTAGATTTATGCAGTCCAAGAAAATTTCTGGTTTATGACTGTGTCTTAATCTCAGAATTAAAAATCCCTAGCTTACCATTTTTTGAACAATTGCCCCAGTACAATTAAAATCCAAGTCCCTTGAAGTATGATAATGAACAAAATCATTTAAAACCTAAACCAGTCAGCTTTTCCAAATTTTTCCTGTTTGCTGTCTTTAGGGGTGAGGGCAAGCAAGGTGTTGTGAATCAGAATAGCCAGTGTACATACACTTGTGGTGTCCATTTATCCAATGGAAATAGTGTCTTTCTTGTTCTCACACCCAGTAACGTATATATCAGCTCCCAGTTTTCTATCCTGGAAGACCTATGTTGTGCATTCAGTCCTTATATCAGATAATTTACCTGTAGGGCTGATTTTATTTAGACAGAATCTCCTTTTTAAAAAAAAGTCTCTATTAGAGTTGATGGGCACTTGTTTGTTTTTTTTCCCACCTTTTTGCAATAGTGAACAATGCTGCTATGAAGACGGGGGTGTAAATTGCTGTTTGGGACCTGTATTTATTTCTTCTGGACATACTCCTCCTAGAAGAACTGCTGAATCATACAGCAATTTTATATTCAGCTTCATGAGGAACCTCAAAACTGTCTTCCACAGAGGCAGCCCTATTCTATATTCCATCCAACAGTGACAGAGACTTCCTATTTCTTCACATTCTCTCCAGGACTTACAGTATTTTGTTATTTTACTTTAATGATCATTCTATGAGGTGTGATATGATATCTCATTACAGATTTGATTTACGTTTCCCTAATGACAGTGATATTAAACTTTTTTTAATGTGCTTTTTCACCATTTGTATTTCCTTTTTGGAAAAATTTCTACTTAGGTCTTATGACCATTTTTAAATTGCACTGTTTCTCCTTTTACCATTTATTTGTATGATCTCTTTATATAGTAAGGAAATAAAACATTTATTGGATATGTGGTTTTCAAGTATATTTTCCCACTGAGTTGGCAGCCCTTTCACAATCTTTCTTTGAGATTATATAAAGTTTATAGAAAAATATAGGGGATCCCTATATATTCAATCTAAGTATCTTTAAAATAAATATATAAGTGAATGAATGAATAAATAAATAAATCTATAAATTTGTGCGGTGCAAAGTGTAAACCATCATATAAACTATAGTTTATGGGTAGTAGCAATGCTTCAATATATGTACATTAATCATAACAAATGTACTACAGTAGTTAGTAGGAGAGTCTCGTCCCATGCAGGGGGAACGTAATGTATTCAAATGCTGAGTTTGGCTTAGAGAGATGATAGATTTGAGCAACAAAGAGGCTTTCAGGAGGTAACTCTTAGGCAATGCATAATACTAGGATGTTTCACTTTGACAAGTACAAGTTCATATGTACATCCATTAATATCAAGGGCCTGGCTTAATGGAGTGTCTTCCTTCACCAGACAATCCCTGGTACTCAGAAGATTCTTGCTGTTCTATTAGAGAATGTAGGAGGACACGTCAGGATGTTAATTCAACATTTTTTGTTATTGGGTGGGTCTCCACCCCCTGAGTAAAGACCATGAACTCTTGAACCCAGTTATATGCCTTAGAGGCAGGTCCCACATGAGCAACTCCCCACACATACCGTATCACTGACACCTCCCACCAGTGATAATTTCCCTTCACAGTTGTGAATTTTCTGTGGCTCAAAACCTCTCAAAAATTGAAGCCAACAGCTGGGGTTGGTGTATGCTCAGAAGACTTGAATCTCCAAACTATTCCTGTGCAAGCTGGGCCCTGAACCTCAGGAGACTTGCAACACCTACTCTCTGGACATTGGACTTACCCAGGTCCATTAACCAGGAAGTGAGGATGGTCAACCACAAGATCAGGTAGCTGAGAGAGTCTTCAACTGCAAGCAGAATTCCATCCATCAGCCATGTTGGACCTAAGCCCCATCTCAATTTAGAGGCGGAGTGGGTATCACCATCCTAGTGTCCTCAGGATGGAGGAATAAAATATGGATTAGATTGTATTTGCTGGTGTTCAGCCGTAAAACTATTTTGACTCTAAAAATGGAAGAAATTGTATTGGTGTAGAGACAGTGGCCATAGGAGCTGCTGGTGGTGGGAAGAAGGAAGAAGAAGCATCATATGCCACATTTGCAGGACTTCGAGTTGTCCTAGGTGACATTGCAGAGAGAGGTGCAAGACATGGTGTATCCTGCTGTGACTTGTTAGCTGAACTGGGCTGGAGTGTAAACCGCAATGTGGACTATGAGCCATGCAGAGTAGCAGTGCTCTGGGGTGTATTCATCAAGTACACTGGATGTCCCATGCTGATGGGGGAGTTTGTTGATGTGAGAGGAGTGGTTGGTGAGGAGTGGCATGTATGGGAACCGCTTGAAATTTTTGATGAGACATTTTGCGTGATTCAATATCTAATAAAAAAGACAATTAAAATTTGGCTAAAAAATGAAACCAAGAGAAAATCAAATAAAATTAATAAGCAAATGAAACAGTAATGATTTTAATGTAGCAAATAAAATACAAAACAATTTAAAAAATTAAATAATATAAAAACTTTTTGGACATGCTGCCTTTCATTGATCTAAGGTCTGTTGTCTTACATACATATAGTAACAAATTCTTCCATATAAATTCCCGCATCAACTTCTTTTATCCATTTTGGCTTCAAAGAAGCTAAAATGATTACCTTCAAAGCTTATAGAAAATACAGGGTGGGAAGCAGATGTGGTTTAAAAAGTTGAGGTCCATGGTTTGATTCCTGGGGCGTCCTGGTGAAGGCAAGCTGGCCCACATGGAGAGCTGGTCTGAACAGAGTTCTGGTCCTTGCAGAGTGCTGGCCTGAGAGACAAACTGGCCCAAGCACAGTGTTGGTCCATGCAACAGTGATGGCCTGCACAGGGGTGCTGGCATGCACAACAAGATGGCCCAAGCAGAGATTTGGCGCAGCAAGGTGAGGCAACAAAAAGAGACACAAAAGAGAGACAATAAGAGGTGCAGCAGACCAGGGACTGAGGTGGTACAAGAGATTGAACACCTCTTTACCACTCTGTAAGGTCACAGGACTGGTTCCCAGTGCTACCTAAAGAAAAGATGAGCATACAGGAAAGAACACACAGCAAACAGACACAGAGAGCACACAACAAGGGGAGAGGGGAGAAATTAATAAATAAATATTTAAGAAAATATAGGGGATTCCCAAATATCCCATATCCTTCCTTTTTCATTCTTCCTTAATAATAACATTTTACATGAGGATGGTACATTTGTTACAATTGGGGAACAAATATTGAAGCACTGCTATTAATCATAGTCAAGGTTTTACATTATGGTTTATATTTTGGAACATATAATTTTAGAGGTTTTACAAGATTTAAAATGGCCTTTATCAATTATTGCAAGATCATGCAGAACATTTCTAATTCCCTAAAATTTCTCTATGTTACATTTATTCTTTTCTTCCCTCTACTTGCCCTCAGAACTTACCGTAATCACTAGTTTCAACTTTTGAATAATAAGGTTCATAGTTACTTGCAATAATGAGGGTTTGACATTTTAGCCTGTTCTCTTGTATTGGGTACTGCCTATGTTCTTGAGGAGTTTTTGTCCCTCTAATTGAGAACACAGTAGGATTCCGCAGGATGGGAGTTTGATATTATCCTGTTTATTGTGTTGGTCTCCACCCACTGAGCTACTGCAGTATGACAAGATGAACACCTAATTATTCCACTGAAGCATGCCCCAGGTGTGCCCTATCACACATATGTCCTCACATCCAATGTCCTACACTGGTAAACCTCGCTTGCCATATTTGCCAAATGAATTTTCCTAACATTGTAATGTTAATCACACACATGCAAATCCCCAGCAGTCACTCTCACCACAGTCCATGGATCGTCCCAACCCACCTCCCCACCCCCTCCCTCTCAGAAATCACACCATCAAGCCCATTAGCATCACTGCACCAGTCTCATGCCCATCCACTGCACAACATCATTCTAACTTCTCACATTTCTACAAATGCCTCAATAATGAGAGCTGGCAGCACAGCAAAGGAGCTTCCACAATCCCCCCTCATGTTCCTGTTCCTCATGCTGTATATGAAGGGTTCAGCATGGGGGTAACTAATGCACATATGACCGAGGCCACCAGATATTTCCTAGAGGATGGTGTGGTTTCAAAGCTCAGGTAGACACCAGTACTTGTGCCATAGAACAAGGAGTCAACTGACAGGTGACACCCACAGGTAGAAAATGCTTTGTATTTAACACCAGCTGAGGATATCCTTAGAATGGAGGAGACAAACTTGGAATAAGAGAAGATGATCCCAATGACAGGAAAAACGCCACTAACAATAGCTACAGAATACACATGTAAATTATTGATGAGTGTGTCTGAAGAGGCGATCTTCAGGACTTCAGGAAGGACTTCTACGTTAGTGAAGAAGGAGAGCCTCAAGAGGGTAAACATTTCAATCAGGACCATCATGACAGTGAGACACCAAGACCCCAGAACCATCATGACACAGGGCCAGAGTTTCATGAGAACTGTTTAATGCCGGGGTGATGGATGGCAACAATGGGCCATTGGCCATAGCAGTAAGGATGAAAATGTCCAGGTATCCAAATACAAAGAAAATAATATCTGGGTGAGGCAGGCTGCATGGCTGATAATTTTGTTCTGTGTCTGGATGCCCAGCAGCATTGTTGGGATGGTAGAATTGGTGAACTCAAAGTCAGCCAAGGACAGGGAGGAGAGGACGAAGTTCATGGGCATGTGGAGGTAGGAGTCTGAGATGATGGCCAAGATGATGAGCAGGTTCACAGGAAAGGTAACCAGGTACATAGAAAAGAGCAGCCCAAAGAGCAGAGATTGCAATTCCTTCTCATCAGCAAATCTCAGGCAGAGAAAGTTTGGTACTTCTGTTTGTTATTTTGTTTCCATGGGATGGCTAGGTTACCCAGCTTGAGGGGAAAAGAAACAAAATAATCAGTCCAAATTGACATTTTCAGCATGACAGCAATACCCTAAAGCCAGTATCTCATGATGCCATGCATCTTGTCTAATAAGTGGTTCTCCTTGATGACAAACGGTGGTTACTTTTGCTGCCTTGCCTGGAATCCAATGCTACCATATATTTTTAGCACCCTAATACCTTACAGGTCAATGCTGTGGGATTGGACATTCCCCAACTCAAGGACGATATTTCAATCATTTTCAATGTCCTTTGTTCTATCTTTCAGTCATTTGTACATGTTACATTCTCTAGTGCCTTTGCCAATCCTATGGCTAAAAAATTAACATCTACTCTAATAACAATTTATTGTTTGCATTTCATTTATGTGACAGTTTATCTGATATAAATTCAACAGAAATGGGTGCAGAATACTGTCTTCTTTTAACATAAGAGAATCTAATGAACATTTCCAATATACTCCAATGCTCATCAGATTAAAAATATTCTATTATCTCATATTCTGTTTATATACCACCCATTTTTAGACCGTTCTTCAATGTTTTCTTAATGAAAAATAATGTTTTATTTAATTTTAAATATTTTTTTGACTGCAGCTGTAGGTTTAAGGAAAGATCATGCAGAAAGTAAAGAGTTCCCATATAGCCTCCCTTGTACAAGCAGTTTCTCTATTTTTTTTAATTTCTCTCCCCTTCCCCCCCACCCTGGTTGTCTGTTCTCTGTGTCTATTTGTTGCATCTTCTTTGTCCACTTCTGTTGTTGTCAGCAGCATGGGAATCTCTGTTTCTTTTTGTTGGGTCATCGTGCTGCTTCAGCTCTCCATGTGTGTGGCGTCATTCCTGGGCAGGCTGCAATTTCTTTTGTCCTGGGAGGCTCTCCTTAAGGGGCACACTCCTTATGCATTGGGCTCCCCTTTGCGGGGGCCACCCCTGTGTGGCATGGCACTCCTTGCGTGCATCAGCACTGCACATGAGCCAGCTGCACAGTGTTCAAGGAGGCCTGAGATTTGAACCACCGACCTCCCATGTGGTAGAGGGATGCCCTAACCACTGGGCCAAGTCCGCTGCCAGTTTTTCTATTTTGAATTAATATATTTTCTCTTTTATCTATCTATAAAACACTTTTGCTAAGCAATTAAATTTCCATTGTCTCTTTCATCACTTTCTTAAAAATGATCATCTATTTCATGATGTTTATGTATTTATAGTGAGAAGCTTCAAATCTTTGGTCTTGTTTTTATTTATATATCTACCAAATATATTTAAATATTGAATAAATAAACTCACCTAGCATTCTATCATAACTTCATTCCAAGTGCCAGCTTATTCTACTAGATGAATTCAGAATCATCTAGCCACATGCAAAGAAAATATCAGTGGAATTTTAACGTGGATTCCATTAAAGATACGAATTAATTTAGAAAGAGTTAACATTTTTCTTAAGTTCATGTTCTTATTGCAATAATAGAGAAACTATTTCAGATATTTAAATACCATTTCAGTAAATGTCCTTGCAGTGTTTATGAATATCATGGTCATCTCTGGCTAAGAGTCGTTTAAGTTCAATATCAATAGGGTAGAGATTACTCCCTCCAATATGTCTGTGATATTTCAATTATGTTAGCAAATCTTTTGATTATATTTGGTATTGTCATGTTGGCTTTCTGTTTTTTTTATTGCTTTAAAAATTTTTCTCAAATCCATTTATTTTCACCAAATAATTTGTAAATAACACATATTCCATATAATTCCTAATAGCCATTATTTTTAAATGATTTTGCCTTGGTTTAAGATTCCAGAAAATTTCAAAAATAATAGAAATGTGACATTAATCTTTCATTTTATGATTTTAAATGGAATAATCCTAGATTTTTAAATTTAATTTTCTGTTCACTATCATTTGGGATATCTTAATATATGTCACATTAAATTTAATATATTTAGTTCTTATTTACATTAGACAAGTTGTTTTAACATTATGAAAAAGTGTTTGATGACATTAACTATTTAGAAGAACATAAGGTTAGACTGTATCTCACTATTCTCAAATAAATTTCAAACAAATATGAAATAAGAGAAAATACTAGCTGTTAGAAGAAAACAAAAATGAACATATAGATACTTACATTTCTGCATAGTTTCAATCTTAAAAAAACAGTATTTTCTGAATATAAAGTTTTTCATAGAAATAGGAGAGGATAAGATGAAAAATTGAAAGATCATATTGAAAATCTCAAAACAAAAGTACCATGTAGAAAAAGTAAAATGAAAAACCGATTCACTCAAATCTCCTAATTATGAGAAGCAGAAACATTACTAATTTTATATGCAAAAAGGGTATTGGATATTAACAATTCTTTTAGGAGTTGTGCATGAAGTTATAATTTGAAAAAAATCATCAGATTATTATTGCATGAAAGTGAAATTAAAAGAAGATATCATCGTCACTGAAGAATTTAAAAGTTCATTTTTAAGAAAGTATTAACGCAAAATTCTACTGGGCGGGAAAAACTAACAGTTGTATACTGCTACAAATAAATAATTGGTCTTCTGCTCTGGGATGTAGAATTTAAATGAGCCCACAGTTCTTTTATAAGGAAACCCATATTTGCCAATACCCAAGGTAAAGAAAAAAAGTGCAACAGGTTTCTCTAAATTGTTGAAAGTGATCACCTCTAAGTTGTAAAGTTTGACAATGTTATTGATAAAAGTTCCACAAAACAAACCTAGCATAGGGGGAGCCGAAGCCCAATAGTTAAATGACCTAATCAAACTGTATACTTCTTGGCCATATCTGAGACACAATGACAACATAACTGCACTCAGCTTCCAGGGATTGAACTTGATCCTGACTGACCCATAAGCCAGCTGTTCAGTATATGCAGAATGATAGGTATGCCACTGTAAAAGTCAATCATATATTCTGATCCTGGTAACATAAAAGCAGCTCCCATGTAAACAGAGGAGTGGAGAGAACAAACGAAGCTTAAAGGAAAATTAGAGAGAGAAAGAGCAGGGGAAGGTTGAAAAGAGCATGGAATATCTCAAAATGCACAAACTCCCCATGGCTCTTCATGCCTTCTCCTTTGCAAATGGTGCTGACTTCCCCATTATGGCAAAGCATCAAGGACCCAACATTTGTCATAGCCAGTAGGAGGTTCTGGGCATGGTGAGTGGACCTTCAGCCCAGGTGAACCTGACTGCATGATGGGGGTGGATTTTGTCCCCCTTTGGGTCTTTTGTATTTGGTAGCAGTGATTCTTCTGTAATGGGCCACTGGCAAACACACGGGAAGTGCATGGTGCCCATAGGGTTCTGGTGTCAACTATGGAAAGGGGCAGAACCCCACTCTTCTCTCATTGAGTACCAGTTAGGGGCAGTGTAAGCCACCCTTCAGGCATGTAAAATGCTTGCGGCTCTACTTACAGAGCACACTCCTTGTGTATGGGGCTCCCCTACACAGGGGACACCCCTGCATGGCATGGCACTCCTTGCACTCATCAGCACTGTGCATTGGCCAACTCCACATAGGTCAAGGAGGCCCAGGGTTTCAACCACAGACCTCCCATATGGTAGATGGACGCCCTAACCACTGGACCAAGTCCGCCACCCGTAACATTTTTTAATGAACTAGAAAATCTATGAAATTTATTTGGAATGGAAAAAGACCCTAAATAGCAAAAGATATAATTGAAAAGTGCGGTCACCCCTCAGGCTGAAGTGTGGTTTGCTGGCCTGGCGGGGGAGCGGCCGCGGCAGGCCAAGCCGCTGCCCCCATAATAGGGTGGCTGGTCGGACTCACCGCCACCCCTGAAGGGAGCTCGGCATGGGCGCAGAGTGCCCTCGGGTCTCCCCTTCTCGGCAGCCATGCTTCCATGGCCGCCCCTCCTCCCGGATGGTGCCACACGATGCCTGTAGGGCGGCACCCTTCTTCTTCCTTCTCCCTGCGCAGGCGCAGGGCAGAAAATTCCAGTCTGCCCTTTTCCCCTCCCCCGACAGCAGCAACAGCCAGGTGTGGGCGGAAAAATCCAGCCCGCCCTTTTCCCCTCCCCCGACAGCAGCAACAGCCAGGTGTGGGCGGAAAAATCCAGCCCGCCCTTTTCCCTTCCCCCGACAGCAGCAACAGCCAGGCGTGGGCGGGAAACTCAAGTCTGCCCTCCACCCCAGCAACAGCAGCCACCAATCCCTAAACCCTGCCCCTTCCCCCTGCAACAGCGACAGCCAATCCCTAACCACCACCCCTCCCCCGTCCAGTACCGCCCACTGACCTTTCACCGGCAACCAATCAGAACAGGGCGTGGCTTCGACCAATCAGCCTTCCCCAGCCCCTATAAAACTGTTGCCTCTCCCTCAGTAAAGTGGACTTGCGTGTTTACCTTGTCTCCGCGGTAGTTCTTCTGCCGTGCGCCCTCCAGTCCTGAGAGCCCCCGACAAGGGCCTGGCCTCCCTTGTCCCCAGTTCGTCGCCTGCTTCTCCGGGCGACCCCTTCGTCGCCGGCTTCTCCGGGCGACCCCTTCGTCGCCGGCTTCGCCGGGCGACCCCGTCAGCTGAACCGCGCAAACCCTTGTGAGACCGATCCCTCGTCTGCTGCCGGACCAACCCCTCGTCCCAGGTGGGACCGACCCCTCATCCCAAGCGGGACCGACCCCTCGTTCAGAGCTGGACCGACCCCTCGTCCGCAGCCAGACCCCACCTCTACCGACCGAGCAAACCGTCGCAGTCTAAATCCAGGTTATATCATGAGAACAACATGTCTAAAAAAACTGAAACAATAGTTACCATTTCAGGGAATTAAATTGCATATTAATCACCAAAAATACGTAGAAATTTACCACCACTGAAGTGATTCTATAATTTAATATCATGAATATGAATAATTTCAAGATGTTAATTATATTATGAAAAGAATATTAAAGACTCTTCTACATCATATCTCAAACCCCATCCTCAATATTCTGTGTGATCTTGTCACATTAAACTCTTTTCCGGTACTCTGAATCTCTGAATATTATATGCAGTGGTGGTTACCTTTTCTATATTTATAATAATTTGGCCAAGATTTTATTCCTCCCTTCACTCATTTTACATAATAATAAGTTCCTGCCTCTCTGATGACCCCATAAGACCCGTCCTCCCAATGAAGGTACGGGTCAACAGGTTCCTGGTCAAACATTCACTGTGTGCTTTAAGCATGAACAAAAAAAGTCTATGTTTTCTCCCCAATTACCGGGGAACTTTAGGAGAGTGGAAACTAAAACTCCTCATTAAGGGTACGTTACATCATCCTCATTTTGTACACAATATAAATAAATATTTCTAAAATCATTCCCAAACATTCTGAGCATCTGCTCTGTGTCATGAACAGTTTTAGGCACAGAAACTGAGGAAGGTCTAAACACATTACTTAAATATAATCTAAACAAGCTTTCACTCAATATGGAAATCAGATACTTGTAAGACCATGTATTAAATTCCAAGAGAGGGAGGAAAGGTGTATTAATTTGGTGGCATCAACAAAAGGGATTCCTAGAGACTATTTGGCCTTACATGTGTCTGAACAATGACTCAAATAAGCTAGTTCTGGGCAGAGAATTGGTGTCATTTCAAAGGGAAATATTTTTTATTGTAAAAATGAAATTACTATACAAGGAAGGAAGAATTTTGTTTCTGTAGTTGTCCTCCAGATTCTTTCTAATACCTTGTATGAATTGGGGATATAAAGGAGATTTGGGGACTTTTTTGTGGGCATAAACTTACCTGTCTCATTGGAAATCTCATTCTCTGGGCAGGGGGTGCAAAGAAAACAACAGGCAGCCTTTCCCTCCTGAAAGGTTTTCCTGAATCCAGGAGAACACTCCTCACTGCATACAGATTTGGGAGTCAGGGAAGAAATCAGATACATGCTCTTAACAGTGAACTTTTATTTCACCGGTATTTAAAATGTTGGGATATTGGAGCACCAATAAATTTAAATTTCAAATACCTAAGTCAAATTAATTGATAAGATATCAGGTTTATTACATGAAATGAGATATATTAATTTAGCTATGTATCTTAAAATAAATGTTTTCTTTTTCCATCCTTTGGATAATAGGTGAGAAAAGTTATGAAGTGAAAAGGTAAGTGGTTAAACTAATAATTTGGTCATTTACTTAGCAGGAAGGAGGGTAGACAGTCTCTGTGTTGGTTAGGTTAATGTGTTAACATGGTCAGTGTTTGGTCAATTAAACTCTGGGCTAATTGTTATAAAGGATATTTATGGATGTTAGTCATCATGTAATAAACTGCATAAACGGCTGATTACATGTACAATCCACCAGGGAGATTTCTGTCAACAATGAATAAGGTTTTTTACAATCAGACTACCTTAAAACAGGAATTGATTTCAGGATTTGGAGAGAACTTCCCAGCTCCTGTTTGGACAGGCAGCGTCTCCTGGGAACTGATCAAGGGCCTTCATGGCACCTTCATTGGAGCCCCTGTTTTCAGCCTGCCTGCAGAATCTGGACTTGGCCATCCCCGTGGTCACATGAGAGAATTTTATTGAATCTCTTTCTATTCACAGATACATCCTGTTGATTCTGTTTCCTTAGAGAAACTTGCCTATTATAGTCTCCATGACAAGATTTTTGATATTTTGTTGTAATACTATGCATGGTAATTGGGTCCTACCCACCTCTGAAAATCCTATGGCCCATTCTATCACCTCCTCAGATATAGACAATTGTTGATCTCGTGGCACAGCTGAGTCAAATTGTCCGACTTTAACTTTAAGTCCAAAACCTTCTGGAAAATTCCAAAAGTTGAGAATGTCATAACTGGCTTCCAATTTCCTTTCATCATGAAAATACAGTGGGTCACCAGCAGGATTGTTAAGTTGGATGTTCTTCAGAAATGGGTGCAGCTAAAAGAGACACACCTGTGAGGAAGTGTGTCCTCTGATCAAGGACAGATCACCAAGGTCGGAACATCCCTGATTCTCTGTCATCCCTGCTTCCTAAGGCAATGTTATTATTAACATTCAATTAAGAAAAAAGAGAAACCTTAAGGAGGCTAAAATTTCATAGCATAAAATATTAAGTTTCAGGAGAAAACTTCAAGTACAATGATATCAAAACAATCTGAGTGTGGGATACAGACAAACCTTATTGGAAGAATCATATCTAAACACTCTCAATTGCTAACAGAATTCTCCCCAAGCAAGGCCATCAATATCTGAAGAGGTTGTAGAAATAAATGATATAATTTATATACAGTATCTAACACTGTGCCTAAAACTAATTAAAAAACTAATTTGTTCCTGCTCTCATGCAAGTGTTCAAAGGAAGAGGACTAGGCATTTTATATTAAAAACTTTAGGTGGGCAGAATGTTGAGGGCCTTAGTAACAAGAAGCATTGCCATTGATTAATAACTCCTTCCCTCCCTGCCATTGGCACCTGCCTGTTCATTATCATTTCTGCATAGGGATAGATTTACCTCATAGACAGTGAACAAGCATATCATCTCTTACAGTTTTCAAGAGACAATCCTAAACATCCTGACTTGAGCATATGCTGTGTTCCAAGAAATTTATGATTATGACATGTTGTGAACTGCACATGCTGTTCAATGGAAGAGGTATTACCTGCCAAGGGGAAACCACCAGTCCATCTCCATTTTCCACTAACTCCATTTGGACTATTTGAAGTAGCATTTCATGAAAGCTCTGAGCCACAGCATACACTGCATTATAAACATTATAACTTCCTTCATTCATGTCCTTGTCAAATAGCCACCAAGGCAACAACTCCAAGGAGACATTGGGGGGACAATTCTCCAGAGTGTTACAAAGAGGTACCACAATTTAGTGAGGTAAAAGTCTTCCAGGTATTTTTAAGGTTTAACTGTCTGGATGAAAGTTTTGAAACCAGGCATATCAGCAAGGTGCTGTGAAAAAATGAGGGCCCCATGGAATGAATCAAATAAAAAGTTTCTCTCACTGGTGGGAAAATCCCATTGTGAGGTTGTAACCCAAACTTTCCCTAAAACGAAGAGTCTCCATCTCCAAAAGCTCAATCCCATTAGGGGGTCAGAATCACCGTAAATGACAGTCACATTCACTGATGATTCTCTGATGCGTAAATGATATTGCCAGTCTTTTGAGCTAATTGTCCTCTCAGTGACAGGGATCATTTCCAAAAAGGCTGCACAGACTCCATTTTTATCCATTTCTGCTCTCAAGTCCCATAGAAACTTCACACCTCTCTTGTCTTCTGAGATGACTAGTCCCACCCAGTTCCAGCTGAAATGGAGCATCATTGAGACCATTGCAAGTGTCAAACTTGTGTCCTTGGGAGCCATCTGATAAAGAGTTGACCACTTGCCATCATCACTCAGTTGTGGGTCTTAGAGGCCAAATGCAAGCTAAAGGTAGGAGTGTAAGAACCAGTATGGGAAAGAAGATGGGTCAGAAGCACAAAATCAGCTTTGATGAAAATTAAGCAATGTATTATTTTTATTTATTTTTTTAATTAAATTGTCTTTTGTTTTTAAGATACATAGATCACATAGAATGTTACCTTAAAAAATATGAGGTTCCCAGATACCCAACATCCCATTCCACCTCTATTCCTACATCAACAACATCTTTCATCAGGGTAGCACATTCATTGCATTTGGTGAATACATTTTGGAGTATTGCTGCACCACATGGATTAGAGTTTACATTGTAGTTTACCCTCTCCCCCCAGTACATTCAGTGTTTATGGCAGGATATTAATGTCCAGCATCTGTCCCTGCAATATAATTTTGAGCAACTCCAAGTCCCCAAAATGCCCCTACATCACATCTGTTTTCCCCTCTCCCTGCCCTCAGCAACTATAGTACCCACTTTCTCCAGATCAATGCTACAGTTTCTTCCATCACTGGTAAGAATATTTCTTTAGTGGAAAACCAGTAAGTTCACTCTAATCCTTTTTACTCCTCCATCCTGTGGACCCTGGATTGGTGATTTCCACTCCACTTTTATATCAAGAGGGCACTCAAATCCCACATGGTTGATGGATGTGATTCTCCTACTTTGATTTGTAGGCACTCTCAGTTCCTTGTTGTGGTGATTGACCAACTTCAACCTCCCTGTGAGCTGACCTGGATAAGAAGATACAACCGTAGGTGCTGGTGCTCCAGAGGGCTACAGAGACACACAGGTCTATGATCATGGCAGCTGACTCTGGAGTTCAGTGCGTTGTCAGTGGATATTATTTTGGAATTTGTGTTCCTCAGTGTGATGGAGGTGGACTCAGATGTGACCTTTGTACACATGCCTCTTCTGTCACTTTTACTGGGCCTGTGGTTGGCACTGGCATTTGTGTATATCCAGGAGACTTGAACCTCAAGAATGACCAAATTGGAGCTGGGCCCTGAGCCTCAGCAGAGTTGTAAATCCTACTCACTGGTTCATTAAACAATGTTTTAAACAGGAAAAAGGGAAGATTTGCTCTTCTTATTTTCCAATCATCTCCCAAACTCTGAAACCATAATGGAAACTAATTGATCAGTTTCAAGGGTCTAGGAAACTGCTTTGGCTTTTACTCACTTGGTTTCACAAATGTTCTAGAAAATGACATGTGAACATCCCACCATGTCTCTGTGTACTGGCTTACTGGCTGTAACATTTGAGGCATGAGTAAACACAATTCCTTCATTTGACCTTTTCTTTTTAAGGTCCCTGAAATTAGCAAAGGAAATATAAATTTATCACCCCTCCCATCTAATGAGGCTGACCTGTGGAATTTTGTAGAGTTCCAGCAGTGTCCCAATCTGGGCAGAAACTGCCCATGTTGTTCCTATAAGGGCTGCTACAGACTTGCTCTCTTTCCTACAGGTGTAATTAGGAATGTCCTTGCCCAGTCCTGATTGCCATATGATGGGATTCTCCAACGTCCTCTGTTCACTGGGTAATGAATTGTACAGATCAAATCCCAAAGTAATGTTGGGCAAAAGATGGGGGTTCCTGTTGATTTCTTCAATAGCAAAAACCAAGGCCAGAACATACTGGTAGTTCTTGGTCTGAAACCTGTATGGAATGCAAAGATATATTTAGGCAGAAGACTCAAATCATGATTATATTCAAATTCAATAAAATGACCAAATTAAGGCTGAAAGCACAAATTGACTCATTCTAGATTAGCACTTTTGAAGCCTTGGAAATCAGCTAATCCTAAAAGATCTAAAAGACATTTGAAGGCTATGACTGAATTTTGCATTGTTGGAGGAAGATGATCCTATATACAAAGAAAAGTGTAATAAGTGAAAAAATTCAAAAGGAAGTTTTAATTTATTCTTTATATCAGGAAACAAGAATTATTTTTTCACATTAACACATTATTAAATGGTTTATATAATAGCAGGATTATTATCATGAGTTTAGAATAATTCCAACTGAAGGATATATCTCTTCAAAAGTTCGTGTCCACAGCATAAGCAGAATAGGACGAGAGAGGCAGAGGGGCATAACATCTGTTTGGTGAGAACTGTCCACAAGAAGACTGATAATTAATTAGCCTTAGGTTCTATCCCATCAAGTTGTGGACATGCCCTCTTCCAACTGTGACATACTGGGAAAAATATCAGAGCACAGAATAGGAAGAATCATGCAAGGCAGGAATATTTCGGAGAAGAAAACTGATGAAGTGCAAGGTGATCCATACCTATACCTAACAGGACTGGAATCACTGTAGTATACTAAAGGGAAAGGTGTCATGATGGCTAGAAAGTCTCTTAACCATTTCTTAATTAAAATATTACAATCCTAATAACATTAACAATTAATCCAAGATCTTCCTTTGTACTCCCTTCATATGACCCTTACTCTTTTCATCTTTATTGTTGATTTGTGCACAGTTCCACTTCCTTTATTAATAACTCCTTTTGCAGGACAAATGAAATTCCTTTCATAGTTTTACTTGGCAACTGAATTTCCAAGAAGAACAAAAGGCTCCTGCATCCATTTCAAACATCCTTTTTCACAGGCTTGATTAACACTCCAATAGCTTTTGCTTAGTGTACATTTCAACAGTTGGACACAGGTTTCCACATGTGCTCAATCAATCAAACCTGTCAAATTTTTCAAATATAATTTATGTTTAGTAGATATATGTTGTCATTTTAGAGAGAAATATTGAAATTTCTCACTATGATGCCTTGTTTATACCTTGTTTCATTTTTTATTTGTTTGAGGATATTATATATTTATAATAATTGCTATTCGATTGTGAAGATTTGAACCTTTTTTTTATTATGAATGTACCTACCACTCAATTCCTAAGGATGCATTTTATCCGCATCCAGATATAAATATACTTACCTCTGGTTAATTATGGTTTTTAACTTTCGTAATCTAGGGTATCTTTAGAGCTACACACTTTGGCTTTCAAGTTTTCATTTTTCTTTATATGTGTCTTATAAACACATTTTACAAGGAAGTAGGATGGTATAGTCCCTATGGAAAAAAAAAAGAATTATCTAGTAGTAATCTCTTCCACATTATAGAAAAAGAAGGAGCACCATAGCAGTGACAAACACCAAGCAGAAAATAATATGAAATAATCGTAAAGAAATACTATTAGCGAATTAGATAATAGTTTATCAGTCTTCACTTTTCTGCTATGATAAAAAAGTGCACACTCAAATAAGTAGATGAAGCTTTAAAGAACATTGAGCATCTAACTGAATACATTTGTTTAGGAGAAGAGTATTTTCTTAATATGATTAAACACAAAAACAAAAATGCACTTAAATTGAGAAATTAGAGTTTGCTTAATGCAAAGATAGTGAATCAAAATTGGAGGTGGCTGAACGTCAGGCATGGAAGGATCACCCCCACACAGGGGCTGATCTGCACAGTCTAATACTCTCCCCATTCATGATCTGAATGAGCCAAACCCATTAGTCAAGTTTGCTGATGCAGAATATCATATGCTTCATGTATTGCGGTATGCCCTGTACTTGAAGAATACCTGAACAAAAAGCATTTCTTTAAAATCAAGGGGAGAATGAGGTCTGTTAATTCCAGGATTGCCTTGTACCTTACTGGCCTTACTAGCCTATTACAGAATGCAATAAAATAACAGGCAAAAAAGAATGGAAAGAAAGGAGCAAACCACAATCTTGCTGGAAGCAAGATGGTTCACATAGGAAACCCAAGAAAAAATGTGAAAACTATTTGTAATTGAAAAGGAAGTAGTCAATCAAATATATACAACTCTTAACAATGTTTAAATATAATATCAATAATTTATTAAGTTTTATGGGAAATAGATATGGTAGCAATAGATGAATAATAAATTCTTAATATTAATAATGGTATAATATTGGGAAATTTCATTTATATATTTTAATACAAGTAAAAATTAATATAATTCATAATTGATATCATTAAGACATATTTTAACAATAAATTCACTGTAAATTTACCTATAAATCAATTTGTCTGTTCCCTGTGAACAAGACCACAAAGCTCTACTGAGGAATGTAAATGCATAACAAACAGGGAAGTGGGTCTAATTCAGTGGTTGAGCACATGCTTTCCATGTAAGAGGTCCCACACTCAATCCCTCGTACATCCCCCAAAATATTACAACTACGTCAATAGTCTACAAACGTTCTATAAAAGTTTAGTAGAATTATTATTGAATTAATGAAAGTTTTCTAATAATGATTGAAGTAATGAATGCAGAAATATGTGATAACACCAAATATCATTGATTGCACACTTTTGATGAATTGTATGCTTCATGAATATGTATCAATAAAATTGATTGTTTAAAAAAAAGTTAGCACAATTAGTAGATTCCCAGTAACCAGGGCTCAGAGGATGAGGTGAAGGAGAAGGTGGAATTATTTTTTAGTGGGCATGGATACATTCTTAGAGGTAATGTACACATTTGGGTAATGGATGTTGGTGATGGCAGCACAATAATCATTTGGAATATTTGAGTGGTATATATGTTATTATAAACTATTTTTAAAAATCACTGAGACATTTATAAAGTTAATGTTAATACAGTTTGAGGTTTCTGGAAATATGGTAAGTTCAGGAAATTATTGAAATAATTGAGAACACTAAGGGGAGAATATAACAGAGAAACCAATAATTGCAATTAATTAGGCACAATATTTTAAACAGAATGGGAATGGCATTGGAAGATATGGATATATCAACAGGACAGAACAGAAAATGGAGAACCAATCTGTGTTTGAGTATTTCACGCATTACCAAGCTGGTCTTGGAATAATGAATTGTTTCATTAGTGATGAAAGTATATAATTTTGGAATATAAATGAGGTAAACTACTACATACTTGAGGCAAAATCTTTCCAGTTCTCAAAGGAAACACAAAGTAGTAGAATAAGCACATCTATTTATCAACCTGTAGATCAGGAAGACATGGCCAGAAAGGCACTCAAAATAAAAGAAAATATAGCTAAATTTTACTTTAACTGAAATTTCATGTTGTTTTATATTTAAAGATATGTTATGGAAAAATATTTAAAGCTAGCAACAACATAACGATGAAATGAATTTTTAATGAAAATGCTCTTGCTAATTCCACTAACAACAATATTCTTAAAAAGTGAAAAGGCCCAGATGCGAATAGAAAAATGGCCAAAACCCTGAAAGGCAAATCGCCACACCCTGAGGTAGTTTGAGTGGACAGCAGAGTGTAAGAAGAAAAGCAGTTAGTGCTTCCTCTTCTGTCAGACATTACACCTCTCTTTCCCTCGGTCTTATCGGGTTCTTAAAGCAAGTTGGGACAGATGAGAAAATCTGGCCTCCTACCCCAGGAAATTCAGCTCGAAATGTCCCTGAATGAGCCAAACTCTACTCTTGCATTAAAAGGCAGCAACCAGCAGCATCCTTCAGAATGAGGTGTGTGCATCAGTCATTGATGACAATGGGACAAATATATTTTGGAAAATTATGGAGAGGAAATAAGCAGGGAAGCATTGGAGGAGTATTAAAGAATGGAAGAGATAGGCAAATATCCAGAAATGTGAAGACAGAAAATTTAGTTGCAAACTCCTTCGAAGGAGAAAGAGGTCCCAAATTTCTAACCCTTCCATCCCCTGTCAAAATTTTGCGGAACTGTTTGCAAATTATATGCTTCAGGCACTTTCAAAAAGCATTAACGCATCATTTTACTGAGTGAAATCCCCTCTTCTCACATGAGCAGAAACTATCTGCTGGAATCTCCTGAATTTTTTTTTATCAATTTTTTTGAAACGTGATCCCTTGAAGTTTCACTTCATCAATTCATTAATTACACCATCAGATATAGAACTGGCAGTCTCAGAAATCTAAAAACGGAGGTAATTTAAATGCCCCCATGAATCAGAATCAAGCTGGAGTTGAAAATATCTCACAAATGCTTCATCTCTTATACCTGGTCAGGCAGGCTGTTCGAGGAGGCACGAATGAAGCCTGAGAGGTGATGCTCAGAGATATTTCAAACAGTAGCCAGATGCCTACAGTAAGAAATCTGACCATGCGTGGGGGACACATATACCTGGGTCATCTTGGTAAGAATATTAGTGACTATCTTCATGGGGAAAGAATAATTAGCAAACCCTTGTTTGGGGAACAGCTATTTACCTGAAACCTTTTAGCCAAGCTCTAATGCCAAAGGATAGGTTTTCTAAGACATATCACTTGATCCACTGCTTGTGGCAGCAGACTCAGGAGGAAAGGCAAGGAGAAGTGGAGCTTTTTGGAGAGGGCTGTCTCACTTGGATTCCAGCACTGGAAAAGGGAAAGTCATGGAAACTAAAAGAAAGAAAATTAGAATATTCTCGTTCCCCTTTGAAAGAAAAAATAGCAGTGGGAAGAAACAATATAAATTACTCACATCCTGGGATGTGGGTAGCAGGTGTGAATGGCAGGGCAGGTAATGTGGAGAATGTTGATCAAGCCATCAGCAAATTGCCTAGGCAGCATTCAACCTAATAATAATGCAGAAAATGAATGAAAAATCACTGCTGTAAATAGACTTCCTTGGTAGGCTGGGTGATCCAAAAATTTGTTAGAAATGTATAAAGGGGGAAAAATCCACCTATAATCAGGTCTCCATCCTTAAATACACTGGGTTTCATTCTGTGGAAGCAGGTAGGATCTGTTAATCACCATGCAGAGAGGGGAAGCTGAAGGAGCAGGAAAATTAAAATCAGTGGGTACATCGCAGAACTGTCTCCATGAATCACAGCCAAAGCTTTACATGTGTGCAAAGTATTTATCAGACAGAGATGAAATGGAACCTGTAGCCACAAACAGATGTATCTATAGATATAGATATAGATATATAGATATATAGATATATAGATATATGTGCATGTATGTGTTTGTGCAGGATATTATTATGATCTGGAAAGAGGAGTCTAATTTCTCCAATGATCTCTTTTTGCTAAGCTTTTCCATATCCTCAAAGACAATAGGGGGAACTGAACATATTTTGCCCTTAGGCTCTGCATCTGAGGTCCTGTGCCCAGGTGAAAATCAATGGTTGAAAACATGTTTGGATTATCCTCTTCACCCATAGGCGCTATGATTTCATCAATAAGGCTCCAGGGACCACCTCCTTTCCAGGAAGTTTTAGCCTAAACCTTGTCAGTGCAGCAGGTGTAGTCAATGAACTAGTGTCCATCCCATCAGAAAAATGCTGTGTCATGAAGGACTTATGCTGGTCAAGTTTTAGGAAGAGCATCTTGGAATCATGGACTCCAGAGTCCATTGATATGGGTATCGTAAAATACATAGGTCCCAGTGTAGCAACATATACTATATGGCAGACCCAAGTCTGCAAGCCTTTCATTTGATCTGTCACCCACACGTCGATGTGTCTGTGCCCGGATAAGAAACAGTCATGCTAAAATCAAAACTCACAAATCAGTACCTTAAGAACAATGTAGAAATAAATGTGCATTTTGAATTACTAAAATTGACACATGTATTTACACCTCAGTCCTTATAAACCATCTTAAACACATAGATCAACAAGTTATACTGATCCATTCCTCCACCTCCAGATTGCTTTCCACTAATATTTGCATTTTTGTGGGAGCATGGCCTTATATTGGAAACTCTTGTCTTTTCTTAACATAAGACAAAGAAAAGTAGCTGGAAAGCACCTCACACACTCTAGCACATTGAACATCTATGGCACATTCAATAACTCTAGATTTCTATTACCCTGGTATTAAAAAAAGAGGAGGGGTGCTTATGGCAACTGATTATGAAGGGAATTTAAAGATGTGCTCATTGGGCAGGCATATCCACTTACAAGTGAATCAATGCTAAAAGCAAGGAATTCTAAGTTGTGGGAATACACATAAATTTATGGTATACCACACTCAAGTTTGCCTTCTCTGACTAGAGATAGTTAATGATCCCTTAGGCTATGGTTGGTAGAGCTCATGTTACCCCAGAAATAGACAACCTAAACAGACAACAAGAACTTATTCTTTCCCTTTCAGGTAGGAGTGAAGGTCACATGTCACTGTGCTCCACTGTGGCTATTTTGCAGTCTTAGATGCTGGTAAGTTCCTTTCAATATTTGAGGATATATAGGGATGAATATTATTCCAATGATTAATGGGAAGTTTTTGGTCCAAGGGTTCAAAATTGGCAGAAAGAGCTATCAAAATTTAATTGCAATCATATCCAGGTGGCCCTTCCCTGGTGATATTGAGGAAAAATATCCCCTTTTCCAATACATGATGGACTAAAGAAGACCTAGCTTGTAATATAATTTTTCTCTTCTTAATTCCTGGCTTTGTAACTGAAATTTCAATCATTCTAGTTTTCCAAGAAATTGTTGCTTGGTTCTAGATATGATAAGGAGGCTAATGTGGAATAATGTGGGGTCAGGAATTGAGACTCCAACTTTTAACATGGGACTTTGGAAAATGTTTATGAATGTAGAGCAATGCATTTGCTCAGAAAGGTGATAAGTCTAGAATCTGAGAGGAAGGTGAAAGCATTGAAATCTTCTGAATCAGGTATAAATACAGTTTTCAATGAGCTTGTAGTTTTTTAACTTTATTTTTTAAAAAGTTTTAGAGTATAGAAATGTTAGAGCAAAAACATAGGGGATATCAATGGCTTCTTCTACCTCCCCCATTCATATTTTCAACTATGAATAACACCTTTCATTAGTGTGGAACACGTGTCAATTGGTGAATGTGTATTGAAGAATTGCCACAAACCACAGGCTATAGTCAGCATTATGGCTTACACTTTGCACCATGCAATTTTATGGGTTTTGTCATTTATAATGGCTTGTATCTGTCATTGCAAATTCATGCAGAATAATTCCAATGTCTTCAAATTGACCAATGTTGCACCTATTCTTCCCTCTCCCTCCTTTCAGAACCTCTGGTGACAATTCTCTTTATATCAGTGTTACAAGATGTTCATAATAGGGGAAAATGTGAGAGAGGGAAGGGTTGGAAGAAATGGGAATTTCCTATATTTTCAAAGAGAATTTTCTGTAACCTAAAAGTTCATTGAAAATAAAGTGAAAAAAAAAAAAGACACTGGGGGACCACACAGAACAAAATATAAACATACATAAAAGATAACAGTATATTTTATTTATAAGACAGTTTTACAAAACAAATACAAATATAATGAAAGAATAAAAAAGAAGAGTAGCTGTGTATGACGGGAAGCATAGAGAGATGGAGAGGTCATGATTTTGCTTTTTGTTTTTTATTTTTTATTATTATTGGAATAATGAGAGTGCTCTAAGAATGAACGATGGTGCTTCAGGGGCAATCACCGGACATTGTAAATCCTCCCAGGGCCCACTGGATGGAATGTGGGAGAGTGTGGGCCATGAAGTATACCATTGACCATGGGATGCAGAGATGCCCAGAGATGTACTTACCAGGTGCAATGGATGAGTCATGATGGGAGTGAGGGTTGCTGGGGGGAGTGGTGGGGTGGGGGTGGTAGGGTTGAATGGGACTTCATATTTTTTTAATGTAATATTTTTACAAAATCAATAAAAAAATAAAATAAAATAAAAAAGACCTCACAATAGAGTATGAAAGACATGAAAAATTTTAGGAAAATAAGATTACAGATTTTCTCTAGAGTAGTTCCAGCACTAAAAATATTTGAGCTGGAAGAAGCAGAGTGAATAACTGAAAATCCACATTTGAAGAAATAATGTAGGAGAAATTTCCAAAACATATGATAGAATTTTATTCCATTTAAAATATAGCCAATGTGTGATAGGTAGAGCCAATAAGAATCAAGTCACCCATGAATACATTGTGGTGAGTTTGTAGACTATGAAGGATTTATTAGTTTCTCCAGGAACCATAAAGATCAGATTACTGACAAAGTGCCAAAGTATAACACAATAAAACAAACAAGAAAATATTAGCATTGAATTCAGGATTTATTGAATTTCCAGAAACACTTGTGAAGGTAGCATATAAGAAAATTATCATGTGATGCTGTTCCCCTTAATTGTTAGAAGTAACACATTCCTGGGCTTTGTCACTTTTCTGGCACTAATCCTTTTTATTCCTTGAAATGATGGTCAATGCATCATCCTATTTTGCTTTGCCTTAATTCTTGTTCCTTTCCCTCCCCTGCTGGATCCCACATATGCTGCTTCAAAATAGTTTGTTTTTGCCTTCTATTTGAGATAAAATCCTGAAGTAGCTGCCAAACACCAGCCAGTACTCCTCTACACAAAACTTCCAATAATTCAGATCACTTCTCTTTCCTTTTACCTTTTCTACTAGGATCTGTGATCATTCTGCTTTAAACCACACATGGATACCAGATGAAGGTCATGACTTAATGACTTCCAGAGGAAATACATGCCTCCTAGGCCAGCATTAAAAGACCTTCAAGATCTGGTCCAGTCTAGTGACTCTTTTCCTCTGCATGAACCCAAGTCTTAATAAAAATGGTGTCTCTACCCCTGGTACTTAAGCCAGTTCTTGAGTCAACCCTGGGCCTAATTTATACACTCAACCTCACATTAATATAGCCTGTGCATAAATTCAAACTTATTCTATATCCAAGTATGCCTAGTTCCCTGGAAAGCCAACTGAAAAGAATAAACTCTAGAGGTTTTGGATATTCAGGGAGGTGTTAATTAAAGATTAACTGGAATATGGAGGGTTCATGCTAAAAGCTTACCTGGAATGTGGAGAATATGTGTTAATTGAAGTTCACCTGGAGGATATAACCTATATGATACTCAGATAAAACACTTGAAGAAACTAACAAAAATTCCTTTTGCATATAAGCACCATTTGACTCCCCACTCCTACATCCTCTGTATAAAAAGAACCCAAAATTCTTATTCAGGGCTCAGTTTTTATTAGGACAAGTGTATTCCAAGTTTGGCAAGTTGTAACACATCTTTCTTCTCAGAATTCTTGCCTCCTGTCCTTCAATATCATGCACACCCGACTTCTCTCTACTACAACATCTCTGGGGGCTCATCTTGGATACACTGAGAAGGTCAGAGGCAGCAACAGTTGATTGGCCCCCAGGACATCTCTGAGTAGCCTGGGAGAGCTCAGGTGAACCCTGCCCTGGGTGTCCCTGAACTCTCCTTTAGTTTCAAAAGAGGTTGGGACTCCACTAGAGCGCTCCTGGAGAACCAAGAGACACTGGAGAGTTCAAGGGAACTTGAGAATGAAGCAAAGAGTTCTGCACACCAGAAATGTAAGACACCCAGGGGCAAAACCCAGGAAAAGCATCATTCTGAAAAAAATAGGACAGGAATCTGATCAGCTCTCGAAAGGAGACCCCAGTACTCCTTAGGAAAAGAGAGGAAGCCATCTTCTCTAGGTCCAAGAAAAGAAAGGGATGGTTGTGTGTGTGTGATTGTGGAGGCTGAGTGAGATGCAGAAACACACTTCTGCAGGGCCATCACAGAGTCCTGATCCATGGTTCTGTGGTGAACTCATCTATTCAAGGGTGGTTTGGATGGCCTCCCTGCAAGGGGACCCTCTTCTGAGTTGGGGATTTATACCGACCTGCTAAGGCTAAGAGGTACCATAAGTTCCTGAGAGGCCGGTAGCTGGAAATGGATGAAGCTTTAGGCTGAGTGAGTGTTGTGCAGCATGGGCACAAGGTGGAAACATGGGAAACACACAAAGTAGGATCACATTAGGTTGTATGCTAAAAAACTTTCCCCGAGTATTCCATAGAGAAGTATTTATCATAAAGTTCCAGCCAGGAAAGCTTAAAATACTTTCTGAATTAGAATGGCCAACTTTTGGCATGGACTGGCTCCAGGAGGGCACTTTTGACCCCCAGATCATCCATAAAGTTCACAACACAGTAACCAGAAAACCAGGGCACCCTGACCAGTTCCCCTACATTGATGCCTGGCAATATGTTATAAGTCAAAATCCACTCTGGTTAGGGAAGGTACAACTAAAGAAGCCAGGATTTGCCTAATACAAAAACCCAGAAGAGCTGTCCCAGGGACCAAGCCAAAAAAGCACTGTGCAAAGTTTCCAGAGGAAGTATGCCCCAAATCCAGTGCCAACCCACCCATTCTAGAAGGGCCAAATGAAAATTACCTCCTGCCACCCTATGCAATTGCTCCTACATGGGCCATGATAAGGAATGAGGTGAGCCAATTTCCCTAAGTAATGCTCCCCTGTTGTCATCTGTGCTCAGAAGTGCACCCCCCACACCATTCCCACAGGTGCCTTTATCGCCACCCACACCAGGGAATGCACCTACACCATCCCCACAGCCGCCTTTATTGCAATCTGCATCAGGAGGTGCACCCACTCCATCATCACAGCTGTCTTTGTCATCATCTGCACTGAGAAATGCAGCACAGCTGCCCACACAGACATTTGTCCCTGGCAGCCCAGTGCTGACCATCAGTCAGGAAGGAGTACCTGAAAAACAACAACTCAGATCATGGGGAGCCTCAGAGGAAGGAGGAGCAGGGAGAAGGTCATTCCTACTCCATGAAGCCCAAACTCAAGTTTATTATGATGCAGATGGCCAGATTCAAGGGGGAAACCATATATATGTGTACCAGCTCTGGACTACAATGGACTAATTTAACTGGAAAAGCCATACCCCACCATACTTGGAGAAGCCTCAGTTCAGGGCTGACCTTGTCCAGTCCATCAAACCCACCTGTGCTGATTGTAAACAACTCATTATGACCTTACTTAACTTTGAACAAAGAATGTGGGTCACACAAGGGGCTATAACCTGCCTCAAAGAGCACCCACCTGAGGGAACCTTGGACAGTGACCAAAATGCCCACACCCAGTTCCCAGTCAAGGACCACCAATGGGATCCCAATCACACGACTGGCCTCAACTGACTAGAAACTTTCCATAGGACCATAGTTGAAGTTTTTAAAGCTGGGAGTCAAAAAGCAGTAAACATGGCAAAAACCACTGAAGTCCTACAAACTTTCAATGAAAGTCTGGCTCAAATCTATGAGAGACTGTGGTAGGCATTTTGTGTCTACACAGCCTTTAACCCAGATGCTCCCAAAAGCCAAACAATGGTCAATGCATCATTTGTTGCACAATCACTGGCTGCCATCCCAGAAAGCTACAAAAGTTGGATGGCTTCACTGGAAAGAATATTTCTGAGTTCTTGGAAATAGCCACCAAGGTTTGCATCAACCGTGATGTAGAGACCAGGAGGGAAGTGAACCGGATGATGAAAAAAAAGTAGGCTTTCTCCCAGCAACAATCGTCAATGGATGCAATCCTGTGTCAAGCGAAATAAACTGGGAAACCCCTACCTCAAGAAGAGAGAGGCGCCCACCCCTAGGGTGAAATCACTGTGCATACTGTGGGGAGGGGATAATTGGTAGCAGGAATGTCCAAGCTGGCCACTCTACCACATTGTTGAAAAATAAGCAGCCAAAGCATTAGCCAGGAGAGCTAGGGGAATGTCACAAACTAAATATTCGGTTAGCAAAAATTCAGAAGGAAGACCTGCAAATCACTTCATTGGACTTGCAGGAATACAAGACTCTGATTGTGATTATTAGGACAGACCACGCTCCAATTTTCTCTGCCCCACAGAGCCTATGGTTGGAGTCCAAATTGGGGGTTTCTCCATACATATGATGGTCAACCCTGGGACTGAGCACTCTGTAATGCCCAACCTAGTCCAGGCATTAAAAAAGACAAGCCACTATCATAGGGGCAATTGGTAAAAGTTCCCAGCAACCATTTCTCCATACCAGGACCTGCAACATTGGGGGTTAGGACATCATTCATGAATTCTTATATCTCCCAGAGTGCCCCCTCCTGTGTTGAGACTTGCTGTCTAAGCTACAGGCTCAAATTATGTTTAATGCCATGGGGCAATCCACAGTAACACTGGACCACCAAACCCTCCAAAAATAGTGCTAACCCACCCTCTGCAGGAGGAATGAGACTGTTTGGCCTCAGGGAAGCTCGCCAATCTATGGCCACACAGCTCCCCTTCAAAGATGTGTCCAAAACATGGGCAGAGGGCAACCCAAAGTGGATGGCACATGACATTCCTCCAATTATTATTGAAACAAAGCCCACACACAGTCCAATTAGCATAAAGCAATATCCAGTTTCACCTGAAGGGCAAGAAAAAGTCTGGTACATATTTAGAGATTGCTGAATGAAGGCATCCTAAGACCATGCAAATCTCCATGGAATACTCCACTCTTCCCAGTTAAAAAGGCTGATGGGGATTACTGCCCAGTCCAGGACTTGTGAGCAGTCAACTCAGCAGTAATAACTCTATATCTTGCAGTCCCTAATCCATACACTCTCCCCAGCTTGATATGCTCAAAGGAAATCTACTTTTGTTGACTGAATCTTGAAGATACCTTCTTCTGCATTCAGATAGTGCTCCAGAGTCAAATGATTTTCATCTTTACCTGGGACAATCTGAACTCCAGCAAAAACCAGCACCTAAGTTGCACACAACTCCCTCAGGGATTTTAAAATGCACCCACTATTTTTGGACAAGCCCTGGCCAGTCATCTCAAATCCTTTAAACCAGAAGGCCATAATTGTTTTCTCCTCCAATATGTAGATGACCTCATCCTTGGAAGTGCCAACTACGAAGACTGTGCTGGTGGAACCCATGTCTTTTTAAAACATCTGCAACAAAAGGGCTATCAGGTGTCCAAGAAAAAAGCCCAAATCTGCCTACCTCAGGTCAAATATCTAGGTTATAAAAGAGTGCAGCGGCTCCATGAATGGGGACTTGAAAGAAAGTAATCAATTTGTTGCCTCCCTGAATGCAACAACCACCAAGAGTTGTAAGAATTCCTTGGAGTAACAGGATTCTGCCGCATTTGGATCCCCAAATTTGGGATCCTCACATGCCCTTTATATGAAGCCAAAAGAGGGGGCGATAATGACTACCTGCTCTCACTAATCCCACAGAAGGATGCTTTCCATGCTCTTAAACAAGCTCTGATGGAAGCACCGAGCATTGGACTTCCAGATCTCAGAAAACCTTTCTACATATATGTTCATAACCTCCGAAGAATTGCACTAGTACTCACTCAGTACTCGGGTTCCTGGCAAAGACCTGTAGGTTATCTATCCAAACAACTGGACACTGGAGCCCAAGGATGGCCCTCATGCCTGCAAGCTTAGCAGCTGCAGCAATACTAACACTAGAAGTCATAAAATTAACTCTTGGGCAACCTATACTTTTTTAGTTTCCACATGCATTAATCACAAACTTATAAGCCAAAGGAACACACTGGCTGACCAACAGTGGCCTGATTAAATATCAAACCCTATTTTGTGAAAATCTATCCATCCAATTGGAACTTGTAAAAACCCTGAACACTGCTATTCTGCTACACATCAAGCCGGGAATTCCAACCGAAAACTGTTTGAAAACATTGCAAGAAGTTTATTTCAGCCAGCTGGACATTCAAGACCAGCCACTACCAAATGCCAACATGGAGTTCTTCATGGATGGGAGTAGTTTTACTCACAGCAGTGATCAGTAAGCGGGATATGCTGTAATAACATCTGAGACCACAGTAGAGGCCCAGCTTCTCCCGTCTAACACATCAGCACAAAAAGCCAAAATAATTGCCCTTACCTGAGCCCTACAACTTGTGGCTGTGGCCAAGGTTAACATCTATGCAGATTCCAAATATGCCTTTCTTACCCTGCATGTACCCAGGTCAACTTCAAGTCCTGAAAATGTCCCCACATCATATCTCTTCTTCTTCTCCCTACCCTCAGCAGCTACCATGGCCACTTTCTCCACATCGATGCTACAATTTCTTACATTACTAATAACAATAGTTCCATAGTACAATATCAGTAAGTCCACTCTAGCCCATACTCTATTCCTCCATCCTGTGGACCCTGGGATGTTTATGTTCACTCCACTTCTATATCAGGAGGTGTCTTAGATTCCACATATATGATGGATGCAATTCTCCTGTTTGCAGTTGCAGACACTCTTATAAGTGCCTACTTACCACGGTAAGTCCAATAAACCAGAGGGTAGGCTTTGCAAGTCTGAATAATTTTCTTATGTTAAGCAATCATGCATCCTGGAATAAATACCACATGCTCATGAAGGATAATTCTTTTTATCATCTGTTGAATTTGATAAGCTAGCTTTTTTTGAGGGTTTTTGCATCTATATTCAAATGGGAAATTGTCCCTTGGTTTTCTTTACTTGTGAGATCTTAAAGTAGCTTTGGGTTCACAATAACTTTAGCCTTTAGAATAAATTATGAAGAGATCCCAATTTAGAAGAGTTTGTGAAGTATTGGAAATAATTCGTCTTTGTTTGTTTTTTTATTTATTTTATTATTGATTCTGTAAAAATATTACTTTAAAAAATATATGAGGACCCATTCAACCCCCCCACCCTCACCCCCTCACCCCACCATTGCCCCCCCCCCAGCAACACTCATTCCCATCATCATGACACATCCATTGCATTTGGTAAATACATCTCTGGGCACCTCTGCACCTCATGGTCAATGGTCCACTTCATTGCCCATACTCTCCCCCATTACATCCAGTGGGCCCTGTGAGGATTTACAATGTCCGGTGATTGCCCCTGAAGCACCATCCAGGGCAGCTCCAAGTCTCAAAGACGCCTCCACATCTCGTCTCTTCCTGCCATTCCCCATACCCATTAGCCACCATGTCCACTTTTCCCACTCCAATGCCACCTTTTCTCTGTGGACATTGGATTGGTTGTGTCCATTGCACCTCTATGTCAAGAGGAGGCTCAGATTCCACATGGATACTGGATGCAATCCTCCCGCCTTCAGTTGTAGGCACTCTAGGCTCCATGGTGTGGTGGTTGTCCTTCTTCAACTCCATCTTAGCTGAGTGAGATGAGTCCAATAAATCAGATTGTAGGTGCTGGAGTCTGTTGAGGCTCAGGACCTGGCTATCACATTTTCAGTCCAGAGATTCAGATCCCCTAAATATATCTTAAACCCCAATACCAAATACAACTCCAGCACAGTAGCATGAAAGTCTTATGAAGAGAGATCCCATCTGAGTCCAGATTCATCACGCATAAACACCAGCTCCAAAGAAGGGCCATCTGACATGGCAGTTAACCCCATCTGCCATGACCATAGCACCGATGGATCTCTTTAGCCCTCAAAGGAACCAATACCTGGGGGTTGTATCTACTTTATCTGTCTCTTAGACTCTGCTCAGTTGTGCATAAGGGCAATCCTTTTGACAGCCTCCAGACTCTTTTTTTTTAGAGACTCGTAGCCATATAAATTCATTTCTCCTTTCCATTTCCCCCTTACATTAGGTCAAGCAGCATTTTAAAGACATGTTATTTTATGTAGACAGGGATATTCTGCTGATCTGCATTGAACTTTCCTTTCCAGGTCATTTTCCAGTTGCATCATCAGTTGGTAGTTGATAGTGATCCCTCGGTGCCAGGGAGGCTCATCCCCTTGTGTCATGCCCCACACTGGGGTGAAGGCATTGCATTTAGATGCTGAGTTAGGCTTCGAGACTGGCCACATTTGAGTAACATGAAGGCTGTCAGGAGGAAATTCCCTGGCACAATGCTGCTCTAGGCCTTGTTCTTATTTCAAGCATATCAGCTCACAAGCATAGTCATTAGCGTCAGGGGCTCACTGTTGGACACTCATTCCTTCCCGGTCCTTGCTGCTGCACCTGGGAGACTGTTGCTGCTCCCATAGGGACCATGAGAGAGCACCACCGGCCAGGAACCCAGTACCCCCCCCAGCTGTAGTTTTTAATTGTTGCCACTATGAGTATATCCAAACATTACCATGCACCCTGGACATATGTCCTGTATAGCTCCCTGTCAGCCATATATCATCTGTCAATAGTATCCTATACCAGTATTCATCCATTGCCATCGTTGAACCACTCTGTGATCCAGAACTTCCTGAAAATTGAAGCCCAATATAATGTCAGGATCCCTTAGTAGCAAAATGGCATATAGCAATGGGTTTAAAGGTTAGATATAGAATACGTGTTGACTTGGAAAAAATTCTACATCCTCTCTTTTTCTTTCCCCGCCCAATTATTGAACTTCTCTTAACAAGAGCCCTAGACCACAGCAATTCATATATATAATATACAGCACTCCCACACATCCATCACAAAATCTTTTCCCTTCCACAGCGATACTCTTACACCCTATTCACATCATATTTACTTAAATTGATGTACAGAGTCTGACACAATAGCTTTCAAACAAGGTGACATCTTTGCTTACATTGTGGTGCATACTTTAGGATACACAGTTTTCTAATTTTTTAGTTATCCTATGTTTTACATTATGGTTTACATTATCAGTCTGTTGTCTCCTATATGTTATGGTGTAATATTACATGTTTTATATCCATCCTTGTGTACTCTCACGAAACTCCTCTCTTACCCGCCATTTACCTTGGTTCCACACATTTAACATCCATTTTCCCATCCACCTTGGTGCCCATGGTGACAGCCAACCTCCGTTTCCCGAGAAGCCATGTCCAGAGATAGTTGGAATAGTGTTCAGGGCCTAACTTGCTCAACTGTCCCAAAGCCCTGGGAGCCACCCTTTCTCTCGAGAGATACAGTTCCCTCTATTTGATGGCATTAGTCCTCCCCAGGATGTGGGTCCACCCCCACTCTCACTACTTGGGTCTCTACCCAATGGTGCCACCCACTCTGGCAAAATGAGCATTCAGACATTCCCCAGGAGCCCGTCCCACATTGGATCATCCCCTCCGAGCATTCTAAATAGGTAAACCTCTTAATTATATTTTGGTATGATTTTCTCACCATTTTACTCTCCACCAACACCTGACACTCTCCTATGTTCGTATGCTACCCCTCTCTCCCCCCACTTTTGGGCAATATTACCCATCCGCCCATCCCCAGCCACCCTCAAACACGCAAAGCCCCTCCGAAAGGCAACCCCTTGCCCCCATTTTATCTCTTCTATGTGTTTATACTTACCAGCAGCTCATCATAAATTCCACCCCTGCAGACGTCGGCTCACTTCCTTCCTCCACCCCCGATTTCCTGTAAGCCTATCGTTCAGTCTCTTCCTCTCTGAGGCAGCTTGCTTATTTCATATCATTGAGGTCATGTAGTATTTGTCGTTCAATGCCTGGGTTGCTTCACTCAACATAAGGTTCTCAAGATTCATCCATGTTATCACGTGTGTTTGTAGTGTATTTGTTCTTATAGCCGAGTAGTATTCCATTGTGTGTGTATACCACATTTTATTGATCCACTCATCTGTTGATGGGCAGTTGGGTTGATTCCAACTTTTGGCAATAGTGAACAATGCTGCTATGAACATTGGTGTACATATATCGGTTTGTGTCCTTGTTTTCAGTTCTGCTAGGAATATACCCAGCAGTGGTATTGCTGGGTCATATGGCAAATCTATGGCTAGTTTTTTGAGAAACAGCCATACTGTCCTCCAGAATGGTTGGCTCCTTCTTCATTCCCACCAGCAGTGGATGAGTGTTCCCCTTTCTTCACGTCCTCTCCAGCATTTGCATTCTTCTTTTTTTTTTCATAGCTGCCAATCTTATGGATGTAAGATGATATCTCATTGTAATTTTGATTTGTATTTCCTTGATAGCTAGAAATTTGGAGCACTTTTTCATGTGCTTTTTAGCCATTTGTATTTCTTCTTTGGAGAAGTGTCTGTTTAAATCTTTTTCCCATTTTTTAAATGGGTTGTTTATCTTTTTATTTTCAAGATATAGGAGTTCTTTATATATGTAAGTTATAAGTTTCTTATCAGATATATGGTTGCCAAATATTTTCTCCCACTGTGTGGGCTCCCTTTTTACTTTCTTGACAAACTCCTTTGAGGTGCAGAAGGCTTTAATTTTGAGGAAGTCCCATTTATCTATTAGTTCTTTTGCTGCTCGTGCTTTTGGTGTGATATTCATGAATCCATTTCCTATTACAAGGTCCTGTAGATGTTTCCCTACACTGCTTTCTAAGGTTTTTATGGTCTTGGCTCTCATATTTAGGTCTTTGATCCATCTTGAGTTGATCTTTGTATAAGGTGTGAGACCGTAATCCTCTTTCATTCTTCTACATATGGATATCCAGTTCTCCAGACACCATTTGTTGAATAGACCACTCTCTCCCAGTTGAGAGGGTTTGGTGGCTTTATCGAATATTATGTGGCTATATATGTGAGGTTCTATATCAGTGCTTTCAATTTGATTCCATTGGTCTGTGTGTCTATCCTTATGCCAATACCATGCTGTTTTCATGACCATAGCTTTGTAGTATGTTTTGAAGTCAGGTAGTGTGATTCCTCCAATTTCGTTTTTCTTTTTCAGTATGTCTTTGGCTATTTGGGGCCTCTTTCCTTTGCAAATAAATTTCGTACTTAGTTTTCTAGTTCCTTAAAGAAGGCTCTGTTGATTTTTATTGGGATTGCATTGAATGTGTAGATCAGTTTTGGTAGGATAGACATCTTAATAATACTCAGTCTTCCTATCCATGAACAAGAAATATTCTTCCATTTACTTAGGTCTTCTTTGATTTCCTTGAATAGTCTTGTATAGTTCTCGGTGTATAAGTTTTTTACCTCTTTAGTTAAATTTATTCCTAAGTATTAGATTTTTTTACTTACTATTGTGAATGGTATTTGTTTCTTGATTTCCTCCTGATCTTGCTCATTATTGGTGTACAGAAATGCTACTGATTTTTGCGCATTGATCTTATAACCTGTGACTTTACTAAACTCATTTATGAGTTCTAGAAGCTTTGTTGTAGATCTCTCAGGATTTTCTATGTATAGGATCATGTCATCTGCAAATAATGAAATTTTGACTTCTTCCTTTCCAATTTGAATGCCTTTTATATCTGGTTCTTGCCTTAGTGTTCGACCAAGTACTTCTAAGGCAATGTTAAATAGGAGTGGAGACAATGGGCATCCTTGTCTTGTTCCTGAGTTTAGAGGAAAGGATTTTAGGATTTCTCCATTGTAAACAATGTTGGCTGTGGGTTGTTCATATATACTCTTTATCATGTTCAAAAAATTTCCTTGTATTCTGATCTTTTGAACTGTTTTTATCAAGAAAGGATGCTGTATTTAGTCAAATGCTTTTTCTGCATCTATAGATATAATCACATGATTTTCTTCCTTCAGTCTGTTTATATGGTGTATTACATTGATTGATTTTCTTATTTTGAACCATCCTTGCATACCTGGAATAAATCCCACTTGGTTGTGGTGTATAATTCATTTACTGTGTTATGAAATACGATTAGCAAGTATTTTGTTAAGTATTTTTGCATCTAGGTTCATTAGAGTAATCGGTCTGTAATTTTCCTTTATTGTGCTGTCTTTGTTTGGCTTTGAAACTAGGATAATTTTGGCATCATAGAAGGAGTTCGACAATGTTCCTTCTGTTTCGATTTTTTTAAATAGTTTCAGCAGGATTGGTGTTAGTTCTTTCCGGAATGTTTTGTAGAATTCAACTGTGAAGCCCTCTGGCCCTAGGCTCTGCTTAGTTGGGAGGTTTTTAATGACTGAATCTATATCTCTGCTTGTGATTGGTTTGTTAAGATCATCAATTTCTTCTTTCATCAATATGGGTTGCTTATGTGTTTCTAGGAATTTGTCCATTTCCTCTAAATTGTCATTTTTGTTGGAATATATTTTTTCAAAGTATCCTCTTATGATAGTCCTTATTTCTGTGGGGTCAGTGGTGATACCGTCTTTCTCATTTCTTATTTTGTGTATTTGCATCTTCTCTCTTTTTTTCTTTGTTAGTCTAGCTAATGGTTTGTCAATTTTGTTGATCTTCTCAAAAAACCAGCTCTTGGTCTTGTTAATTTTTTCAAGTGCTTTCTTATTTTCTCTTTCATTTAGTTCTGCTCTTATCATTGTTATTTCCCTCCTTCTTCTTCCTGTTGGTTTACTTTGTTGTTGTTTTGCTAATTCCTTCAAATGTGCAGTTAGTTCTTCAATTTTTGCTCTTTCTTCTTTTTTGACATATGAGTTTATGGCTATAAATTTACCTCTCAGTACTGCTTTTGCTGCATCCCATAAATTTTGGTATGCTGTGTTATCATTATCATTTGTTTCAAGGTAGTCAATCATTTCTTTTCAGACTTCCTCTTTCACCCATTGTTTTTCTAAGAGTGTGCTGTTTAATTTCCAAATCATGGTGTGAAATCTTGGCCTCTGTCCCTTGCAAATTTCCAGCTTGACTCCACTGTGGTCAGAGATATTGTTTTGTATGATTTCAATCTTTCTGAATTCATTCAGCCTTTCTTTGTGGCCTAGCATATGGTCTATCTTTGAGAATGATCCATGTGCACTTGAGAAAAATGTATATCCTGCTGTGTTTGGGTGTAATGATCTATATATGTCTATTAGATCCAGCTCCTCTAATATACTGTTCAAATGTTTTGTTTCTTTAGTGCTTCTCTTTTGAAATGTTCTGTCCAGAGTTGTAAGTGGTGTATTAAAATCCCCCACTATAATTGTAGATGCATCTATTGTTTCACTTATTTTTTCCAGCATTTGCCTCACGTAATTAGAAGCGCCCTTGTTAGGATCATAAATATTTATGATTGTTCGATCTTCTTGACAGATTTTCCCTTTCACTAAAATGTAGTATCCTTCTTTGTCTCTCACAATTGTTTCACATTTAAAGTCTATTTTGTCTGATATTAATATAGCTACTTCTGCCTTTTTTTGGTTATTATTTGCTTGTATGATTGTTTTCCAGCCATTCACTTTCAACCTCCATGAGTCTCTGGGTCTAAGATGTGTCTCTTATAGACAGCATACGGATGGGTCATATTTCGTTATCCAATGTCGCAGTCTGAATCTTTTGATAAGTGAGTTTAATCCATTGACATTCAGTGTTATTACTCTCAAGGAATTGTTTGTGTTAGCCATATTTTGATTGTATTTGTGTTTGTCATATTTTGTATTTTTTCCCTCTATTTTTGTCTTTTTTTGTTGCTCTTATACTCTCCTCCAACTCTGCCTGTCCTGTTTTTTCCATTCTTCCTGCAGAACTCCCTTTAGAATTTCTTGAAGGGGAGGTTTCTTGTTGATATACTCGTTCAGTTTCTGTTTATCTGCGAATATTTTGAACTCTCCATCATGTTTGAATGCTAGTTTAGCTGGATAGAGTATTCTTGGTTGGAAATTTTTTCCTTTAGTACCTTGACTATATCATACCACTACCTTCTTGCCTCCATCGTTTCAGATGAGAAATCAGCACTTAATCTTATGGAGCTTCCCTTGTATGTGATGGTTTTCTTTTCTCTTGCTGCTTTTAGGATTTTCTCTTTGTCTTGAGCATTGGATAATTTGACAAGTATATGTCTTGGGGTGGGCCTGTTGGGGTTTATGACTAGTGGAGTGCGCTGTGCTTCTTGGTCATGTACATCTGTCTCTTTCAGTAGATTTGGGAAGTTCTCAGGCATTATTTCCTCCAACACTCCTTCTGACCCCTTTCCATTCTCTTCTCCTTCTGGAATGCCTATAATACGTATGTTTGAGCGTTTTGCATTGTCATTCAGGTCTCTGAGTCCTAGCTGGATTTTTTCTATCTTTTTATTGACTCCTTCCATTGTCTGATTTCTGATATACTGTCTTCCATGTCACTAATTCTCTGCTCTGCCTCTTCTAGTCTGCTGATATTGGCTGCAAGTGTATTTTTGATTTCTTGAACTGTGGTGTTCATTGCCATCATATCTGTTATCTTTTTGCATATGTCTGCAATTTCCCCTCCAAGTGTTGTCTTCATTTTGTTAACCTCTTTCATTACATCATCAAATTTGTCAGTCATAAATGTTCTGGGATCTTTCATTGCTTGTGCGAATTTCTGCTCCCCTTCCTGATTTTTAGTTTGTTGATTGGATTCAGCCATGTTTTCCTGATTACTGGTTTGATTTGTAGATTTTTTTTGCTGTCTGGCCATCATGTTATCTTGATGGGTTTATTCAGTTCCTTAGCTTCTTTGTCTACTCTTGGAGATTAGTTAGCTGTTGTTTCTGTGTAAGTGTTATATCTTCTCTTTGTCACTTTGTTCTTCTTATTCTAATTTCTTGTTGCTGGTTAAGTTCACTTTAGAGGAAAGTGTTAATGCCAGGGAAAGGCAATTGTGTAAGCAAGGAAAACGTGTAAAGTAGTATTGGTGATATATGTTAACAAAGCAAGAATATGAGATCTGGGAGGGTGGAGGTTAGATTCGTGTAAATTGTGTAGAGTTATAGCAGTAGGCAGAGTACCTATTATGAGGTAGATGACTGAATATGGGAGGAATATGGTATGCGCTAAAAGGCTTTTGTTTTTGTTAGAGAGGGAAAGAGAAAAGAAAGGTAATAGTTTCAAGAGTGGATAACAGACAGAACACAAAACAGAGGTATTAGAAATTAAGAGTTAGACACTTTGTGGATCGAAGAAAGGGAGGTGGGAGGTGGAATATAGCAGAGACAGTAGATGATGGCTGATATCAAGATATAGGGGAAAGGGGATAGTGTTGGTAGCCTAAGTCAGTTCACACAGCATTGAGGCAGTGGAGGATGTGAAAACCCAGCAAATGTGAGGTGTTCCCTGCAGCACTTATTGTATAATTGAGTTAAAATTAAATAAGTAGAAAAAAAAAATTTATAAACCCTAAATAACTGAATAAAAAAAGACTTTACGGGATACGCTGGGAGTAAAGTCTAGGGGATAATGCAATAGTAGCAATCAGGACAATCAAAAACAATAAAAAATAAGGTAAAATGAAAATAAAAACAAAACAAAATGAAACAATAAAGAAAAAACGCAAACGTTGAAGGCTAGGGCATTCAGGGATCTCAGATGGACCTCAGGGCGTGATGGATTCAGGGGTGGAAAGTCTGAGTTATTGAAGACTCAAGAGGTGTGAGTCTCAGGTATGGGCCACCAAAATTTAGGGGATTCAGACCTGGCAACGTCAAATCTGGTCAACAGGAAGCCTAGGAGCCCTGCAGTGTAACACAGCCCTCAGGGAACCCCACAGCTGGGTGTCAGCCCTATAGGAGAAGTCAGATCCGCAAACTCTATATTATGTCTGAACCCTGCAATTCACTTATTCAGTAGGGTTTTTTTTTAGTAGGTAAATCGACAATTCAGCTTTTGGACAGCTCCCACCCTGTATTTCCAAAAAATGGCCAGTTGAGGGTGCCTCTACACCACAGTCAATTTACTGAAGCAGATCCGAAGCCCGCCGTGGGTTGGGTTCCGGTTGGAAATGCCAAAAACGGATTCCAAAACCAGAATTCCCAAGCTTCATGAAATATTCCCCTATCGACTTCCTGACGTGTCCCCTCCCTCACCGCACCCTGAAACTACATCCCAATTACTAAGAATCTAATTCCGTTGCATATCAGCAGCCGGGCCTGGGGGGTGGGGCTCCAGGCAGAAGCGCTATTATTTGTGTCCGCAATCAAAAATTCCCCCACTTCACAAAACACCGTCTGTCTCCCCAAATCGATTTGCAAAGGCGTCCGTTACCTCAACCTCCCAACAGCCCACCCAGGATTCATGAATTCCCTAGCACCACAGAGCCGCCAAAAGCGCAGCCGGAGTGCCGATACCGCAGTTCCCCTGCCCCCCCAAGGAGTGAGCAACTGTCAGCCCGGTCTCACATCTGGGCAATAGAAGCCAAATTATATCTTATAGACCAATCTTCTCCATTACCTTTCCACCAAATCGATGTCCAGACACTTCCTGCCCTGCAAAAATCCTGAAAAAGCCCGGCCTCGGAGAATCTCCAGTGGTGCCCAGCCTCCTTTTCCCACGAGAGACCGCAAGGCAAGTTCACTCAGCCACCATCTTGGCCCCTCCCTCTTCTTTGAATATTTGATAGAATTCATCTTTGAAGCTGGCTGATCCTGGACTTTTCTTTTATGGAATGTTTTTACTTACTGATGCAATCCCTTAACTTGTTATAAGTCTGTGGAGACCTATTTCTTCTTGAGTATGTTTACATAAGTTGTATGTTGATAGGAAGTTGTACATTTCTTTTTCTAGATTATTCCCATACCATTTTCTAAGCTTTCACTTATAATCCTTTAATATCTGCAATTTCTAGCAATGTCCTCAGTTTCTATTTAGATTTTATTAATTTGCCTCTTCCCTTTTTCTTTTTCAATGTATCTAACACTTTGAAATTTTATTGATCTCTCCCAAGAACCAACTTTTTATTTTATTTGATCTCTCAATTGTTTTTCCATTTCATGTGTCTCCACTCAAGTATTTCTTATTTCCTTCCATCTACAAGCTTTAGTTTCTGTATTCCCTTCTTTTCATAGTTCCCCCAGATCTGTAGAAAGACTAATGACTGTTCTTTTCTATTTTTAAATGTAGACACTGATAGCTATAAATTTCCTTTCAACTTTTAAATCCACCCCTAGAATGACCTAGCATAAGGAATTCATCACCTGAAAAATAAATAATAGTAAGGATCATGATGGGTAGAGGAGTTCATATGCCAGCTGCAGTTCTAGTGAACTGTCAACACTGAAGTCCTTGAGATTCTATATTAGTGAAGTGGGTTCATAAAGGGTTGAAGTCCAAAGTTCTCCTATGTAAAATCTCTGAAAAGTACATTTCACTGTGGGAATGACTCAAAATCAGGGTCTGATCATGTGGGATGATAAATTAAAAAATAAGATGAAGTCAAACTTTGCCAAAGAACGTGAAGTGAGTACTAAATAATAGGCAGATCACATTTTTTATCAAGATTAGACACTAGCTCACAGCAATTATTAATCTCAAAATGCCACTCTGGTTTTCAAGTCAAAGGAATGGATGGCTCTGGAGTCAGGTGATGAAGGGGGTATTGGCCTTTTTCTAGTTCACAGAGAACACAGTAGGTTATATAAAAACTCTGGTATTATTTCATAATATCAGGGAAAACTAATGGTTGGCAGTGGACAAAATTAACACATGGCTCTGCTAAATCAATTTTAATGAAACATATCCATAAAACATAAAATCCCTCTAAAATTTACAATGGACTTTGGTATAATTACAGAGTTGTGCATTCATCACTTCAATCAATTTTAGTGATTTTTCGTTTCTCCAAAAAGAAAAATATCTATAAACAACTACAAAAAAACACACATAAGAATCAAGCAAAAGAACACACAAAAAGCCTACCCCTTGGTAGTCACCTCTCAATCATGTTATCCATCTCCTGCCATACATAATTGCTATTCTATTTCTGTCACTAGATTTTATTTGAATTTTCATTTTGTTTAGACCAAATGTAACAATAGGTAGTAATTTCTGCCTACATTCTTTCACTTATCATTAATATTAATATAAAATATATTATTATACTTTACAGTTCATAGGTTTTTTATTCTGTTTTTCCCCAAATCATCCTGATACAAACATCTCAGAACATCAACATATATTTTTTACATTTCATAGAAAACATCCTTATATATGCACTACTAGCAATATTAATTTTTCACAAGAAGGTTCTCTATGCTACAAAGTTCTAAGTTTTATATTTTCTTCAATTGACATAATTGACCTTGGAATTCCCTTTCAAACACTACTTTACTCATATACCAGGGCTGCTAATTACAAACACTATGATGTGCTTTCACCATTTTTATGCATTTCCAAATGTTAACAAATACACTTTTACCAAGTCTGCACATATTAAAACTCACCTTTCAAATATATAAACTCATTCTATTTTCTAATGACTTATATTCTATTTTTTAACTCCATGAATTTGCTCTTTAGGCTCAGTTCATAATATCAAACTCATATAATGTTTCAGTTTTTGTGTCTGACTTGCTTTACTCTGCATTATGTTCCCTTGGTTCCTCTAGGCTGTAATATGCTTCAGGATTTCTTTCTTTTCAGAGTTGAATAATATTCCATCAGGTGTATATACCACAATATTTTTATGAGTTGCTTACCATAATTGTGAATAATGATGCTATGAACACTGCAGTGCAGATATATGTTCATATCCTAGCTCTCAGTTCCTCTGGGTATAAACCTGTGGGGAGCCGCCCAGAGCTATGTGCATTTGCGGTCTCCAGTAACATGGCGGTTTTCATAAGTACGCCTACTCCACCCCTATGCTTCCGCCTTCTTCTTCCCCTTTCCCCAGTTTCCCGGGCAAAAAGTGTCACACCTGCACAACAAGATGTTGAAGCCATGACCAGCATTGAAGACTCGCAACCTATAGCAAGTGGTGTAACAGCATTTTATTGCCTTATATGGAAGAGCCGCTTCATCAGCCTATCACCCCCGCTAATACCCTCCCCTTAGTATATATTCTGATGCTCTGCCCTCAATAAATGGAGACTTGATCAGAATCCTGTCTTGTCTCCATTTCTCTCACCTCTTGTCCCCCAATTCCCACTCCCTCTTTCAGGTGCTGGATCGTTTGACCTGCAGGCCGGGTCATAAACCTAGTAATGGCAATGTCAGGTCACATGGCAGATCTATATCTGACCTCCTTAAAAACTTGCAAATGGAATTACAGAGGAGCTGTGCCATGCTACAGTTCCATCAATAGTGAATAAGCATTCTTATCTCTCCAAATTCTCTCCAACACTGGTGGAATCCTTTTTTTTTTAAATCAAGACTTTCTATTAAGTGTGAAATGACATCTTGTTGTAGTTTTGATTAGCATTTCAAAAAAACTAGTGATACTGAACATTTTCTCATGTTTTATCACTATTGGATCTCTTCTTTAGAAAACTGTCCATTTAAGTCATTTGCCCCCTTTTTAAAATTTGTGTCCATTTATCTTTTTATTGTTGAGCTGTCAGATGTTTTTATATGTCATGGATATTAAAGCCTCGTCATAAGTGTGGCTTCCAAATATTTTCTCACATTAAGCAGGCTGACTTTTGACCTCCCTCACAAAGTCCTTCAGGTGCAAACATGTTTAGTTTTGAGGAAGACTCATTTATTTATATTTTCTCTCATTGCTCAGCTTGGGGAGAAAGGGTTAAGAGAACTTCACATACCTAAAGACTTGAAGATGTTTCCCTATATTATCTTCAGGAAATTTCCTGAACTTTATATTTAGATATTTCATTCATTTTGAGTTGATTCTTTTGTGGGGAGTGATTTAGGGTTCCTGTTTCATTATTTTGGTTAGTAATAGTCATTTCTTCCATGACCACTTGCTGGAGAACCTGTTCTCTCTTAGTAACATGAACTTGGTAGGATTATCAAAAATCAGTTGAACATAAAGCAGGGAGCCTATTTCTGAATGATCAATTCTATTCCAGTGATCATTTTTTCTGTCTTTATGCCAATGCCATGCTGTTCTGACCCCTGTAGCCTTGTGATGCAATTCATCATCAAGAAGCATGAGCCCTCCTACTTCATTCTTCTGTTTTAGGAAGTCCCTGGCTCTTTGGTGCCACTGTTCCTTCTAAATAAATTTGGTAATTGACTTTTATATTTATTTAAAGTATGCTGTTGGAATTTTTTAATATGATTATGTTGAAACTATAAATCAGTTTTGGTAGAATTGATATCTTCATGGTATTTATCCTCTAATCCATGAACAAAGAACATACTACTAATTGCTAAGGTCTTCTTTGATTTCTTTTCACATTGCCTTTTTTTAGATTTATTTATTTTTATTTATTTCTCTCTCCTTTCTCTCCATTGTCTGCTCTCTGTGCTTATTAACTATGTGCTCTTCTGTGTCTGCTTGCATTTTTGTCAGGCAGCACCAGGAATCTGTGTCTCTTTCTGTTGTATCATTTTGCTGTGTCTTCTCTCCATCTGCGTGGTGCCACTCGTGGGGGGTAGGGGGCAGCCCTTTTATCACGTGGGGCTGTTCTCCTTGTAAAGTGCACTCTTTGCATATGGGGCTCTAATACATGGCACAGTATTCCTTACCCACAGCAGTGTTCACAAGGGCCAGCTTACCACATGGAACAGGAGACCCTGGGTATCAAACCCTGGACCCTCCATATGGTAGGTGGACACTCTATCAGTTGAGCAATGTCTGATTCCCTCACATTGCCTTTTATGACAATGAAATGAGGACAATTATTGCAGGAAGCACCAAGAGAATTTTCCAGAAAACTTCCTGCCTATCAAAAAATTGTTACACATCAAAACTGCATCTCTGGAATAAAAATGTGATTAGTGATATTATCAGGGTTTGAATAATCAGGTATTAGTATAGCCTAACCTAACATTTGCTGAATGTGCAGGAGAAGGCACATGTGGCTTATGCAATATGAATTGTTGCAAACATAATCAGATCCTAAGTCACGTTCCGTATGTGATCTCTTTCTGGAACCAACTAACAGAAATTCTAGCAACAATTGTAAAGACTTTGATATAACAGATTTTTTCAACAAATTCATGTAGTAAATGACCTATAGCTTTCATCTGGCTGATATTGCAGTTTGTATTCATTCCTCCAACACGTACTGTAATTCTAAATATATCAATTACATGTAGTAAATATTTTACTGCTGAAATTTAAGGCTGAAGATTTCCACTCCAATACTGTATTAGGGAATAAAACTGAAAATTCAAATTATTCAAAAGAAATTACATAAAAAGAGGTGTTTTGATGGACAAAAATTAAAGGGAAATAATTCTGGAAATTTGATCTGTAGCAGATTATCTTTCTATGCACGAATAAAAGTATCTAGATTTATCTCTCTCAGTATTTGATTTCTGTTAATCATGAGAAAATTTCTAATTTGGAGGCAAATGATCCTTTTATAAAGAGAACTTGTCTCAGCAGGAGAGATTGTTTAAGGTCTGCTTTATATCCTTGTTTCTAAGACTTTAGATTAAGGGATTCAGCATGGGAGTGTTCACACAATATGTCAGTGAGGGTATTGTACTTGCCCTTGAGTTTTGGGTAGCAGCAGAACTAAGATACACTCCAAAACATGTATCATAAAATAAGGTGACTACTGAGAAATGAGACCCACAAGTAGAAAATACTTTATTCTGGCCCCCAAATGATGAAATTCTCAAAAGGAAAGACAGAACTTTAGAGTAAGAGAAAAGGATCCTTATGAGTTGGATAACACCAAGAAATCCAGCTGCAAAATACCTCACTTGGTCATTGTGGAAACGGTCAAAATAAGCACATTGGAATACTTGATTAAGTTCACAGAAAAAGTGGGGGATTTCCAAATCTTCAGAAAAAGACAATCTTAAAACTATTAATCAATGTAAAAGAGAGTCCAGAACTCTGAATAATAGGCATGCCAGCAGCAGGAGGTCACAGAGACAGCGGTTCATGGTGACTGTGTAGTGCAGGGGGTGACAGATAAAAATACATCTAGTGGAGGTAGTTTTTATAAGCCATGATTTTTCTTTCTCTCTTGATATTCAGCAGCATTTTGGGGACAGTAAAGGAGGTGATGATATCTGTAAAAAACAGGTGAGACAGGAAGAAATATGTGGAAACGTGGAGGTGGGAGTCTGAGATGGTGGCCAAGATGATGAGCAGGTTCTCCATGAAGGTGACAGGTACATGGGCAGGAGGCACTGCACTTCAGTGTCTTCTGAGAGGTCTGGGAAGATAAATTCTGAAGCATTTGTTTTTGTTTGGCCTTCTGGCGCCACGTAGCTAATGAAACAGCTGGAAAAGGGACCAAAGCAATGCAAATTTAGCCACAATCAGTGGTCTCCAAATTATCATAAATGCTCTGATTTGTAATGACATTTTGCTAATAATTTCTTCTGATAGCTAGTAGGAAGATTAGATAGATAGATGATAGATAGATAGATAGATAGATAGATAGATAGATAGATAGATAGATAGGTGGCTAGATAGAGAGATAGATGTATATTGGGAAAAATTAGTAGAGTATTGCTCAAAACTAAAAGTGAAATATCATGCATGACACTTTGTTAATTAGCAATGTTTTACTGGTCAGCAATTTTCATATTTCAGAAGGCATAATGAGAACTAAAGTAGTGGGCATATTTGGGGAATGTCTCTAACAGATAAGAACAGATGCGTTCGGGGAATATTGTGCTCCTCCCTGGGAAGGTTGGCCATATCTTGGGGATGAAGCATAAACCTTGGAATGTGCTCCCTGGGAGTGTTGTGTTCTTCCCTGAGGAGACTGGCCACTTCCTTGGGAATTGATGGAGTACTTTCAAGTTGGTATTCATATTATCCAGTTCATTAATTATGACCTCAGTAAAGGAGTTAATCTCTGATGGAGTAGGTTGAAGTCCCACCCAGGGAGAGCATGCTCTGCACAGGTGTTATTTCCAATCAAGACATTGGCATTGGCTGCTTCTTCTGGTCTTCCTAGCTGTGAGCTGAATGGTGGTGAGTTTGCACATACAACTATTCTATATTTATGTCATTTTGTGACTCTGATCAATATTGCTTTAATCATCCAAATGATTATATAATTCTTGTTTCTCACACTAATTATCAGTAAAGTCTTTTTAAGCTAGATATGTTTGTTTGTTTATTTACTTATTTATGTATTTATTTATACTGCATCCAATTGGGAATTTGGCCAGAGGTGGGCTAGGTATGTCAATGTGTCCCCCAGTTTGGTGAGCTTAGGAATGTTTGTATGCATATCTTGAGGGACTGGGATATTGCAGTTAAACCCTTGTTTATAGAAAATCCTTCACTTTCTTTGTATACTTTCAATGAACAAAGATTCACTATCTAGATCTAGCTATATATATTTACATTTCATCCAAACAGGACTCTGGTCACAAGTGGGCCAAGTATGTCATTGTGTCTCCCAGTTTGGTGAGCTTATAACTATATGTATGTATGTCATAAAGAATTATGATGTAGCAGTTGCACCCCTATTTGTAGACAATCCTTTCCTCATTTTATATTCTTCCAATTATTAATAGAATGTTAATAAAATAAATATGTCTTTGTATTGCTTTCATATTGTTGAGTTATTATATCAAAGAGTTATTATATCAAAGTGTTAGCAAAGCTCTTCCTCTGTCACATCAGTTCCCTTCTATTTTGGCTCTCATTGAGCTTGAGGTCTGTTCTCCTCCTAGGATTTGATCTTAACCTGGTTTCCAGGTACTGGGTGAGGGAAGATTACACATAGACCACCTTAAAGGACAAAGCTGAAGTGCGTCCTAGCAACCTCATTTGCTGTTTCTGTTGTAGTAGGAAAAAACACTTAGTTTTGTAGGTCTGCCATTGCTTCCCAGGGTATGGAGTGGGCAGGTTTAGGAATAAGAGCTAAGAAGGAGACCTGGGTTAAACATGTCTTTCACCTGGTGTGGGGTGAAGACTGTGAGAGGTCACCCCTGAATTAATTTGGTGGTCTTACTAATTAAAGGATTTTTCCCCCTACTGCTCTCAGGCAAGGTGGCTCTTCCTCTATCTTACAAGCATGTTTATTAACTACTTAGAAAATGAAGATTACTAGAACATTTAACATGTTCAATTTCCCCTTGCATATTATTTAGAATAGACAAAATACTATCATAATCATCAAGTATATAAGTACAATACTTAATATTATTTAATGCACAACACAATGCCTAAGTTTCTCTTTGAGTTGCAATTTTTTATTTTTTATTTACTTATTTTTTAATTCATTTTTAATATAATATTAAAAAATATGAGGTCCCAATATACCCCACAACCCCCTCACCCCACTATTCCCCCCATAGCAACATTCTCCTCTGTCATCATGAAACATTCTTTGCATTTGGTGAATACGTATCTGAGCATCGCTGCACCTCATGGTCAATGGTCCACGTCATCGCCCACACTCTCCCACGTTCCATCCAGTGGGCCATGGGAGGATCTACAATGCCCGGTAATTGTCCCTGCAGCACCACCCAGGATAACTCCAAGTCACGAAAATGCTTCAACATATCATCTCTTCCTCGCATTCCCCACACCCAGCAACCACCATGGCCACTTTTCCCACACCAATATCACATTTTCTTCAATTACTAACCACACTATTTCATGAATAGAATATCAGTAAGTCCACTCTAATGCATATTCTATTCTTCCATCCTGTGGATCTTGGATTGGTTGTGTCCACTCCACATCTATGTCAAGAGGGGGCTTAGATTCCACATGGATGCTCTTTGCAATCCTCCTGCTTTAAGTTGTAGGCACTCTTGGCTCCATGGTGTGGTGGTTGACATTCTTCAACTCCATGTTAGCTAAGTGGGGTAAGTTCAATAAACCAGAGTGTAGGAGCTGATGTCTGTTGAGGTCCAGGGTCTGGCTATCATATGGTCAGTACAGAGATTCAGATCCCCTGAGTATATGTCAAACCCCAGCACCAACTACAATTCTGGTAAAGAAACAGGAAAGGCTTGTGAAAAGAGATCACATCTGAGGCCAGCTCTATCACACAGAAACACCAACTCCAAAGAAGGGCCAACTGACATGGCAATGAACTCCATCTGCCATGACCATAAATCCTGTGGGTCTCTGTAGCCAATAACTCAGAAGAACCAATAACTGGGGTTGTATCTACTTTTTCTGTCTCTGGGACTCTGCTTAGGAGTGCATAAGGGCAACCCCTCTGTTAACCTCCTGAATTTTTTTAGGGACTCATAGCCACATAAACTCATTTGTCCTTCCATTTCCCCCTTGATTTAGGTCAAAAAGCATTTTTAACTCCTGTTATTATATGTAGATAGAGATATTCTCCTGGTCCAAATAAAAATTGAACCTTTTATTCAAGGTCGTTTTCTAGTTATGTCATCAGATGGTACTTGGTAGTGATCCCTTGGCCCAGGGAGGCTCATCCCCTGGAGTCATGTCCCAAGCTGGGGGAAAGGCAATGCATTACATGCTGAGTTTTACTTCGAGACTGGCCACATTTGAGCAAAACAGAGGCTCTCAGGAGGGAACTCTTAGGCACATTGCAACTCTAGGCCTTGTTCTTATTTCAGGTGCGGTGCACAGGCTCACAAGCATAGCCATTAGTATCAGGGGCTCATTGTTGGACCTTCATTCTTTTTTGGTCTTTGCCATTGCACTTGGGGGATTATTGTTGTTCCTTTAGGGACTGTGATAGAGCTCCCCTGGTTAGGATCTCAGAACTCCCTCAGTTGTTTTTAATTGTTTCCACTATGAAAATTTCCAAACATTTTTATGTACCCTGGATATATGCCCTGTAGATCTCCCTGCCAACCATGTGTCCCCTGTCAATAACATCCCCCACCTATATTCCTCCACTGCCATTGTTGAACCTCTCTGTGATCCAAAACTTCCTGAAAGGTGAAGCCCAATATATTGCCAGGTTCCCTTAATAGTAAAATGGAATATAGCGATGAGTTTAAAGGTTAGATATAGAATACATATTAATTTGGAAAAATTCTACATCCTTTTTTTCTTTCTTTTTTCTAATTATTAAGCTTATCTTCACAAGAGTTGTAAATCACAGTAATTCATGTATACAATATACAGTACTCCCACATATCCAACATAAAACCTTTTCCCTTCCACAGCAATAATCTTTAAACATATTCATACCATATTTACTGAACCTGATGTACAGATATTGAGACAATAGCTTTCAAACAAGGTAACATTTGTTTACATTGTGGTTTATATTTTAGACTATATAATTTTCTAAATTTTTAAGTTATGTTTTACATTATGATTTACATTTTAGCTTATTAGCCCCTATATATTTTTGGTGTAATTTTACATGCCTTATATCCATCCTTGCCTACTCTTGTGAAACACTTCCTTTTGCCCTCACAGTTACATTGATTCCATCTATTCAATACCTATTTCCCCCTCCCTTTAGGGCCCACAGTGACAGTTAATGTTCATTTCTTGAAGAGCCATGTTCAGAGATACTTGGACCAGTGTTGAGGGTTTGACATGCTCAAGTGCCCGAATGCCCTGGGAGCCACCATTTCTCTTGAGATATATAGTTCCCTCTATTTGATGGCCTCAGTCCTCCCCAAGATGTGGGTATACCTTTACTCTCATTATATGGTCTCTACCCATGATATAACCAACTCTGGCAAAATGAGCATTCACATATTCCCTAGGGGTCTGTCCTGAGTCAGATTAACCCCTTTAAGTATCTTAACAGGCAACTTTCCTTATTATATTTTTGAAAAGGTTTTCTCAGCATTATACTCTCAACCAAATACCTGACAATCTCTGTTTGCATGTTGCCCCACCCTCCCCCTAATTTCTTGGGCAATATTACCCATCCTCCCATCCCTAGTCCCCTCAAGCCTGTAGAGCCCCAGTTAAAGGTGACCCTATTCACCCATTTTATCCCTTCCTTGTATGCATAATGACCTCCAGCTTATCATAGATTTCACCCTTGTAAATGTCGCCTTACATTCTTCCTCTACCCCCCAGATTTACTGTAAGCCTATCATCCAGTCTCTACTCTCTGAGGCAGCTTGGTTTACTTATTTCATATCATTGAGGTCATGTAGTATTTGTCCTTCAATGCCTGGGTTGCTTCATTCAAAATAAGGTTCTCAAGATTCATCCATGTTATCATGTGTGTTTGTATTGTATTTGTGCTTAAAGCTGAGTAGTATTCCATTGTATGTATATACCGCATTTTATTGATCCATTCATCTGCTGTTGGGCATTTGGGTTAATTCCAACTTTTCGTGATAGTGAATAGTGCTGCTATGAACATTGGTGTGCACATATCAGTATGTGTCCTTGTTTTCAGTTCTGCTGGGTATATACCCAGCAGTGGAATTGCTGGGTCATATGGCAAATCTATGGTTAGTTTTTGAGAAACTGCCAAACTGTCCTCCAGAATGGTTGGATCCTCCTTCATTCCCACCAGCAGTGGATGAGTGTTCCCATTCCTCCACATGCTCTCCAGCATTTGTAGTCTTCTGTTTCTTATCATAGGTGCCAATCTTATTGGAGTGACATGGTATCTCATTGTAGTTTTGATTTGCATTTCCCTGATAGCTAGAGATTTGGAGCATTTTTTCATGTGCTTTTTAGACATTTTATTTCTTTGGAGAGGTGTCTGTTTAATTCTTTTTTTCCATTTTTAAAATGGATTGTCTTTTTATTTTCAAGATACAGGATTTCTTTATATATGCAAGTTATAAGTCTCTTATCCGATATATGATTACCAAATATTTTCTGCCATTGTGTAGGCTCCCTTTTTACTTTCTTGACAAACTCCTTTGAGGTGCAGAAGCTTTAATTTTGAGGGCGTCCCATTGATCTATTTGTCTTTTGCTTCTCGTGTTTTGGTGAGATGTTCATGAAGCCATTTCCTATTACAAGGTCTTGTATATGCTTCACTATACTGCTTTCCAAAGTCTTCATCATCTTGGCTCTTATATTTAGGTATTTGATCCATTTTGAGTTGCTCTTTGTATAAGGTGTGAGATGGTAATCCTCTTTTATTCTTTTACATGTGGATTTCGCATTCTCAAGGCACCATTTGTTGAATAGGCTCTTTTTTCACAGTTGAAAGGTTTTGGTGGTTTTATCAAATATTATATGGCTATATATATGAGGATATATGTCAGAACTCGCAATTCGGTTCCACTGGTCTGTGTGTCTGTCCTTATGCCAATAACCTGCTGGTTTCACTACTGTAAGTTTGTAGTATGTTTTGAAGTTAGGTAGCATTATTCCTCCCATTTGATTTTTCTTTTTCAATTTGTCTTTGGCTATTCGGGACCTCTTTCCTGTTCAAATAAATTTCATAGTTAGTTTTCCTAGTTCCTTAAAGAAGGCTGTGTTGATTTTTATTGGGATTGTACTGAATGTGTATATCAGTTTTGGTAGACTAAACATCTTAGTAATATTTAGTCTTCCTATCCATGAACAGGGAATATTCTTCCATTTATTTAGGTCTTATTTGATTTCCTTGAACAGTTTTGTGTAGTTTTCTGTGTATAAATTTTTTACATTTTCAGTTAAATTTATTCCTAGTTATTTAAATTTTTATTGACTATTGTAAATGGTATTTGTTTCTTGATTTCCTCCTGAGCTTGCTCATTATTGGTGTAAAGAAATGCTACTGATTTTTGTGCATTGTTCTTATACCCTGTGACATTACTAAACTCATTTATGAGTTCTAGAAGTTTTGTTGTAGACCTCTCCGGGTTTCCTATGTATAGCATCATGTCATCTGCAAATAATGTAATTTTGACTTCTTCCTTTCCAATTTGAATGCCTTTTATATATGGTTCTTGCCTCAGTGCTCGAGCAAGTACCTATAAGGCAATGTTAAATAGAAGGGGAGAGAGTGGACATCCTCCTCTTGTTCCTGATCTTAGAGGGAAGGATTTTAGGATTTCACCATTGTAAACGGTGTTGGCTGTGGGTTTTTCATATATACTCTTTATCATGTTCAAAAAATTTCCTTGTATTCCACCTTTTGGAGTGTTTTTATCAAGAAATTGTGCTATATTTTCTCAAATGCATTTTTCTGCATCTATAGATATAATCATGTGATTTTTTTCCTTTAATCTGTTTATATGGTGTATTACATTGATTGATTTTCTTATGTTGAACCATCCTTGCTTACCTGGAATGAATCCTACTGGGTCATGGGGTATAATTCATTTAATGTGTTGTTGAGTACAGTAGCAAGTATTTTGTTGAGTGTTTTTGCGTCTAGGTTCATTAGAGAAATTGGTCTGTAATTTTCCTTTCTTGTGGTGTCTTTGTTTGGCTTTGGTACTAGGGTAATGTTGGGGTCATAGAATGAGTTCGGTAATGTTCCTTATGTTTTGAATTTTGGAAGAGTTTTAGCAGGATTGGTGTTAGTTCTTTCTGGAATGTTTTGTAGAATTCACCTGTAAAGCCATCCGGCCCTGGGCTCTGGTTAGTTGGGAAGTTTTTAATGACTGATTCTATCTCTTTAATTGTGATTTTTTTTGTTTATGTGTTTCTAGGAATTTGTCCATTTCCTCTGAATTGTCATTTTTGTGGGAATATAGTTTTGCAAAGTAGCCTCTTATGATAGTCTTTATTTGTGGGGTCAGTGGTGATATCTCCTTTTTCATTTCTTATTTTGTGTATTTACAACTTCTCTCTTTTTTTTTTTTTTGTCAGTCTCACTAAGGGTTTTTCAATTTTATTGATCTTCGCAAAGAACCAGCTCTTGGTCTTTTTTATCTTTTCAAGTGCTTTCTTATTTTCTATTTCATTTAGTTCTGCTCTCATCTTTTTATGTCTTTCTTTCTTCTTCCTGTGGGATTATTTTGCTGTTTTTTTACTAATTCTTCCAAATGTGCAATTAATTCTTCAATTTTTGCTCTTTATTCTTTTTTGATGTATGAATTTAAGGCTATAAATTTCCCTCTCAGTACTGCTTTTGCTGCATTCCATAAGTTTTGGTATGTTGTGTTATCATTATCATTAGTTTCAAGATAGTTATTAATTTCTTTTGAGATTTCCTCTTTGACCCACTGTTTTTCTAAGAGTGTGCTGTTTGATTTCCATATCTTGGTGTGAAATCTGGGCCTGTGGACCTTGCAGATTTTCAGCTTCACTCCACTGTGGTGAGAGATATTATTTTGTATGATTCTGATCTTTCTGAATTCATTGAGCCTTTCTTTGTGGCCTAGCATATGTTCTATCTTGGAAAATGATCCATGTGCACTTGAGAAAAATGTATGTCCTCTCTATTCGCGTGTAATAATCTGTATATGTCTATTTGATTCAGCTCATCTAAGATAATGTTCAAATATTTTGTTTCTTTAATGATTCTCTTTTGAGATGTTCTGTCCAAAGTTGATATTGGTATATAAAAATCATCCACTCTAATTGTGGAGGCATCTATTATTTCACTTAGTTTTTCCAGTGTTTACCTTGTGTATTTGGAGGAGCCCTTGTTAGGAGCATAAATATTTATGATTATTTGTCCTTCTTGAGAGTTTGCCCTTTTCACTAATATATAGTATCCTTCTTTGTCTCTCACAATTGTTTTGCATTTAAAGTCTATTTTGTCTGATATTAATATAACTAGTCCTGCCTTTTTTTGGTTATTGTTTGCTTGTAAGATTGATTTCCAATCATTCACTTTCAACCTCTATGCATCCCTGGATCTAAGATGTGTTTCTTGTAGACAGCATATAGATGGGTCATATTTCCTTATCCAGTGTTCCAGTCTGAATCTTTTGATAGGTGAGTTTAATCCATTGACATTCAGTGTGTTTACTTTCAAGGAATTATGGTAGCCATATATTGATTGGACTTGCATTTGTCATATTTTATTTTTTCCTTCTGTTTTTTGTCATTTTTCTTGCTCTTACACTCTCCTACAAGTCTGCCTCTCCTGTTTTTTCCTTTCTTCCTGCAGAACTCTCTTTGTATTTCTTGAAGGGGAGGATTCTTGTGGCATACTCTTTCAATTTCTGTTTACCTGTGAATATTTTGAACTCTCCCTTATTTTTGAATGCTAGTTTAGCTGGGTAGAGTATTCTTGGTTGGAAATTTTTTCCTTTTAGTACCTTTACTATATTATATCACTGCCTTCTTGCCTTCATTGTTTCAGATGAGTAATCAACACTTAATCTTATGAGGCTCCCTTGTATTAGATGGTTTTCTTTTCTCTTGTTGCTTTTAGAATTTTCTCTTTGTCTTGAGTGTTGGATAATTTGACAAGTATATATCTTGGGGTGGGCCAGTTGGGGTTTATGATGTTTGGGGTGCATTGTGCTTCCTGGATATGTACATCTATCTCTCTCAGTAGATTTGGGAAGTTTTCGGCCATTATTCCTGCAACATCCCTTCTGTCCCCTTTCCCTTCTCTTCTCCTTCTGTGATGCCTATAATACGTATGTTCATGCATTCTGCATTGTCATTCAGGTGCTTGAGTCCTAGCTGGATTTTTTCTATCTTTTTATTGACCAATTCTACTCTCTGTTTGATTTCTGATGTACTGTCTTCCATGCCGCTAAGTCTCTCCTCTGCCTCTTCTAATCTGCTGTTATTTGCTGCGAGTGTATTTTTTATTTCTTGAACTGTGGTGTTCATTCCCATCAAATCTGTTATCTTTTTGTGTATGTCTGCAATTTTCTCTCCAAGTGTTCTCTTCATATTATTAAACTCTTCCTCTACTTCATTAAGTTGGTCTCTAATATATGTTTTGAGATCTTTAATTACTTGTCCAATGTTCTCCTTTACTTTCTGGTTTTTAGTTTGTATTCGGCCATCTTTTCCTGATTATTGGTTTGATTTGTAGTTTTTTGTTTCTGCCTGGTCATCATTTTATCTTGACCAGTTTAATCTGTTCCTTAGCCTCTTTGTCTAGTCTTGGTGATTTATTAGTTTTTGTTCTTGCATAAGTGTTATGTCTTCTCTTTGTCACTTTGTTCTTCTTATTCTAATTTTTTATTGCTGGCTGAGTTCACTTTGAAGGAATATATTAGGGCCAGGGAAAGGAAATTGTGTAAGTAAAGAAAATGTGTAAAGTAGTATTGGTAGTAAATGTTATCAGAGCAGCAATGTGATACATGGGAGAATGGATATTAGATTCATGTAAGTTGTGGAGTGTTATAGCAGTAAGTAGAGCATCTATAAGGAGATAGTCAACTGAATATAGAGAGGAATATAGCATGAATTAAAAAGCCAATATTTTCATAAGAGAGGGAAAAAAAAGAAAGACAATAATATCAAGTGGATAAAAGAAAGAAAACAGAAGAAAGGTATTGGAAATTGAAAGTTAGACAGTTTGGGGACCAAAGAAAGGGAGGTGGACTGTAATAGAGACAGAAAATGATGGAGGATATCAAGATGTGGGTGAAAGGGTATAGTGTAGGTAGCCAAAATCAAATCACACAAAAATGAGGAAATGGAGGATGAGGAAACACAGCAAATGTGAGCCACTCCCTGCAGCTCCTATTGCATAAATAAAACAAAATAAGAAGAAAAAGAGAAAAAAGAAGAAAGAAAAGAGAAGAAAAAAAGGGGAGTGGGCCAAGCAAAGGAGGGAAACAAGCAAGAAAAAAAGAAGAAAGAAAAAAAATCCTAAATAAATGAAAAAGGACCTTGGGGGATACAATGGGAGAAAACACTAGGAGATAATGCAGTATTAGCAACCAAGACAAGAAAAAAAGTAAAAAAGGTAAAAAAAACCCACACAAATGCCAAGGGCTAGAACAGTCAAGGTCCTCAGATGGACCTCAGGGTGTGGTAGATTCAGGCGTGGGAAATCTGTGATATTGCAAACTCAAGAGGTGTGAGTCTCTGGGGTGTGGGCCACCAGGCTTTAGGGGACACAGACCTGGGAACCATGCATCCAGTTAACAGGTAGCCTGGGAGCGCTGCAGTTTAACACAGCCTTCAGGGTTCCCTGAAGCTCAGCGCCAGCCCTAGGGGGAGGTGTCATGCCCACAAACTCTCACCTCTGTGTCAGAAACCCAAAATTCCACCTCTCACAAGAGTCTATTTTTTTTTTTTTGCTTTACATTATGGTTTATATTTTAGACTTTTCAATTTTCTAAATTTTTATTTACTTTTTAATCTATAGATTTTTTTACATTTTTGGTGAGATTTAACATATCTTATATTCATCATTGCATGATCTCATGGAACACTTACATTGCCCCCAGTTACTCTGCTTCCATCTATTCTTTTTTTTTTAAGTTTTTTATATCAATTTTATTTTATTTTATTTTCAAATTCTATTCAATTTATTCATTTTTTAAAAAAGATATTACATTAAAAAATTTTGAGGTCCCCATTCACCCCCACCGCCTCCACTCCACCACTTCCCCCACAATAACACTCTCCCCCATCATCATGTCACATCCATTGTGTCTGGTGAGTACATCTCCGGGCATTGCTGCACCCCATGTCCCATGTTCCACACCTATGTCATTGTCTCACCAAGTTGACTTCAGGACACCTCCCTCCCTGCAAGCCCCTGAAACAGCCTGCTGGGGGCACCACTCTACTACAAACAATTCAGGGACCACCAAAGATGGGACGCCAGCCCTAGGTGGAGGGGCTCCAGCTGCAAGCTCTGATCTCGGTGTCAGAAACCCAAAATTCCACATCTTGCAAAAATCTCTCCTGTCTCGGTCTCACCAAATTGGCTTCCAGACACATCCTGCCCTGCAATCCTCCAAAACAGCCTGCTGGGGGCGCCAGTGTAATACAAATAGTTCAAGGACCACTGGAGATCAGCCACCAGCCCTAGTGGGAGGGGATCTAGCTGGAAATTCTGATCTCCATGTCAGAAACCCAAAATTCCACATCTCGCAAGAATCGCCTAAATCTCTGTTTCACCAAATCGACTTCCAGACACCTCCCACACTGCAAGCCCCCTAATAGCTCGCTCAGGGCTTGGAACTCCCCAGCACGGTAAAGCCTCCAAGAATCACCACTGCCAGCCTTCCAGACCCAGGGGGAAGCGTCCCACACACAACCCCAATCTCTGTGAAAGAGACCCAAAATTATACCTTTTACAATAATCTTCTCTGTCACTGTCCCACTAAATCATTGTCCAGACACCTCCTGCCCTGCAAACACCCAAAACAGCCCAGTCCAGCAAAATTCCAACCCTATTCAGCCACCTCTTTATAAGAGAAATTATAAGGTGCACTCACTCAGACACGATCTTGCTCCACCATCTGAGCTGCAATTTTTAATTGCATGTTAGTTCTTTTTAAGAACTAAGCTCCAGGTTTGCAATATTGTAGATGTTATCTTTCCATAGGAGCAGGCTATATGCTGATATTGTTTAAGTTCTACTTACATCACTCTGGAAATCAGTGTTCCACTTGGTATGTCCTTAAAGCAGCCAGCAAGCTGCAGCACCATTAACCCTAGAGAGAACCTAGGAAGGTGGACTACATTATTTTACCAGCCTGGTGCATCATTTGGTTGGCACTATGAGACAGTGCCAGGTTGCAGGCAATATCCATTGTGTATTTGACCATGTTGAGCCACCACTGGCTACTGCAGAAATATGAGACTATAATGTATTTTCCATCCATTTCAGGAGCACAACCAGAGATTTAGTAGATAACTTTAAGTTTCTCAGGGATCAGTGAACAACCTAGCCAATAACTCCAATGGAGAGGCAAAATGCAGTTTATTGAAGACCTGGTTTGAATATACAGGAGTTTAATAATCCTGAGGTTTCTTTTGATTTTTACATATTTAAATTTTCTTTAAAAGCATTTTATATTATTTATTTTCTTATGATTTTTGTGAACTTTTCTTAAAAACTTCCCATCTAATATATAACTTATCATTTTAGTCTTTACCACTACTTTAATATGCAGACTTTCTCAGTTATTTTATGAAAACTGAAGATTCTCAATGGTTCCAACATGTTTCCATATTATTAAATTACTTTTTGCATTAATATCAATTAAGCTTTTAATAAATGGTTAATCATGGGTCCCAGGTAGAGAGAAAGGGGCTGGAGAGTAGTAAAGCAGGCTTATTTACCGACTACAATTCCACTTTATAGATAATAAGTTACCAGGTTTTACTTGTTGCCATAATGGCAGGGGATAAATGGCAAAAGCATGGTGAAGATGGCAGGAAAAGGCACTGGGACAGAGTGAATGCAAGACAATGCAAAGAGATCTTTATTCTCGATTTTTAAACCATTAATTATTCTGTCCCTTTGCTACTAGCAGGGGAGGAGTTCCAGCTATTTACTGTTTTGATTAATTACCCCACTCATCAATCCCCCAGGATGGCCAAAAGATAAAGTCCTTGGGAAGTATCAGTGGTTTCCTGGCTTCTGAAGGAAATCTTGATTGTGGTTCTTGCAGCAGCCATCTTCAGGATATTGATGTCAACATGGAGTCTTTGCCAGGTCCAAATCTACCTATTGATATCCTATTTTACTTGCCAGCTTCGATTACCTTAAATTCCATTTAGCAAACATGGAATTTACTTTATCCATTTAAAGAGGACAGACCTACATTTCTTTAACTTAATTTCTCTAGACATGAATTTACAACTTACATCATGTTTTATTTGTTTTAATTATAATTTAGAAACTGTCTTTCCTTAGCTTTCAAGGATTTTTTTTTCTCTTATTGAAATTCAGTAATAAGATTATTAACCACCTTTATTTTAAGGCTGCTAAAATGTTTAAATTGAGGAATCACAGGGTAACTATGATTTTTAATTCCCCACATCAGAAGATTGAGTTTTAATCTATCACACTGTCTTTTCCCCACAGCTCTTTCAAAGAAAATGCCTAGGGAGTAGTGCAGATTAGAGAGTCTAAGAAAATCTTTTTCCTTTCCCTATAGTTTCTATATCCAGTTTTCTATATTACCTCTCCATCCTGCTTAGCTTAATTTGGGATCTAGGAATACTTTTTCACATGTATAACTGCATATTTGATATTTCAATTCAAATAGAGCTCCTCTAAGAATTTTCATTTGTAACTTTGATATTACCATCCCAATATATGAAGATATATATTGAACACATATACAGACACAAGTAGAGTTTTAAAAAGACATGAAGCAGGCTAGTAAGATAGGGAATCAATAGATGGATCTGGAACTTGGCATGAAGTCGCTGTGGACATGACAAACCACAAGATGGCTGCTGGAAGACCCTTGGCAAGATTCTGCCACATCAAAGACCTCTTCTGCAAGCCAGAAGCAGACCCAGGTACTACCCAAGGACGTTATCATTGGGTCCTCATGTGAGATTGAGGGGAGAAATGAGCATTCAAAATGGTAAACAGTTGAACTCCTCCTGTGCCATAAGCCAGGGGTGGGATAATTGACAGTTCAAAATTGAGCATGAAGCTCTCGCTCTCTCCACTGGGCCCAAACTCTGGCTGCCTTCTCCCCATCTTGGATCACTATGCAAGTAAGCCTGGCGATTTATAACCTACAAGGCGGGATTGCAGTCTTTAAATCAGTCCTCCTCATCACTTTTTAGGCTTGCCTCTCTACCTGGGACCCCTGAACTGTTATTTTCTCCCATTTCTCTTCCTTCCCTACCTGAATAAATTACTGGACTAGCTCACCTGACCTGCTCTTGCAATTCATTTCTGCAGCATAGTCAAGAACCTAAACAAAATCTGGTGACATATTTGGTGAGCCCATCCACGAGTTTATTGCCGAGTGAAACTATACCTGCAGCTTGTTTGAAGCCTTCCTTTTTTTTTTTTTTTCATTTTAAATGGGTTAGCCTATGAGCCCCCATTGGATGAAATCCCAGAAGGGAAGGGGCTGGGGCATGGGAACTCACTGTGTCCATGCCACAAGCCTGGGCTTGTTACATCTGACCCCAGCGGGGTGGTCTGGGGTACAAAACAGGAGCACACTGTGCTACAATGCTCTTTTAAGTAATTTTAGCAGCTGTCGGCTCTGCCCTTGGGGCTGGCGACCATTGTCTTCTCCTACTCTCTACCCTAGGTGGTGCACAGCAGTAATGGGGAGCAAGGGGCTTCTGGGGCCCACACCTTTGCAGGCCTGTCCAGTGGCAGGCAGTGCCAAAATGGATGCTGTGGAAGTTCCCTTTCCCCAGGGTGGTCACAAGCCAGGATACTCTTGCTTGTTTAACCTTAACCCATGTTTTTACCTTCCCACTTCTTGCTACTGAATTTCTCTTTACAGATTTTTGTTAGATGCTTTGGAATGTCTTAAAAACAGTGAAACTGGGAAGCAGACTTTGCTAGAAAGGAAGCCATTGCCTCAAGGCACCAAGGCCTATTAGATAGCACCATTAATCTCTAATCACTTAATGACCGTTATTTTATTTTATATTTTAATTGTATTTTTGAGAATACATAGATCACAAAAATGTTACATTAAAAAATATGAGATTTCCATATACCCCACATCCACTGAACCCACTCCTCCCACATCAACCACCTCTTTCATCATTGAGAGATATTCATTTCATTTGATAAACACATTTTGGAGTACTGCTGCAATGCTTGGAGAATGTTTACATTGTAGTATACACTGTCTCCCAGGACATTCAGTGGGTTATGGCAGAATATAATGTTCAGCATCTGACCATGAATATCATTTAGGACAAATCCAGGTCCAGAAAATGCCCACACATCACATCTATTCTTTCCACTCCCTCCGTTCAGCAACTACTTTGGCCACAGTCTTCACATCAATGATATAATTTCTTCCATTGCTAAAGTCATAATTTTTCTATAGTGGAACACCAGTAAGTCCATTTTTATATATTTTATTCCTCCACCCAGTGGACCATGGGATGCTGACCTCCACTCCACCTCTATATTGAGAGGGAGCTAAAATCCCACATGGTTGATGGATGCAAATCTCCTGCTTTCAGTTTTAGGCACTCTTGGTTAACTGGTGTTGTGGTTGAATATCTTCACCTCCTTGTTAGCTGACCTGCATAAGACCAACGAACTGGAGACTAGGAGGTGCAGCACTGCTGAAGCTCAGGGCTCAGCTGGCACACGACCAGTCCAAAGATTCAAGTCTCCTGAGTATACACCAACTCCAGTGCCAACCACAGGTTCTGTAAGAGTAACAGAAGAGGCATGTATAGAAAGATCACATCGGAGTCCTTCTCCATCACACTCAGTAGCACAAATTCCAGATTATGGCCCACTGACAAGGCACTGAACTCCAGAGCCAACTGCCATGATCATAGAACCTGTGTATCACCATAGCCTCCAGGAGCACCAGTACCTGGGGTTGTATCCGCTTTGTCAGTGTCTGAGATTCTGCTGAGTCATGCATAAGTGTAACCCTTCTGATATCCTCCCAACTCTCTTTTGAAGACTCTTAGCAATATAAACTTATTTGTCTTTACCATTTCCCCATTTTATTCAAGGTCTTTTTCTAGTTGCATCACAAGTTATTGATTGGGGTTAAACCCTCAGCACTAGGGAGGCTTATCCCCAGGAGTCTTGTCCCATGCTGGAGGGAAGGTAATGCATTTGCATGCTGAGTTTGGCTTAGAGAGAACCATGTTTGAGCAACGTGGAGGTTCTCATTAGGTAATTCTTAGGCACTCTGCAACTCTAGGCATAGTTCATGTTTCAGACACACAGGTTCATAAGTATTGTCATCAATATCAAGAACTCATCATTGGGCCATCCTTCCTTGTTGGACTTTGCCATTGCTCTTGGGGGATTGTTGTTGTTCCTTTGGGGAATGTGAGAGAGCTCCCCTGGCTTGAAACTCTGTACTCCCTCTGTTGTCATTTGGAACTTTGGCTACTATGAAAATACCCAAAGAATCTTCAAATATTTTTGTATACCATATGCTGGGAAATTATCAGTCAGTAAAATCTTAAAACTAGGACTGAGTGTAAGACTTCTGGAGGGATATGGATAATACGTTTTCTGACTCTTCTCCATGGAAGGAACAATATTTAATTTGGAAGGCATCTCATCTATTCGATTGGTCTTCCAAGTTCAAATGGCCCCAGGAATGCCTGGAACCAGGGACTCTGTTATGATCAGAGTAGCAAGAATCAGAAAGTAGTCAAATATTTCCTGAGATTAAACTCAAAAACTTCTGTTTGGGAAATCATGCAGTCAATCAAAGACCCTGAAATATCAGAGATGATGAGAACCAGAGTAGTAAACTGTGAAGAGTCCCCATTCCTTGGCCCTTCCATTCAAAGGACAGCCAAATATCCCCTGAGACTTATCTCACACACTTCTGAATGCTCAGAATATCTCCCACCAGCTCAACTTGGGTACACTGAACTGAAGCATCAGATATCCCCCAAGATTTATGTCACCTGTAAGGATGCCTCTAGGTCAGGCAGGCTCTGAGAGTTGAAATTTTCAGTATGCTGGGACAGGGGATCAGCTTCAAATTGTGTGGAGTGGTGAACATTTCAGGCAGAATAGTACTCTGGGATGCCAGATTGGTGGCTAAAAGATGATTCTTCATTCTTCCTAGAATAATGGGCACAACTGCTAGCATACCAACACATTCCCCATAGGAGTCTCTTTTCAGGAATCAGGAAATTCTGCCTCCTGCTGGCCTACATGGCCCTAATATAGCCAAGAGCAGCCTCTGCAAATGACCCTGAATTCCACTTAAACCCATGTAAGAAAAGAAGACAGATAGATCTGATGTCCAGAAAGCTCAAGTTATGTCTCCTTAAAGAAATGAAAAATTAAACCTCAATCTTCTATTAGTTTAAACTCAGTTGTGCCTATGAAAGTTACGAATAGAGACCAACATCCAGACCAGTTAATAAGAATCTCCTGGACAATAAGAAAACTCATGTGCCATCAGTTGAGATCAAAGAGCTTCTAGAAATGCTGAAGTTATAAATATTTTGTTTGTATGTGTGCTTAACCTTGCATTCACCTATGAAATCTGTGTTTAACATTGTCAGTTTACTTGTGCCTTGGAAATCAGATTTGGGGTTTACCTGTTAAAAATTGAGTAATGGTGAAAGGTCACCTAAATACAAGCCTTTAAATGTCAATACTGTCTTGGGAGTGGATTTAATGTATAAATCACAAGTGGAATTTATTTAATTGCTAGTTGTGGTTAATTATAAGGAATTTGAAAAAGCCTCTTCTAAACTGAAGCATTTAAATGCCCATTTCTAAGAGCCATTATTAGCTAGAAACAGCAAAAAGTAACTTCATAGCAGTAAAATCTGTCTGGATGTCATCTTGATTGCTTATTCAAGTGGTGGTAATAAAAAAGTTTCCTTGATTCCATTGGAAATCTTGTTTTCTTTTTTTTTTTTAAGAAAGGAGTAGTTTTTCCTCTACTGCTAAAATAAAATACCTGCTAAATAATGTCTTCATGGTAGAAGTGTAAAGGTAAAAATCAAAGTATTAAATCTTCATTTGATATGTAATGCATTGTATACAAAGTTTTTAAAAAGTATAAAAATCAAGAGATAAACTTCAGCATTGTCAAATTTTCTTGTGCATTCAAAAAACTCCCTTGATACACTGCAGGTTTCCTCTCCATTTGAGTTTTTGGTTAAGTTATTCACTGATCCCTAAAGTAATAAAATCATCTACTATATCTCTGGTTGTGCTCCTAAAGTCAATGGAGACTACATTGCAGTTTCAAACTCCTGCAGCAGCCAGTGATGGCTCAGTACAGACAAATGTACAATGGATATCACCTCCAGATTGGCCTTGTTTCATAGTACTGAAGGGTGCTACACACCAGGCAGGTGGAATACAGGAACCTACCTTCCTAGCTTCTCCCTAAGGTCAAAGATGGTGCAACTTGTTGGCTCTGTGAAGGATGTAACAAGTGGAACAATGATCACCACAGTACTGTGAGTAGAAGTTAAACATAACTGGCATTATTGCCTGATCCCATGGAGATATAAGATGTAAGGTATTGCAAACCTGAAACATATACTTGTTAATTGAACCTCAAAGAGAAACTTATGAATTGGATAGTACATTAATTAGTATTAAGTACTATACCTAATCCCATTCTAGATATAAATTTAAGAGGTTCCCATGTACCCCAATCCCCACCGCCCAGCCTCAAAAAAAATGACCCCTTTCTTTAGGGTGGCACTTTCATTTCATTTGATGAATTCATTTTGGAGCACTGCTACACCACATGAATTATTGGTTACATTGCAATTTACACCCCCCCCCAGGCCCATTCAGTGGGTTAAGGATATATATATATAATGCCCCGTGTCTGTCCCTGCAATATCATTGAGGACAAATCCAAGACCCGAAAATACCCCAATATCAAAACTCTTCTTCACCCTCCCTGCCTTAAGCACCTCCTGTGGCCCTCGTCTCCACATAAATGATACAAATTCTTCCATTGCTATAGTCACAGTGATTCTAGCATAGAATACCAATAAGTCCACTCTAATCCACATTTATTCCTCCATCCTGTAGACTGAGGGAGGGTGATGTCCACTCCACCTCTAAATTGAGAGGGGGCTTAGACCCCACATGGTTGATGGATGTGATTCTCCTGCTTGCAGTTGTAGACACATTGGGTCACTGGTGTGCTGGTTGACCATCCTCCACTCCCTGTTAGCTGACCTGGGTAAGTCCAATGAAGCAGAGAGTCGGTGTTGCAGCTCTGCTGAGGGTCAGGGTCCAGCTGGCACATGTCCTATTCATGTCCACAAATTCCAAAATAGTGTCCAATAGCACGGCACGGAACTCCAAGGCTATCTGCCATTACCCTAGGACTTGGTTGTCTCTGCAGCCTTCAGGGGCACCACTTCCTGGGGTTATATCTCCATTCAGTTTCTCTGGGATCCTATTGAGACATGCATAAGCAAATCCTTTGATGACCTCCTGATTTATTTTGAGGTCTCTTAGCAATATAACTCATTTGCCTTTACCATTTTTATTCAAGTTGTTTTCAACTTTCATCATTAGGTAATGATTGATAGTAATCCCTCAGTCCCAGGGAGGCTCATCACCAGTAGTCATGACCCATGCTGTGGGAAATGTATTGCATTAACATGCTGATTTTTGCTTAGACAGTGGCCACATTTGAGCAAAATGGAGGCTCTCAGGAGGAAACTCTTACACACCTCGCAACCCTAGGCCTAGTTGAAATTTAGAAATATTTTTTATTATCATTTTTTAAAGACACATGTAAAGCATATAATGTTACAATAAAAAATATAAGAGGTTATCATATACCCTCCTCTCCACACTCCCACTCTTCCTACATCAACAATTTCAAGCACAGACTCATAAGCATAATCATCAGTATCAAGGGGGGAAAGGCAGGAAGAGATGAGAGGTGGAGGCGTCTTTGGGACATGGAGCTGCCCTGGATGGTACTTCAGAGGCAATCACCGGACATTGTAAATCCTCACAGGGCCCACTGGATGGAATGGAGGAGAGTATGGGCTATGATGTGAACCAATGTATATGAGGTGCAGAGGTGCCCAAAGATGTACTTACCAAATCCAATGGATGTGTCATGATGATGGGAACAAGTGTTGTTGGGGGTGGGAGAGGGGGGGTGGGGGGATGGGGTTGAATGGGACCTCACATATATATTTTTAATGTAATATTATTACAAAGTCAATAAAAAAAAAAAAAAGGACCCATCACTGAAACTTTCTTTTTCACTGCTCTTTGCCCTTGTACTTGGGGGATTGCTGCTCCTCCATTGGGGAGTGCAACAGAGATTCCCAGAATGGGAACTCAGCACTCCCTTAGTTGTCCTGTAAAACTCTACCTCTTATGTCATAACCCATCAACATCCAAACGTATCTACATATCCTATATGCATGCCTTGGAAAATTCCCTCCAACACATGCATCCCCATCAAGGACATGCCCCATCTGTGCTCCTCCCGTGACAGAGTTGAAAACCCCTGTAATCCAAAACTTCTTAAAAAAATGAAGCCTAATATCTTGCCAAATTCAGTTAAGAGGAAAATGCAATGGTAATGGTAGGTTAAAGATTAGAATTAGAATATATAACAATTTAGAAAAACTAAAATAAAGTAAAAAATGAACTGGAATAATAAAAGAATGAAAAATATTATAAGAAAATTTTTGATGTTTTCCCTTTCATCACTGTAATAGGTTTTGCCCTGTATGTACAGTGGCAAGGCAATCTCTTCCGTTTCTTCCTCAGTGTCTCCATTTTTTTGTGTGTGTCTTCAAAAAAGTTTTAGGTCACAGTAAAGCCATATATAGACCATAGGGGACTCCCACGGGCTCAATATCAAACCCATTTCCCCCTTCCCGAGAAATGATCTTTATACATGTGAATGTTACATTTGGTGCGACTGATGTACAGATATTGAAACACAGATAATAATCATAGTTTCAATATTGTTTGCATTATTGTATACATTTTAGACTGCACACTCATAAAATTTTGGTTACATAATGGTTTACATTATAGTCTACATTTTTATAAATTTTTGGTGATATTTATATATTTATTTACTTCTATTTTTTAATTTTTTTATCTTTTTAAAAGATAAATAGATCTAACAAAATGTAACATAATAAAATATAAGGGGCTCCCAGATGCCCCACTCCCCACACCCGCCACTCATCCCACATCAACTTCTTTCAGGATAAATGAGTTTACATGGCCATGAGTCTCCAAAAAGAGCTGGGAGGTTATCAGAGGAGTTGCCCTTATGCACACCTCAGCAGATTCTCAGAGACAGACAAAATAGATACAACCCTAAGCATTGGTTCTTCTGAGGGCTCCAGAGACCCACAGATGCTATTGTCATGGAAGATGGAGTTCAGTGTCATGTCATTTGGCCCTACTTTGGAGTTTGTGTTTCTGTGTGATGGAACTGGACTCAGAGGTGATTTTTGTCCACAAGTCTCTCCTGTTACTTTTACCAGAATTGTAGTTCATGCTGGGGTTTAATGTATACCCAGGGTTCCTGAATCTCTGGACTGACCATGTGATAGCCAGGCACTGAGCCTCACCAGACTTGCAACTCCTACACTCTGGTTGATTGGACTTACCCCACTCAGCTAACAAGGAGGTGAAGAAGGTCAACCATCACACAGGGAGCCAAGAGTGCCTACAACTGAAAGCAGGAGGATTGCATGCAGCATCCATGGGGATCTAAGCCCACTCTTGATATAGATGTGGAGTGGAGACACCATTCCAAGGTTCACAGGATGGAGGAATAGAGTATGAATTAGAGTGGACTTACTGATATTCTATTCATCAACTGTTGTGATTAGTAATTGAAGAAACTGTGGCATTGGTGTGGAGAAAGTGGCCATGGTGGCTGCTGGGGGTAGGGAGTGGGAGGATGAGATGAGATGTGGGGGAATTTGTGGGACTTGGAGTTGTCCTCCGTGAGGCTGCAGGGACAGTTACCGGACATTGTATGTTCTCCCACGGCCCACTGGGTGGGCTGTGGGAGAGTGTAGGCTATGGTTTGGACCATTGACCATGAGGTGCAGCCGTGCTCAGAGATGTATTCACCAAATGCAATTAATGTCTCATGATGATGGAGGAGATTTTTGTTTTTGGGGGGAGGAGTGGGGTGAGGGGGGTGGGGTATATGGGGACCTCGTATTTTTCTAATGTAATATTAAAAAAATAAAGAAAAAAATAAATTTAAAAAATTAAAAAAACAGAAAAACACAGCTCAACGAGTTATGGAAACATTGTTCCTATAAAGTTCATTCCAGGAACTTTGAGCTCATCTAATTCCAACTACTAACTCAGATGTTCCTGTAGAGTTCAGGAAGATACACAGATGAACGCAGATTAAACGGCCTAGTCACTCCTTATTAATGAAAAAAAATTAGAAAAAATGCTAATCATATTCATAGCTCACAAAACCAGATTTCTGATTTTTTTTTTAACCTTTAGCATTACTATAGTACCAACTTCAGTGTCATCTCGGGCAAAACACTCACTTCCCCTGCTCTTCAACCTTCCTATCTTTGAAAGGAAGATAAAAGCATTTTTCAGGCTAAATCACCGCACATTTTGAGGTAAAGCTCATATGTTGTAACTGAAAGTGTTTTGTAAACTTTAAGGTGCTACTCTAATATCATAGCAAAAGATGACAGGGTGTGCTCAGGTACAGGGTAATTGGTATTCCTATCATTTATAATGTGCCAGAGATAGAAACAGGAACGGGGGAGCCAAGTAAAATTCTCCTCAGTTAAATATGTGCCAAGGTGAAAGAGAGCAAGGAACTTTTCTATCTTTCCTGGTAAACAGAAAAGGAAGGTGGTAAAGAGAATATTTGCTAATAAAGTGGTTAGCCAATAGAGGAGTGGGTGATTAAATAGTCTACAGTCATTGTTTTAAAGTGTATGTAAATGTGTACAAAATGTCAGCTCTAGAATATACCTTCATGTAATGAGCAATGAACCATGTAAATATTTCAATAAATCCTAATTTCAGATTTGGAAAAAGAAAATATAGTACCAACTTTGCTGTTGCTTCAAAAATATTACAGTTGTGTTCTTAAGTATATTCCATATAATATATAATTTGTATGTTCCGATTGTATCAGCACATTCTTAAAAATGTGTAGAAGTCCATTCCTCCTTTTATATTATTAACCACAATTCTCATCTCCTTCCAAAATCATTTTTATACATTCCCAATATCATCCTCCAGCTGTCCTCCATATAATGATAATTTCACTTGACTACTTGTTTCAGCCACATTCATTCCACAAATCAGTGTTTCTTACATTCATTATTTGTAGCCATCAATTGCCACCATTACCACCTATTTATATTTTACCTGATTAAACATTCTACATACATCCCACATTCCATCTGCCACCAACCTATACTTCACAGTTCCACTCCAGAAGTCAACTCATTGTATTTAGATCATATCAGTGAGACTATAAAATATTCTTCCTTTTGTGTCTGAATTTGTTCAACCTAATATTCTGAAAGTTCCTGCTTGTTGTCATGTGCTTATCCAATTGATTTCTTGGTACAGCGGAATAATAACCCAATGTATGAATATATTACATTTTGTTTATCCATTCATCAGTTGATGGACACTTACATTGTTTCCATCTTTTAGCAATTATGAATAATATAATTGTACTATTAATTATAACCCATAGATTCCTTTACGGTTCACTATAGTGCACAGTCTTATCATTGCTTACCTTTAATTTGTATTTTAGAAACATATATACTACCAATATTTCCCCTATTACTCCACATTCAGTTATATAATTTACGAATGTTGATTATATTCACAAAGTTGTGTTACCATCATGACTATACATTAACAAATCTAATTAAGTGAACTTTTGAGGCTCAAGTTTCTTTTTCAGTCTGTTCCTATTCTGCTCTACATGGATGATTTACTTAACATGAATTTACTCTTTTTCCTTTTGCATTTATTTTTTTCTCTGTTACCATAAACATTTCATTAAAAAATATAGGAGGTCCACATATACTCCCACCCACCTCATCCCACTTCTCTCACATCAACAACCTCTTTCAACATTGTGTGGCACATTCATTGCATTAGGTGAATACATTTTGGAACACTGCTGCACCACTTTGCAGCTTACATTCTCCCCAGTCCACCCAGTGGGCCATGGAAGGACATAAAATGTCTGGTATCTGTTCCAGCAGTACCACCCAGGACAACTCCAGGTCTTGAAAATTCCCCCACTTCATATTTCTTCTTCCCTTTCCCTACACTCAGCAGCTACCGTGGTCACTTTCTGCACATCAATTCTACAATTTCTTCCATTACTGATCACAATAGTTCCATTGTAGAATATCAGTAAGTTCATTCTAATCCACACTCTATTCCTCCATCCTGTGGACAATGGGATGGTTGTGTACACTCCACTTCTATATCGAAAGGGGGCTTAGATTCCACATGGTTGACAGATGCAATTCTCCTGCTTGCAGTTGTAGGCACTCTCAGCTCCCTGGTGTGGTGGCTGACCTACTTCACCTCCCTGTTAGCTGACCAGGGTAAGTCCAGGAACCGGATGGTAGGAGTTGCAAGTCTGCTGAGCCTCAGGGTCCAGCTGCCACATGGACAGTCCAGAGATTCATGTCTCCTGAGTATACATCAAACCCAGCACCAAACACAGGTTCAGTGAAAGTGACAGAAAAAGCATGCATAGAAAGGTTACATCTGAGTCCAACTCCATCAAACTCTGGAACACAAACTCCAAATTAGGGCCATCTCACATGGCACTGAACTCCAGAGCCATCTGCCATGACCATAGAAGCAATGGGTCTCTGTAGTCCTCAGGAGAACCAGTACCTGGGTTCTATCTACTTTGGCTGTCTCTGGGATTCTGCTGAGGGGTGCATATGCGTGACTCCTTTGATGACCTCCCGACTCATAGACATATAATCTCATTTGTCCTTTCATGCTCCCCTTTTTATTCAAGGTCAAAAAGCAGATTTTAACACCTGACATTACCTGTAGGTTGAGATATTCCTCTTGTCTGAGTTGACCCTTTATTCAAGGTCTTTTTCTAATTGCATCACCAGCTGGTGCTTGCCTACCATGAAGTTTTGACAACTGTAATTTTGTATTGTATTTTAAGTTCAAGTAACATCATCCAATTTATTTTTCTTTTAAAAATTTTTTGGCTATTTGGGGCCCCTTACACTTCCAAATATATTTGATAATTTGCTTCTCCAAGTCTGTTTATAAGTTGTTGGAAATTTATTGGAATTGGGTTAAATCTATAAGTCAATTTGGAAATGACTGACATCTTAATTATATTTAGTCTTCCAATCAATCAATATGAAATATGCTTTCATTTGTTTAGGTCCTATTTCACTTGCTGTAGGGATGCTGTGTAATTTATGCCTACAAGTTCTTTACATCTTACTTAAGTTTATTCCTAGATATTTAATTCTTTTAATTGCTATTGGAAATAGAATTTTTAAATTTTCATCTTCAGGTTTCTCATTACTGTTGCACAGAAAAACTGATTTTTGCCTCTTGCTCATATATCCTGCCACTTGACTGCACTGTTTAATCATCTCTAGTGGCTATGCTGCAGATTTTTTTTTTTTTTTTTTTTTGGCTTTCAACATGTAGAATCATTGCATCTGCAATTAATGAAAGTTTGTCTTTTCCAAAACTGGATGCCATTTATTTGTTTTTCTTGTCTAAGTGCTCAAGGAAGTACTTCTAATGCAATGGTAACCATGAGTGGGACAGTGGCATTTTTGTCTTGTTTTCAGATCATAGAGAGGAAGTCTACAGCCTTTCATCATAGGGTATGATAATAGCTATGGGGTTTTCTTATAGGCTCTTTATCATGGTGAGGAAGTTTCCATCTAATCCTATCTTTTGAGGTGGTTTTATCAAGAAGGAGGCTGTGTGTTGTTAAATGTCTTTTCTGCATCTGTTGAGATGGTCATGTGATCATAGACTGAGTCAGGTAATGTTCCCTCTTCTCAAAACTTGAAAAATTTTAGGCAGGATAAGTATTATATCTTTCTGGAATGATTGATATAGTTTGCCCATACTTCCATCTGGTCCTGTGATTTTCCTGATAGACAGAATTTTATCACTCTTTCAATCACATTGCTGGTGATTGGACTGCTCAGTTCTTGAATTTCTTGAATTTCTTCTTTCATCAATGTAGTTTGATGTGCCTTTCTAGAAATCTGTACCCTTCATCTAAATAGTCCATATTAATGGCATAATTTTTTCCAATATATCCTCTTATAATACTCTGTTTCTTTGGGATCAGTGGTGATATACACTCTCTCATTTCTGATTTTATTTATTTGCATCAACTCCCTTTTTTTCTTTCCTAGCCTACCTAAGGGATTTTCAATTTTATAATTTTTTTCAAAGAATCATTTTTCATTTTCTTTATTCTTTCTAAGTTTTCTTAATCTCAATTTCATTTAATTCTGCTATATTCATTATTTCTTTCCATCTGCATGCTTTGGGATTTGATAGTTGTTCTTTTTCTACTCCCTCAAGCTGTGTAGTTAAGGTTTTGTTTTTGGCTGTTTATTTTTTAATGTACTTATTTAAGGCAATGAGCTGCCTTCTTAGCACTAATTTAGCTGCATCCAATACATTTTATGTTTTTTCTCATTTTCATTTGTGGTAGTTACTATTTATCTGCTGAGTTCCTCCAAGTCAAACTGATTGTGTAAGCGTGTGTTTAACTTCCATATAATTTTTCTAATTATGTTCTCGACCCTTTTTGATTTCAAGCCTCATTTCACAGTAGTCAGAAAAAGTGCTTTGTGTAATTTCAATATATCTAAATTTGTTGAGACTTGCTGTATGTGCTTGCATTTGTCTCCCCAAGTTTGAGGAAATTGAAATTGTTCTGCATGAATTTTCAAAGACAGATGCAAACCACTATAAATGTCAAAATCCACAAAATTGTATGGTGCAAATTGAAAACCATATTGCAAACTATAGACTGTGGTTTGTAGCAATGCTTCTGTATGAATTCACCAATTGGCATAACTGCTCCATACTAATGAAAGATGCTATTGATATTGGAAAATATGAATGGGGGCGGTAGAAGGGCACATGGATACCCTCCATGTTTCTGCTCTAACATTTCTATAATCTAAAACTTCTTAAAAATAAAGTAAAAAATAACTCCAAGCTCACAAACTGAAAACTCTATTTAAACCTGATTCAGAAGATTTCAAGGTTCTTATCTTCCTTTCAGATTCTAGAGCTATCACTTTTCTAAAAAAAATGCCTTGCTCCATATTCATAAACTTTTTCCACAGTCACTTGTCAATGCTTGGAGTCTCAATCACTGATACCATTCTCTTCCACATAAGCCTCCTTTAGATTATCTAGAACCAAGCAACAAGTTCTTCTTGGCAAAGTAGAGTAAGTGAAATTTCAGCCACAAAGCCAGGATTTAAGAAGAGAAAAATGTGATTACATGGTAGGTCTTCTTCTGTCCATCATGTATTGGAAAAGGAGACATTGCTCCTCAATATTACCAGGGAAGGTTCACCTGGATATGATTGCATTTGCCTTTTGATAGCTCTTTCTTCCAATTTTGAACTCTTGGACAACAAACATAAATGCAATCTTTGTCATAATGTCCATCCCTACATATCCTCAAATATTGCAAAGAACTTACCAGCCTCTATGACTAGAAAAAGGCCACACTGGAACACAGTGATATGTGTCCTTCACTCCTACCTGGAATGTATAAGGAATAAGTCCTTGTTGTCTGTTTAGGTTGTCTTTTTGTTTCTAGGGCTTTGTCAGCTCTACTATCCGTAGGCTTAGGGATCATTATTACCTCTAGTCAGAGGAGGCAAGCTTGAGTGTGGTAGACCATAAATTTGTGCGGTATTCCCAACACTTAAAATCCCTGCCTTGTAAGGGTATGGGCCTGCATGATGGTCACATCTTCAAATTCCCTTCCAAGTGAGTTGCCTTAAGTCTTTTACTTTTTACATCGTAGTAATAGAAATCTATCATTGCCTGTGTCATCAATGTTTGATGTCGTAGAGTGTAGGGGATGCTTTCCTGATATGTTTCTCTACCTTATGTTAAGAAAAGACAAGTTTCTTACGTAAGGCCATGTTCCCCCAAAAGTACAAATATTTGAGGAAACCAATCTGGAGGTGGAGGAATGAATCAATATAACTTGCTAACCTATGGGTTTAGGATGCTTTATAAGGAGTGAAGGTTGTCACATTTTAGGAATTCATAATGCAAATGCACATTTATTTTAACATTGTCCTTAAGCTACTGATTTCCAAGATTTGAATTTAGCGTGACTGCTGCTTATCCAGGCAGTGACACATTGATTTGTGGGTGGCTGTGATCCATTGTATGGCATGAAGGCTTATGTCTGCCATATCGGGTATATTGTGTGGCTACTCTGGGACCTACATGTTTTAGGCTGCCCATCTTTATGGACTCTGGAGTGCATGATTCCAGGATGCTCTTGCCTAAATCTTGACAAACATGAGTCCTTCATGACACAGCATTGTTCTCATGCAATGAACACCAATTCATTGACTAGACCTGCTGCACTGACAAAGGTTAGACTAAATTGCCTGGAGAGAAGGTTGTCCCTGGAGCCTTATTATCCGTGGACTTGATGATATCATAGCACCTATGGGTGAAGAGGATAATCCAAACATGTTTTCAACCATTGGTTTCCACCTGGGTGCAGGACCTCAGATGCAGAGCCCAAGGGCAAAATATGTTCCAGTTCCCCCTATTGTCTTTGAGGATATGGAAAAGATGAATAAAAAGACGTCATTCCAGGAATTAGATTTCCCTTTCCAGGTCATAATAATATCCAGCACAAACATCCATATGTGTGTGTGTGTGTGTGTGTGTGTGTGTGTGTATATATATATATATATATATATACTTCAGGCTACAGATTCTCCATTTCAGCTCTGTCTGCTAAATCCTGTGCACAGACTTACAGCTTTGGCTCTGATTCAGGGAGACATTTCTGTGATGTACCCATTTATTTTCATTTTCCTGCTCCTTTATCTTCCCCTCTCAGCATGGCGATTGACTGATCCTGCCTGCTTCATCAGAATGAAACCCAGTGTATTTAAGGAAGGAGATCTGATTATAGGTGGTTTTTTCCCCCTTTATACATTTATAACATACGATGGGAGCACCAAACCCACCAAGGAAGTCTATGTGAAGCGGTAAGTGCTTTTGAACTCATTTTCTGCTTGATTATTACAATGAAAACTGCCTAGGCAATTTGCAGGTGGCTTGATCAACATACTCCACGTTACCTGTCCTCTCCATCCCACTTGCTATTCACATCCCAGAATGTAATTTATTTTTTCTGTTTCTACTGGAAATTTTTCTGTGGGAATGAATATTATATTTTTCTTCCTTTTAGTTCATTTCCAGTGCTGGAATCCAAGTGAGACAACCTCTCCAAAAAACTACACCCTCCTTGCCTTTCCCTCTGCTTCTGCACCACAAGCAGTGGATCAAGTGATATTCTTTAGAAATGCAATCCACTGGTGTTAGAGCTTTGCTAAGTGGTTACAGGAAAATATGTCTGTTCCCCAAACAATGGTTTGCACATTTTTCTTTCCCCATGAGTATAGATGCTAATAATCTTACCAAGATGCCCCAGATACCTGTGTCCCCCATGCATGGACAGACTTCTTAAAACAGGCATCTGACTACTCTTTGAAATATCTCTGTATCATCACCTGTCAGGGTTCCTTCATGCATCCTCCAGCTGCCTGCCAGTCTAGGGATAAGAGATGAATGATTTGTGAGATATTTTCCACTCCAGCTTCATTCTCATTCATGTGGGCATTTAAACTACTTTGCTTTGTAGATTTCTGTGACTGCAAGATCTATATCTGATGGTCTAATTAATGAATTGATGAAATGAAACTTCAAGGGAACACGTTTCAATAAAATTGATTTAAAAATTTCCGGGGATTCCAGCAAATAGTTTCTGCTCACGTGAGAATAAGGAGTTTCACACAATAAAATAATGGGTTAATGCTTTTTTGAAAGTGCCAGATACATATGATTTGCAAGAAGCTGAGCAAAATTTTGACAGGGGATGGAAAGATTAGGAATTTGAAACCTTTTTCTCCTTTGAAAAATTTTGCAACTAAGTTTTCTTTCTTTTCGTTTCTGGATATTTGTCTGCCTATCTTTCATTCTTTAATACTCCTCCAATGCTTCCCTGCTTATTTCCTCTTCATAATTTTCAAAACATATTTGTCCCATTGTTGTCAATGTCTTTGATGTACACACCTAATTCTGAAGGAGGCTGGTGATTGCTGTTTTTCAGTGCAGTTCAACTTGTTTCATTCAGGGACATTTTGACATGAATTTCCTGGTGTAGAAGGCCAGATTTTCTCATGTGTCCCAGCTTGTTTTAAGAACACTTTAATGCCGAGGGACAGAGTGGTGTTGTGTCTGACAGAGTAGGAGGCACTAACTGCTTCCCTTCTTACACTCTGCTGGGCACTCAAACCACCTCAGGAAAATATACACCTTGACAGATTTTTTTTTTTTTTAATTTTTGTCTGAAAATAAATCCCGATGTGACAGTAATATGCACTTTCAAATATATAAGGTTTTTTCACCTGGGAGTCATATTCACTAGTCTCAGCAGGCACAGTGCTCAATGCTCACAAGCTTGGAGGGTGTGATGATTTGCCTTTCAGGATTCTGACCATTTTTTCTATTCATGTACAGGCTTTTTCACCTTTTAAGAATATTTTTCTTATTGGAATTAAAAAGAACTTGCTCATTAAAAATTCATTTTATTTTGTTCATGCTTGTTTTAAATATTTTTCTATAACATATGTTGAAGTAAAAAAGAGCATGAAATTTCACTTAAAGTAAAATTTAGGTGTAATTTCTTTTATTCTGTGTGCCTTTTTGGTCAGGTCTCCCTAGTCTACGGTTTGAAAAATAGATGTGCTAATTTTACTATTTAATTTTTCCTCTGAGACTTGGAAAGATTTTGCCTCAAGTATGAATTAGATAACATCAATTCTATATTCCAAAATTATTTACTTTCACCACTAGTCAAACAGGTCATTATTCTTGTACTGTTTTTCAAGACCAGCTAGATAATGCATGGAAGAGTCACTTAAACACAGATTGTTTCTCCATTTTATATTCTGTCCTGGTGCTATATCCATATCTTCAATTCTATTTAAAATATTTTGCCTAATAAAAAATTGCAACTATTGGTTTTTCTGTCATATTCTCCCCTTAGCATTCTCAATTATTTTCACTAATTTCCTGAACTTACCATGCTTCCAGAAAACCTCTTAAGCCATATTAACATTATCTTATAAATATCTCAATGAATTTTTAAAATAGTTTATACTAATATACAAATCATCCAAATTTTCCATTTTAAGCACTGTTAAGTGTACAATACAGTGGTGTTAATGATATTCACATTTATTGTGCTGTCATCACCAATATCCATTACCCAAAGGTTTTAATCATCTCTAATAGAAAACCCTCACCCACTAAAAAATAATTCCCTTTCTCCTTCTCATCCTCTGGGCCCTGTAACTTGTAATGTTTAATTGTTTTAACTTTTTTTTAACCAAACAATGTTATTGATGCATATTCATGGAGCATACAATTCATCAAAAATGCACAATCAATGATATTTGGTATAATCACATATTTGTGCATTCATCACTTCAATCATTACTGGACTATTTTCATTAATTCCATCATAATACTACTAAACTTTTATAGCATGTTTGTTTGCAGACCATTGACATAGTTGTGACATTTTTTTAGGAGGTGCCAGGGATTGAACATGAGACCTCATACATGGGAAGCAGGTGCTCAAGCATAGAATTAAACCCAGTTCCCTGTTTTTTGATGCTTTTACATTCCTCAATAGATCTTTATGATACTGTTCATTGGTAACAGAGGAATTGATTTATGGGTAAATTTACTGTGAATTTATTGTTAATAAATTTCTTAATAATAATCAATCATGATTATGTTAATTGTTATTATATTAAAATGCATAAATGAAATTGCCCAATATTATACCATTAATAATATTAAAGAATTTATTATTAATTTATTGCTATCATATCTATTTCCCATAAAGCTTTAATAAATTATTGATATTATATTTAAATGCCATTAACAGTTGTATATATTCGGTTGACTACTTCCTTATCAATTACAAACAATTTTCACATTTCCTCTTGGGTTTCCCATTGACCCATCTTACTACCATGAAAAGATTGTGGTTTGCTCCTTTCTTTCCATTCTTATTTGCCTGTTATTTAATCGCTAGCAATTCCAGTAAGGTACAAAGCAATCCTGAAATTAACAGGCCTTATCCTTACCTTGATTTTAAAGGAAATTCTTATTGTTCAGGGATTCATCGAGCAAATTACATCCCATGATACATGAGGCATATGACATTCTGCATCAGCAAACTTGGCTAATGGTTTTGGCTCATTCAGATCTGGAATGGGGAGAGTATCTGCCTGTGCAGATCAGCCCCTGAGTGGGGGTGATCCTTCATTACCTCACCCTCAGCCACCTCCAATTTTTACTCAATATCTATCCATATAAGCAGAGTCTAATTTCTGATTTTGAGTGTTTTTTTGTGTGTGTGTTTATTCATATTAAAATACTCTTCTCCTAACAAATATATTCAGTTACATGCTCAATTTTCTTTAATGCTTTATCAACTTCTATGAGTGCATACATTTTAATCATTGCAGAAAAGTGAAGACTGATAGGAAATTATCTAATTTGCTAATAGTCTTTTTTTAAAAGATTGTTTCATATTATTTTCTGCATGTTGTTTTTTTCCCTATGTATTAGAAGAGTTTCCTTCAGGTTAATTCAATTTTTTCCATAGGAGATTTTATTATCCTACTTCCTTGTAAAACGTGATTACAGGACACATTTAAAGAAATAAATGAAAACTTGAAAACCAAAGTATGCAATTAGTTACAAAGATACCAAAGATTACTAAAGATAAGAGCCATAATTAACCATAGGTAAGTATATTTATAGATGGGTGAGGAAAAAATGCATCCTTAGGAATCGAATGGTGCATTCATAATAATAAAATGTTCAAATCTGCACAAAGGAAAAGCAATTATTATAAATACATAAAGATATAGTAGCCTCAAATAAATAAACAATAAAGAGAAACAAGATATAAAATCAGGCATCATAGTGAGAAATTTCAACCTTTCTCTCCCAAATGATAAAATATATCTATTAAATATAAATTATATTTGAAAAAAGTTTACCAAGTTTGTTTTTTTTGAGCACATTTGGAAACCTGTGTCTAATGGTGAAATGTACAGTATGGAATACCTATTACTGTGTTAATCAAGTCTGTAAAAAATGACTTTTGAAATGAAAGCAGATTTTCATTCTTCTTGGAAATTCTTTTGCTGGGTAATAAAAATGTAAAGAATTTCATTTGTGCCCAGAAATGACTTATTGATTAAGGAAGTGAAACTGCACAAATCAACAATAAAGATGAAAAGAATAAGAGTCATATGAAGGGAATAGAACTGAAGATCTTGGATTAATATTAATGTTAATAGGACTGTAAAATTTTTTCTTTATTTTTTTAATATTACATTCAAAAAATCTGAGGTCCACATATACCCCCTATACCCCTTACCCCACTCCTCCTCCCATGGCAGCAATCTCCTCCATCATCATGAGACATTCACGGCATTTGGTGACTGTCTCTGAGCACCGCTGCACATCATGGTCAATGGTCCACATCATAGACCACACTCTCCCACAGTCCACCCAGTGGGCCATGGGAGGACATACAATGTGCAGTAACTGTCCCTACAGCATCACCCAGGACAACTCCAAGTCCCAAAAGCATCTCCACATCTCATCTCTTCCTTCCATTCCCCACCCCCAGCAGCAACCATGGTCACTTTCTCCACACCAATGCCACATTTTCTTCGATTAGTAATCACAATGGTTCATGAATGGAATATCAGTAAGTCCATTCTAATCCATATTCTATTCCTCCAAACTGTGGACCTTGGAATCTTTGTATCCACTCCACATCTATATCAAGAAAGGGCTTAGATTCCACATGGATGCTGGATGCAATCTTCCTGCTTTCAGTTGAAGGCACTCTTGGCTCAATGGTGTGGTGGTTGACTTTCTTCAATTCCATATTAGCTGAGTGGGATAAGTCCAATAAACCAGAGTTTAGGAGCTGAAGTCCGTTGAGGTTCAGGGCCAGGCTATCATATAGTCAGTCTAGAGATTGAAGTCCCCTGTGTATATATTGAACTCCAGCACCAACTATATTTCTGTTAAAAGTAACAGGAGAGGCTTGGGGAAAAGATCACGTCTGATTCCAGCTCCATCACACAGAACCATAAACTCCAAAGTAGGGCCAACTGACATGGCACTGAACTCCATCTGCCATGTCCATAGAACCTGTGGTTCTCTGTAGCTCTCAGAAGAACCAATTACTAGGGTTGTATCTACTTTATCTGTCTCTGTAATATTTTAATAAAGAAATGGTTAAGAGACCTTTTAGACATCATAACACTTTTCCCTTTACAATACTACATTGTTTCCAGTCCTATTAGGTATAGTTAGGCATAAACTCACACTTCATTATTTTTCTTCTCTCAAATATTCCTGCCTTGCATGATTCTTCTTATACTGTGCTCTGATATTCTTCTCAGTTTGTTGATGTTGGAAGATGGCAGATCCAAAATTTGATGGGGTAGAGCCTTCAGTGAATTGATTGTCATTCTTTTTGTGGACACTTCTCACCATGCAGATGTTATGCCCCTCTGTCTCTCACATCCAATTCTACCTAAGCATTGGAACTGAACTTTTGAAGAGATATAACCTTCAGTTGGAATTACTCTAACTTCAACTTCATGACAATAATACTGTCATTATATAAACCATTTAATAATGTATTAATATAAAAAAATCATTTTTATTTCCTGATATAAAGAATAAATTAAAAATTCTATATGAATTTCATCACTCATTACACTTTCCTTTGTAAACAGTATCATCTTCCTCCAAGGAAGCAGAATTCAATCATAGCAATCAAATACCTTTTTGCTCTTTTTGAATTAGATAAATTTCTAAGGCTTCAGAAGAACTCATCGAGAATGAGACTACTTGTGTTTTCAACCTGAATTTGGGCATTTAATTGAATTTGAAGATAATCATGATTTCAGTCTTCTGCCTTCCACACAGGTTTGAGACCAAGAACTACCAGTATGTTCTGGCCTTGATTTTTGCAATTGAAGAGATCAACAGGAACCCCCATCTTTTACCCAACATTACTTTGGGATTTGATCTGTACAATTCACTACACAGTGAACAGACAACATTGGAGAATCCCATTATTTGGCAATCAGGACTGGACAAGGACCTCCCTAATTACACCTGCAGGAAAGAGACCAAGTCTATAGCAGCCCTTACGGGAACAACGTGGGCAGTTTCTACCCAGATTGGGACACTGCTGGAACTCTACAAAATTCCACAGGTGAACCTCATTAGAGGGAAGATGAATTAATGTTTCCTTTGCTACTTTCAGTGACCTTAAAAGAAAAGGTCAAAAGAGGGAATTGTGTTTACACATTTCTCAAAGGGTACAGCTAGTATACAGAGACATGATGGGATGCTCACATATCCTTTCCCAGAACATAAGTGAGGTCAGGTGAGTAAGAGACAAAGGAGTTTCCTAGACCCTTGAAACTGATCAATTAATTTCCATTATTCTCTCAGGGATTGGGAGATGATTAGAATATAAAAAGAGCAAGTCTTCCCTTCTTCCTCTTTAAAACATTGCTTAATTTTCATCTGGGCTGAGTTTGTGCTTCTGACTAATTCTCTTTCTCATACTGGCTATTTAATCCTTCCCCTTTAGCTTGCTTATGGCCTTTATGACCCACAACTGAGTGATGATGGACAGTTTTCATCTCTCTATCAGATTACCCCCAAGGACACATCTCTGGCTCTTGGCATGGTCTCACTGATGCTTCATTTTAGTTGGAACTGGGTGGGACTGGTCATCTCAGAAGATAAGAGAGGTGTGAAGTTCCTATGGGACTTGAGAGAAGAGATGGACAAAAAGGGTGTCTGTGCAGGCTTTCTGGAAATGATTCCTGTCACTGAGAGGTCATATTACTCAAAAGACTGGCAATAACATTTACGGATCAGAAAATCAACAGTAAATGTGACTCTCATTTATGGTGACTCTGACTCACTAATGGGATTGAGCTTTTGGAGATGGAATTTCTTAGTAATAGGGAAAGTTTGGATCACAACCTCACAATGGGATTTTACCACCAGCAAGAGAGACTTTTTACTTGATTCATTCCATGGGGCCCTCATTTTTTCACAGAATATTGGTGAACTGCCTGATTTTAAAACTTTCATGCAGACAGTTAAACCTTCAAAATACCCAGAAGACTTTTACCTCACGAAATTGTGGTACGTCTCTTTTGATTGCTTGGTTTCTGAATCTGATTGTAACACTCTGGAGAATTGTCCTCCCAATGCCTCCTTGGAGTTGCTGCCTTGGTGGCTGTTTGACAAGGACATGAAAGTAGGAAGTTACAATGTGTATAATGTGGTGTATGCTGTAGCTCAGAGCCTTCATGAAATGCTTCTTCAACGATTAGAAATGCAGTCAGTGGAAAATGGAGATGGACTGGGTGTTTACCCCTGGCAGGTAATACCTCTTCCATTGAACAATATGTGTATTTCAGAACATGCCATAATCATGACTTTCTTGGTGTGGAACATATGCTCAAGTCAAGAAGTTTAGGGTTGTCTCTCCAAAAGAGCAAGAGATTGTTTACTTGTTCACTGTCTAAGAGGTAAACCTAGACCTAGGTAGAAATGGTCATGAACAGAAAGGTGCTGATAGCAGATATGGAAGGAGTTATTAATCAATGCCAATGTTTCATGTTACTAAGGCCCTCAACATTCTGCCCTGCTAATATTTTTAATATAAAATACCTAGACCTCTTCCATTAAACATTTGCATGACAACAGGAACAAACTTGTTTTTGAATTAGTTTTAGGCACTCTGTAAGATACTGCACATCAATCATATAATTTAATTCTGCAACCTCTTCAGGTATTGCTGACCTTACTTGGGGAGAATTCAGTTAGTAATTGAGGGTGCTGAGATTTGATTCTTCTATTAAGGTTTGTTCATATCACACACTCACAGATTGTTTTGATTTCATTGTATTTGGAATTTTCTCCTGAAAATATTTTGTAAATGCTATAACATTTTAGTCCACCTTACGGTTTCTTTTTTTTTTTTTTTTTTTTTTTTTACTTAATTGAATGTTAATGATAAAGTTGCCTTAGGAAGCAGGGATGACAGAGGATCAGAGACGTTACCACCTTGGTGATCTGTCTTATTCAGTGGGCACAATTGCTCACAGGTGTGTCTCTTATAGCTACATCCATTTCTGAAGAACATCCAATTTAACAATTCTGCTGGTGATCCAGTGAATTTGGATAAGGAAAGGAAATTTGAAGCTAGGTATGACATTCTCAACTTTTGGAATTTTCCAGAAGGTTTTGGACATAAAGTTAAAGTAGGACATTTTAACTCAGATGTGCCACGTCATCAACAATTGTCTCTTTCTGAGGAGATGATAGAATGGGCCACAGGATTTTCAGAGGTAGGTAGGCCACAATTACAATACTTAATATTACACAAAAGTAACAAAATCTTGCAATGGATATTTTATTAGTGCAGGTTCTCTAAAAAAGATAATCAATATGAGATATCTGTAAATACTAAATGAGTTAATATAGTTCTCTCATGGGACCAAGGGATGAACATGTCCAGATTCTGCAGGCAGTCTGCAAACAGGCATTCCGGTGAAGGTCCCATGAAAGTCCTTGGTGGAGTTTACAGGAGATATTGGCTATTCAAAGAACAGGGAATTTCTCTCCAAATGCTGAAATCACTTTTTATTTTAAGGCACTGAATTGATCGGATAAAACCTTATCCATTGCTGACAGCAATCTCCCTGGTTGATTGTACATGTAATCAGTCATCTATGCAGTCAATTCACTGATGACTAAAGTCCATAAGTGTCCTTTATTACAATTAGCCCAAGGTTTACTTGATCAAACACTGGCTGTGTTAACACATTGACCTAACCTCCACAGCAGTTGTCTTCCTCCTTCCTGCTAAGTAAGTGTTCACATTATTAGTTTAACCACTTACCTTTACACAAGAAAATTTTTCTCACATACTGTCCACAGGATGGGAAAAGAAAACATTTATTTAAAGATACATTTCTAAATTATTTTATTTCATATCATAAAATAAACCTGACATCTTATCAATAAATTTGATTTAGGCACTTAAAATTTAAAATTGTTGATACCCAATACCCCAAACCATCTACTGGTTGGAGAAGTAAATACACAGCTGTTAATAACATGTATCTGGTTTTCTTCCCAGACTCCCCACTCTGTATGTAGTAAGAAGTGTTTGCCTGGATTCAGGAAGACCTTTCAAGAAGGAAAAGCAGCATGTTGCTTTCTTTGCACCCCTGCTCAGAGAATGAGATTTCCAATGACACAGGTAAGTTTTGCCCTCAAAAAGGTCCCCACCTCTCCTTTATATCCCCTGACCACACAAGGTAGTGGAAAGAATCTGGAGGAAAACTACAGAAAAAAATTTCTTCTTTCCTTTGTTTAGTAATTTCGTTTTTATAATAAAAATATTTCCCTTTGATATAACACCCTTTCTATGCCCTTAAGTAATTTACTTGAGTCATTGCTGAGACACACTGAAGGCCAAATAGTTTCTGGAAAGACCTTTGTTGACCGCACCAAATTAATATACCTTTCATGCCTCTCTTGGAATTTAACACATGTGATTACAAGTATCTGCTTTCCATCTTGATTGAAAGAATGTTTAGATTATAATTAAGTAATGTGTTTTAACCTTACTCCATTTCTGTGTCTAAAACTGTTCATGACACAGAGCAGATGTTCAGAAAGTTTGGAAATGATTTAGGGAATGTTTAGTTCTATTGCGTCCAACATGAGGATGAAGTAACAAAGTCTTAATGAGGAATTTCTGTTTCTGCTTTCCTCTAGTTCACAGGTAAATGGGAAGGTAAACATAGACTATTTTTGTCCATGTTTCAAATATGCTATAAATATTTGAACAGGGTCCTAGGGACCAGTACTTTCCTTGGGAGGAAGGTTTGATGGAATTCCTCACAGAGACAGTCACATTAGTATTATGTAAGAAGAGTGGAGGATGTGATAAAATCTTGGCCAAATTATTATATATAAAATAAAATAAAATAAAATAAAATAAAAGGAAATAATCACTGCACATAATTTTCAGAATTTCAGAGTACCAAAACACAGTTTCTATGTGACAGGATCTCACAGAATATTCGGTATGTGGTTTGAGACATGATGTAGAAAAGAGCTAAATATTCTTTACATAATATAATTAACACGTTTAAATTTTTTTTTCAGTATTACGTATTTCAATATTTTTTATTGACTTTGTAATAATATTACATTAAAAATATATATGTGAGGTCCCATTCAACCCCACCCCCCACCCCCCCTCTCCCCCCCCCCCAACAACACTCGTTCCCATTATCATGACACATCCATTGGATTTGGTAAGTACATCTTTGGGCACCTCTGCACCTCATAGACAATGGTCCACATCATGGCCCATACTCTCCTCCATTCCATCCAGTGGGCCCTGTGAGGATTAACAATGTCCGGTGATTACCTCTGAAGCACCATCCAGGGCAGCTCCATGTCCCAAAGATGCCTCGACCTCTCATCTCTTCCTGCCTTTCCCCATACCCATCGTCCACCATGTCCACTTTTCCCAATCCAATGCCACCTCTTCTATGTGGGCATTGGATTGGTTGTGTCCATTGCACCTCTATGTCAAGAGGAGGCTCAGATTCCACATGGATGCTGGATGCAATCTTCCCATTTTTAGTTGTAATCATTCTAGTCTCCATGGTGTGGTGGTTGTCCTTCTTCAACTCCATCTTAGCTGAGTGCGGTAAGTCCAATAAATCAGATTGTAGGTGCTGGAGTCTGTTGAGGCTCAGGACCTGGCTATCACATTGTCAGTCCAGAGATTCAAATCCCCTAAATATATCTTAAAACCCAACATTAACTGCACCTCCAGCACATTAGCATGAAAGTCTTATGAAGGGAGATCCCATCTGAGTCCAGATTCATCACACATAAACACCATTTCCAAAGAGGGGCCATCTGACCTGGTAGTTAACCCCATCGGCCATGACCATAACTCCCATGGTTCTCTTTTTTTTTTTTTTTTTTTTTATTTTTTTTTTATTGACTTTGTAATAATATTACATTAAAAATATATATGTGAGGTTCTCTTTAGCCTTCAAAGGAACCAATATCTGGGGGTTGTATCTGCTTTATCTGTCTCTCTGACTCTGCTCAGTTGTGCATGAGGGCAATCCTTCTGCCAGCCTCCAGACTCTTTTTTAGAAACTCGTAGCCATATAAACTCATTTCTCCTTTCCATTTCCCCCTTACTTTAGGTCAAACAGCATTTTAAAGTCATGGTATTTTATGTAGACAGGGATATTCTGCTGATCCGCATTGAAACTTCCGTATAAGGTCCTTTTCCAGTTGCATCATCAGTTGGTAGTTGATAGTGGTCCCTCGGTGCCAGGGAGGCTCATCCCCGGGTGTCATGTCCCATGCTGTGGGGAAGGCATTGCATTTACATGCTGAGTTTGGCTTCGAGACTGGCCACATTTGAGTAACATGAAGGCTGACAGGAGGAAATTCCCAGGCACAATGTTGCTCTAGGCTTTGTTTTTATTTTAGGTTTATCAGCTCACAAGCATAGTCATTAGCATCAGGGGCTCACTGTTGAACCCTCACTCCCTCCCGGTCCCCGCCGCTGTACCTGGGAGACTGTCGCTTCTCCCCTAGGGACCACGACAGATCACCACTGGCCAGGAACCCAGTACCCCCCCAGCTGTGGTTTTTAATTGTTGCCACTATAAGTATATCCAAACATTACTATGCACCCTGGACATATGTTCTGTACAGCTCCCTGTCAGCCATATATCACCTGTCATTGGTATCCCATACCAGTATCCCTCCATTGCCATTGTTGAAACACTCTGTGATCCAGAACTCCCCGAAATTTGAAGCCCAATATAATGTCATGGTCCCTTACTAGGGAATGGCATATAGCAATGGGTTTAAAGGATAGATAAAGAACTTAGATAAAGAATGTTGACTTGAAAAAATTTCCACATCATATCTTTTTTTCTTTTTTCCCCTAATTATTCAGCTTTTCTTCACAGGAGTCCTAGACCACAGCAATGCACATATATAATATACAGCACTCCCACACATCCACCAGAAAACCTTTTCCCTTCCACAGTGATACTCTTACGCCCTATTCATATCATATTTACTTAAAGTGATGTACAGAGTCTGAGACATTAGCTTTCTAACAAGGTGACATCTGTGCTTACATTATGGTGCATACTTTAGGATACACAGTTCTTTACATTTTTAGTTATCCTATGTTTTACATTATGGTTTACATTATCAGTCTGTCATCTCCTATATGTTATGGTGTAATATTACATGTTTTGTATCCATCCTTGTGTACTCTCAAGAAACTCCTCTCTTACCCCCCATTTACTTTGGTTCCACACATTTAATGTCCATTTTCCCTTCCACCTTGGTGCCCACAGTGACAGCCAACCTCCGTTTCCTGAGGAGCCACTTCTAGAGATAGATGGAATAGTGTTCAGGGCCTAACTTGCTCAACTGCCCCAATGCCCTGGGAGCCACCCTTTCTCTCGAGGGATACAGTTCCCTCTATTTGATGGCATTAGTCCTCCCCAGGATGTGGGTCCACCCCCACTCTCACTACTTGGGATTCTACCCCATGGTGTCACCCACTCTGGCAGAATGAGCATTTAGACATTCCCCAGGAGCCCGTCCTGCATCAGACCCTCCCCTCCGAGCATTCTAAACAGGTAACCCTCTTTATTTTATTTTGATATGATTTTTTCGGCATTTTACTCTCCACCAACTCCTGACCCTCTCCTGTGTTCGTATGCTACCCCTCCCTCCCCCCACTTTTGGGCAACGTTACCCATCCTTCCCTCCCCAGCCACCCTCAAACCCGTAAAGCCCCAACCAAAGGCAACCCCTTGCCCCCCTTTTATCTCTTCTTTGTGTTCATACTTACCACCATCTTGTCTTAAATTCCACCCCTGCAGACATTATAAATATTCATATATTAAATTCTAGAATCACTTCTATGGTTGGAAATTTCTAAGTTTTTTTTGATAATTAATATGTAGTTGAATTTCCTGAAATGTTTACTATTATTTCAGTTATTTGAGACCTGTTGAACTGATGAAATAACATGGAATTTAGTCAATGTGGAAAAAAGGTTCATGTACACATTTTTATATGGTAAGTTTGAATAAATGTTCCATGTGCACATATAAAGGAATAGTCTAACCAAAAATTCATTTCCCAAACATATGGAGATTAAGAAATACACTATTGAGGAAATGGGGCAAGATGGTGTCTGATTGAATGCACCTTTGTCATCTCTCTTGTAAAAACCTGGATAAGTGGAAAAAGAATCCTCCCTGAGGGGGCAGTCTGGTAATTTACAATGCAGCAGGTGTCTGCAAACCATACCCAAAATCAGGAAAACATGAACAAATCCAATGATCAAGCTAAAAACCAGGAAGAGAATCAGAACATTGAACAACCAATTAAACTCTCAAAACATTATAACATGGATCAATTTAATGAAGAGAAGGAAGAGATTAAGGATGTTAAGAAAACACTTGGGCCATTCTGGAGAACAGTATGGCGGTTTCTCAAAAAACTAGCCATAGATTTGCCATATGACCCAGCAATTCCACTGCTGGGAATATACCCAGCAGAACTGAAAACAAGAACACAAACCAATATATGTACACCAATGTTCATAGCAGCATTGTTCACTATTGCCAAAAGTTGGAATCAACCCAAATGCCCATCAACAGACGAGTGGATCAATAAAATGTGGTATATACACACAATGGAATACTACTCGGCTGTAAGAACAAACACACTACAAACACATGTGATAACATGGATGAATCTTGAGAACCTGATGTTGAGTGAAGCAACCCAGACATTGAAGGACAAATACTACATGACCTCAATGATATGAAATAAACAAGCTGCCCTAGATAGCAAGAGACTGAACGATAGGCTTGCAGGAAATCGGAGGGTGGAGGAAGGATATGAGCCGATGTCTGCAGGGGTGGAATTTAAGACGAGATGGTGGTAAGTATGAACACAAAGAAGAGATAAAAGGGGGGCAAGGGGTTGCCTTTGCTTGGGGCTTTGCGGGTTTGAGGGTGGCTGGGGAGGGACGGATGGGTAACGTTGCCCAAAAGTGGGGGGAGGGAGGGGTAGCATACGAACCAGGAGAGGGTCAGGTGTTGGTGGAGAGTAAAATGCCGAGAAAATCATATCAAAATATAATAAAGAGGGTTACCTGTTTAGAATGCTCGGAGGGGAGGGTCTGATGCAGGACGGGCTCCTGGGGAATGTCTAAATGCTCATTCTGCCAGAGTGGGTGACACCATGGGGTAGAAACCCAAGTAGTGAGAGTGGGGGTGGACCCACATCCTGGGGAGGACTAATGCCATCCAATAGAGGGAACTGTATCCCTCGAGAGAAAGGGTGGCTCCCAGGGCATTGGGGCAGTTGAGCAAGTTAGGCCCTGAACACTATTCCATCTATCTCTGGAAGTGGCTCCTCAGGAAACGGAGGTTGGCTATCACTGAGGGCACCAAGGTGGAAGGGAAAATGGACGTTAAATGTGTGGAACCAAAGTAAATGGGGGGTAAGAGAGGAGTTTCTTGAGAGTACACAAAGATGGATATAAAACATGTAATATTACACCATAACATATAGGAGATGACAGACTGATAATGTAAACCATAATGTAAAACATAGGATAACTAAAAATGTAAAGAACTGTGTATCCTAAAGTATGCACCATAATGTAAGCACAGATGTCACCTTGTTAGAAAGCTAATGTCTCAGACTCTGTACATCACTTTAAGTAAATATGATATGAATAGGGCGTAAGAGTATCACTGTGGAAGGGAAAAGGTTTTCTGGTGGATGTGTGGGAGTGCTGTATATTATATATGTGCATTGCTGTGGTCTAGGACTCCTGTGAAGAAAAGCTGAATAATTAGGGGGGGGGGGGGGGGAAAAAGAAAAAAATAGGATGTGGAATTTTTTCAAGTCAACATTCTTTATCTAAGTTCTTTATCTAACTTTATCCAAGTTCTTTATCTATCCTTTAAACTCATCGCTATATGCAATTCCCTAGTAAGGGACCATGACATTATATTGGGCTTCAAATTTCGGGGAGTTCTGGATCACAGAGTGTTTCAACAATGGCAATGGAGGGATACTGGTATGGGATACCAATGACAGGTGATATATGGCTGACAGGGAGCTGTACAGAACATATGTCCAGGGTGCATAGTAATGTTTGGATATACTTATAGTGGCAACAATTAAAAACCACAGCTGGGGGGGTACTGGGTTCCTGGCCAGTGGTGATCTGTCGTGGTCCCTAGGGGAGAAGCGACAGTCTCCCAGGTACAGCGGCGGGGACCGGGAGGGAGTGAGGGTTCAACAGTGAGCCCCTGATGCTAATGACTATGCTTGTGAGCTGATAAACCTAAAATAAAAACAAAGCCTAGAGCAACATTGTGCCTGGGAATTTCCTCCTGTCAGCCTTCATGTTACTCAAATGTGGCCAGTCTCGAAGCCAAACTCAGCATGTAAATGCAATGCCTTCCCCCCAGCGCGGGACATGACACCCGGGGATGAGCCTCCCTGGCAACGAGGGACCACTATCAACTACCAACTGATAATGCAACTGGAAAATGACCTTATACGGAAGGTTCAATGCGGATCAGCAGAATATCCATGTCTACATAAAATACCATGACTTTAAAATGCTGTTTGACCTAAAGTAAGGGGGAAATGGAAAGGAGAAATGAGTTTATATGGCTACGAGTTTCTAAAAAAGAGTCTGGAGGCTGGCAGAAGGTTTCCCCTCATGCACAACTGAGCAGAGTCTGAGAGACAGATAAAGTAGATACAACCCCCAGATATTGGTTCCTTTGAGGGCTAAAGAGACCCATGGGAGTTATGGTCATGGCCGATGGGGTTAACTACCAGGGCAGATGGCCCCTCTTTGGAAATGGTGTTTATGTGTGATGAATCTGGACTCAGATGGGATCTCCCTTCATAAGACTTTCATGCTAATGTGCTGAAGGTGCAGTTAATGTTGGGGTTTAAGATATATTTAGGGGATTTGAATCTCTGGACTGACAATGTGATAGCCAGATCCTGAGCCTCAACAGACTCCAGCACCTACAATCTGATTTATTGGACTTACCACACTCAGCTAAGATGGAGTTGAAGAAGGACAACCACCACACCATGGAGCCTAGAGTGATTACAACTGAAAATGGGAGGATTGCATCCAGCATCCAGGTGGAATCTGAGCCTCCTCTTGACATAGAGGTGCAATGGACACAACCAATCCAATGTCCACATAGAAGAGGTGGCATTGGATTGGGAAAAGTGGACATAATGGACAAAGCGTATGGGGAAAGGCAGGAAGAGATGAGAGGTGGAGGCGTCTTCGGGACATGGAGCTGCCCTGGATGGTGCTTCAGAGGTAATCACCGGACATTGTAAATCCTCACAGGGCCCACTTGATGGAATAGAGGAGAGTATGGGCCATGAGGTGAACCAATGTATATGAGGTGCAGAGGTGCCCAAAGATGTACTTACCAAATCCAATGGATGTGTCATGATGATGGGAACGAGTGTTGTTGGGGGGGGGGGAGAGGGAGGGTGGGGGGGTGGGGTTGAATGGGACCTCACATATATATTTTTAATGTAATATTATTACAAAGTCAATAAAAAATTAAAAAATTAAAAAAAAAAAAAGAAAACACTTGGGGATCATAGAGAACACATTTTACACATATGTAAAAAAGATAACAGATATGATGGTGATAAACAGTACCATCCAAGAAATCAAAAATACACGATCAGCAAACAACAGCCGTTTTGAAGAGGCAGAGGAAAGAATTAGTGATGAGGCAGACAGTACATCTGAAATCAAACAAATAGTAGAATTATTGGTAAAAAGAGGGAAAAAAATACAGCGGGGACATAGGGACCTAAATTACAATGCAGTATACTCAAACATGCATCCCAGAATGAGAAGAGAATGGAAAGGGGACAGAAGGGGTGTAGGAGGAAAAAATGACTAAAAGCATCACAAACCTATTGAGGGAGATGGATAAACATGTCCAGGAAGCACAACATACCCCAAACAACTTTAATCCCCAAATGCCCACACCAAGACATAATCTTGTCAAATTATCCAATACTCAAGACAACGAGAAAATACTGAAAACAGTGACAGAAAAAGAACCATCACATACAAGGGAGGCTCCATATGATTAAGTGCTGATTTTTCATCTGAAAACATGGAGGCAAGAAGGGAGTCATATGTCATCCATAAGGCAGTAAAAGGAAAAAATTTCCAACCACGAATACTCTATTCACCAAGCTAGCTTTCAAAAATGATGGAGAGTCAAAATATTCACAGATAAACAGAAACTAAGAGAGTATGCCAACAAGAAGACTGTCCTTCAAGAGAAAACAAAAGGAATTCTCGATGAAGATAGAAAAAAAAAACACATGAGAGATAGAGTTGAAGGAGACTGTTAGAACAACTAAGAAGAGAAAAAGAGAGGGAAAAAAAGAACCCAAACATATCACAAAGACAAATGCAAAGAAAATATGTCTAATAAAAGTAATTCCCTGAAAGTTATAACAATGAATGTCAAGGGATTAAACTCATCAGTTAAGAGACACAGATTGGAAAAATGTGTAAGGAAATAAGACATATCTATAAGCTGTCTACAAGAAACACATCTTAGACCCAGGGATTCAAGGACATTAAAAGTGAAAGGCTGGAAAACAATCTTACAGGTAAACAATAACCAAAAATGGGCCATATTAACATCGGACAAAATAGATTTTAATGCAAAACTATCATGAAAGACAAACAAGGACACTACATACTAGTGAAAGGGATAATCTTTCAAGAAGAAATAACTATCATAAACATTTATGCCCATAATTAGAGCACCTTCATATATATGAGACAAACACTGGAAACCCTAAGTGAAAGAATGGATGTCTCTACAATTATAGTCAGGGTTTTAATATACCACTATCACCTTGGACAGAATAACTCAACAGAGAATCAGTAAAGAAACAAAGACCTTGAACAATATATTAAAGGACCTGGACCTAATAGATGTATACAGAGCATTACACCCAAATACAGCAGGATTTATATTATTCTTAAGTGCACATGGATCATTCTCCAAGATACCCTACATGCTCGGTCACATTATTAAGATGTCTATATTACCCAAACTTATTGACAAACTCAATGACATCCCAAGAAAATCAACACAGCATTTTTTTAACACTTGATGTGGTATAATTTTATATTTTCATTCTTCTTTATTTTTTAATAAATTGTCTTTTTTAAGGATATATAAATAATAAAAAGTTACATTTTTGTCTTTATTTTTTAATATTACATTAAAAAAATATGAGGTCCCCATAACCCCCACCCTCCTTACCCCACTCCTCCCCCCATAACAACAACCTCCTCCATCATCGTGAGACAGTCATTGCATTTGGTGAATACATCTCTGAGCACCACTGCATCTCATGGTCAATGGTCCACACCATAGCCCACACTCTCCCACTGCCCACCCAGGGGGCCATGGAAGGACATATAATGTCTGGTAACTGTCCCTGCAGCAACACCCAGGACAACTCCAACCCTGAAAATGCCCCCACATCATATCTCTTCCTCCCACTCACTACCCCCCAGCCACCATGACACTTTCTCCACACCAGTGCCATATGTTGTTGATTACTAATCACAATATTTCATGAATAGATTATCAGTAAGTCCACTGTAAATCATACTCTATTCCTCCATCTTGTGGACCTTAGAATGGTTGTGTCCACTCAACATCTATATCAAGAGGAGGCTTAGATTTCCCATTTTGATGCTGGATGCAATTTTCCTGCTTTCAGTCATAGGCACTCTTGGCTCCCTGGTGTGGTGGTTGACCTTCTTCACCTCCTGGGTAGCTGAGTGGGATAAGTCCAATAAACCAGAGTGTAGGAGTTGCAAGTCTATTGTGGCTCAGGGCGCAGCTATCACATGATCAGTCCAGAGATTCAGGTCCCCTGGGTGTACCTTAAATTCCAACACCAACTACAGTTCTGGTAAAAGTAACAGGAGAGGCTTGTGGACAAAGAACTGATGACAATTCTTATGGGCCTGTGTACCTGAAATTTGAACTAGTCCTAGAGATGCAAGGTGACCAAGATTTACCTCCTGAGAGCCTCCAAATTGTTCACATATGGCCACTATCTAAGCAAAACTCAGCATGTAAATTCATTACCTTCCCCCCACCATGGGACAAGACTACCGGGGATGAGCCTCTGTGGCACAGATGGATTACCACCAATCACTAACTGGTGATGCAACTAGAAAAATGCCTTGAATAAAGGGGGAATGGCAAAGACAAATGAGTATATATGGCTAAGAGTCTTTTAAAAAGTGTCAGGAATGATGATGGGAGACTGTGTTGCTGGTGGGGGTAGTGGTGGGGTGGGGATGGTGGGGTTGAATGGGACCTCATATTTTTTGAATGTAATATTTTAAAAAAAGAATAAAAAAATTAAAAAAAATAAAGGCAAAAGGTAGAGAACAATTAAAAAAAAGGGGGGGGTCCTTAGCAGTCTTGCAGGCTGACGTTTAATTTCATGGGGTATGAAACTGGGAGTCAGACACACTGCTCTTTGGAGTAACTCA